>NC_047527.1:5467859-6091099 GCF_012275295.1 Melopsittacus undulatus | reverse complement strand
TAATTATGCAGGTGGAAGAGTAAAACCTGCTTTCAGTTCTGTTTTCTGTTGTCACAGGCATCTTATTTCTCTGTGTATAATCTGAACTCTGGCATTCTGCAGTGCTTTATATTTCTTCACCTCCATTTACAGTACAGAGTTACTAGTCCTATTTTCTACACATTAAAAAAATTGAATTTTTTATTAAAAAAAAAGAAGAAGAAGAAGGAAGGTGCTGAGAAAGTTAATTAACAGTTTTGGATTTTTTTAAAGGAAAATCTTGCATAACACAATACGAAGCCTCAAAACCAGGCTTTCTGAATGCTTTCAGCAAGGAAGGCACTGTGACATTTAAAAATCAAAGCAAAATATAGATAACATTTTATATACTAAAGTCTAGAGTTATGTACATTACAATATAACTATTTCAGCACTGAAAAAAAAACAAACCCTACAAACAGCTCAACATATGGATTGGGGTTTATGACCTAAGAAATAAGTGTCAGAGTTCACCCCTTGTCTTCAGAATACTGGACACAAAAATGGCATGCAGGTACCTAATAACAAGATTAGTGACAAAGGTTTCAATGATAAGTAAGAATAATCCTGAAATTACAAACTGTATCCATAAAACAGACTGGATAGATACAGACTGGATGGGTGGTCTGTGAAATGGATAGGAAATTACCTACCAGGCCACACTCTAGTGGTGATCTATGGTTTATACTCAGGTTGGCAGCCTGTCACAAGTGGGGTCCCTGTGGGATTAGTAATGGGCCCCACACTGTTCAGCATCTTCATAAATGACCTCGATGGAGGGATTGAAAGCATCCTCACCAAGTTTGCTGACACCAAGCTAGTGGTGAGGTGGACGTGGCAGGAGGGAAAGATATAAAGATTTGGACAGGCTGGAACAGTGGGCAAAAACTGTATGAAATTTAACAAAGACGAATGCAAAGTCCAGTGCTTTGGGATGACCTGAAGAAAGAGCCCAGTGAAGGCTGGGACATGTGTGGCAGGGGAACAGCCTTGCTGAGAGGGTCTGGAGATCCTGATGGACAACAAACTGAAGAGTAGTCAGCAGTGCGCTGCTGCAGCAACAAAGGCAAATTGGATCCTGGGCTGCTTCCATGGGACATTGCTAGCAGAGACAGAGATGTGATCAACCCACTCTACTCAGTGTTTGTCAGGCCACAGCTGGAGTACTGTGTCCAGTTCTGGTCCCCACAAGTCTAGACAGACATGAACAGACTGGAGAGGATCCAAAGGAGGGCCACGAAGGTGTTAAAAACAGGGCTGGGGTGCTTGATCTATAAGAAAGACCAAAGGAGGTATCTTCTGACTGAAGGTCTTTTCTCTCTGGAGAAGACTCAGGGGAGCTCATCACAGTACTGCAGTACTGAAAGGGCATCTACAAAGAGGACAGAGGCTCTTTCATACAAGGACCCATGTGGAGAAGAAGCAACCTTTACACTGGGAGAGATTTCATCTCTGTATAAGAAAGATTTTTTTACTGTAATAATGATCTATCCCTGGGAAAACCTCCCCAGGGATGTGGTAGTCACCATCTCTGGAGGTCTCAAGATGTGACTGGACAGCCTGATTGATAATCTCATTTCGTCTCCCTTTTCTGTGAAAGGATGTACTAAATGATCTTTTGTTAAACTTACATTCAATGTATCGCCTTTCACTTTTGCTGAATGCTCTCTTACATCTTCTAAAGTGAGAAATACATGTAAATTGTTTCACCTTTTATTGTTCCAGGTACTAATCATTTCTGCAGAGCACTACTGCACCAGATTGATATACATCATTTTGGGAGATGTCATGCTTCTGATAAGACATTCTAATGTTGTGGAGAGCACAACCATGGGACCTATAGCAAGCAATTTTCTGACTGTGAGTGGGTGAGTGTTTGTCTTCACACTCAAAATGAAAACCCTGGGTTTCCCACAAAACAGTGGGGTTTTTTGACAGAAAGAAAAAAAATTTTGATAGATCTAAAACAGTGTTTCAGTGAATCAGCACATTTCCTTTAGAGGGTTGAGGGTTTCTTTACATCTAGATAAATCTATTTTCTAAGATAATTACAATTCAAAATTAATAAAGGCATTTCAAAACAAAACCAAAACCCCTAAGCTTTCTAACAGCATGTTGGATATTATATTCATAAATATTCTTCATCATAGTTCTTATTCACCAGATATCCTTCTTACACACAAAGGATTTTGCTTCCTGAGATAACCACACATGTAGAAAGTTTCACCAAAGAATCTCACCTCAAGTGGTGAGAATTTATTTAAAACCCACCAAGGTCTATGAATCATTCAACTTACTTCTTTCCATTGTACATTACTCTGTATTTGTCAACAGAGACCTTCATTTTCCTTCATACAGGTCTGTTTAGTTTCCACAAGTCTTGCCTAAGAGTAATAATTCTGCATTTTCTTCCATCTTTATTACTTTGTTGATTATTAAATAAATGATCTGGGGAAAAAATATGTGTTGAACACTGATTTGGGGCTTACAGTAGATTTGCTGAGACTTGACAAAATTTCAAAAAACAGATAAATATTGTTCTTAAAATTAAAAGGAAGAAGTTTGTGTCTGCTTCAGCAGTTCCACTGCTTCAGACTGGAAGAGAATAAAAACATTTAAGTTTTAGTTTAGGTTCTGGTTATGACCAGCCTCTTGCTCTGCAGATCCTACTAGAGCAACCACAGAAGTCAAGTGAACAGCAGTTGTGTGAGATCATGTACTGGATTGAAAAATAATGTGGAGAGAAGAAAACAAACATTTAAGTTGTCTTCTCAATGTATTGTCAGGAATGTTTAATAGGACACAGGAGAGAAAACTTCTGGAATAAGTTTCCAAAATGCAGCATGCTCTACAGAGAGAAACAACTGGATAATCAGGGGTCTTTTTCTCAATTCTACACACCCCAGGCTTTGGGTATTTATCTTGACTTCAACCAGAGTCAGAAAGACTTGTTTGAATGAGCCAGGAGGAAAAATCTACAACAGCATCAGAAGTTTGGGCTCCAAAGTAACAAAAGGCAAATTCCAGGTGGGAATCCTGTCAAAGGCAACAAGGACCAAGCTTCACCATGGCTTATTGTCACTCTAATAAGAGTTGTAGGAATAGGGCTTTAAGGTACAATTCTTTTCAGAAGATGATTCGATTATTTCTTTCATCTCTTTGGGAATCAACTTACAACACCTCTTATCTCACCACACAGAAAAAGCTATTAAGGTACAAATTAGATATTCACAACTAAAGACTTGGCTGTGAAGAACTGCTGGTGAATAACAGAAATTTCCAACTTCCTTCACCAAAATGTTGGTATTTCTTTCTCTTAATGTGCAACCATAACATCTGTAAATATCAGAAACATGCCTATTACTTTAAGAGGAGTTGTGTGTTCCCATAAACGCACCCACACAGAGCACTAAATTGCTCCTCTAACCAAAAGGTACAGTATCTGAACCACTGCAGAGATCTGTTAAAAGCTATCTCTGAACAAGCTGTCTCAGGAACAAGGAAAGGATGCTTCTTGCTTGGGCTAAAGCACCCTACAAAACCAGTGTGGATCCCAGTGGTGGCCTGGCTCACCTGAGCACCAGGCAAGGCACCTATAGTGCCTCCAGTTATCCAAGCTGGATCATGGGTTTTGCATCTTCAAAGCTCAAATTCATGTTCCAAATATGTTACAATTTGGCAAATAAGCCATTGATTCCCTCGCTATCTCTTGCAACTAGAATCTTTCACCATACGTAACATGAGGGTCTTCATTGTTTCACTGCTGTAGTGGAGCAACCAACCACGAGTCCGAAGCAGGACATTGTACAGAGGAATGTCGTTGCAGATTAAAGGGAAGGGAAACAGCAGAAAAGACTGAAACCTGAATGACAAGGGCAGGAGGCCTGCATACAATCCCTCGTGCAAAAAAGATCAGCATGCCACATATTTTGGGGAATCTAAAGACAAGTGACAAGAGCATCTGGAGAAGGGGGATAAGTCTCACAATGTCCATGCTCTGCTCTGTATTTTGACAGTAGATAAGATTAGACGAACTTGGTAAAATGACATCTACAGTGTAAATGGCTGTTCCTCAACTATTTGTCCAGGTTCCCATTTAGATAGTGAAGACAAAGTCTGGATGATGTCAAATCCACTGCAGGTAACTAGAGTAAAGCGCATTCCACCCATGACCAGGACCTTATATAAAACGCAAACAGCCATGTGCATACATCTTCCCATACATGACCTAGGAGACATGAGGAGGGTTGAGATTCCAGACTCGTGGTTCCCAAAACCAAAGGAGGTAGGAAGAGGTGTGGTACTCATCCTATCTCCAGTGGTCTGTCTGAACAAACTAATGTTTCACAAGATGAGCTAGAGCCAATATCCCTCCTATTTGTACCCATGCAACCATCACAGGAAATACTCCCATTCAATGCAAGTCTGTACTCCATGGTGGGAGTAAATGGAGTAAATTACCTTCAGACTGCCTAACACAAAGGGTGGGATGAAGGCAGGAAAGATGAGTACTGATAATGAGACCATCATCCCTATCACAATTGCACCATGGCTGAATAACCATATCCATTTACAGAATGCATCAGAATGGAAACCAAGATTGACACCACTACTTGCACTGTGTAGCTAGTGGTATATACCAATTTCAGATTGCATGTCTGTCTTGAGACTAAGAAATACTGTTCTTTCTAGCCAGAATAGGCTACAGGGATTCTGTTGCCAACCATAACATATAAAGGAACCTATAAAATTACAGTCACACACTAAGGCATATGTCTCACATTTAACTTAGTGTTTATCTTGTCAGGAAATCCAGCTAGACCATGCCAACATTTTATTTCATTCATACTATCTTCAAAATCATCTGTTGTTGAGGGAGGAAAAGGAAGGGGAGAGAAAAGAAAATGCAAGAGAAATATCTAAATATATAAAGAGAACAAAATTCAAGCCGATTTCACAAATGAGACTCAAAAATTAAAGCATTGTACCAAAGACTGTATCAGTAACACATTCACATTTACCCTCTCATGGATTGAAGTTGTCACTCCCAATTTCATCTGGAAAATAACCAATGAATCTAAAATCTACCTTTTCCACATTTACGACAGGAAGTAGACTCCTTGACTTCTGATAAGGCTAATTCTGCAAAAGGCATTGTGAGCCAGCCTTTTGCAGCTGAGGAAGTCACCTTGACATGCTACAGACTTGGTATCAGCCACTTCTGAAGAACACACCATGGCAAAAATCAATTGCCACATGCACAGAAGCAAAAGAGTGAAAAGGCAGCTACTTCTTTTAAAGTTATCTGAAATATCTGCATTTCCATCACATTAAGAAAAGCATTTCCTCACATAAAACACAGCTTACACAACTAAATAATTCATGATGATGAATTATTTAGAGACATGTGGACCCAGTATGTTTACAAGTCCCAAGCTGTTTTACAAAAGAGGAAACATTTATATAATTGGATCCTCAAACTCTTTTTTAAATGCTCTTCCAGTGAGAGGTTTCTGATTATCGTCAGTTGTCCTGAAAGCAAAGCTTTTATAAACTGAGCTTTTGATGGGAAGATGAGATAAGATGGAAGAGACTAAGTAAGGTGATCTTTTCTTTGTAACTGGTGATTATTGCTGCTGAACAGATGATTCTTCCAAAAACCATCTTTTAAGCCTTGAGTTATCTCAGGTGTGGTAAGAGGTCTTCAAACAAGACATAATTAAATCACTGGCCTGAGGTATTATCTCCCAGAATAGTCATCTGCCACGTACAGAAGCACAGCTAGCAAGACCTATTTCACTATAAACATCAGTGCTTTCCCCCAGCAAAGCGTATTCCATAAGTCCCCAGAGGAAGCCATTTGTGCCTAGGAATAAACCTACCCTTGACAGCTCAAGGATGCTTTTGATAAGTTCATCTTCACCTCTATCATGTTCTGCATGCCGCTCCACTCTCAGAGTCTCTGCCACGTCCCTCTGGGTATCTTCAGAGTCAAAAGTCCTCATGGAAATACTCTTTGCATGTGCAGTCAGATCTCCTCTCTCTCAAAACAGTCTTTCTCTGAAAGCTCCTGCTGACCTTAGTCCTGACAATTCAAAAGCATTTACAGGCCACCTGCTTTTCATTACTGTTGAGTAAAAAGCTGGACTGGATAAAACCTTGATGAAGTTGGTGTGACCCCGCAAGTAACCCTGATTTGAGCAGGTGATTGTCATAGAGGTCCCTTCCAACCTGAATTATCCTTTGAACAAAAATTACTTCTTTCCTATGTACTTTATCAAAAAGTAAATGGAACAGTAGTCCCAGAAAGAAGCTAAGACTAGCTAAGAAAGGCAAGCAAGCAAGCTTGTCATTCTTGGTGCTCATTTTATCTGGAATAACTTCAATTAAGAGAAGTCCACACAAGAGGCACCTATCACAGGAGAAATAATCTCTGTGCTTTGCCTGTCTACAGCAGATCCCCATGTCTCCAAAAAGTCTCAGATGAAACACCAGGAAGACTGATGTCCTCAGATTCACTGGAGGCAATACTGCACAGAACACAGAAGAAAAGCTCAGGTGCACTGAGGAAAGGGGTTACTTCTAGGTTGAATCTTTCAAGAACAGTTCTGTTAGCTACATTTCTTCATACAATATCCTGACATTTTTTGCCTGAGGGTAGCACCTGTGCTTGAATAGTGGATTCTCACCACATACAGGGTTTTATTATGCAGGAATTTCAAATCAGAGCATTCAGCTTCTTGTCTTCACTCTTTCAGCACTGTGTTGTGTTGGTGTCCTTTATCCAAAGATAATGTCTCATTACCTGTGTTCAACAGTTAACTCTCTTTTTTCATTGAGCGCTTTTCTTCATCTAAAATGTGTTCCTCACGTTTAATCTGCCACCTGACAATGCAGCAGATACTCTGTGTTGTAGTGCTAATTCTGACATATAGATGTGTCCTTACTTAAGCTAACTAACCTATTTCAGGGTTCCCCCTATCACCACTAAAACTGGACCACTCTTCACTTATTGTCATGGAGACTTCAAAGTTCATGGCAGAAAAAACCCATGTACGTCATAAATCAAATTTCACCCCTGTGAAGCTGAAGTGGAGAGGTTGGGTATGCCCTGGGAAGCTGTAGACAAAAATGGATGAATCTCTCTGAACACAAACAACCCTTGTGCAGTGATAACTCCAAGGCTCATAATTCAGCAGGGATCTTGACATCTGCTGTTTATCCCCAAGCAGGAGCACGGAACAGAGGAACAGAGTAGCCATGGTTACATCCCTGTTCCTGCTGCTGGTCACTCCCACCTCATCGGGTGCTACCAAGATCACGTAGTCCCACCCTAGGACAAATTGGCTTCCAAAGTCATCCTACATAGCCTGCTTCACCCTATATGGTCTGTTTATGGCTCTGGAGAATTATTAACTCACTAAGGATACTAATCAACTTGCTACTAGGGGCCTTGCACATCTGAGGTAGGGCTTGGTGTTCACACACATGGGTCACCACAGAGCACTGCTGAACACAAAGGAAAGACATTCCCCCTACCACCAGAGCCCAGCATGCTTTCAGCATGTGCTGCTGTAGGCAAGAAGGTTATGCTGGTGTGTATTTTTAGTTCAACTAAGAGCAACTATTTCTGCATTTCAATTTCTGATGCTGAGTTACCCCACGTTCTGTTTCTCGATTAGGGTATTATTATTAGCTACGCTAAACTGATGGGCTTCTCAGCATGGCAAGTTTAATAAAGCACTAATGTCACCAACTACCAACGCAAGTCAACTAAAGAAAACAAGGCCTAAATTACAGTGCTACTAAAAAATTAGCAAGAGGCTGCTGATCATTCCTCATTGGGGTTTTTTGCTGTTACTTCCCCCCCAACAACAATCTTTCTTCCCTCTGCCGACAAAAGAATTGACACAATCCAGAAATCTATTCCTCCCTTTCCTACCATAAAACACAGAACATATCTAAGGGCTTTTCACGTAAGCTTCTGCAACTATTACAGCCCTCCATTTTGGGCCAACCTTCAGATGTTGACTTCTTCCTGAAAGAATGTCTCTTTACCTTATCTGTTTTCTGCCCCTGACTTTGCTGCTCAATTCCTCACACAAAGACAAGGAATTTTCTGGTGGTCCTGGTGTCCCAGGCTAAAACAGCAACATGACTTTGATCCATCTATGACGGCCAACAAAAGGTTTTTAACCGAAGGATTCAGGCTTCCATGCCTCTCAAACAGCAATCTCTTCACAGCCTGGTGCATTATCTTTCCTTCTAAAAAGACTTTTGTGCATGGGGATGAATCCTGCTGTTTCTGAGGTCAGTGGCAAGCATCTTATAGCCTCCAGCAGTGAAAAGGCTGGGTGGCTGTAGAGCAAAGCACTCTAGAACATAACACAATGCGACTTTATTTTCTCTAACCTCTACCCGCGTAAGCCATACCCTCACAGAGCTCAGCTTAAACACAGCTGCAAAGGGAGAGGGAAACAGAGAGAAAACAATGAGGAGGCATGGGCAGAAAAGAGACATTTTCTGCTGAGGGTTTAAACCAAGATAGGCAGGAAGGCAAGGAGAATAAATTGGGCTGTGCTGCTGCATGGTGTAGAATAGATCTGTGCAGTGTATACAGTGTACTCCGTAAGTGCCTGTAAGAGTTACTGGCAGCAGCAGACACTGCTCAGCTCTAATGAAATCCATCTGACTTGTCCCACAGAGAGACTCACGTCTTAAGATGTGGGATCTTTGGGTTCTAATAGCACAGAAGAACTGTGCAGTTGTAACCCAGTACCTGATGAACTCAGGTAATCAATCACACAGTGAATAGTTGCTACAGGTATTGGCAGCTAGCAAGCCTGAATAATAGGCTCAAAACCTGTAGCTCAGTCTTAGTTGTCTGCAGGAATATCAGTGAGAACCCAAATATTGTGAGATCACATAAATCCAGAAAAGGATACACAAAGGGACATGATCTTTCATAACTGTGCATTGTTCCATGATTTCCCATCACCTCTTAAAAAAAAGGTGACTTTCGTATGCATGCAAAATCATTTCAGCAGTTGTTTCATGCAGACATCCTCAAAGTTGATGCTCAGAAGCCAAGGGCCTATTTAGCTAGACTGTGAGGTTATCTGTCCACAGTAAGGTCAAGTCAGAACCACCGAGAAGAGGTTATGAGCAGAAAAGGTGATACTATAATAGAGATGTAAATTTTCATACTGAAACACCCCTCTTGTAGAAGACTCAGTGAAGGGAAATACTGTTCCCTTTGCTCTGTTCTTTATGAAATAATTCTCAGAAAATAGGATTGCTTTTCCTACAGCCAGCAGTGGTTTTGACAGTATGAGCTGAAAAATTGACAGAGATACAAACAATGTCTCACTCAAGCCACATCTCCCAAGAAATACTCATGTTCTTTTGGGCCATAAGATAGTAATAGAACACTGCTTTCTAGCTTCAGAAATAAATGCAGTGTTAGCAGCCTGTGTGGGACTAAAATTATACATCTGATGATGCTGGCAAAGCCAGTTTCCTTCCCAGTTGTGCAGATCTAGTAATACAACAGCAGAGATGAGTTTGCCAAGGCATTGCAGCTACTCAGTCTCCTAAATGGTAGCATTGGGATCCTAACAGCACAACTTGCCCCTACCAAGCCAAGCTGGACATTAAGAAAGTCCCACTTGTCACTGTGCTGCATGCTGTGAATCCTTAAAAGCCATGCTGTTACCAGGAGGTCAGAATCTGAGATTTCCATACAAGACAGACACCAATGTGATGCATTATCAGCACAAGTCCATTGTGTAATATCTGCAGTTCTGCCTTTAAAGTCCAATAGGATGCATAATGTCTGACCTATCCATGAAAACACCACATAGCTAAGAACAAATAAGAACAAAGGTGGGTAAATACATCTACTAGATACAGAGCAGAAAGTACAAAAGCAAGAATTTGGGGGTATATTTACCAGCAGAAGGTCAAACTACTGCTTAAGCTGTCTTATACCTACAGTTGTAAGGGCAAGAAAACACAACAGGTATCAAGAACAAGTTGGGATATTGCATCTAGTACCTTGTATGTAGTAAGAGAAATAAACTTTGTGAATCCATCTGTATCCACTGAAGACAAACTTGGATTTCTCTGTGAATGCCAGCAAAACTAGAATCACTCTTTTTCTGACAAACTCATAAAAATTACTTACTTCAGTACTGAAACATAGCTGCATCTGAGGTTTGGGAGCTCCAGACACAAAGAAACCACACCAAGGCATGTCTGTACTCAGAAAAGAAGCAGAAATGGGATATCTGGGAGGTTGGTAGGAGGACCAAAGCAGACACACACACCCCCAAGGATGGATGCTAGCAGCATCTGAATGTAGAAAAGAAATAATTCTCCCTTTTAGACTTTGTTCAGATGCTCTGTGGGCTGCAGTGAAACAGGAAGAAGTAAAACTGCTGAATAAGAGTCCTTCACGTTGCAGTCACTAATAATAGGATTAGAGAGAGAATAAAATCATATTTTCTTGGATGTGGGAGATTTGGAAGAAGCCAACTTCTGACTCACTCACCCAACAAGTTGAGATCAGGCATGCCATGGTGCTGACCTTCTGAAGAAGGACTCTGATCAGCCCAGCAGCCACAAAAAGTGCAGGTAGTTTCAGCTCATTACCTCTTGGCGCAGTGTTAGCAAAGGTCATGCTACATTGTGAGGCCTGGATTCTCTGCAGCACATCAGGCATTGCCAGTGTGCAAGGGAGGGAACTGGGTACAGTAAAGATCAGAAATAGACATGAAGTGAGAGACCTGCCCTATTCATGCTCTTAGACACACTTTTCTCAATGCTGTACTGTTGGGAAGCACAGAGTCACAATCTGTTCTCATTGAGTACAGAGGAAAGATGTTAATCTATGAGCAAGGAAGCTGATGGATCTCAAGGGTTGCTGAGCAAAGAGACCAGGAGCTTCCACTACGTGAGCCAATAGACAGAAAGGAATTATAACCTTTCCCAGGGCTGGTGTGGGTATCTGCTAGGTGCTCACAAAGGTTCATATTACATGAGCAGAGGTATGATTTAGAATTGAGGAGAACCTACCAAGATCAAGCTGACCCTTCAAGAAGATGAATAATGGCCAAAAAAGTGTTATTTCCTTATCAGGTATGGATGGGCCACAATTCCCGCTAATTTCAAGGGGACTGAACAGACAAGGAGTGTCCAAGTCTCACCCTTGTCCTACTTACTGGGAAAACTTTCCCATGGTTACGTGTCTGTCTCATTAAGCAGTAAATCAAGCCAATCACCATAGCGTGTAAATGGAAAAAATGACAATATTGAAATAGGGGAAATGACAAAGTGTGATCATTAACAATGAACAGCAGTTTACACATAGCTTCGAAATCAAATGAGTAGCTTTGTCAAACTAAATGCAAGGTACAACATCCATCATCAAATCATCTCTTGCCTCAGGTTACTACAAAGGAAGATCCGGAAAACAGCATCTTCCTTATTGTAAAAATCCATAAATAAGTAAAAGCTCTGGCTGCAGCATTTCAGAAATCCCTGTCTCAACCTGTTGGCAAGCACTGACTTTTGAACAACAACTATTGCAGAAGTCATCTTCTGTACTGAGAGATACAGTGGGTGACTAATGAAAATAAGGACTGGGATTTTAAAGGATGCTTAGGAACATCGTTAGATACAAAAATGTCTGTTTTCCCTAGAACATTGCTAGTGAACAACACTAAGTGGGCATCAAGGGATCAGATCTTAACAGCCGTGCACAAAGCAGAAGAAAGGCTATGTTCCTTTCCATTACCAAACACATAAAAGATAATAGAACAAGTCATGAGGCAAAATGAAAAACATCTCATTTAAGCTTTCAGTATAAGCAAAGGGAAAAGGTTTTGGGGTGTGTGGGGCACTGAGCATGAAAAATTGTTTATCTTAGGTGGGGAACATCCTTGTGTTTACACTGATTGTGGACTCAGTGCTCTGACTTCCCATGAACAGCCCTCCACAGAGGGTGTTTATGGCAAAGCAATGCTCATGGAAACATCAGCCTGTCCAGCCTTTCCCAGAGTCATTTATAAGAGAAGTTTAGCAACCCTGTAGTAATCAAAAGTCCATGTATGAGTTCTGGCTTCTCCATATTCATCTGCTCACACCTAGCAGTGAAGTAAGACTGTATAAGAATACCTGCAGGGTATTAATGTGTAATCCCTGAAGCCCTTTAACCTGCAGTCATTTGCCTGCGTTAACAGGAGAATCACTGCTTCACACCTTACCGAGGTACCTCTAGATTATGCACTTCACATGTCTTCAACACATATAAACAGGATTTTGTTTCTGTTACTCAGTGTCAGAAGCACGATCAGGCTTGTGCTCTTTTTACAGGCACCTTTATTCTCTTTCTGTATTACAAAGAGAAGCTGTGAGATTTAAATAGTTTCTATATTTGAAGCAGACACCAAATCTTATGCAGAAATACACTCTGTAATGTGGCTGGGCTTGTCTAGTGTCCTGAGGACTGTAGCCCTAAAGTACCTCAGTTTAATTAATTAAAGTAACCAGAATCATCCTCTTCAGTTAAATATGATGTCCATGAGCACTGTTATTAACATGGATCAAACAGCCTCTTGTAGAGAAGACCTGTTGTGATGATAAGGTCAGGTTCTTAAGGAAATGATTTCGCAAATCAAAGCACTGTTTCCAGATACTTGTCTGGGAGTTGTTTGTGGGTTGTTTTTTTTCCTATTCCTCATCCTATCAAGTTCTCTTGAAACAGAACAAAATTGCCAGGTAATTTTTACAGCACTTCTACATGAGAAGTGGGCATAAGATCCTCCTTACTCAAATTCCTTGTTCTCCTATAGCTTTGCAGGAGAAGGATGTTTATAACCAGGAAGAAAAGGTGGGCCAAATTCTGCCTTCTGTTCTATACCTATAATCTCCATTTATCTTCCAGACCCTGCTGATTTTAGGAAGATCTGCAGACAAGTAGCAAAACACAGGACTGGGACCAAAAGCCTTGTGATTTTCAAATCAGGTTTAACACAAAAAACAGGTGCCTTAGCCTTTACGTATTACCTGGCACTGGGTCATACCCAGACTGTCCCTCCAATATATTTAGGAAGCAGATTTACAGCTATATCATATCACAGGATGAGCTCAAAAGCCTTTTATTAAAATGCTTATAATTAATAAAGCCAGCAGTATTTCCAGCCACACAGACAGGGATGATCTGGGGAGGACAGGGGAAGATCAGGACACCAGACAGGGAAAGCAAGGGTGTAGAGAGGCAGATAGAGACAACAGCAGCAGCATCTCTCTTTCTCCTTACTGCTGACAGAATAAACAAGTAAAAATAGTTACGTGGAAGTGTAAAGAGGTCTCTGCAGTCCTTACATTGCAAACACTTACCGCTTGGCTGAAACTTAGTTCTTATCCTCTCCCCCTTCACGCTCCTCAGACATGTACGCCCTCATCCACATATATTTGCCTGCACAAGGACACTCCATGGCTTTGGATCTCTTCTGGTTTTAAAATGACAAGGACTGTCCCCATATGCCTTTGGATTAGAGCTGTTCTTCCCCCACTTTTAAAATGTAATCCATACATGTTTTCCCACACAGATGAAGTGAGCATCTCTTAATGCCTGACCATCATATCCACACCTTTCAGAAGATATTTTTCTTCATCTTCTTAGAAAGTAGACAGGTTTAAGAATAGTATTTTTAAAAATGTATATATATATAAATATATATTCACAGGTATAATTGTACTGTTATTGCAATTAAGTTTAGCTTTAAAGCACTTTCAGTAAATGTGCCAGTTGTGGACCAGAGTGAGATTTCTAGTCTTGGTTATTCATACACTTCTCTGGTTTACAGCTCTCTGCTGAATATGATGATAGAGATTTATTTGTGGAGTGAGCAGAGACAGAAGTACGTTGTCGCATTATTTTTTCCTTAAAGGTTAGTAATTACCATGTCAACCTTTGCTCTGCTGCTGCTGTTCACTTTCATTTTGGAAGCACAGCCATTCAACACTCACATCACATTGAGTTCCCCTGATCACCCTATTTTCTACTGACCTTTCTGAATATTATTTATTATTCCTTATGTATCTGGGTAGAGGAGAGGCAGAGGGACAGTATGGCAGAGATGGGAAACACAAGCCAGAAAACACGTTTGCCTTGAATTTTCATCACACTGCTGTTGGAAGGAGCGAGCAGAGGGAAACTAGCAACAAACACTCGCACGCAAACACACGCCAGGCACACAACCACACCGATCACGGGGAGTTTGCAAGCAGACCCACAGCTCTTACCTGGGTTGTCTGGGATCCCTCTGCAGTGTACCTCCCTCTGCTCCCTTTGCCCTATTATTCCCCACCGTGGGGAGCAGCAGGGACAGTGGTGGTGCTGTGGCTGGGTGACAGTGCAGGTAGGGGACGGCAGGCAGCTGGCTGCAGCCTCGGCTGCCGGGCTCTGGCTCCTGCCAGGGCTGCTGCTGCTCCTGATGATGCTGAGGAGGAGGAGAGCCGAGTGAGGAGGAGGAGGATGCTGGCGGTGATGCTGTTGCTATGGTTACCCAACTCGGCGCCGGCAGCGGCACTGCTCAGCGCAACAGCTGCCCCAGCACCTCGGTCTTCTCAGTACCCCTCACGGGCAAATGGCCCCTCCATATACAGGGATGTGTATTTCACTCCAGAGGGACAGTGATGGTGGAGAGGATGGAGGTCACCCCTTGGCACAGTGTTGGGGCTGAGGGAAAACAGATGGCATGATGTATACAGAATGTTTGCATTCCATACTTGTGGGTAAAGAGCTTGCTGCCCTGCAGAGGTCAAACACCAGCTCTTAGGAGGCCAGAGTTTTGCATTATAAGAGTGCCTTGCATTTTTATAAGGAAATGAATAAAACAAAGCTGAGGGGAAAAATCATTCTCAAAGTTCCTGTTTTGATGAAATTTTAAACTTTTTAAAATTGATTTTAACTCTCTTTCTTTAAAAATGGGATTTAAAAGTTGGATTTTACTGTCTTCTTGTGTGAATGTGTTTTTTTGCTTAGAGAAATCATTTTGTGAGTTCCTTGTGAGAGACAGAACAGCCTCTTCCCACAAAACAGCAAGAATAAAAAACCTTTCAAGAAAGGAACTCTCTTACACAGGCCAGGACATTGATACTTTCATGCCTAATTGCATGACGCAAAGAAGCTGAACTTTGCCTTTCTCTAGGGATCTGGAAATAAAAAGACATAGAAAACCTCAGGTGGATGGGCTGCCACATGATTAAAATGCAGAGTCCTAACTGAGACATGTGAAATCAAGGCATTCAGTTGCCATTTATCTATCAAATACGGATGTCATGAGGCTTTCATTTTGCACTGGAGCATCACAAGGCACAGCAAGGTCACAACGATCAAATGTCACTTCCATCCAAAAATGCCAGTGCAAAGCTGTATAATGCTTATAAACCATGACAGTTCTTTTACGACCCAGGACTGTTTGCAGGACATTGTGAAATGCTGCTTAAAACCTACTGGAAAAGAAAAATCACTGGTGGAAACTTTCTAAAGGGATTTGTTTTCTCCTGTCAGAGCTCTGCCTGCAGCTTGGATGCTGCAGATTATATGAATCTATGAGCTTGAGGCACCAAGAAGATGCACTGATTCCCGTTAAAGTGTCAGACATGGAGAAGTTGTAGATGTGCTGGCAGCAACTCTTCCCAATGTATTCTAGATGACAGTGTCTCCACACCGTGTTCCTTTTCAGAGTCATGATGTGGTTCATATAAAGACATTTTCTATATAACTCATTACTATGGAAGAAGCTGGAACCAGCCAACTAAGGAGAAAAATGTGCCAACCAGCATACACTGTCAGACTTTCTTGGAATAGCTTCCTATTTCCCAGCCTCCATGTAGCTTATAAACCTACTCACCATATAAACCACTCCCTATATAGATTTTGTAATTAATATCAATTTAGGCAACAATTCTGATGTCCATTCATAGACTATATAGAAGAGTTGTCTCAAACGTCCTTTCTACTACTCAAAAAAAAGAAATCAGATACATTATCTATCTTAATCTTTACAAACATCATGTAAAATTAGACAGTACTCTGAACTGTTTCTGAACACCTAAAAAGCAATATTTGGTGCATGTATGGCCCAGGGGATTCCCTGCTGTAATTTTGGGTGCAGAGAGATCTCATTGTGGTAATGATTGTGAGCAAATCTAAACCACCCACTCTATAACTAGCTAGCTGACAGCAAAACCCATGGTTATTCTGAATAGATCACTGAAACCAAAATAGATCTAATTTCTGCTAAATCAGGGAGTGCACTGCAAAATGTATCTGCTGAGATATGTGTAATCAGCTCGCAAGCTTATATTTTACAGCTTTGCTTATTAGGGCTATTTTTGAGAGCTGCATCTCTGATTTCAAGAGCATACATAGTAGAGGTTAGTTGGCCCCTTTGGCTTCAGGTGATTCAGTTCAGCATGCTTGTGTTACACAACTGAAGATCTGCCCACCTTTATTCTCATGTGGACACTAGTCTGCAATGCTGAGGAAAAATCCACCCCCAAGAACGTGCAGAACTCACTAAAATCAATGGCTCTTGTACCTTCCTGCAGACTGCACATCTTCAACTGCACCAAGGGAGTGCAAAGTTCTAATGCAACAAAAAACACACAAAGACACAAGACCTCATTTGACATTCATTTGACCTCAGTCATTCAAGGAGGTCCTGTATCATGGCATCGGTGACATGCGCTTGTTTACCACTAGGGAAATAAGTCATGTTGCAATATATAAAGCATGTTGATTTCATAGGTAGATATGACTCTGTGAAGAAAGGACATGTCACAGCCATGTTTGACAGAGCCTAGAGGAAAGGCCGTTTTTTCAATCATAGCTTTCATTTTTAAGAGTTAAACCTATGTGATGTCTTTCAGCTTTGCTTAGGAATTACAGACCCCTTAAGGCATCTCATATGGTACCAGACACTTATTTTTATGCACCTTAGTCATGTCCAGATTATTTTCTCTCTTTAAATACTGACAGGAGGTAAATCAACTCAGCCCGACAGACTTCTAAAACAAATCAGTTAAATTTTCCCTTGTGCCTCCTTTGCCCTCCCCTGTCATTAGGAAGACACCAAGGCTGACTAACTTAGCTGTACTTGTCTGTGATGCCCTCAGGTAAAGGCAAATCCCATCCCTAACTCCTGTTTGGAAAAGCTATCTCAACAGATCATACATCTGATTTCTGATGCCTGTCAACAAGGATTAAAACCAAAACATACCTTCTGGAAATGCCTTCTTAGCCTCACAGGGGCCTGAGGTTGCAGCAATTATGATACCTGTGTGCCTGTTTAGCTGCTCCATGCTCCCAGGTTGGCTGAAATCTCAACACCACAGGCATCCTTGGGCATACTTGGTGTCCCGGAACCCAGCATAGGCAGCAAATGTCATATTATAGATTCTTTATACAGAGCCTTTAGGTTAAGAATAACCTAGAGCAGATATTCCCATTAGGTAGCAGGATATCTAATAGACATTCAGTGTGGCAGTCCATCCTGCAGGGTGCACATCGGGCTGTAGGCTCCTTTTCAGTCTGCTACTCTATTGTACTTGAGCTGTAATGAATAGTCAGTCTACCAATTCTGCTAAGGGTAGGGTATTAAATTAATTGTAATAAGCTTAGAAGTGCAAAGTTCCCCAGACAGCTGAACATTATCACATAAACCCTTTACATGACGAGGCAAACCATGTGAGTTAAACATAGAGAACAAGGAAGTAGTGCATCTCAGGCAAGCTGTTACATGTGACAAAGAAAGATGGTAACACTAACCTTAAACCTAAATCACCCAACAAGCGGTCATAGACAAACACCATATCCTGGCTGCAACAACCCTGTGATAGCACACTGTGATGTGTAACATGTCAACACCATGGCTGAGAAGCAGAAGGCAGGGCCAAATGTGTGCTTCAGGCTAGCAGCAGGAGACTCAACAGCTCTGTAGTTAATAGACAAAGATAAGCTTCTCTTTTGATTAATGGAGCAGCTGACTTTACCTCGTGGTTATAATGCAGTATCTTTCTACTCAGTTTCAGGAAAAGATAAGGTCTAAAGGGAAAGTGCCTTGCCCACAAGGACAGACAGCACTTTCAGCCCTAAGGTTTTGATTTCTTCTGGATCATCCATACGCTCTAGGGGTATTCAAGATGGCCAAGACCTTTTTAGAAAGCATTGCACCATATTGCTATTGCATGATTTGAAACACTGACTGATGTGAAGAACAGTATCCCATAATCCAGTTTCACTCTATGCAACAAAGGAGCAGTGAAGCAAAGGAAGAACGGGAAAAACAGGAGAGGACATCGGAAGATGCCTTTCATGCAGCTATTCAATAAAATATGTCCAGAATGGTATAACTAAAAATCTTATATATTTATTCTGTTGTAGCCGTGGACAGCAAGAGCTCCATCATTCATGCTCCATCACTGGAAGTGGTCAAAGTCAGACTGGACATAGCTTTGGGCAACCTGATTTAGTGAAAGGTGTCCTCCCCATGGCGGGTGGGATGGAGGAGTGGTGGAGGAACTAAATGGTCTGTCAAGGTCTCTTCCAACCCAAAGTATTCTATTATTCTATGATTATAAAAATATAGCAGCTTGTTGGGGAGTACCACAGTATAAAGGTGTTTTTAAAATCATGCAACATTTAAACTCCTGCAGCATTTTCACATATCATACAGGAGAATTAAAGGTGAAAACTGCAGCATTAGAAAAATAATAAACCTTTACAGTATATAGTATAATTTATCACTTTTCTAAGTAAGTATTCCGCACAAAAGCCATGCAGTATAATATATACCAAAATCACAAAGACTTGGCTTAGCATTAATAGTTGTATCCAAGAAAAGCTTCAAGGGCACAAGCCTCTCCTTACAAGTCCTTACACCTATGTGGTCTCAAACCACAGAGTTGTCATTCAGCTGCTATTCACTTAATGTTTTGTTCATTCTGCCATTCAGTTTGTAGTCAAGCATCTTACTTGTTACAGCCAACCCGCCACGTGAGCAGCCTTGCTTTAAATAAGAGAAAGCTACATTTACCCACCAGTGCTTCCCTCATCCAGAAGGGATACAGTCTTACAACTCTGGAATATCAAACACTAGATAGAAAACCAAGAATAAATAAACCAAGCACATTTTAAATGCTTTACATGAAACAAACATCTGATGGGACTTGAAGGAACTACAGCAGTAGTAGGAGTTCAGAAAGAAAGTGTCTTTGTGTGCTATAGAACAAAGGCCTGGAAAATAACACATCTACTGACAGTGAACAATAGGAATGTTGGTTAAACACATTCTGGATGTCTTTAAAGAGTACCCAATATTAAGTATCTACTTAAGCATATCTTTCTAGGGTCCTCTGTAAAGTACAGTAGTTTGATTTGGGGATGTGTATCTTATCTTACCAATGCTTGAAGCAGAAAGTGAACCCCAATATTCAAGATCATCTTTATTTGCAGCTTCATGACCATAGGGGAAAGGAAAAGGGAGGAGGATTTTCTGAGTAAAAGACCATGTTACAGACAGCTTCAGGAGGTGCAAAACACTTCACTCACCACTGAAATACTTCACAGAACCACAGTCATTATTTTTCTAAATAACCCCTATGAAAAAAGAGTCTGTCATTGCCATTTATTTTGTTCATGGAAAGCAAGGCATGGACTTTCTCAAAGACAGGTAAGCCTCTCTGAAGGCCAATGCTGAACTCTCTGCACACTGGAACAGGTTGCCCATACTCATTTTCATTGGAAATATTCAAAACTTGATGGAATATTGCCCTGGGCAACTTGCTCCAGCTGATCCTGTCTTGAGCAGGGTTATGGACAATGTGATCTCAAGAAGTGCCTTCCCACATCAACCATCCTGTGAAATCAGGAACACCCTGCTGCTCCCAGCTTGCATTCCACAGGTTCCTCATCTCTGCTCCTCAGTTCACCCAATGTTAACCTCTCCCCTAGTTTTAGTCATAGTCTCATTTTCCTACACATACACATATGCTGTCATACACGTATAGTCACACCTTACGCACATCCATCCCTGTCAACCTACAATATCCTAAACCCAAATCACTTGATCTCTCCCCCAGGTCTCTTGTTACCTCCTAGATCTCCCTCTGCCACTTCTATGCTGTAAATTACAAGGACAACTTCCTCCCCTATTTAGCTTGGGCACAACACTGGGAGCCATTCTCCAGCCTTGGGTGTCCTACTTTAGATCTGGTCTAGCCTATAGCATCCCAGAAAAAGGAAGGAAAGTTGCAGTGAAATTCTTGTTTCATACAGACTAGAAAACACCCAGTACAGTCAGCATATCAGAGGAACTTAGCTGTTTATGTCTATTTGCTGCTGAGCACCAGAATATGACCCATTTCTAATGCAGGAAAAACTGAATATTTCTCCTAAATACTATTTGGGCTGCAGTTTTCTATAATTAATTCAGTGCAAGGCAGATGCCCCTGAATAAAGAGTTTCAGCCCAAGCAATTAAGATACAACAAAAGAATAAGCAATAAAAGCTAGAGTATTACTATAAGAAATGCTGGACAACCTTAACAACACTCATTGCTATTGCTCCCGCCTAAAATACATGTTAATTCACTGAGCAGCCAGATGGGCTTGTTTGTTTAAGACTCTTCCCAAGTGGTTTTCAGTTTCTTCTTTATATAGGTCTTTTATAATGCAAAATACCAGTTGTCAGGCAGTACTAGTAGTACCTTGCTATTAAGTGAAGCTTGCATATAAAGATTAAAAATATAATCAGAACCAAACACTTGTCTAACATTATTTCCAATAAGCTTCACATTGCAGCCTTGCAGGTAGAGGAGAAACGTCATCATTTATGCGTAGGTAAACTATGGTACAGATAAGCTAAATGTAATTGAGGAAACATTTATTGCAGGTAGAAGGTGGACAGGGTATCAGACAGCTTACTCAGTATGTTTGCATGCAACATGCTATTCAGCCACTGGATGGCAATCTGCTGTACCAAACCCAGGCGAGTGGCAAACCAACACTTTTAACACTGTTGAAGGTTAATATCTGAGATCTGAACACCTAGTTTACGTCGCTTTAAGTGCTGATCTGTAACTTCCAACAACCACGTTGCTTTTAAGGTCAACAACACCCCAAAGCCCATTTACAGAGTGGTAAAATGGAAACTGATAGAGACATTATTGTCTTCCTCAGCTCATGGAAGAAGTGCAACAGTATGGAGTAAGATCAAGGAGAAGTTAAAATCTAAACGTTTCTGAAAAGTCTAGGCAAAGCAATTTAAGATGTCGATGTCATTATCCAGACTAAAAAGTCCTATCTTTCTACCACAGGTCTTTAGAGAACATAGCAACAAAACCAGAGAGGGTGTTTTTCAGTGCCTCTGTTAATGATAGAAGTTGCTAGTGGGCACTTCCTTACCAAAATCGATTTCAGCAAATGGGTCACTCATAACACTGTGAGGTGGGAGAAGCTCAGGGTAGCAGCTTTTGAGGCATGTCTACATTGTAGAGTGCTTTGGAAAGACTAGCACAGCTATTTGATATAGTGTAAATGCAGCAGTACACTGCTTAGGTGAACTACTACAAGTAGATACACATACCCATGGATTCCCTCTCTTACTACCTCGAGTTCGTTCTCCTCTTGAGTTAGAGGTAGGCATGAAGCCTCAGAACTTTCCTCAGCAAAGCAAAACGAGTTAGGAAGTTTGTAACAGATGCAAGAATCCAAGGGATGGCAGAGAGGAGCAATGAAGCTGTCACAAAAAGGCCATGATATATACACTAAAGCAGAGTTCCTGTGTTCTGGCAAGTCAACAGAGCAGGCTAGAAGCACAGGTTAAAATAAGCCATTCACAAGCATTAATGCTTGACGGTCTATTGCTTCCTTCTTTCATTCTGTAAATGGCTAAAATTTTAAGAGGTCTATAAAAATAACAGAGGATTTCTGGTGTTAAAATTAATTTCTGCTCTTTATGTCCCTGAATGAACCCAGACACATGTCAACCCATGGTTACACTGTCACAGCCATAGAATTATAGCGACTGTGCAACTGCTGTTTCTTATAGCAAGTGCACACACCTCACAGCTTAAGGGATAATCAGATGCTGGGAACAAGATTCCATAAACCACCTCTGATCATTTTATAGAGCAGCCACTGGCTCATTTCAGGGAAACTTTCCCTTTGATGCCAGGTTTCATTTTCTTTATTTTCATGGAAGGAACTGGAAAAAAAAAAAACAAAGAAAATACTAGGGTATTTTGAATGGAGAGAAAAAACACAGTTCAGGTCAAAAGTGAGAGTTTAGTGTACCCCAGCTTCTTGAAATGACTTACATTTTTTGAGCTTGCCTATACAATTTGAGGATTGGAGGCAGAAAATAGCTTGTTCTTCAGAGCACAGTATCTGAAACTCAGTCTAACTTAACTTTTGAAATCCATAGACTATGGATATGCGGTGCTGAAGGATCAGTTCTTATCTGTCTTCTGGGTGGCTGGAAGAATTAAGTGTAAGAAAATAAACTGATCTGCTTTCCATAATTAACATTGAAAATGCCCTCTCTTTGCATGCAAGACCAAACAGTGGTTATGAAATATGCATATGCTGTAACTTTAAGACAAGCTAAAGATTAGGAGGTTTCATAAAGGGGGCTATGCAAGCTATATGATGCTCTTCAGACTGGTAGTTCAAAGAAAGGTGAAAGATATTATCTTGCATAAGAAATCACAGAACCGTGTCTTAATATCTGTGTAGACATCTGCTGTTCTTATCGCTCATTATTTATTGAAAAGAGAATGAGAATGTCGTGGTTTAAACCCAGCTGGTAACTCAGAACCACACAGCCGTTCATTTACCCTCTCTTTCCCCCCTCACCTACGGGTGGGATGGGAAAGAGAATCAAAAGAATGTAAACCTACAGCTTGAGATAAGAACAGTCCAATAACTAAAATATAATATAAAACTACTACTACTACTAATAATAAGGGAAATTACAAGGGGAGAGAATATAAAACTAAAAAAGGGGAAAGGAAAAACAACAATAAACCCAACTGATGCACAGTACTGATGCTCACCACCTGCTGACCCATACCCAGACTGACTCAGGCAGCTGTCAGTCTCTTCTGTCATATTGGGCATGATGTGCTGTGGCATGGAACACCCCTTTGAATACTTTGGGTTAGGTATCCTGTCTCCGCTTACTCTCAGCTTCTTGTGCCCCTCCTCACTGGCAGAGCAAGAGACTGAAAAATCCTTGATTACAGTAAGCATTATTTAGCAACAACTAAAACATCGGTGTGTTATCAGCATTGTTCTCAGACTGAAGCCAAAACACAACACTGCACCAGCTACTAGGAAAGAGAAAAATAGTTGTTGCAACTGAGCCCAGGACAGATATTTACTACAAGTCTAAAGCAAGAAGTAACTACAGGTGGAGACAGCAACTGGAAGACTTCAGGGATTTGCCATAGCATAGGATGCATTTTGAAGTCCACAGGTACACGATTCAAACATTTCCTCTTCTTTACTTGTCAATTTGCTTCTATTGAGCACATGACAGCAAGAATCAGTAGTAATACCTGCCACCAAATGGTTTATCTCAATGGGGAGGGCATGACAACATAATACTGTCTTACTGCATGTCCAAGCTATGTAGGTATATCTTTTACATTGGGACCATACAGCCTGGATGTTGACACAAAGGCACTTGAATAACTAGAGACGGAATGACTTGCACCTTTGTGTTTGCTGACTTCTGAGCTGGAGGCCTGACATGAATAGAAGATCTAGTTTCACAGTAAGCTGAACCCCTCAGCAGAACTCATGTTCAACATTCAATCGAAGCAGAATTTCTTCGTGCTATTGCTGAAAACACTGATTAAGAAAACACGCTATCCAGCTCCAAAGAAGGGAAAAAGAAAACCACTGAGGATTTTCCCTGTAGGTTGTCCATGTTATTCTTCAGGAATAGCTGCAATGCACCTTATGTAAGTCACTTTTGTTTTCCTTCTCTGCTTCCCAGATCAGAGAGGAGAAAAAAATATGGGTTTGTTCCTCATGTCCCTCAGTTCAAGAAGGACAGGGAATTGCTTGAAAGAGTCCAGCACAGAGCCACAGAGATGATTAAGGGAGTGGAACACCTCCCTTATGAGGAAAGGCTGAGGGAGCTGGGGCTCTTTAGCTTGGAGAAGAAGAGATTGAGGAGTGACCTCATCAATGTTTACAAATATGTAAAGAGTGGGTGTCAGGATGATGGAGCTAGTTTTTTTTTTCAGTGATATCCAGTGGTAGGACAAGGGGCAATGGGTGTAAACTGGAGCATAGGAGGTTCCATGTTAACATCAGGAAGAACTTATTTACTGTGAGAGTGACAGAGCACTGGAACAGGTTGCCCAGGGTGGTTGTGGAGTCTCCTACGTTGGAGATATTCAAGGCCCGCCTGGACAAGTTCCTGTGTGATGTACCCTAGGTTACCCTGCTCTTGCAGGGGGGTTGGACTAGATGATCTTTCGAGGTCCTTTCCAACCCTTGGGATTTTGTGATTCTGTGAACATAGTTATACTTAGATCCAGCAACCAATGAGGAGAACTGCAAAACACAGCTCATACAAACACTGCTGTATCCTTGAAACCACTGATTCAATGTAAGTTATTGGGAAGGAAGAAACACCAACACCAATAGAGGTGTGATTGATGGACTGGAGAAATAGGTTAAGGGGTACTGATGGACAGTGAGCTGAATGTGATTTGTGGCAGAAAAGACAAACAACTGCAACAACAAGGCCATAGCCTGTACATGAAGCTAAGGGGTTACCCCTTCCCTCTTTAATGCTCTTCAGACCATACCAAAATACCACATCCAGTTTTGGTCTCCTAGTAGAAGAATGAGGATAAACTAGAGCAAGTTCTGCAGAGGCCCAATGAGAAGGTAGGACCTGAAGCACTTGCCCATTAAGGGGAGGGTGAAGGACTAAGGTTTTTTCAGCCTGGATGAGTGACTGCTTTGGAGGGACTGTTTAGGGATCAGCACCCCCCAACTATCTATGAAGACAGGCCATAAAGAAGATGAGAAAATGTTCTTCACAGCAGTGCACAGTAGGGGAACGAGAAACAATAAGAGACATAAGGTTAAATAAGAAACATTCAAACCATTTCACTATGAGGATAATCAAGCAGTGGAACACATTGTCCAAAGAGGTTGTGTGGTGTCCATCCTTGGAATTTTTCAGGACTGGTCTTAATAAAGCCTTGAGCAATCTTAAGTGACCCTACAGCTGATTCTACTTTGAGAAGGGAGCCTAGTTAAAGACCTTCTGAATTATGCTATAATACCTGTTACTTACAGAAATCACTTCCCCAGTTTTCCAAATCTTCCTTTAGTAGCCTGCCTTGCACTCAGCCTGGGAGAGGAAAAACATACTTCTCAGTGACAACATTCTGGCTAACAGATTGTCACAGCAGGTACATGTCAAAGCAGTAAAAAGGAAAACCAAAGAACGCTAGATAATCACTGAATTTATCAGAGCATTACATCACACTTTTTATTTTCCTTTCTTCTCTAGTCACAAACATAGCAATAACACTGACTTCATTACCCTGCTCTGAAATTAAATGGGGCAAGAGAGAGACTCAATCTCTTCAGCACAAAGGAAAAATTAAACGTTTCCCTCTGCCTTGAAAGCCTGCATGGCCCAGTTCCCTGCCAACACCAACATATGAAACAGAAAGAAGGGATAGATTGAGGTGAAAAGCAGTACAGGCTCTCCTCGTAGCCTGCCTATTGAGAAGTGGTGATTCCTCATCTATTGTTTTGACCAATTCCCATCACAGAGCATGCTGCATGGCATAAGAGATGATAACAACCCCTGAGTACTTAAATTAGATGTTAGCATCATCCTCTGCAATCTACATAAACAACCCAACTATCACATAGTGTCTGGATTTTAATGGGGCAAAGTAGGGTGCTTATGCTTGAAGAGCAACAGCACAAACCCATGACAAGCACTACATCCTAGCAGAAATCACAGTGTATTGCATGTTATCAAACATAAGGTGACAACAACCTCAAAACAGCTCATTCCAACTCTCATTATCGTACTATGAACTCCACAGGCTCCTCCAAGCTTCCCATTCTCAGAAGTTAGGTATACCTTTCCTGGCAAAAACAGGCTCATTAATGTGGCCAGATATCTCACTCCTATATTTCTGTTCAGAACAGACCATTTCTGTCGTGCTCTGCTCTGTCAAACAGCATCATTACTCACTTCAGGGTGAACTTTAATAAATTCTCTGCTGAGCTACAGCTGTGACATAAATAACAAACAGGGGCAGGGGGTGCAGAATAATGATGCATCACCCAACAAGCAGTTGGAAGTGGTTCTGCACAGGGCATAAAGAGATTGAAATGAGAGACTTTGTCAATCCTCGCCCCGAGCAACAGGTCTTTCTGATTTGGCAGGTCCTGCTGCAGGCTATTCACTAAAGTCCTGGGGAAGAAAAAACCCAAGTAGGGTAAAATGCAGAGATCTGGGTCTCCAGATGGTGTGCCATTGAAAGGACAACCATTTGAGCTCATCTCCACGCTACTGTAGCTACAGAAAATGTCAGAATGTAGCTATCAGCCATTTGGGGTTGCTTATCTTAGGGATCCAGTGGACTGATTTCCTTCTTGAGGCCTGAGAGGGCTCCAAATTGCCAGGAGATTTACTTGGAGATCAGAACCAGGGTTTATCAGAGCTAGTGATTTTTCTGCCTCCTCAGTGAAGATGGCCCAGCATGCAGGCAAGAGGGATTGGGCACTGTATCCTCATAAGGGTCTCTCCTGGGGCAGCATGAGGACTGTTGCACATCTCTGCTTCCAGAGGGCCTAAGAGTCACATGTCTTAAATACTGTTTTAGCACCAAAGAATTCAGCCTCTAGTCTGATGCATGTAGCTGAGCACCTTGTTTCAGATCTTCCATTATCTGCAGAAACAATGTAGAAATCCCAGTTTTCTAGTTCCTTATGTTTTCATGATCTAGAGTCACACACGAATCATAGATTGGTTTGGGTTGGAAGGGACCTTAAAGCTCACCCAGTTCCAACCCTCTGCTCTGAGCAGGGACACCTTCCACTAGAACAGGTTGTTCAAAGCCCCATCCAGCCTGGCCTGGATATATATACATAAACTTTTATACATATATCCAGAGATTCACTCTATAGATATATATGAATTTATACAAATTTAAATAAACATTATATACATATAAGTATACACATACAATAAGATGTAGCCCATAAACATTTATCGACAAGATACTATGATAGAATCATAGAGTCATCTAGGTTGGAAAAGACCTTTAAAAACACCGAGTCCAACCTTTATCACAGGGCTTCCAAATCCACAGGACTAAACCATGTCATTAAGGGTCTTATGTACCTGTTTTTTTAAATGCTTCCAGAGATTGTGATTTCACCACTTCCCTGGGAAGCCTGTTGTGTGTTTTCGTACATACAGGTGCAAACACAAATTTGTTTCCTGCAGATCTGATCTGCTAACACAGTTTTAGTGCACATTTAGCATAAGTACAGTTTCAAACCATGTTTCTAAAATGAAACACGGTTTCATTTTTGTGTAAAGCCTCCTCTCCTATTGAATTTTAAGTTTTTAAAAGTATTTCTAGAAGATGACTAATACTGATTCGGAGAAAACTCCAGGAACAAACTCGCCAGCAGAGTTTCAAGTTGACAAGCAGGTATTCTTTATTGCGGTGCTGGGAGACATGGGGGATAACTCCTCCTAACGTGTTTGCCTTATTGTTCTACAGGCCATCCCTATATGGTCACTGGGCATATTACATAATTTTCCAGGAAGTTTCCTGAATGCACACAAAAATGTGATGGTGGTCTTTAAGGGTCACTTACTTTTCCCAGCTTAATTAACATTACAGACATAGCAATCATCCTCCCCTTCTACTTATCAGTTTGTTTAAGTGCTCACATCCTGGCCATCAGCTAGTCCCAGATACTTCCCATCCCCAGGTCCTGTTTTTCCATTCTGCTTTTCTCACACCTTTTGTACTAAGGTTCTGAGGACCTCAAACTATGTCAACGGTTATTTTTCCATTACAAAGCCATCAAACTTATAATTACTTATAACTGATTACATTTTGTGCTTTTGTGCCTCCTTGTATCAATGCAATCCTGGTTCTGAAGTATAAGATCATTTTCAAACCAAAATTCTTCCTTAAAATATTCTTATATTTATATTTCTCAAGTTCTAAATTAACATAAATTTACATTTCAAATTACCCAAAAGATATTTCTAGGAAAGATCAACAAATCGGTTTTAATCACAAGGAAATCATCTCTGAACACATCAATCTTTCTGCTGCTTCACATGCATACACAGACTTTGTCAGCTCAATCTTTTAAAAGACTAGGAAATCTGAGATAAGACTGGAGTTGTTGTTTCACAATGTATTTTTTTGCCTGTTTCCTTAATATATAACTCATACTGTGAAGGACATTATAAAGAATTTCCCTCTATTTCAATCGTTATTCCAGTTCCTTTTTTCCTGCACTTCCCTTGTTCCTTTTCTGTGCTTAAACAAGTCCTTGGACATGAGCGTGCACCAGAGAATAAGGAGTCCTGAACACTAGAGGGCAGATTAGAAACAAACCATCAAGTTTATTGCTCATCATTCAGCCACTGAAGTAGAAATTTTCTTGTAGTAATTTTATTCTTATTGCATTCTATAAGCAATTTTGGTTATTTTAACTTTAAATATCTATGCCAGTGATCCCAACTGCATAGCATTTTAAGATTTTAAGAGTCAAAGCAAGAAACTTCAAGAAAAGAAAAATCACATTCAGACTTCAAGGTTGAAGGACTGTTGCTTACATGTTCCTGCAGTTGACAAGAAATAACTCATAGCAATAAGATTACATATAGATGAGTTTTAGTGCAGGCCAAAGTAGAAAAATCCTTCACACCGCTGTACTGCAAGCACCTCTGGGTAAGTGACTAACATCCAGGGCTCAATGTTTATGCATTACAAATGAGATCCACTTGCTTGGCACTAATTTCTCTGCTTGCTTCTTTGCTCCAATCTAGTCCTTAATTTCTTGTACCCCTGTAAACACTGATGTGCAATTATGTGTCCCCACTTCTATAACCACATATACTGAGTTTCCTGCATTTGGGTGATAAAGGTTTCTATCACTCCCAGCCACTGGTGGTCTCACAAGGCACCTGCACAGCAGAAGGGATGTGCACGTTTGCAATTATTAGAGAGGGTTTATCCCTCATGTTGCCAGTAGCAGCCACCACAGGAACATTTGAGGCAACTCATCTCATATCTGAGGACAGATTGAGTGAATACTTTAAGAAGCCAGTCACAGCCTCACAGAAAGCTCTGAATCACACCTGGGGTGAAGCAATCATCCTCAACTCTTTTGCACATCCTTAGCATGTCTCTTCACACCACCAGGAGCCTAGTAAACTGCTGTAATTCAGAGGGATGTTTCAGTACTATTTACAAACACACCTCCTTGTGCAGCATTGCCTTCTCAGCACAAATGCAAATATAGACTCTGCAGTATCTCACAGACATAACATTTAGTGCTATGCAGATCATGTCTAGATAGTTTGAGAAGCTGCTTTCTTCTAACTGCTGAAATAAATCTGCCCTTCCTCAAACCATGATTTTTCCTGGCAAACCTCAGCTGAGGGTCACTCAGAACGTATCTTGTGGATTTATGCAGACAGGGGAACAAAAATAGCTAGTCTTTGCTGCCTGAGTGTACAAGCAGAGCCATGCATCTGCATTAGTGCGCCTCAAGCCTGAACTAATATATATAAAGGGCTCTCATAAGAATTTACTATCTTGGGTATATATAAAACATATATATCCATGTTGTATGGCCTCTGGCTTAGAGTTGGCTCTCACAAGCATGCAAGAACATAGACCACAACTTTCATGCTTCCAGTCTCTTCTAGGCCAGCAAAGACAATTTGTTTAGTCACTCAAAACCAGAGAAGATATGCAGCATGAGCATGATGAACCCTCAGGCAGGGTGAAATAGGCACATCAGTTGGTCCCACAATGGGTGTCATTTGCCCCTTGGTGAAACAGAAGGGAGACTGAGATCCTTCTAAAAAATCACTTAGAGAGATTTTATAAGAACCAGTTAATATGGTTATTCCTGCATTTCTCTGTGGTGGGTTACTCGCAGCTAAGGGCCAAACTCCCACCTAACCATTGACTCAGTCACCCTCCACAGTGGTACAAGGGGAGAAAATTAGATGAGAAAGCTCATGGGTCAAGGGAAAGACAGGGAGATCATGAGTGAAACAGGTTTATATGGGGAAAATTGAATTAATTTGTTCACTATTAAAGTAGATTTCAATATTGAGAAACAAAGACAAACACTAGAGAGGGAATAAATACTGATCTGTCTTCAAAGTCAACTTAACTCCTCTGTGGTCTACTACGGCCAACAAATTGCATTTCATCTTTGTTCATTTCTCTAAGTAGCTTCATTTCTGTGCGTGCGAGATCTCAGAGCCTCACAATTCCAAGTTCATCACAGCATGGACAAAGCCAGTCTAGTACAGGTTCAAATGGCAAAGTATTCCAAGATTATTTTATTGTGGGTAAGGAATTACCCATGCAGTGAGCTTCATGTGGCCTCAGATGGAATTGTGTTAACATTTCTGTGCACCTGTTTTCCAGAGAAAAGAGCACAAAATGAAAGATGAAGGGAAACGGTCAATCGAGATCACTGTGTGAAAGGGATACATGAAAATCTAACTTGACATAGTAATATAATGGCTGAGGGAGAATGGGGTGACTCATGCTTGTAAGGAATGAATGTCAAGACAGTAGAAGAGTTAGCTAACTTTTAAGTATGATTCTGGCACAAGATCAATTTGATGTATAATGTTCAGAAATAGACCTGGGTTGGAAAATTATAAGGTGATTTCTAACAATCCAAGAATGGTGGTTTTGCTCAGGCAAGATTGATAAGGTTGGTCATGGATTGAAGAGAGAAGAAAAATTGCTTCTCTTGATACTATTAGACATTGTCTTCTTCCTCAGATCTCGGAGGGGATTTGTTAGATTGAATTTCTGCTGCTGCAGAAAAGACAGGGTAAGTGTTAACAACGATGTCTCATACTTCTTGAAGAATCACATCATAGCACCTCTAGGTTTCACACTGAGGCTGGGGAGGTTAGTGTTATTTATCAAGCACCGAATTATTCCAGTGGTTGTGTTAAAATTGACTTATTTTGGAATGGGTATCAGCAAACTTGAGGTTAATTTATGTCTGCAGCCATGACCTTGTATAATTATTTTAGATATCATTGTCAGCCAGCTTTTTAACCAACAATTTGGCTCTTAATTCACAGCCATTTAAATGGAAGTGAGGCCCCAGAATTTTTTCATACTTAAATCCCTGATCAATAAACAAGAGAAATAAGGCAGAATCTGTGCTGCTGATCTTTGGCCTTTCTCTAGACTCAGTTGTGAGCTCCATGATTCACTGAAGGTACCTTAGTCTTAGTATGTGCTTGCACAGCAGATTGGTCTGATGGGGACTCCTGTTGTTATGAGATAAATAACAGTAGGAGCTGGGAATACATAAGTAATTCACATGTGCCAGCAAATATTAAACCACCACACTCTTCAATAAAAGAATACCTACAAAAATACCTCTAAACCTCAGTAAGAAACCCAACGGAGAGGAAATAAAAATACAAGCACATTCGTTTGTCCTGGTTCTGTTATGCTCAAGCAGATTTTGCTTGTCTATTAATTTTACACACGTTATGAACTTGGGATAGGTATTAACTGCACATTTGTACTATAAGAAAGGAGGTCAAAGATAGAAGTGTCCTAGATGGCAAATTGCTTCACTTTCAATTTACTCAATGAAAGAATTAAAAGTAATAATGAAGCTACAATAAAGCAAGTAAATGTTATGTAATTAGGCCCATTCATATAAATGGATCTCAGATCCTTGCTTATTTAACATTCTAAGTTTCCTCTGTTGAATAATACATGGTCTATTGAATGATTTAACTTGAAACATAGAGCTGAATGTTACATATTAAATATTGAGCGTATAGCAAGAAAAACAGTTGTGGTCCTTGCAGGCATACAATTCTGGACTGTTGGCTTAGGATTTCAGAGGGCAGAAGGAGGACACGGTCCCCAGGAGGGAAACACTGGTGGAAAATAGGGATGGAATGAAGCAAAGGAATATTTTGGTGACTGAAAGGCTTTTTCTACCAATTTAGTGAATCTACATTGACGTGTGTCATAAAAATAAGGCACATTAAAAAAAATCATCTCTGCCACACTCTACAGAATATTTTTCATGGAACCATTCCTTTGGCAGCAAAAGGAGTTGTAAAAGACCGATAAATCACATCAGCTACGCTGATTGCATGGTGTTAGAGTGCAGTGCAGTATTTCTCATTCCTTTCATTATTTATTTCTCAAGAGAAAAAAAGAAAACCAGTTTCTTTTTATGGAGTATTATCCCTCAAAACACAGAACTTCACAAAGTTGAAAAAATTCTGGTGAGACAGACTAAATAGAATCGATCCATTTACTTTGGTACAAAAATATTGACTATGTTCATAGACCAGTTAATATAAGAGTCAGGGCTGGAAAGGACCATAAGATCATTGAGTTCTAAACCCCCCTGCCATGGGCAGGGACACCTCACACTAAACCATGTCACCCAAGGCTCTGTCCAGCCTAGCACTGAACACCAACAGGGATCGAGCATTCACAACTTCCTTGGGCAACACATTCCAGTTTCTTGCCACCCTCACAGTAAAGAACTTCCTTATATTCAATCTAAACTTCCCTTAAGTTTTAACCTGTTACCCCTTGTCCTATCACTACAGTTCCTAATGAAGAGTCCCTTCCCAGCATCCTTATAGGCCCCTTTCAGGTGCTGGGAGGCTGCTGTGTTCACCTCCTCTTACCCCCAGAGCAAGCAGCCACAGCAGCAGCACATGTTTGAGAACACAGCACACCTTGAGCATTTGTGAACTACTCGGAATAGTCCAAAGAAACTGGATAGCATAGGAGATATTATAAGTCAGGGAAATCTTACTGATGTGAACAGCTAAAAGCAGTGGGTAGTTGAATATCAAACTTACATCAGGGTCTATCAGTGAGAAGTTTGGAGCCATGGTAAATCTCATGCTCCAATGTAATTTCAGTTGAAATTTCAGCTAGCTTTAAGACTACGCACAGGCTAACTGGGTTAAAATTAACTGTACTAAATTCGGGTGTACTAAAAAGTACAAGTTTGTATTCTGGCCTTGACTTTCTCACCCTGGAATTGCACTGCTTGCTTTGTATGAAACAAGTGTGACCTGCAGTTATGTTAACAGTGAAGAATGATGTAAGTCTGCCTGGGCAACGCCAGAAATAGGGGCCTTCATTCTTTTGCCTGAACTAGCTGTTCTTTGTTTCATAAACCTAATTACTATTCACAGTAGCTATGATTTTTATTGAATTATTTAGCAAGTTTCAGATGCTGGAAAAGGCTGAAACAGAACTGCTACCATTCCCTTTATGAACCCATTACAAAGGAAGCATACAGCTCAATATAAGTTTTTCTTGTACATAATATTTACTTGAAGTAGAAATTGTATCAGAGAAATGCATTGTCCATCCATAAATACAACAACACAACACCTCTTATATCTTTCCTTTTCTTCATACTTTCCTAAAAAATATAGGTGTACTTATACAGTGTTCAGACTGCAACTGTGTTATATTAAATGCATGAAATGTATGAAAAGGAAAAGAAACCTTGTCTCTCAAAATACACATATAAACTAAGTGCATCTTAAATTGTTCTTTACTGTCCCACAGAATCCACACAATAATAAACACAAGGTGCCCACTAGGTTAGTTTAAAAAGCTGAGCTCTCATTGACTATTGATATTTTCATAAAGACACTGCATACAGAAATAGAGGTGGGTCAGCAAGATTAACTACAGTAAATTAGACAATCCCTTAGATTTGGTTGCCAGGATATGAAGTTCTTAATTCCAACTGAAAGAGCAACAAGTATTCACAGGTCCCTTGAAATGTTTTGGTACAGACAGGCGTATGCTTATGTTGCACAGATCTATTTAGAGTGCAGAGTTTGTGCACCAGGACATAAAAACAATTGAGCATATGACCAGCCGGTTGTGATGGAGATGCCATGGCAGCAGTGAAAATTAAATGGAAGAAACTTGAGGCTTACCTGCAATATTCCCTAAAAGTAACAAAGCTGAGAATGTACTTTAAAACATTCAGTAGAAAACTTCAAGTTTATGCTGACTTCATTCAATTTTTACAGCTTCTTCTTGAAGAGGAAGATTTTCTTGACGGCAAACATATTCCTGTACAACAACACATTTAGACAAGTGTTTAATTTCAAGCACATACTTAATTCCCAGGGTTTGCAGAATCATGTTCAAACCCTCAGTTCAAAGCCTAAGGCATTATATCAAGTTTGCATGGCAAGGTTTTGGTAGTGACAGCTGCAGGGGTGACTTCTTGAAAAACTGCTACAAGCTTCCTCCACATCCAACAGAGGCAATGCCAACCTGCTCCAAGAGCGATCTGCCACTGCCCAAGGCCAAGACCATCAGTGATGGTGGTAGCACCTCTGGGATAACAGATTTAAGAAGAAGAGAGAAAAACTGCACAGAAGCAATTGCAGGCAGAGAAAGAAGTGAGAACATGTAAGAACAACATCTCTGCAGACACCGAGGCGAATGAAGAGCAAGGAGGCAGGAAGTGCTCCAGGCACTGAAGCGGGGATTCCCTTGCAGCCTGTGATACAGACCATGGTGAGGCAGGCTGTGCTCCTGTGGCCCATGGAGGTCCATGGTGGAGTAGATTCTGCCTGCAGTCAGGGAGGAGCCCACACCACAGCAGGGAGTGCCCAAAAGGAGGCTGTGATTCATGAGCCTTTCGTGATATTTTCTCTCGCTGTCCAGCTAAAGATGAGATTGATAAAGCAGCTTTGGTGGATACCACAAGCACTTTTTCTTGTTACCCCAGGTTCCCATTCTGTATGTTTTATTTCCCTGGCTTCAAGGGATGACACCACTTAAAACAAGGGGGAAAGCTGATCCATCTCACCTGATCTTTATCAGTCTTTTGGATGTCAAAACACAAGATCTAAGATACATGCCAAAACATTTACTACCCACATCACTGAGTCTTTTGCTATCTACATACTAACCTTCTTAATCCCTCTCTATCTCACTTTCACTACTGTTCTCAGTAGTTTGCACATCTCAATCAAAAATTGCGTGGAAAAGAACGCTTTTGTTGGTTGAATTTCAACTTCCCGCTATTTAATTTCATTGACTTTGGTCTAAACGTTCAGATACAGGAAAGCAGAGAAGCTCTTGATCTACTTCCTATGGATTATTAATTTTTTATGGTATTAAACTTCATAGCTTTGCTTCAGAGCAGATATCTCATAGCACCCTATTAGAGTCCTCACCCTTATTTGCATTCATTAGAGGTATGAAATATTCTTTCTGAGATCAGGCATCAGTTCTGTAGACAGCATCTCAAGTAAAGATGCGTTTTTCTGAGTAACCTCTCGCCCAGTCCTTATATATCACAATGTGTTTGCTGCTTTGCTGTTTAAAACTGCAGATGATATAACCAGAACCAGCTGGGATTTTTAGTTCAATGAAATCTATTCTGAAGCAGTTAAAATGGTAAAAGTAGACATATTTTTCTCCCCAGGTAATGATGACCATCCCAGTTTGGACAACATGATTTTTTGAGTTGCCTTTCAAGAAAGTAAACCTGATTGTTTATATACATAGAAGAGTTTCTCTTTGATATTCTCAACAATAACTGATTCCAGTGGACACGAGAGGAAATGCTGAAGAGCCTCCTTAAAAAAAGTTACCACACTGAGTTCTACTTCTGTCCTTACAGACTCTCTCTGATACTCTTTATGCTTTCATAATCACATTATCTGGCTTTTGAAATATCTTTCCCTTCAGTATAAAAGCCTGAGCTATGCAAAAATCAATGAATCTGCCACTCATCAGTGTACTGCTAAATGTGAATAATGGAATCCAATGGAAAAAAATGAGTGACTTTTCCCCCCGCACCCCCTGTCTTTTCTAATCTCTGTCTCTCAGACTGTATCTCAGACAATGCCTTTAGACAGCACTGTGCAGTTGAATTTGACAGCAGTCTTTGGAATAGAGAGAGAATTCTGTCTCTCAGGTGTGTGGGGCAGCTACTCCATTCCCAACAGTTTCAGCCAGAGTATGTCAGTGTGTGGGTCTGTAAAATCTGGCCATTGGACAAAGCCTTGGGCTACACAGTCTAGAATGAGGCAACCCTGCCCATGGCAGGGGGTTGGAACTAAATAATCTTAAGGTCCTTTCCAACCCAAACCACTCTATGGTTCTATGAAACAGTGTACAAAGAAGAGCTTCAGTTTTGCTAGCAGCTTGGTGGCATTGCTTCTGAGGAAAGAATACTTCAGTTGGAGATTTAACCCAGCCTAGCAAGCTTGGCAGAGTCTGAAAGAGGAACAACCCTTAGAGACACCTGTGGAAAGAGAGAAAGGTGTGAAGCAAAGACTGACTGCCAGGGGCTGAACACAACATTGCTCTTGACTTCTGCTTTTATATCCTCTCTGCATAGTTCTAATTTTGTTGCTTATTTCAAGTACGAAGTTCCGGAAACAGCAATATCCAGTGTGGATGCAATAGAGGTCCTTCCAGAGATGTCAGTGGGTTAGTTTGTGGAAGCAAAAGAAAACAATGAGGAACTGCTGGAAACTAACCCTGTATCTCAATGCTGTACCAACCATTTGGAGGTGTTTCCTGGTAGATAAGTGATACTGGTACTGGAATATGAAGTTTCCTTTCCATCTTAGAGCTAATCTCCAAATAATTTGGTAAAGACATTTCAAGTGGTTACGACTGCCTCAAAAATCTTTCAGAGGTACCAAAAACTCCACAGCAATTAATTTAGTGATAGAATTTGTGAGCCCAGGGATGATCTACTCCAGGGTGAGGTGGAAGATCCCCATCAACAACCAAATAAAGAAACCATAAGGTGGGATTTTCTCTTAAATTGTATTCACCTTTATTTATTTCAACAGCAATCTGATGGAAGACTCCAAGACAAAGTGGGCCTTTGGTACATGCCAAAAAGCTCAGCAGCAGGGCACTAGCAATAAATCTCACCCAATGCTCTGTGAGATTTATCCATAAGGGAGACTATTAACCCTCCAACAGGGATGTAAGCCCATTAGAAAGTGATATTAAAAGGTAGAGGAGGGATGGATAGTTTCTGATGTAAGAGAGCAAACCTAAATTATATAACTAAATATATAACTGCACAGAAACATACATTTCTCATCACAAAAAAGAACCAAGAGAAATTAATTTTCAAATGAAAGAAAATTAAAATATTTTGGTTTGCCTTTTTTTTTTATCAGCCTGATTAAATGGCAAATACATCTCTATTGCAAATAAGGCCTAAAAGCCAGACTGTCCTGAGACAGCTACACAGTACCCACTACTATGCTAAGCCTTCAGGCACTGCAGGAGAACAAAATTGATCATCATCGGTATGGTCTTGCTAAAAAGTAAATATTTTCTAATTTTTCGTATCTTGTTGGATAAGAATGTAATCAAACACTCATGCAAATTCACAGAATCCAAATTTAAAGCCTTCAGAAGTTGCTAACATGGCATGTGGTGCTCTTCAGATGCTTAGGGCTGAGAAGCAATAAATTAACACAGACAACTAGAAGTCCTTGGGTATCAAATCTCATTGGGAATATAAAACATAAATAAAAAGTGAGATGAGGGGGAGGGCATAGAAAACTCCCTAAGGAACCTTCAAGAAAATATATTTCATCAACAGATATGAAAATAAAGATGCCACAATGAACACAAGGAGGGATCCAAAGTGGAAGTTAGCAAAAGCCACAGGATATCGTCTGAAGCAAACCACAGCAACCACATACCACAGATATTAAAGCAGTAAATAAGCTTCCATCTAAGGACAGGTGAAGCAAAGGATTTAGGGTAAGATGGAGGAGACAGGATATTCTGAAGTAAGCAGTGAATAAGCCACCTTCCAGCCTCGGAAAGATGAACACACAGGAGGGAAGTCTAGTTTTGTCCCTTTTTACCAGCATCTCATGTGGTTTATTTCCCTGTAAGATGTTTTTTACCAGCATCTCATGTATCTGCTCATATCACAGTAGAGTCTGAAGCAACAAGCATCTTTCTTCATGCTCCCACTTCTACCTTCAGTAATGATCAGGATCCATTTCCCTAATGTTATCAACTTCTTAGGTTTCTTGGGCTATTAATTTGACCCTGTACTTCAGTAAGTACATTCAGTCCCTAATACATGTTTTACTGATATTTTCCAGGAAGAAAATGAACACAAGTACAAATGTTTGAGACAATACAAACCTACAGGATTGGGTTTTCAAAGGTACGTGACAAAGAAGTAGGTCAGGGAATAAACAAAGACAAACATTTTAAGAGATTTTTTAGGTAGAAGTTTCAAACTTTCCAAGCAGATTTGGTAAAGAATATGAATATAATCTTACTTTTTAAATTCCCATTAAAAACCGTAGGCTTTACAGTAACAAAAATGGAATGTTTATCTTCTTGCAACACTGCCACAATATTTTTCCCATGCTGTTTTTTCCTCACTCTGGCTGCAAAAATATTCATCACTAACAGCTTCCCACAGTCTTTTCAGAATGATTCTGAAATTCTACCAAGAGCTCGATAGGAAGAAGGGAAAACTTTGAAGTATTTCTTACAGTAGATGAGAAGCACTTGCATTTCCTGGAGCCTGGCACTGAGAGCACAAAAACCAGGTCAACAGAAAGGTCAATGAGAGCTATATAGGAAAAGGCTATCTTCGGCAGAGTGCCTCCAATATACCCAGTCTCGCAAACGCACCAGTGTCAATCATAGAATCAATGCAATTTGGCTAGAGGGAGATTTGTTAATCTTCCCAGAGTAAATCTATATGGAATAACAAGGGGAAAAGTACAAGGGGAAGGGATGTAACTTCACCTACTTCAGTTATCAAGAGATGTTCACCAGCTTGAACATCTGGTTCATAAGCATTCAGCCACATACAAATGGAAGCCTGTAAATGCTTTCCTGAATATTTTTGCAGAGGACTGATTTTGCAGATACCAGGCATTCCTGCAGAGACATGACTAGTATCCCTGGATTTACTTTTGCTCAGCCAGTTTACTCTACACAGACTACTAGCTGCTTTTGTTCCATACAATCTTTCTGTATTCCTCACAAGTCAGTAGAGGTTTTCCTAACACCACTATCCATACAATACAACACTAGTCAGAGATAAGAAAAACAAAGTGATTGTAAACATATTCCCGTTACAAAAGCGTGATTGTCCTGATCATCTGAGAGACAAAAGCCACTCTTTCAGAGCAGTGACAGAGCATTTAACACTGCCAGCTGCAGATGAAACTGTTCAGTACAGATCAGGCCATGGCTAAATTGCAAAATGCCTTGTTCTAGCAGGGCTTTGCCTGTGGCAGCTTTGAATACAATCCGAGAGAGTTTGTGCCAGCCAATGCACATGGGCCGTAATAAAAAAAGCTATTAAACACTTCTTGAGTTGCAGTCTCAACCCTTGGATCCATCTTAAAGGACATAATACAGCAATAAGCAGTAATGTCTTGCCTCAAATACATTCAAGCAATCATAATGGGTCTTTCACGTAGGTATTTCAGCTAACAGAGGCATGTTATTTGGGAAGATCATTTTGGCTTTCTGCCTGTAAATTAGATCGTTACAGGGAATTCTTTACAGCATCACCACCATCACTTTAAATTTTACTTTCTCTTCCATAGCATGAAATCTGGTTCCACTTGCTCTGAAAGAAAGAGAGGTTATCAAGGCATCTTAGTTTTCCTGAGATATGGAACACCTCCACTGACTGATTAGCAGATCCTCACCCTACAGTTCATACTCTCCATGACTTTGAGGCTATGCTGTGGAGGCTTCCATATTCCTTTTCCTATCACATGTTCCCCACAAATCTATTAACTGTTGATTTGAACAGGTAGGGAAAAATAGCTGTTATGAAAGGCTGTGTTTGATTATATGGAAATTAAGGAATTTGGGTTTTACTTTTTTTAATTACAGACATCATATTGGACAGCAGTTCATGAAAAATTGTGTTTTCAGCCTCCCTTTCAAAGTTATTTTGGGTAAAAAAAATAAATTCCATTAAGAAATTGGTTTTCTGTATGCACTATTTTGCATTCATTTAATAGCATGACAACACAGGATCAACAGCACTAGAGCTTCTGTTGAATTATGGCTAAGCTTCTCCTAAAAAGCTGACCTCCCTTCCCTCTCTTGATCACTATGGATTTAATCAATATTCTGCAACACAAGGTTAAATCTTGCAAGTTCTTAAACTTAAATGAAAACACCTGGGTTCTTACATTTAGGCTGCAAGTTAGCAGGTTCATTCCACACAAACTTTTCTATCTCTGCACATAGCTAAAACTCACACCTTGGCTCTCCTTACCTCAATCTGACTAGGAACAGCCTTTTACCTGGCCTTAATGAATTCAGTATTGCCATGCTCATTGTCTACTTAGCATGATGTTTTACAGGCCAATTTCCTAGCCTGCCACAGGGTTATTTTATGTTTCAGTAACCTTTTACCCATCTTACATTGCCAAAAGCAGTTTGAACATTAACCTTTCATCTCACTTTGTGTACTTTCCTCACTTCATCCCTCATTCAGCATTAGCGTGAATCACAGCTCACTAAAGTTTTCAAATGTTGTTTTCTCATTTGGCCCTGATGTTCTGTCTTCAAGCAGTATTCCAGAAACATGCACTGTGCTATCTTATTACTCTCCTTCAAATACTTCCTTTGCCATGACACACTTCACAGGCATTGCATGGTTTGTTAGAAAAAGCAGAGGACTTACTGACAATCATACTAAAAGACTTGATATCAGAGGACTTACTGACAATCATACTAAAAGACTTGATATTTCACAGATATGATAGGAGCAGCCTTCCAGTATTTGAAGGGGGCCTACAGAGTTGCTGGTGAGGGACTATTCATTAGGGACTGTAGTGATAGGACAAGGGGTAACGGGTTGAAACTTAAGCAGCAGAAGTTTAGATTGGATATAAGGAAGAAATTCTTTACTGTTAGGGTGGTGAGGTACTGGAATGGGTTGTCCAGGGAGGTTGTGAATGCTCCATCCCTGGCAGTGTTCAAGGCCAGGTTGGATGAAGCCTTGGGTGATATGGTTTAGTGTGAGGTGTCCCTGGCCATGTCAGAGGGGTTGGAACTGGATGATCTTAAGGTCCTTTCCAACCCTAACTATTATTCTATGATTCTATGATACGAAAAAGGTGCAAAATTCTGCCATCTGCCCTTTGGGGAGGCTTGGGTTAAATAGCTATTTTCATACTTGATACTGTGAAGTCTTTCCCTGAAGAGAAGATTTCTGTTTCACAGGACATATCAAAACATCCGAATTTCTATGATTCTTGATAAATAGAGTCATGTGGAGTAAGTAAGGTTGACTCTTTAGAGAACTCTCTTGTAGCAATTTGGAAAACAAAGATGGGAACAAAACAGACTTATTGAATCCACAAATATCATGAATGATGTTGAAAGCAGAGGGATCTGGTTTTAGTACCAGGTACAACCAAAACCTCATTTTCTAAGCACACTGGTTCAGTCTAAACACTTGTAGGCATTCACCAGGAGGTCAAATTTCTGTCTCACTGGGGAAAGCTAATCAGATCTGTTGTTTCTGGTGAGGAAATAAACCCCAGATGCAGGATTCTAATTCCACACTCTCTCCTCTAAAGTTATTTTGAGCATTGATTACTGGGAAATGAATGTAACTGGCCTTTTTTTTTGATATAAAAACATTGTTACTGTTGTAAAAGAGTCCGTAGATGTCTAAGGGAGCAGAGTAGGACAAATAAAACGGATGTTCTCCCCATGGCATTTTCCAGAATAGCAAAGCTTGTGTTATCTGCAGTCAACACTTCCTACCATTTTACTCAAACATTGAATCAAACAAGGATGGAATTAAAACATGCATTTTCACTTCTTCACCCACGAAATATACTTTCATATCCAGAATCCTTCCAAGTACATCACTGAGAGCCAGACACCATCTACCCCACACTGAGTCTGTGCAATCAAGTCTCCATTGAACATACAAATATAGAGCTGGCTGAGTGACTGATAGGCAAATTAGTTCTTGAGCTAAGCCATGCAGGATAGGCTTGGCAAAGTAAGAAAGTATTTGCTATCTTCTAGAAGACCAAGGGGAAAAAAAATACAGAAAGGTCTCAGTTCAGGAATCATAGCTTCATACAATTCTTCTGTAAATATAGATGCAGAAGAAGTTTGCCTTTGATGTCTTTGCCAGAAAAGGCAAGAAATCTTATACATTATTTTAGAAGAGAAAAACTACAGTTTTTTTTGCATAGAGGGTCTTCATTGTGCTTTCAAGGAGCTAAAGCAAATCCCAAAATACTGGTCTTCCTGGAAATGTATTGCACTTAAAAATGTTCAAGAGCCAGATTTCCAAGAAACTCAGTCCAGAGGCTGTAGCCTAACCTTGAGGTATGTGCTGGTCTCACCAGCTCTTATTGATTTCATGCTCTGAACCTTTGTCTCACTATCAAGGCTAATAAATTATTTCTGAGCCTGTTCCTGAAGGTGTGTTGAATATAGAGCTATACTTCATATACCACTAGTTTGTAACCTATAAAGAATTAAGCAACGCCTCCACCAAATACTTCTTGCAAACAGCTATGTCATTGCTAACAATTCTGTCCTCAATGAGCAAAGCAGGTAGGAAATAGTAATTCAAATTTATCACAGGATTTGACACCTAGGTGAATGGGCACAGTTGACATATTGGTTTGTTTAATATAGCAGACACTTCTGAGGTCAGAAGATAACATGGTTCACTAGTTTCCTCTACATAAGTATCAACAGTCTCAACCACTTAACTGTCAATGTACCTTCTTCTCTAGATGTAAGTGCAGACAGAAGGAAGTTCAGGACTAGGAAGATTATGAGAGTTTTACTGCTGTTTCATGTTTATTATAATTCCTCAAAAAAAACCATATTTTTTTGCAGGTCTTCAGCAAATCCCACATGCATCAGATAGCATTTTTAAGTTGGATCAGATAGAATATTTAAGTTGGAAGGGATATACAAAAATCATGCAATACAACTGGGTGACCAATTCAAGGCTGACTAAAAGTTAGATCATGTTGTTAAGAGCAAATACATTGAACATGACTGGCCCTAGAATTGAAGAAATTGATGTCCAGCTGCCAGCCAGGTGTAGCCTCATTCAATACAACCCTTTGAGCTTTGCCCTACAGCCCAGCACATCCAGTGTGAACCCACAGTTGGACAACTTTCCAGAAGGATGCTGTGAGGGACAATATCAAAAGCCTTAGTAAAATCCAGAAAATTACATCCACGAGGAAGGTGACCCTGTCATGAAAGATATGACAAGACTTTCCTTTTGTGAACCCATGTTGACTGTGCCTGATTACTGTATTATTCTTTAATTGCTTTTCATAGTACCCAGTAATCTTCTCCACAATTTTTCCAGGATCTGAAGTTAAACTAACAGGGCCATAGTTCTCTAGGTCTTCCTACATATCCTATTTGTAGATTGGGATAACATTGGCTAGCTTCCTGTCACCAGGGATCTCCCTGGACATCTAAAACCTTTGGTAGATGATCAAGAGGGGCCGTAGCATTTACTAGCTCCTTCAGGATTTTGGGATTAATGCCATCAGGACCCATGGACTTGCAATTTCGAATTTGCAAATGTTTGCAAATGGAAAGTCATTGTTCCCACACTTGTGGTCCTCTGATTCAGGGGACTGAGCAGCCCAATAAGAAACAGCTGTAAAATGGTGTGTTAAAGTTTGAGTTTGCTTTCACTGGTCTCTTGAGCATATCACCTTTCACAGTCATTCTGAACAAAAAAAGACCTCACTCAGGAAGTTTCATCCTTATAAAGCTAGCAAGAAGCAATAGCAGAGCTCTGAAGAGAACATAAGTAAAGCAGCTATTTACATCTGAGTGAAACTATTTGAGAACTCCTGAAAATTGCCATAATATTTAAAAACCTTTGAAATAAAATGTAGAAAAACTTTGGAGATTCTTGTTTTGCTTCAACCCATCTATTTGATTTTTTACTCGAGGTCTCACATAATAATCTCTTCCATTGGAATCAGGCTCCTCAGGCAGGAAAAGCAATGAAGTTGATCAGATCTTAGCAATACACCCTTCTCACTCATAATACTTGTTGGTCTGTTTTGTGTTGCTTTTTTCTTAACGTTCTATATGTGTCAGAATAGTTTATAGATGGTCTGGTTTGTGTTGCCTTTTTCTTAATGTTCTATATGTGTCAGAATAGTTTGTACATTCACAGTTAAATGTATGTGGGAAGCTAGCACAGACCTGTAACTGTGCTCAGGAACTGTCAAATTGGTAAAACTTGACAGAAAGGTGCAATTCCCTCTCTGATCCCAGAAAACAAATAAATAAATAAATAAATAAAAGTTATCTGCTAGTGCCACATTCATTACTGATGAAGAATTTTTATCCTGTCTTCCTTGGGGTCTTTGGCCATGTGGGACAGTATGGGAAGGGAAAAGTCAAAGCTTTGCAAACCATCGGTCACCTAGTATGCATCTGAGTGGTACTGGAACTTCTTCTGTGCCTCTCTGAAATGAAAAAATGGGTTTCTTCTTACACCTTGCTATTTTCAAAAGGAACAAAATGGAGAGAGCTAAGTGAACTGCTCTCTTTGTCCCCATCAGCCTGGCTATCATCTGGCCTTTGATTCCAAGAAATGAGGCACAGGGAACAGCATCAATAGACATTTTGTATTTTGTAATATATCACTTCCTACTCTTTAAGTACACAGCTCCTGAGAGGTGTTAAAGTGTTGATTTAAAACTTACAACTTTCAGTATTTTTCTTTCCACAAAACAACCCTCCTGGTTTGTTACAAACCAGGCTTTTCTAGGCTTCAGTTAGAAAACACGTTCCTTTGCTTTGTGCAAAGAATTGTGGGTTTGGGGTATATGGTTTTGGTTTGTTGGGTTTGAGGGAAGTAGGGTTGGCGATTTTGGCTTGTGGGTTTATTTGGTGGGAGGGTGTTGAATCAGGACTTAACAGGAGTATTAGTGTTGTGGTTTAAACCCAAACTGCACAGCTCGTCAACTCACTCCCCAACTCGCTCCCCCAGCTCCCAAAGAGTTGGGGAGAATCCAAAGAATGTAGCCCCCACGGGTTGAGATAAGAACAATTACTAACTAAGATATAACACAAATCACTACTGCTACTACTACTACAAATAATAATGATAAAGCAAATACAAGTGAAGGGAATACAACACCTCACCAGCCACCAACCCATAACTCACCCCACCCTGCCCGACCAAGCACCAACTGATACCTCCTCCATCCCTCCAGAGCTCCAGCCCTTCCAGGTAACTCCCAGTTACATCCTGGGCATGACGTGCTATGGCATGGAATACCTCTTTGGCTAGCCTGGGTCAGGTGTCCTGTCTCTCCTTCCTCCCAGCCTCCTCTCCTCCCTGGCAGAGCATGAGCTCAGAAAAGGCCTTGGACAAACCAATCATTTGAGCAGTAACTCAAAACATACTTGCTATCTGCAACTGTTCCCAGCCCAAAAGTCAAAACACAGCACTGCACCAGCTACCAAGAAGGAGAAAAAATGACTGCTACTGCTGAACCCAGGGCAATTAGGCACCACAGATCCAAGATGAATAATTTGGAGCACACAAGTCTGCATGGTGTCAAGGTGAGATGGGACAAATTCAGCAAAATCGACTGAGGAGACATAGCAACCAGTTGTGACTCAAGAAGTCTCTAAAGGTGAAAATAGTACAAGGCTGTGAGAGATACTGCAGGAAAACACATCACAATACTACTCACCCCTTTGTACTTCTCCCTGGATATCCACTTCAAACCCAGAGCCAGCAAAACCTCTGATCTTGCACAGTCTGGTTACGAGAGTCTAGTGAATAGCTGATGTTTCAACATATGGAAAGAAAAACAGAGATGTTAAATGCCATCCAGCATCTACTGAAAAATATTGGTTTAGAATGAGCCCTTCTCAAAACAGGGTTCAACACTGAAGATGTATCAATAAACTCTGAACTTTCTCTTGAGTCCACTGGTAGTGAGAACCCCTTTGGAATACAGGGACTCTGATCCTCTAGGACTTCTGCCAGAGAGATGGTAAACAATCCTTGCATTGTCAAAGGTAAGCAGATTGTACGATGCATTGTTGGGTCAATGCCAGAGCACACACTCCTGCAAGCCAAAATTTCCCCCTGTGAAACAGTCTTTGTAACAGCTCCAAAATAAAACTTCCCATGCCCAGGAAAACACAAATCCTAATATATTCCACCAGCTGCTGTTCACATTTCTCTTCATTTCACAGTCAAGTAAAGCTGTCTTACAGGATGAGCTTTCTACGGGAGCAGAATTAAAGCCAGGATCTGGACAGTTAGGTTTATAAATTAGAGAAAGTCAGATCAGACACACACTATGTTTTCTGTGTCAGAGGAAGGTGATTAAGTATTGAAACAATAAACTTAGGTATATTTGTCATTGAATGCAGAAATTCTATCAGCTGATGGATGTCTTTTCCTAAAGTAGCAGAACTTATTGACCAAGACTTGGAAGTCATTTGGCTTACTTAACAGTGATGGTTAGACAAGAACATACTAGTTCTATCTGATTGGAAACTCTGTGTTACTGGGGAAATCATGTATCTGTCTCTTCATTATGAAGAGATTATAAATTCGTTAATAATGCACTGGGCTTGGCTGGCAGAGTTTAGTTCCTTAGCAGCTTGTTGGTGCTGTGTTTTAGATTCATAACCAATACTGATAACACATTAATGTTTTACCTATTGCTGAGCAGTGTTTGGTCAGTGCCAAGGCCTTCTCTGCTTCCTGATCTAACACCTTCCTCCCCAATAGTAGTTTGGGGGGATGCGCAATTAGTTGGGTGGAGGGAGAGAGTGGGTGATTAAAACCAGGCAGATGACCCTAACTAACCAAGGAGATATTCCATACCATAAAGTGCCATACTTAACAAGAAGGGAAAAGAGGGGGATGGTTATGTTGGTTAGCTATTTTTTTGCTCAAGAAGTGGATAAGCATTGATCAGTCAATGGGAGATGATGAGTCAATTGTTTGTTTTCTTTGCCCTCTTCCACTTACCCATCACTATTTCAACTTTTTTAATTAATTATTCTTTTCAGTTTTTATCTCAACCCACAAGTCTTCTTGCTTTTACTCTTCCTTTCTCCTCCCTCCTCCTACTGGGAGGGTGGAAGTGGGCAAATAGCTCTTGTGGTGCTTAGCTGTTTGCAAGGGTTAGCCAAAACAAAGGGAAGGAGTATTAGATTCACACGAAAAGTACATCGTAGAAAACAATGTAGGAAAGTCTTGGGCTTGTAGCTCACCTAAAATAGGCAGTAATCCTTGATTTTCCACTGGAAGCCTGTGAAAATTACAGAAACTTTTGTTTTTAATTCCAAGATCTCAGGAATATTAACATCTATCAACAGAGATCCACAGCCAAGACTATTGTACAAAAGGGTACTTGATGTAGGTGGATCAATTTTCACAGGAAGAACCACCTCTGAGTAACAGGCTCAGAGCATTAAAAAGTGTGATGGATATGATGCAAATCACTTTTTCCCTGCTGAATAGATTTAGGTTAATCCATGCCCTGAAGTAGTCAGGCAGTTTGTATAGCTGATCCTTGTCGACTCCTTCTAAATGGAACTGTTCTATCACTGAAGACAATGAGGACGGAAGATCATAGCTCAAGAGTATGTGTGGCAGCAGTAATCCGTGAGATAGAATGATGGCTAGAGAGAGGGAGATTCTGCCTTAACTTAGGCTAAGTTGGACGGCAACTTTCTACCAGGTGGCTTTTCCTACATAAGTAACTGGAAAAGTTAAACAAGTCCCTCACACAAACAAGTATAGGGAAAGAAGGACTTGGAGAGCTTCAACAGGGCCATGAAGTTGGAGCAGGTCAATGAAAAGCCAGTTCAGAGAGAAAGAGACATGAAAGTAATTTGATTTGTGTTTGATTTTGGCTTCTTCATACTGAGCAGGAAAAACAATGTAAATATAAATTAACATCAAACTAATGCGATTTAAACCTTGGCCTTCAACAAGTGCTTGGACGGAACAACGCAATGGTAAAACTTGCTTTGTAAACTAAAGGATTAAGAGGTCCAGGGAGATCATTAAGCTAAACTATGTGTAACTTAATGGCTGTGTCAGTCCAAGGAACTTACTCTGTGGTGTCCCTAAGCAGAAGAAAAGCAAATCAGGAAGGTCAGAACAGCAGGACAAAGACAAACTGCAAGAATGTACACATTTGTAGGCTAAAAATGAACAGGAAAAAACATTCATTATTTGAACAAATATTTCAGAAGGAAAAGTGTGTGTCAGATGGACTAAGACAAAACTCAAAAAAGAAGCCTAAGAACTAAAAGTTTTTGACAGCAGGCCTTTCACACTCAGACTTACAGAAAGAGCTCACCACTCTGAATGACAAACATCACCCAGCAAAAGTTAAATGACTTTCAGGAGATAGGATGGACTCTGATAAGGAAGAGACATAAGATGATGGGAAGGAGGATTTAGTTTTAGAGTGATCGTAGGAAGTGTAGGATGCTACAGGACCCTGTCAAGAGAGCCTACTTCTAAATAGACAAAGCCCAGTCTGAAGGTGAGCAAAGATGATGAGAGCCTATGAGCTCCTTCAGTGTTACTAGCAGAGCCTTAACACAATGCTTGTATGGAAGAGGCAGCTGAGTTGCCTAAATGTAGCACAGCTTCCTATTTCCTGTGTCCCTAATTATCCTCTCAAACACTTCACTGCTGAAACTTTCAGACTGCTAAAAACTACACAGTCATGAGATAAAGTGGGAGCACTGGGAGTGTGAAGAGCAAGTGCAGGAGGGTAGGACACACAGTTCTCCACCATCCTCATCACACCAGGAACTCAAATACAAAATGAGACAAACATCGTAAATGTTATTACAAAGGACAGGAAAGTATGGACCCCTTGATGCCCTAACAGTCCTAGCTTAGCCATAAATAGCTTCAACTCTGTGTTGAGTGCATTGTCCCATTCAACTCCATCTGCCAATTTTTATCCTTGCAGCTAGACAGGAAGCTCATGGATACAAGTATGTGTTTAGTCACTTTTAAAAAGGATTTCTGTGTCTAGAAGGTTGTCTATCTTGGTAAGTCTGTTAATGCACACTATCTTTGCTTACAGGCCTTGCATTACTTAAATCCTTAGACTACAATACTAATTCATAACTTTATATAAAGGTTTTTTCAACCCTTGAGAGGAGTTTTCTTAGTAAAATCATAAAAATGAACAGCCCTATTGTTAACGATCGCTCTTAGAATATAGAAAAAGAATCATTTAGAGTGGAAATGACCTTTATAATCAGAGTCCACCATAACACTGCCAAGTCCAACACTAATCCATGTCCCTAATGTCTTCATAAATTATTACAACTCATTCCTAGCTATGAAGTAGTAGAACATAATTCTTTGTCCTGATACTAGAAATTAGGGTTTCATTTATGTTGCTTCATGTCCAGTTTGTGGATGGGGGAACAAATACATACACCATTAGAAATCAAACCCCTAAAGTTGAGTTTGAACAGGCCCTTCGGCAGTGGTTTTAGCTCCAAGTACTTTTAATGTGAATGCTTTTTATATAATCTCTTTCTGTTGTTATTACCTGGCTGAGTTTCAGGAGTGGAGCAACCACTTAGCAAATGAGATATTTCTAAATAGAAAGACAGAGGGGAACAAGACATTTGTTATCACAGACAGCCCTGCATTGCCTTGGTGATTAAAAAACTAATGACCCCATACTTGGAACCAAAAGTCTTTATTGTCCTCTCCTGCTATAAATCAGCCAAGCCGAATTCAGTCCAACTAATTATGATGTCTACAACCTACAGCAGAGCATGCCTTATGAAATTGCTGGTCAGAAGAGGTAATCAGCCACTCTTTGGAGTCCCGCATCGGAGCTTGGAGGTAGACATTGCAGATCTTCCTTTCAACCATGTCAAACTACGAACGTATAGATCTGGGCCATCACACAGGTCCAGGATAAAGTCTGGTGTCATTATGGAAGCATTAGAAAGAAGGATTAGGCTTAACAGGGGATGTGAGCTGCAAAATGATGCTAGGAATGCAGACAGTAAAAAGCAGAAAAATCAGAACAATCTTTGCTGAGACTGTGTCAGTCATTTAAGCCTTCATCATGAATTGCCCACTCTTTAACAAGATTTCTAGCTATAGGTATCGCCCAACAAATTTATTCACAGCCATCTATTTAGCCATTCTGCAGTGCTGCTACCATCTTCCATTCAGCAACATGTGAGAACTGAAACCACCCTCCACCAAACATGCATCAGCCAAAAACACATTTGAAAGGTTCCCCCACTTCTGAGAAAGACCAGATAGCTCTGCTTCAGCCTTTCTGATATGAAATTTTGCCCACAGATCTTCCTTGACATGGATATCAGGCATTGACCTTGTAGGGGTGGCTTTCAGATAGGAATGTTTTTTCCACTTTCTCTATACACTGCAATTTCTGCTACGGAAGTGATTTTTTCCATTAAAGTACTTTGCAATTCTTTTCAACAGACATACATCTATCCATCAAAATAAGAACCTTCACATCTTTCTGAAAACCTACCTCTCACTCCCACAAATAAAGTATCGCCAAAGCCAAATCTCAGTATTTCCCCCCAGGGCCTTTACTTTTCAGTATTATTTTTTTTAAAATGAAACTTATAGGTGCCAATTGTAGCAGCTCTGTCAAAATATCTGCAAGAGGGAAAGGGGAGATGCGCAGAAAAAGTAGATCTTTGCTATCAACACCATTCCTTCAATCCATTCCTGTATGACCTTTTTACTATCTCATAACACTCTCTAGGGAAACACCTCCTGAGAAAATGGACTTCAGTGAGTTCAGAAAAGCATTACTGGGTGGAAAACAAATTTTGTAGTGACTTACACAGTGGTACCAAATGTGCCAGTTTGCAGCCTAATGAGCTGCTGTGAACGTCCCCTAAAACTGTACTGGCCAGTGCCCAGAGCTCCAATTTTAGGGAAAACCACCATGTGTCACTCATACCCTTGACCTCAGCTTTGGCCTAGAGATGTGGGTGAGAGCAGTCTTTTCTTTCTTCACACCACACACTCAAGGAGTGACACAACTGTCACCTCTTAGTACTCACTTGAATATGCAAGCAATTCACCATGCATACTCAAACCCTTCATCAGAGGTTCAGAGTGACCCAGAGAAACAAATAAGCTGCACATTAATTAAATCCACATCTGCTATAGCAGGTATTGCTGCGGATAGCACTGCAGAGAAATTATATGAGAGGACCCCAGGCCATTAGAGAGAAATTCACTTCATTTCCTTCCAGTGCTGCTGACTTAGAGCTGTCTCCCCTGCTCTTGATCTCTATCTCTTTGGCTTGCTCTCTTGACCCCATCACTTCAGGTTTTTGATGGGCTCATTTTCAGCTGAGTTCTCCCCTCCTTATTCAATGCCTGTCACATTCATGCCTGTCTTCCAAGTACAGCGAGAACATACTTTGAAACCATGACTCCCTCTCCATGCATTCAAACTTTGATGGCACAGTCTGTTTTACAGATTTGATGGCCTTAATACTCTGTTTCGTTGGGTGAGATGTGTTAGTACATAAAACCAGAGCTGTGACATGGACTGAAACCTTAACCACAATCATTCACTGGTTGTAGTTGTTAGCACACACTCCTGGTGTAATTAGAATGTCAATTAGTAGCCTTTCAGGCACCCTTAGAAAAAGCAATTGCCAGGGACAATTCCCTGAGGCAATGTGGTGTGAGGGAAGGGGAGGAAGAGTTGAGTGGTGTGGATACAAACGACCCCTCATTATTTGACCTCTGGGTTGGAGACCAGTGCCTTGCCTGATTTATTTAGCAGTGCAGCAGCACTCTAATTTCTTCTATTTCCATTGAAAACTATCTTCATGTCTTTAGATTGGATCCATTAGCTGCTGGATGTGATCTTATCCATCTGTTGTGACAGAGTATTTTCCTTTTCTTTCGCAGTTACACGAGCCCTCATTCAGTTGTTCTGTGTTGTAACTCCCCAGTCTTCTTCAACACGTCACCACTGGTCATGTCCCCCCAAGACCAGTCCTCAGTTCACCCCTTTTGCAAACATGGGCTTTCCTTTAATGACAAACACTCACTCAGCATTTGTGTCTGTTTTCCAGACCTGGCAATTCCCAAAAGCTCAACTGGCCTCTGCCCAATTTTGTGTTCACATCACCATGCAGGCCACCCAGCAGCCAGCAAGAGGTTCACTTATCCTTCATATCTGGCCAATCCATTTCCAACATCGTGCAGCAAGAGCAGAGAACTTCGGTACAATTTTCAGTAGGATCAACAAGATGGTATATATAAAAAAATCAATTAAAATAATCAGGCCTCTCAACTGCTTCCTCCATCCTTCTCTCATCATCAGTTGACATCTTCATCTATGACGTTTACTGCAGCTCAGGCAGAAACTGGATACAGCAGTTGATTAGGATCAAAGACAGCTCAAAGCATGAAATTAATGTTGGCACCTTAATGGCCTTTTCCTCCCTTAAAGATACCTGTTAACTAACCACCCTTTTTCTCCCACAACTGAAGTGCAACATCCTCCCTGTTGCTTTCCATGAGGCATAAATCCTTTTTTTTCTTCGTTTTTTTTGCATCATCTAGCAACATGGATCAGGCACCTCAAGCCTTTGACCAGCTTTTCTCCATCACCACAGCAGCCTTTGGTTCTTTGCAAGGTCTTCATTCTATTATATTTGGACTGATCATTTAGGAAACAAAACATCTCTCCTGTCTAAAGCTCAATATTTGTCACCCAAACTCTTTAATGACTTTTACTGCCTGCATCACCTTTTTATCTCCTCCTTCCCACAACCTTCTCCTACAGAAGAGAGCCTGCTTTTCTTTCTTCACTGCTCTTTCCTGAATCACTCATCATATTCCACACACATTTGATAAATGTTGGTGTATTATAATCTGAACCTGATTTGATTAAAAATCAAATCCAGACACAGCAGACTTGATGATTTTGTGTCATAGGAAGCCCATGTTTATTTTAAAGTAAATACACATTTACATTTTTAAACAAACACCCTGAAACTCACAGTATTTTGCCCTTCAGAGGTGTCTCATCTGCATTATCAGAAAAGTCACAGAAGCATTTTCTATGTTCTTTTCAAAATTAAAAGACAGGCTTATATTTTTCCTATATCGCTCCTTATATCTCATAAGCTGAACACCCTGACTTTTCATGTTATGCTCCTGCTTGGTTTTATTTCATATTATATCAGCATTGATTCGACACTGCAATGATTGTTGGGTGAAGCTATGGAGTTATTCAGAAAAAAATAATTAATTAGAAAGTACTTAATGTTGCTCGATGTATTAAGTGACTGGAAAGTAAGGCACCTTCTAGTGCTGTTTCAGAAACTGGAGTATAGTAGGCAGAATGCAGACTAATGCTCTCACATCATCTCAGAAAGCTTATATGATTTTAATTCTTCCCAGCACTGCTCTTGTTTTTCATGGAAGTGAAAGGTTCTTCTATGATAAATTCACCACTAGGTTTATATTCTGCTATTAATTAATTATATTCAAAAAATAATTAAAGAAGGTGTTAGCTATATTGCCACTAGTAACTACTGAAGGTATGTTAGCCTTAGTACTATAGCCATTCCAGTTTCCCGGGTATATAACTCCAAGAAAGGGACATACAATAATGCATGGGATACTTCAATTCCAATACACAAGTCTCAATTTCAGAGAAGGCAAGCAATTATTCTATCAAAAATCAACTTCTCAGCCATCACAAATCCTCTGCTCTTCTGTCCACATTTACTTTACCTTAGTCATCCTTCCTTTGAAGCAATAGCCACAATAATAGCAACAAAACATGCCCCCTTTAGCTTTTTAAGCGGCAGTCATTGTAATGGCTACGTACCCAAACCAAAAAGCTATGGTCCCAGGCAGCAATGCCACTTCAGAGAGTTCAGCTAAAAAGAACACAGTTCAATGCACTACAGTTTCATTTCTGGAAACTGTAGGAACTGTTTGTACCAAGACTAAGTGTTAAAATATCTTAACAAGACATTGGAGAATACAGCATAGATTAGAACATATAAGTGGACTGCAACTACAGACACATCTACTTGAACATCTGCAAACTGCAACAGAGGAATCACCCTTTGAAAGTGCCAGTAAATCTGCATGCCTGCAGCATATGACACCATCCGACCAGCGTGGTCTTTTCTTAGTCTTTGAGACACTTTATTCATCTCCTAAAAATACAGTTATTCCCCAGGTTTTATACCTATTTTCAGTCATTCTAGATGACAGTGGTGCAGTAACATCTTCAGCAAGGACAACCTGACAGGCACACACCCACAACCATTCTAATTTGGGTGTCATGAAGAGCTGCATTAAATACTGTGTCTATTTTAAGGATGCATAGTCCCCCCCCACCCCTCCTAGGTGCATTCCTTCATCATGCCCTTGTTCCTGCTGTGATCCAGTCTTTTAATAGTCATATGGCACAACCCAGTGAAGTCTGTCTAATGCTGTGCTGCTTCTCCCTCCCTAATCAATGCTGCTTGACATGAGGATTTAAGGTTGCTTAAAACTTCACAATAAGTAAATAGATAAATACATAAAAATTATCAGGTGTCCCTGCTCTCCAATGAGTAAACCTGCTTCTCAGATGCTGGTTTAAGAATCACTTGAGGACAAGCACAGCTAACCTGTAATGCTGCAGAGAGGCTGACAGTAATGCAGGTGGACATTCCCTTTGAACAAACTTGGCTGCTGGCATGTATTCCAATCTGAGACAGTACCAAGAGGACAGCTCAGACAAAATGCCTTGAAATTCAGTGCCCGTGGCCTTGCCCTTGCCATGCTGCAGTGTGTAGCAGAGAATGGTGACAGTTCAAATGGCTGGCTGGCAGATGAATTCACAATACATTAATATTTTGTTAGAATCCTGCCAACTGTGTCTCTGGTCTCAGTGGGAACCAACCAACTGCTTCAGCTACATTTGGACAAGACAGCTGCTTCATCAAAATACCCCATCTGTGGATGGTTTTGCACAGTGCACAACATAATAAAAGCCTCTTCCACTCGTTTCCAAATGAATTTTTCATGCTGGAAAAGTCTAGTTTGATCTGCATTTGTTCAGGTCACAAGAAAATAATACCATTTTGTCAACATCCAATACAGAGATCATAAACATTCTTCATAAACCTTATAGCAGCACCACCAAGACCCAGCTCACATCTTCATTCTGCCTCCAGAAGTATGTAGGGATTTACACATTTGAAGGTACTAGTCCAGCCACCATTGTGCACCCTGGCAAAAGCTGCAAGGCAGCCCCTGGAGGTTGAATCTTACCTTGACTAGTTTCATAGGTCTCTAGCTGTGAAAAGACTCCTGTTTCCCTGAAGGAAGCTCTTGCCATTTCCTCAGATACATGTGGGGTCAGACACAAGAAAGTCAGCTACAGCTTCAGTGAGAAAGAGCTTCCTTTTGACTCCCTTGGAAAAGTAATACAACCTGGATGTATATTAACTTCTCTGCTATGTAGAAACTCTACTTCCCATTCCACAAGTCTGGATCCTCTGCTCCTGTTAAGACCTTGTTGACTCAGGACAGAGATGAACAAGATTTGAATTTTAGCCCTAAACATGGTAGCACTAAGCCTCTTTGGCAACCAACCAGCCTGGTGCAAAGCCACAAAACTTGGTGTTCAACTCTGACATGCAGACATAGCATTACAGATAATGAAACATCTGTTTCCCACTGTGTAAATGGTGTTCCTTGGCCTGCCATTGGTTGCTCTGGAGCAGATACAAGCTGCTCTCTGGAAACCAAGCATCCCACTGTTACAGCTCCATAGCAATCCTCTTCTCTCTCTAACTCATGCTGCAGCAGACAGTTTTCTAGACTTCAAACAGCCAGAGGAATAGTCAAGAATCAGATTGTAAGCTGCTGCTCATGTTAGGGTCCAGGGATCAGAAGTGAAGTTAAAATAAAGATTATGAAAGGAAACAAAATGAAGAAGAAAGGTCAGGGTGCAGCTGGGCTGCTACTTTACAAGGCACCTTGCACTGTGAGCCCCTTCCTACCTGATGTATGTTAAACTGAAAACAGAGAGGAAGAGGAAGGAGGCACATATTCAGAGAGCAGCCTTCAAATGGAGACAAGTTCTGCTTGGTATTTATACTGTATAATTTCAGAGAACAAATCAGATCCTATCTTAGACAATCAATACAATAACAGAACATAAATCTAAGCCAGTAAAGCAGGAATGATTTATGCACACAGCTATCAGATCTATAGTATTTACTCCAAGTGTCAGTCAAAGAGCTTTTTAGCTTGCTGTCAAGAAGACAGTATAGGAGAAAGGAGCGAGTTGGACATTACCTTTTCAACTGAAATTTAATCCTGAACCCTGTAAGATCTGATCTCAAGCAGAGAAATGAACAGAACTCAAATGGATCAGAAATATTATAGATACATCCTAAAATCAGCCTGCTGGTGGATCAGCAAATTCATCATAAGAATAGACCATAAAGAAGCCTACATACACAAAATGATTAAGCAAATTAGACTTCACTGACCAGATAATTGTCTTCTTCACCTCCAGTAGTAGCAGGCTATAAATTTGTCCATAACCAATTCATAAATACTTCACTGTAAAACCTGATAAGCTTGGAGATACCTTCAGTAAAGAGAGGCTTGTCCATTATAATTTATAAGTGCTCAGTTTTTCCTTATTTCCTGATAGTTCCAATTGCTTTTGATTGCAGGATTTGGCTGTTTGTGAACCAAGACCCAGCTTGGTGCAAACAACTGCAAAACCCTGCTTCTGCTTTACTAACAAAACTGCTTTTGGGAGGTGGTGATGAACATGCTCATGCACACGGTGAGAGCACCCAAGAGTTAAAACCATGCAAGACCAGAAAAGTGAAAAACAAAGACAGAATCTTAATAGCAAAGATTTATTAGTTAGCAGTTCCAGCATCCAAGAGCTAAAAATATTGACACAGAAAAGGTATAAGACCCTAATTAAGAAGACAGGCAATCAGAAGTTGGTAGCTCAGCAGCATCAGGGATCAGCCTGTTCCAGGAAGCAATGGATATGAGTCCTTCCCAGTCTGATTGATGAGTACCTTGCCAACAGAAACACCGTGGTGAGCATCTTAATGCTTAACCTGCTAGCTCATTAAACTTAGATATCTACTGTGAGTATTAGCCAAGAAAGAATTGCTGTGTACACTTTAAGGTGCCTACATCCTGCTCAGGAAGTCTCTGTGCACACACTGACGTTGAGTCAAGTATTCTAGAAAATGAGAGTTATAGTGTATCTAGAATTGTCCACAAAACCAAGTTTTTATGGTAGGCTAAGAAGCCTTCTCTTCTTTGTGCCTTCTCCCACTTGCTATCACCCTTTTCTATGCTCTGACCAAGAGGGAGACTAAACAAAACTCTGGCTCTGAAGGAAACCAAAAGGAGGAATGTGTCAAGACAGCAATCAATTCTGAACCACTGATCCAGTATTTCTTCCACCCATCACAACTCATATTACTGCACTGGTATGGTTTAAAAGGGGGCAGATATTCTCTTAGCCCAAAGGATCATTGAGCAGTAAATATTCCTTGGTTCTGGCACAACTCGACACCCTAAAGCACCTTGAGAAATCAAATCTAAATGATTTGTTGCTGCGTCTCTCAAAAACCTGAGGAAAAAGAAAAAACCCCACAAATCAGGCAGTTTCAGAAAACCAATCACTATGATGATGAAAACTGAAAGAAATGTATAGCAACACCTAGAAACCTTAGAGTGAGCAAAATATCTGAGAAGCACATACATAAAAGGTGCTGAGATGTTAAATGGTTCAAACGCTTTTGAAACATCAGTAGTATTGAAACTTACTTACCAAAAATTATAATAAGCACAAACCATGTTTCTTTTTATACTGAAATAAAAGCACTGAAGCCCAATATAAAGAAAAAATCTTTTTGAATCAAGATTTATAGATTGCCACCTGGCTTTTAATTTATCTATATTGTCCAATCCACATGCTGCACCACTGGAAGAGCAGAACATTAAAAGCACAAAACAATGTCATCTCCTACTACAGAATAAATTGTGAAGTAAAAAATCAAAGCAGTTGTTAAAAATTAATTAGCCTTGGCTGAGTTCATTATATAGATGGAAAACATTTATTGCCTCCCACTGTTCCTGCAGAGGAATACTATCTGGCACCAACCGGTTAAAAATAAATTAAGAAAGGTATTTCTAGAAAAGAAACAAAATTGTTCAGTATTTTCTTTCTGGTTAAGGTAGAAGCAGTCTCTTGAGCAGAGGGAGCACAAAACAGATGTGTTTAAATCACACTGCTCAGACATGAATCCTACCCTTAGTCAATTCTAGTGTCAATTTAACAATATATATATCGCTATTTCATTTTTATTTTGTTTCATATTTCATTTTATTCAGGAAACACACTATATCATTTCTAAGGGCCAGTCATCTTGGAAGCCTTCTTCTTCAGGCACAGAGTGCCCAGCAGCTTCTTGACTCCAGTTAGAAACACTTTAGACGTGATCCCACAGCCACTACAATCATTACAAAGCATAAGACACCAAAGTTTTCTGCTGTGAGGTTCAAACCCATGGGGCTAAGCAGCACTTTGGGATACCTCCCGACTCCTGTTCTTCCCCAGAAGAGACACTGCACTCTCAGAAAGCTTGTATGTTTTCTAGTTTAAACACAAGTGGCTCTGCTGCAGGCACCATCTCCCAGCCTGGAGTTACAGACAAGCACGTGTTTTCAGTGCTCAGCACAGAAACCTGACACACCGTCCATAGTCAACCATCATCCAGACAGTCACTTATACTTTTAACGTTTAGTGTACTTGGATTAACAAAAGCTGCTTTTTTAACCTTTACATCTGTAAATAAAGAAATCTTGCGATCTGTTCTGCTAAAAATATCATTTCAATTGACACAGACTTAGTATTTTGAGGGGAATTATGTGAAATATTAACAAATACGACAGTGTACCTGCTCTCAAGCTTTATCTAAGGAAGGATTACAAAGTTTAGCAAAGGTCACAGATCTCCCACTGCAGACGTTTGTTGTTCCCAAGATAAGACCAGAAGGAACAATACAGTCATCTATTCTGAGCTACTCCATGACATTAGACCCTTTCACTCAGGCAACAGGGAAAACCATTCTTCCTTAGTGTGTTTCTACCTTTGTGGTTTTTAAACTACCATTGAACTAGGTCAAATATTTTCTAGGAGTTATGACACTGACCCTATTTAAGATCCCATCAGGGCCAACTGAGCCTGGTGCTTCGTATAAAGAGCTTTATAAAAAGGCGGTGTTCAAGGCCAGGTTGGACAGAGCCTTGGGTGACATGGTTTAGAGTGAGGTGTCCCTGCCCATGACAAGGGGGTTGGAACTGGATGATCTTAAGGTCCTTTCCAACCCTGACCATTCTCTGACTCCATGATTCTATAAATGTTCTTAAGCCTCTCCTTCCAAATTGGTGGCAGTTTTCAGCTACAATAAAGCCCACCATATTCAAGCAATGGTATAAGAGATAAGCTTTGTTGTCATGGCATCATGCCCTGTCTTTAACCAAAACACTATCCACTTCCCTAAAGAACAAGGCTTCTGATTTTCCAATCTCAGTGCCCAGCATCTCGCAAAACAGCCAGAACAATCCTTGATGCCTGTGGTAACTCTCTCCCTCTTTGCTTTACAGAGTCTGGGTACCAACTGAAACAAAGGGTGACAGTCTCAGAATTCATGGAAGAGGAAGTGTGCTTTTGTGGTCTTTTTATGTTTGCTTTCCTAAGAGCTTTCAATAGAAGTTTAAGGGGTTTTGATAAAATAGTCTTAAAAAAACCAAACAGAATTCCAGAATAAATGTTCATTTTTAGGGAGCAAAAAAAAAGTTATTGCATAACATGTTTTACCTTGAACTTTCTACTTACAGCTGTAAAGGGTCCCTGACATCCAGATAGGTCCCGTGAATGGACAGAGAAAACAGTAATCCTTTTCAAGAGCTCCTGTGCAACATTACTCCCAGCTGTTGAATCACTAATGTAAGTGTATTAGGTTTCATGAAACAAGGTTTTGTTACCAAGAGGGGAGGACAGAAGACCCCAGAAATTGCCCCCATGTCAGACAATGATGGTTCCAACCATCTCCATGACAATCCCAACACTGGACAACCCTGAGCCCATAGAGAGGTTGATAGTTCCTCTGTGATGATGTATTTAAGAAAGGGTAAAAAATTGCTCTACAGCAGCTGCAAGAGTGAGGTTGGAATATGTGAGAGGGACACATCTGCAGACACCAAGGTCAGTGAAGAAGGAGGGAAGGAAGTTAAGTAAATGCTTAGCCATGTTAAATAGTATAAATATATAGCTCAAATAATGTATGCTAAACAAAAGCAGCCAATAAGAAAATACATTATATGTGCAGTTGTGTATTTAAATACACAGAATGAGGATCTGTGATACATCTCTTGCCTGGCAGCTCCTGTGTAGTTACGCATCACAGTTTCTTGGTTAACAATGGATACACAGGCTTGCTATTTACTGAATAAATAAGCTTATGACACAAATCTGCTGTTAAAATCTAGTTCTAAGGTTAAAGGTAGCTAAGTCGGGTCCTCAGTAAGAGGGTCCAAGTGTCAAGATGGATGTCATGGTGGAAGCCTGTGACACAGGAAAGATTCAAACTCCCATTTTCTGAGTGCATAGGCTTTTCCTCATAGCACTGAGCCATTCTTTCTTATTAAATTCACCAAAAGGTGGAAAATCAGCAGTGGGCATGAGAACAGAGATTTAATTTGATTGTGTGGCTGGCATGCAGTGTTACAACTGAAATGCTTGCATTTTCTTTTTCCTTTTGGCTTTGTATTTCCTTTGTTCACCTTCCTTTTTATGCACTTTATTGCAGAGGAACTGGTGACAGTCACCGCTTCAGATGTGGGACCTTATCACAGCAGGATTAACTAAATCACAAAGGCAGAGCCCATACAGCATCAACCCCCCCCCCCCCCATTTCACATCCCAGAGGCAGATGGCAATAAGAAATGAGTTTTCTCATATTGTTAAAGCTTCTGCGTTTTCACCTGCGAGAAGGGTTTTTGCTTTAGTTCAAGGAGGGAACTGATTTCACAATTACAGGGGAAAAAATGAATAAGCTCAACATCAAAGGTGACTAATACGTTCTGTAAGTGTGAAAAGTGGGGTTTTTTTCTCTTTAATTAAAGTTGTCAAGAACTTCTTGTTTTTTGCATATAGCCTTGTGCTAAGGCAAGGCCATATGCATGTAAGTTATTAGCATTAATTCTTGCAACACAAATGGGATGATACAATCCCATGCTGGAAATGCTTTTATCCCACACACAGATGGGGAGTTCCCAAGATACTGGGATATGTTATGGTTGTACATGAAGCTTTTCTGAATTTCAGGCTATCACTGGATTATTGCCTGTGGCACTGAGCATGATGCAGCCAGCACTAGTTTTCTCTATATCTTTGAGACACAGCAGATAAGGAACCTCCACCAGAACAACTGTGGGAGAACAACTTGGAGATTCTATCGCAAGATTTCTTCCTGCAAAGATGCTCTTTGAGAGTGGTAGAGTAGATCACATGCAAGCTGTTAGCCTGATGATGAGGTTAAACCCACTGTTACTTCACTAATAATACATCCTACTGCTGAAAGATATTAAGTAGACCCCACAAAAGCAGAAAAGCCATTTTTAGTTCTTATGCAGAGACAGATAAGGTTCTTACTACTTTAAGATGCAATCACAGAATCCCAAGGGTTGGAAGGGACATCGAAAGATCATCGAGTCCAACGCCCTGCAAGAGCAGGGTAACCTAGAGTACATCACACAGGAACTTGTCCAGGTGGGCCTTGAATATCTCCAACGTAGGAGACTCCACAACCCCCCTGGACAACCTGTTCCGGTGCTCTGTCACTCTCACAGTAAAGAAGTTCTTCCTGATGTTAACATGGAACCTCCTATGCTCAGTTTACACCCATTGCCCCTTGTCCTATCACTGGATATCACTGAAAAAAACCTAGCTCCATCATCCTGACACCCACCCTTTACATATTTGCATGGAAAACTGTGTTCTTAGGGCTGCTGGGGCAAAAGCAAGTTTCTTCTAAACAGCCTGCTTTCAGCCCAGGCAGCTTTTGGACTGTACAAGAAAGCTGTTGCAAGGTGAACCCCAACATGGACAGCCAGTATTTCACTCTCAACATCCTTTTGTGATGTTCATCCTGCTCCAAGGGAACTTCTGAGGTTTCTCCAAGTTCAGTTCAAAAAGACATAAATTTAACTTATGGGAAAACACTGTTCTGAAGAAAGTGCATGGGGAAAAGTCATTCCAGGTAACTTTGTGAGACAGAAAAGCTCTTAAAAAGCCATTTAGCCAGTATTTTCCTTTGTCTTTGAGCTTTGCATAATAACACAAAGGGAATGTTGTGACACTACTAATGACTTCCTCCCACCAAACTACTTAACAAAAAACCACCGGGATCAAGTTTTTGGGACTCTTTCTGAAGTGTTCTGGTACTGAACCATGAACCATTCCCTTCCTCCTCACAGACATAACATAAAACCTTTTCATTACTGCTAGATGTGAGTTAGCACAACTCAAAGAGATGTGAATTGTGACTGACTGACAATAGGCTATTAAGTCTTCTCAGCCATTTTACATTCTCCCCCCTCCTTTTTTTTTTTCTCTAGAGAAAATGAAGGATGCCCCACTTGATCTATTGGAATTTAATCGCTCAAAATAAATGGCTGAAGGCAATCTCCGTCTTTCTAGCTATTTTTTTCATTAGTGTGTTGGTTAATAATGAGTTTTCTTTTACTGTACATCATATTGATTATACATTAGATCTTCATAGCAGTAATGGGAATATAGACACCACCTTCCATTATGGAGACATTTAATATAAAATGTCTGGGACAGATTAGATAGCCATGTCAAACTAATATAAAGTTGAAGCTATTAAAAAAGCACTGTTAAGTTGCTTTACTGGTGTCTTCATCACAATGACAAATTTCACATAGAAGACTGTCTATCTCATAGGAACTTGTTCATAGCCCTATATAGAACTAAGGCTTAAGCTTTTGACTTGTTTTTCTACCATGATAAGTCTATAGCAATTATTTCTATATAAATGCAGGTTGAGTTTCCTTCTGCTCACCGAGTGTTGATCATTGTTATGAATTAGTTGTGAGCTTCCATCCAGGTCATGTGGCTGGATAAGTATGTACTCACTTTGAGAGCTATTTCCCTGCTCTCTGCACACAGAATCATTCTGATGCATGGTACCTCCTATGCTTACTTAATTGTCAGTGCTGTGATTATGCAGATCCAGAATCTGCTAGTGAGTAATAATTGAGCCTAGCTGTTTTGTCCAAACCCTGCAGATTAAAATTGCCAAAGTACAGAAGGTAGACAGCCTGAAACTTAAACTGCTGGACCTTTGATGCACTTCTATGCAATATGCAAATCAGCCTTATGCTTTACAATAAAGTCATCCTTTTATGACAGTCTCATTACCTTTTTTTTTCCACATCACTAACAGTTAGCACTGATGAAGCCTATAGTTTAGCTTTATTTAGCAATTGTTCCCTGAAAATTCAAAAGAACTTTGTGGTACTGCTATTACTCACCTGCCATTTTCTTTTAGGGCCTGACAATTTGCTATTTTTCTTAAATTAACCCACTGTAGAAACAGAGGTCTGAAATGAAAACTCGTTGTCATGTAGCATCTTAAATCCTAATAGAGAAAAGTCTTTCCAATGCAATCTCTAAAAAATGAGAATCCAGATAGAGAAAACCCCACACTAAAACTCATCTCCATGAACTTTTAACACTTCAGATTGACAATTCTGAGAGCATTTGATTGTAACAGCTTCTAAACAAAAATCCCACAGTCAAACACGGGTACCTCTGCTTTCACTGATTTCTATCCCTTTTTAGTGTGTCTATATTCATCTTTCACTAGCTGATCTCAAGATTCAATGAGCTCTTAAGAACCACTGTCGTATATCACTACTTGCTCTTATAAGAAGTCCCTCTCCAGCATTCTTCTAGGCTCTTTTATGTACTGGAAGGCTGATATAAGGAACGATATTTCTCACAGAAAGATTCATCTATGTTTTATAACTACTTGTGATGCACGTCACTGAAATACTTCTACATCCCAGATGGGAAAAAAGACCTCCTAGTCAAGCATTTCCCAGGTTTTTTTTAGAGTCAATGTTCTTGTCACTCCATTATTCCCATCAGTCTTAGGTCCATCCATCCCAATTCCTCCCATCATCACTGCCTCAGCAGGTTAATCTGCTGATCTAGGTCCTCTTTGAGAACACCAACTCTCCTCACACTTCAATATGTTCTCACCTCCTAAGCATGTAGGCGATACTGAAAATCAGTGGAGACCAGGGAAAGGAACAAAAAGCATTGAGCTCAAAGTACCTCATTTCACCTGATTAGGTAGGCTATGAGTAACTTCATATCAATTTGGGCTGACTGTGAGATGGGAGGCTGTGTGAGGACATGAAGCACAGCTTCCAGTTCCACCTCCTTCCTGAAGACATTAAGACAATGGTAGTGGTAGAACACTAATAGAAAGTAGGAAGGAGCAAGCAGTACTATTGACCCACCCCAGCCTACATTTTATGTGCAAGATTCCTTGCTTTGATGACATGGTTCATTGGATTAGATGACACACATTAGTGAAGAAAGAGGAAAATTAAGGTCAGAGGAAAAGAACAAATCACCATGACTCCAAATGTTTCCAAAAGCACAAATGTTTTTAACACCTACCCAAATTAATCATGATCTTTTTCTTTGAATAATAGCAGTGCAATACTGTAAGTGCTATTTAAGATACTTTGAATGCACTGAAAATATTTACAGCTTCTATGTTAGTGCATATATTAATTACTCTTGTAACTTTCCTGATCTGCAAGAGCCCAGTACCAGTAGAGCCAATAATGGAAAATTGTTTTGAAGTTCTAATTAAACACAATCAGAATCAATTAATAAGCTCAATTTTCAGCAAAAATCAGGAAGTTTCCCTATTAAAAGCAAGTCTCCTTCAAGTAAGTTATGCCTGACAAAGAGGAGCTGCAGCATCACTGTTTACATAGATCAAGAATGATTTGGGTTGGAAGGGACCTCAAAGATCATCTACTCCCAATCCCTGTCACAGGCATGGACACCTTCCACTAAACCAGGCTGCTCCAAGCCCTGTCCAACCTGGCCTTGAACATTGACAGGGATGGAATATTCACACCTTCTTTGGGCAACCTGTTCCAGTGCTTCACCACTCCTAATAAAGAATTTCTATATCTAACCTAAATCTCCCCTGTCAGCTCTTTATGCTTTTCTGCCTCTACCAGCTGGTCCAAGCCCAATTCTGTCTAATAGACCCTAACATTTAATCATCATCTCTTCCCACCACTGCTCTAACCACTCCAGTTTCACACTTTCATCTTTCTCCACTGCTGTCTGCTAGATCTGCAATAACTTCCCAAGACCATGCACAATACAGCTTCCCCTGAAGAGGAAAAAAAGGAGTGTATTCCCATGAAAATATATTGTGCATTGAAGTTTTCATTAATTCCTTCCAAGCAATGTGAACCTGTTGGTTTCTATACCTCAAAGTTATTGAGGATCAAAGCAATCTTTATTGTTCTAGCAAGAGAACATGAGATTGCCTCAAATGATACTCAGTTTATCTACCCTAGTGCTATATTGTGGTGTTCATAATCTGTTCTCAACACTGTGACAAATAGCGCTACATAGAGCTCCAATTCCAGATTGGTGTTAACAAAAACAAGAGTGCTGGTAATACCTAGAGTTTTCCCACTGGCTGTGATTGTGCTGGGGTACAAATGACACCTGGAGACCATGCAGAAGGAGATGGGAATTTTATTTTCTCTTACAGATGATTCACACCATCTTCTTTTGCTTTTAGGACTGCTCCCCTCTAGTGACATCAGAGATAAGCATAGCCGAGTTCTTTTTATGGCTACCACTTAGTGACACATAAGTGCTTGTTGCTTTACTCAGAGTAGGAACACAGAAAATGAATGAACAAGCAGAATCCATGGGTCTCATCCTTAATAAGTCGAGCAATTTGCTGGTATAATAAGACAACTGCAGATCTCCATCTGCAGATGAAACACACCCTCTACTATCTGAGCAGCATACTGATGCCTATATCATTCTGGGGGGGTAAGTTCTGTGAAAGTCATTTTCAGACTCAGTGGCTGAGATTAAGCTATCTTCACAGTCTCACGAACCAGATCTCACCTTCATTGGAGATACTTTGATGTACTCCAGCACTCTGGGGACACTGCAGAATGATAGACCCATCATGATTATGCACAAAATTTCTTTATGACAAGAGGGCTTTATGTTCATTCCCCAGATCCTCCTACAGCATGTTGGCTGACTGGATCCATATTTCATGTTATACATACAGTGTGGATATAAATACAGTTAAAGGCCTAAAACTTTCTAGTAACAATCTATGGAAAAACTCATACTTCTCCAAAAAAATACCTGAAATCAGCCTGTGGGATTGTGGCAAAAGAACTCATTTTCTCTGGTTAAAGAGAGAGATTAAGTGGACAGCTGAGCTCTTAACCACAAAAAGATAAGCATTTGAAAGCAAACAAAACCCAAGCAGAATTAATCCAAACTTCTGGCTCTGTATCTGTCTTACACTCTCAATTTACTTGCTTTGTGTGAGACAGCTTCTTGTATCAACCAAGGACCTGCCTTTGGGGAGAATCTCTTAGAGTTCATGAGTTACAATATGCCTGCAGAGTGCAACAGAAAGTCACTATACCAGACACATTTTTATATAGACACTTTCCAAGATTGTGATCAACTTCTTATTTGTAATGTTGTTTTGCCTTCTGCAGCACCTTGCATCTCAGCATGGCAGAATGCTCTGCAAACATTCAATTAAGCCTCATGATGTCCCACCAAGGTCAGCAGGTAGGTGTTTCATAACGGCACCAGGTATTTAAAGTGACTTGCACACAAACACACACAAAAACCTGGTCATTGGGTTAGGGACAGAAGTGGGACACAATGGACAAATTTCATTGTCACTTCTCCAACCTGATTGCCTGAGGACTCCCTGACTTTGGAGGGCCTTGGGTGGACAGTGCTGTGTCAGGCAGCAATAACACTAGAAAGGAAGATGAAACAAAGTGCATTATGGCAACCTTCCAAGGATTTCAGGTGACAGAAGTCAGGGTGTCTAGCCTTTGGCTTCATTCACTGATGGACAGAAGGGTAAAAGATTATTCTCTATCTCTGAAGAAGCTAAGGGCAACCACAGAGCCCAGGTTCAGCATGTTCTGTTCTGGCATCCAGAATGACATCCCAGAGAAGAACAGCAAGGTCAAACCCTTGTCCACACAAGCTGACATTGCTGGCAGTGTATCTGCAAGCTGGCATATTTAATGCAATTCTGACTTCCCATGGGCTGCCATAATCCATGGCCACAGCACCTGTCTCACTAAATTACAGAGATATGTGCATCTTCAGACAACAGAAAGGAGGAAATAAAGCAAGGAAGTTGACACTGAGATTGTATGTATGTTCTGCACTGAGGCCTCAGCCCACTGGCTAATAAAATCAAAATTAATCTGAAGATTTATCCAAAAGTGCCATTCATCATAATCTTTGTGCCTAAAGCTAACTCTTAAAACCCTACCTGAATCTCTCTTTTTCTTCTGCTCCAGAAGATTTCTGGTAAGCCAGTGTCTTACAGAGGTGTCTTGAGAGCCACAGGACTTGTGTCTGCACACAGTCGGTTTCTAAATGCCTCCGGCTGATATCTTTATCTTCATTTGCCATATTCCAGTGACAACAAGTCAGAGCAGACAGTTCGGTAAATGGAAAAGTTTCCTGCTCCCTGTTCAAAAGACTTAGCTCTGAATCCCAGGCCAGATTGCTGCAGCCATAAGAGCCAAGTCCCTTCTCTACCTCACATTATGGCACCTAATCTAAAAATGTGTCAAGAAAACTTTCCTGCCTTGTAGACATATTCTGAAGTAGGGCATACATCAAATTGCCAACATTCTGCACAGCTACTGATGAGCTAAATGTTACCTAAATGCTGTATTTAGATAAACAAAGAACTCTGAGTGTGAGGCAACCCTTTAATTACCATGGTCTTAATTTCTCCCTCTCAGCTTTCCAAAGCATGCAGCAGTATCTAAAGGAGAGGTCATATGTTCAGTGCTCCTAATGTACCTTCCGTACTGCTTCACTGTTAAATGCTTAAGTATCTTACTAATTTCTTTTATTTATCCTTATTTTTTTTGCATAAGCCTTGATTGAGTAACAGCTCAGGGAACAGCAAGTCCAAAAGGACAGAGAGGAAAGGAACACCTGCCAGATAAATATAACTGGTATGCATGCACCCATCTGAGCCAAGCAGGATGGGCAATTAACTAAATCATTAAATCCATTCCTTCCAAGCTCTCCATATGCAACTCTAATTGGGGCATTCTAGTCAATCACTGCATACGTCAGATTTAAAGATCTCTTAAAGAAAGAGATTACTGCAGGATTTTATACATCTTAAGGGAGTTTTATCTCTGCTTGTAAAGGGATGTTGTTAGGGGATATGAAATAGCTCTAGCGATTCCATGAGTACACTTTGCATTAGTAGGAGGCACTGCAGGTAATTTGTCTAATATGCTGTGTTTGGAGAAGACCAATGAGAGCCAGGTAAAGAGCCATAACAAGTAGCTTTTCCATCACTTCTTACAAGCTCCTATCTGCTTTATCATATCCATATTTTACAAGTGTGTATGCCAGCATTTCTAAGTAAGATTTGTGGTGGTTTGCTAAGTGGAGAAGACTACTTAAAGTAACCATCAAGCACTTAGCCTAGCCTAAGAGACCTAGAGGCTTTATAGTGGGACTAAGCACCTACAACATATTTGAATTTCAAAACACCTAAAATCAGGATGCCTTTTTCAACAGTTTCACATCAAAAAGGCCTTAAATAACATGCCTAGGATATTGCACTGAGACCATAACCAATACTTTTCTACTGCTGTACATCTGATTCCAATTGCTTCAATGGCCTTGGGAAAACTGTGGCTGATCAGCAAAGCAGCAACTGAAACACTTTCTGCTGGAAATCCCTGTATAAAGCATAAAAAAACCAACCAAACAAACAAAAAATTATTTAAAGACATAAAGAGGAAGTGTCTCCTTCTAAAAAGATTTTGCAATTCTGCTACTGACAGAACACATTGTACCTTTGTCTGTGGTTACTCTTGAAAAGCAATATAGGGATCCATACTCAGTAGGAGCTCTCAGTACTGTAGACTGTAACACACTTGCAGGTGAAGACAGACATCAGATAGTTCCCTTCCTACCTCATCGCATTTCTTGAAGCTGAACACTGATGTAAAGATAAATATGATGGGGCTATTCAGCACAACATAACATTCTCTGAGAACTGTTCCCAGGGAATACAAATTGACAGGTAATGACTGACTTAAGCTGGGACCAAGAGAAAAGACAAGATGCAAAACAAAAGCAATCAACATGGCAGTTTAGATATGACTTTCCTTCCTATGGGTGTGAACTTTTCTAGGCATTTGGTACCTTATCAACCTTGTGGTAAACTATGTGTGGGAATACCAGCAGCAGGTCCCACAAGACTTAAGAACAATTTGTCAATTCTTGGGATTTTCTAAATTAATTTCTGCTCATCTGAAAGATTCAAGAATGGCAGGGTCTTCCTAGATCCATATGTTAAGGATGATGTTTCCCTCAGCATCTCCAATACATCCAGCACCCTGATGAAGCCAAGAAGAAACTACATGGACACTCACAAGATATATCATCCCTTTAGCAAGCAATTTGCCCTTATTTCAAACAGCAGCTCTGGCTAGTGAAGCTCTGAGTGTTATTCCAACCACAGCAATCACTACAAACCAACCTAGTACCTACTCTCTCCTTTACATCTGCCATGCATAGCTTCTGTGCTCTAAGCACAGCTCACAAACATTGTAGAGCTGTTTTGCCTCATCACTAAAGTGTCCCATCACTTGTTTCAACACGAGTTTTGGATTTCTGCATTGACATACCAGAGACCTTCAATAATGTGAATCCCACCACATACTTTCCCCTGGGGAAGCTATGAGGACAACCTATTCTGCTGCTTTGCCAATGGAGCACCTCTGACTCTACCTGTTCACAGCCCCAGGACCATCCACTGGGTGGGAGATGGTGTTACTGGTGTAATTAAGAGGAGGACTGAAGCATTTGCTGAGATATTTGATGAGATGTTTGATAGAGAAGTCTAGAAGGCAGTGAAAGAAGGGAAGAGCCTTTGAGCATTGGGGAGCCTTTTCTCTCCCTACAATCAGTTGGGGTTTTACTGGTTTCTCACTACCTCCAAATGTTTTAATATGGAAGAAAATATCATTCAGAATGGGGAAAGCAAAGATACTTTTCACCAGAAAAAAAAATCTTGAAGTGTAATCTAAAGCTTAATTTCAAAGTGTAACCCACTTGCTCCCTGAAACTGGGGTGAAGGGGGTGTTTTATCTCAAAGTCCTGACTTGGAAAGACACTATGAGAGTGCACACTGACAATTTACAACCACACACAGACATTGTGATTTGCCTTTAGCTGAAGGCAAGGGAAAAAAAAAGGAGACGGTCATAGGGACAAACAATCCTTTCAGGACATCAGCCCAAAATAGGCTTCACGTAATCTTTATGTCCTGCAAAGGTGAAACAAATCTGGGGGACAGCAGACAGAACACAGCAACCCAGACTAATATAGGTCCATTTTCTTTCTACATCATCTGTCTGAAACAGCCTGGAGGGCTTCATGTCATTTGTCAGCTCCACCTCCACAAACCTCCTGGGGAATGGCCAGGATAGAGGTTTGCATCCCTGCAAATTCTTCATAACTCTGTTTGATACCAGCAGCATCTGGTGACCTCCTTGGTTTCATGCAGAAGCGAGACTGACAGGCAAAGCAAAGAGAAGCAAGATCATTAGGGTCTGAGTGTATATGAGACTGGGGCAGCAAAAGCAAAGGATGAAGCAAGGGAGGATTTATGCATTCCCAAAGGAAAAGGCTGGGGGATGCCATGGCAAACTTAAGCTCTGTGTGCTTGGAAGGTTGAGGAAGAAATCAGAGCAAAAAAAAATCATATTTCTAAGCTGATTGTGACAGTTATGTGTTGATTTTCTCTTAAACCTTTTTTAGGTGAGCAGCTGCCTGAGGCCAACCCTGCAGACACCAGCAGTAACACACATTTTGCTGTGTAACTGCAGGGCAAATCCCAGCTGAAGAAGAGTTAGGCAGATGTGTGCAGTTGAGACCACTGGTTCTGGAGGCCTGAAGTGTTCCTAACACTAGGAACTGCGTTAGCCAATTTTATCTCTGCATTGCAAGCTTTTGGAAGCAGAGAAAACCTAACATGCACACACACACATACACACACACACACAAGCCATTTTGACTTCAAATTCAGCATTTCTAGTGTCAGCTCGGGTTCTCTTGGTACACAGTACTGATCCTGGAATCCTCACTGAGTGAAATAATGGTGTTATTCAGGTTTTATCTTAGACATACACACCAACTAGATGGCCCTAGGCAAACCAGGTTTCTGGCAATGGCAGCACAGCTTTCTGCCTCCACAAAACTGAAGCCTTTCTGTGTACTTCCTTCATCCTGGCTATAAATCCCTGTTCACACTAATTTATTGCACTGTGCCCTGTGAATTCCTGTGAAGAGAGCTTTAGCAAAAAGAACATAGAGCCACCCTTATGCTCTGCAATGGCATAGAGATTTAGTGTAAATAAAAATGAGGACTGAAGGGATAGCACCAGTGGGAAGAATGGTCCTGAGACTAAATTAATTCAATGACAGCCACTCTGAAATTTGTCTTTCCTAGCAAAGTGATGAGGTACCCTGAAAGTCTCCATGACAACGCAGCCCAGCCTGGTGTTACAAGATGCTTATGCAAGAAAGCATCTAAAAGTACAGTGCCTGGGGAATGCCTTCTAACAAAAAAACACAATCCCACAGGGTTTCAGCCACTTCCCACACCTTATTCAGATTGTTTTCCATGTGTTAGTTGTTTTCCTTTCTGATGCTTCAGCTAAAAAAGAGAAAAGAATCTTACATAGTCTACCAGTGCTTGTTATTTTCAATTAAAAAGACATGCACAGAAATGTTGGATAACATGGGAACCTGACCCATTTTTCTTTGGTCAAAGTACTAAACCCCTGTAGCTTAATACATTTCTGTTTCCAGAAGAGCTGTGTTGCTTGTCAGTCTTTGTAACAGCGATCAGCAGTTGCCAAACATCAAACCCACTGTTCCCCGCAGTTTATGCTACCTAAAATATGAGCGATCAAACTTGGAGAGAATATGATTTAATCTAAGATTCTTCTATGGCAAAAGAGAACAAGCTTTTACACCAGACAGGTTCTCACCCATGGTGTGATTCGGCTGCATAAATGGAGATGTCTGATGTCATTTGAGATGCCCCAGGCTTCCCTGCTAGCCTCCAGCTGCTACTCCAGAGAGACCAGGAAACATAAAGGTCTTGTCTCACGTAGCTCTATGTGAACACCACAGACACCAAAGCATTTAACACTCAAGTCAGGGGCCTGGGAGGAACTGGTATCCACACCATCAGAGTCAATAAGTAGTCTGCGGGTAGCATGATTTCATCCCATAAAACATAGCGCATATCCAGAGTAAAAATACCATGGAAAAAATAACTGAGTGTGTAGTTTAGATCTTATCTCCAGAAAGAGCCTAGACCTTTTTGTATTCAGGGTACATGATTTCAGTGTTATTGTGACATTGCAGAAGGCCCCCAAATGAGTACAAAAAGCAACTCCCTTTCCTACAGGCTGGCTGAGTTCCTCAAAGCTTGCCATTAGGATCATAGAAATAGAGGTGGAGCAGAATGAAAGATGTCTTATTCAGTTAACACAGCTAGAGAATTAGCCTGCAAACAAATAAGCCAAGCAGGGATTATATAAATTTTAACACAATCTTTTATCAGAGCTGAGGGGTTCCTAATTAAAGTAGCTATTGAAAATAGTACTTAATGAATCTGTAAATAAATATCAGCAGGAGAGAAGGCAGAGCTAAATAATAGCTGCCAGGGAAGGTCTGATCTCCAGAGAGCAGTTAAAAGGAGCAAAAGCAAGAGCTGCTAAAGCACCCCAGCCCACCTCACTAATGGACACTAATGGGGGAATGCACAGACACCCAGGAGGATATCTGCAACCTTCCCTCACTAAGTGTTACCACGCACCTTCATCTCTGCTAATTTCAGCCGAGTATAACATCACTAAACATTCAAAACATGCATCAGTTCTTTTCTTTGAAGTCTCTCCTTTCACACACTACGTTTCACTGTGTTTAAACCACTAACACCCCAGCAAGTTCTGCCTGGCATTGCCTTTGATTAGAAGGGTGTGTGCAATATCTTGCCAAGTCTAGGAAACCACAATGATGCGCATTGAAAGCTCTGTGGAAAAAGTTACCCGAGTTCGTGACAAAAAGGAGGTCACACGGAATGAGAACCACTCAACTCCAGTCGAGCCAGATTGATGGCACGCATAAGCTCCACAGAAGCCAAGACTTCAGGTGAGTCAAACAGGATGTAAAGCTTAGTCATTCTGCTCCAGGGGAAGGTAGGCAGCTTCTTTCCCTGGGAGAAGGATTGCTCTTACTCTTGTGGAACATCCTTCTACAATAAAAACACTGTATTTTGATCATGTGCTATAGATGCTACCCATCTTTCTGCCCACATCCCGTTCCTTTGTGAGACAAAAAAAACTGTACAACAAAGTGGATGCCCACAACTTCTGTTCCTTTTGAAAAGGACTTTGCCTTGAAAAGGGCAGAGCGCCACGTGGTTCTGCCTGCATCATTCCAGGAAATTCAAACAAGCCACAGGAAAAGCCAGCCACCAAAACAAACAACCCACACTTTCACAGACACCCATGCCTCTATGTTTAGCCCTCCCTTAAGTTTTCAGTAGTTCTCAGCTTGTTGACAACTACTCCACTTGAAAGACTTCCCTTCTTTCAGCTGTTCTCGGTGAGGTTCAACAAAGAGTGAACAAGTTTCATGTCATTGTTGCTGGTCTGCATTGCTGTTCCACAAGATTTTCTGTAGTAACATCATACATTGTCATTGTACCCTGCAGGTACTACTTAAAGGCACACTGTGCCCTATAGCTTGCGTCTTTCCAAATGGACTCCTCTTTCATCGCTGACCATCCCTCCTTTCCCAAATGGTGGGAGGTCAACAGCAATTGTATCTTAGAACTTTTATTTCCAGCTTGCTCTCATCTTTTTAGAAGGAGGACCACATTTCTGAGTTTTCTCATCCTGAACAGCCAAACTCACCTGAGCAGCTGAACCTATAATAGATCCAAATAAACCAATCCCAAGTGGATACAACTGCATCACGTCTTCAGATCAACATCACTACAATAATCTACCACTACAGCAGTCCTCCTTTCCCAGCTGCTGTAGAAGCAGCAGACATACAGATATTTTAACCAGGAAAATGAAAAAAGCAGAATTCAGAAAAGTCACATATTACAAAGTCTATTTCCATTACTGTGGTTAGCCTAATGCAACTGTGTACAAGTCCATAACTTACAGGAGAACTTTATACAAGCCACTGAGCTGGAAAGTCAAGCTGGGGATCAGCAAATAAACAGATTACTCCTTTCATTTTGTTTGACTAATTTGTTTCCACAAGGTTTTTATTACATCCTGCTTCATTATGGTTAGTAATGTACCAAGATCCTCAAGGAAAGCTGAGAGACCAGCATCCCAATTTCTATGTGCAACACAGAAGCAGTAATTTTTTGGAAGGTCCACACAACACGGATTTCCCTTCTTTTACCAGAAGGTATTATTAACTGTTGCCTCTGCCTCAACCACATAACTAAATATGATCATGAGAACAGAATGCCATCATCATGGGAAAGACAACATTAATGAAGTTACAGATTATAAGGTATTTCACCTTAAAGGAGTTTTTTGACAAGTAATCTTCACACCTCATTCAAATAGAAGTCTTCAATACATTTCAGTTACAGAAAGTAACCAAAATTTTGCACAATAATGAACTGATGTCAAGTCTGACAGACAGCTGGGAGATCTGAGATGTCTCCTTGCACAGAGAACAATATTGATCTGCAACATTTATTTCCAACCCTTACTTTACCCCTTTTTTGCATTTCACTGCAAAATAACTTTTTCTTTCTTTCTAAATCTGCTTTTCCCCATCATTATTTCTCTACTGAAATAACTTACCAGTTTCTGTGAGCTTTCTCTTCTGGGTGGTGTCTTTTAAAGATAAAGATACATGCCTTGGAAGGCAGAGTGTTTATAGGAGAAGCTCCACCACAGTCTAGATTATGCTAAGTGGTGGGAAGGACTAAGATCCCAAACATGTGCATACATATTCATCTACACCCACAGCATCACTGAAAATATTAGTTGATCTTGTCTTGTGGTAAGTGGTGGCTCACATCTAAACATAGAGTTTATATGTATAATGTTGTAGCTTGGGTTTGTTTTGTTTCTTCTTCTGAAAGCAAAGTGTTGGCATAAAAACCAGTGATCCCTTTAGACGTACAAATTCAATACACTGGTGCTTGCAAAAGCAGAACAGTGGAGAAAGTAGCTGAATCAAATTTTACTTGAGCAATGCAGACAACCACATTTTCTAATAACGAGATTCTGCCATAACATAAAGCTGACCATGATGAATTTCATCCTGAGTTAGACCTGGAAAATGGCATTCAAGTGAATTCTTTCTCCCATTTTTTCTTTTGTGTGGAACAGAACTGTTTTGTTTTCAGTTTATATTTCAGGCTTTATATGTTGGAAAAACTGAGAGTCTAACAACTGAAGCTGGAGTTAAGTGATTCATTCCTCTGGGAACAAACAAACAAACAGCACAGCAGGCTTTTTGGGTCTTTTACAGTATTTTGTGCATTTTCACTTGTGTTGGGAGGCTGTAGTGAGGAAGAAAACAAGTATAAGGGCTTACTTGTGGCACCTGAATACAGAGACCTTCCTTTCCGATGCAGAAAGCTTCTGTTTATGGATAAAAATAGCACCGTGACAGGGCTGTGTCCAGCCGTAAAACAAGACAGAGCCTGGCAAGAACTGGCTGGTGTTAATGAGGTGATGTGCAAACACCGATGGTATCAGCCTCTCTGTTCCTGTGCAATGTGACTTTTCCTGATGCGCCCTCTTGCCCTCTATGTATATAACCACATAAACACTGCATGTAAAGACTTGTGATGTGCTGTGTTTCTGTTGGGTTTTTGGAACTTGGGTGCTGAGCTTTTCCTTTCTGCTCCATACTGTGAGGGCAGGCTGTATTTCCAAAGAATCACATTTCAAGCAGTTTGGGGTTTTTTTTTAACCTTAAGCTCCTCTTTCTATTTTTACACCTAATACAATTGCCAAGTGTTCCTGTCCCCCTATTAAACCTGTCCTAGCTTTTCAAGTTTAAGCCACACAGAAGCAGATTAGTTTAGGTTTATTTTATTCAGAAGCAGAAGGACAGGTATCCAAGATGAGCATATACTTTTTATCTCCCTGCAGTATTTAATTTCTTCCTTACTATCCTTTTCTGGTCACTTCAAAGGAGTTCACCTACATGGATTTTCAGTGGCTTAAAAAAAACCCTATCTTTCTAGCCTTAAGATTTACTAAAATCTATTATTGTTATTTAGCCTAAATACCTCTATTCCCTCTGTGCTGTTATCTTCCTCTGTTTCCAAGTATGTTTATAGGCTTAATTTCATTAAGCAAAACGTCAGACTGCTTAGTACATGTGCATATCCCATCCTTCATATCTCCATAACAGAAGGCTCTTTATCTCACATGAGACATGGAAAGAACATGGAAAACAATGGATGTCTCCATCTCATGTTTTTGATCCCTCAGCAGGCACAGACTAGACCCACAGCATCTGCTTTCAAAGAAAAGCACATCACTAATGCTCTGCATCCCATAGGTGCATCGCTACGCTAATTCCACTGTCCAACAGTTCCAAATCACGTGGTGACAGGTCATCACTCCAGCAAAGAGCAGCACCTTTTTATTAGGAGTATATGACATACTTTCAAACCTTCACTTACGTAATAGATGAGCTCTAATGAAATTATGGGGATTACACTTGCTTTAAAAGTAATTTCTTGGTCATGGTCTTTATTTAAGGGTTTTCCAGCGATATGGAACAGAATTAGTAAGGAGGGAAACAGTTAAATTACCTGACCTAGTTAAGATGTTATTTTTTTTGCTGGTTTTAGGGATTTTGATGGGCCATTGTTATAGAATGGAGATCTGTGTCAGAAGATCACCACACACAAACAAATAACCAGGACACTCACAGTTCTGCACTGAGAGTTCTGAGGTATAACAAACTGTAGTGAACAGATTAGTCAAGATGAACTGGCCAATGAGAGCCAGCATCTACAGTGGGAGAGAAACAACCTTAGTATTGCTGTAACTCAGCATGCTTATATCCCTTTCAATTAAATGACCCAGATGAGCAAGAAACATGAAGTTAATAAAGTAGCATTCAAGTATGTGTAGTAACTCACTGCTGACTGTAAAACATCAGGAGATGCTGCTCTTGGGAAGAAAGTTCCCAAGTACAAGTGATCTCTTTTTCAAAGGACATTGTAGACCACTTTAAATTCTAACCTCAGAAAGGCTGTAATTATGTATTTTAGAAAGCAGATGGCTAGGACTGGATGTGGTAAAAGAATATAAGATGATGAATGCTCCAGAGAAGATTCTTTCTTATGAGTCCAAATAGATGTTCAAAGAAATTAAGAAGTAAGGAGTAAAAAGCAGATCAAAAGAATGTCATTTCTAGCTCACCATGTGATTAAACTGTAAATAACTTCTGTAGGATGGGGATGAAACCAAAAAATAGCAGAGTCCTAAATGGGATAGAACATCTACATAGATACTAGGAGTACCCATAGTTATTTTTATTTCTGACTAAAATTTTTTAATTAGAATTATTCAACCTATCAAAATATTAAGAGCAGATGATAATCTGATGCTGGAGTGCTTAAGAGAATCTTTAAATATTAAGAGCTCTGGATGAGGCCCAACTCACAGAGCCAATTATTCCCATCTTCTAATCACTAATTCTGACACTTCAATCATACCCTATGGTTACAAATGAATGGGGCTGGGCCTTTGTTTCTCTGAGGCTAATTGGAATTTCTCAGCCCTAAACCATACTGTCCTCATGCCCAGAGTATCTGAGAACTGCAGGTGCTGAAGGATACATTGCTGCTCATTACTTTAAAGTGTATCTTCATGAGCAATTGCATGTGGCTATTCATCAGCCCAAAGTACAGAGTAGAAGACAAAGTATATCCAATTATCTCCTGTTGTCCTCCCTGGAATAATTTCCAGTTTCTCTTTAAAATTTATCACCTTCCTGGTTTTCCATCAGCTTGGCAAAAAACAAGTTTTGGAATGGTTTATTATGGAGGCATGACTGTATGTAGCAATAAATCATTATGTGTAGGAAACAAGGATGCAAACCAGAGATATCTTTTATTGGATCAATTCATTGGAAGTCAGGAAATTGCTTCCATCTCGCAAGTGTCTTTGACCTGGTGATGCTAACTTAAACATATTTCATATCCTCAATTAAATACTGAGGTTAAGGACTTTAACATTCAAATCAATACTACCTTTGAACAGTTTTAAGTGAATTTAGAGCAGGGTAAACTGTAATATACTGAATCTCTGGGGACCCACCTTGTATCTCTTAAAAATCTTTAGGGACTGCAGTCATAGGAGAAGAGGTAACAGGTTAAAACTTAAACAGGGGAATTTTAGATAGGATATAAGGAGAAAATTCTTTACTGTAAGGGTGGTGAGGCACTGGAATGGGTTGCCCAAGGAAGCTGTGGATGCTCCATCCCTGGTGATGTTCAAGGCTAGGCTGGACATAGCCTTAGGTGACATGGTTTAGTGTGAGGTGCCCCTGCCCCTGGCAGGGGGGTTGGAACTAAATCTTAAGGGCCTTTCCAACCCCATTATATTATATTCTATACTATTCTACACTATTCTATTCTAAAACAGTTGCAGTAGAGGTATTGTGAAGTCTACTTTGATCATGCTGCTCTGCCAGCACGGCCCAGTCTTATTTTGCAGAAGCTGCTTTCAGGGATGACAAAATAAGCCTCCTCCCTCTAATTTAACTGCTTAGGGTGCCAATTAGCACAGGTTGATAGGAACTCCAGTACAATGAGCAATCAATTTTATGCCCAAAGGTAGAACTAAAAACTCATTTCCCATTAGAAAGAAAAAAGTCATGCTCATAGGTTTTTGCAATCCAAGTGAAATGCACAAACTTGAACAGCTAACTAGTTTTTAAAACCTGAAGCAGATTTCCTTTCTGGCTGCTATTAGATTAAACTTTATAAAGATCAAACTTTATTTTAAAGTTGCATACTTCATTGGTAGGTCTCTTTGATGATCTTTGTTAGATTTCAATCAATTCTAGTGGGTTTCAGCTTACAGCAGAAGTGAGAACTGAAAGCATATATACCATCCCTGGCAGTGTTCAAGGCCAAGTTGGAAAGAGCCTTGGGTGACATGGTTTAGTGTAAGATGTCCCTGCCCATGGCAGGGGGGTTGGAACTAGATGACCAGATGATCTTGAGGGCCTTTCCAACCCTAACTATTCTATGAGTCTATGATTCTATACCATTGGCATTGGAGTGTAGGGGAGTGTAGTATGTTACACTACAGCAATAGAAATTGGAGGCTTGTCCCCCACACTCCAGACCACACATGGCTTCTTTTTGTATACCGTTCTCTGTTTTTCCTTATTCAGAATGTCCCCTTCAGTTGATTTCTGCACACCTCCCTCCCTCAGTTAGATAGGATCCATTTTGGCATCTGCCTTGCAGGGTGGGGCTTAGCTGTCTTTTGACTTTCTTTTCAGAGGAGGAAATGCTCGAAATATCGAATAGGCCAATGTGCCTTCATGTGTCCTAGAGTTGTGGTCGATGTCACTCAAAGAAGAGCAGGCCCTTCATACCTATTGACTGCTTTGACCTGGGCTAGAGACCTCAATGGCTGTAGATCAGAGATGCTAGTCGTCTTTTTGGTGGCTAAGGTATGCCTAATTAGAGCCATAACTAACTTGAAACTGTTATTAGGTTCACCTAATTGTATTTTCCAATTACTAATTCCTTCCTACTGTGGGAGCTCAAGATCATAAAACCATCTTTGATCACTTTCTTTTGCACACAGTCTTCAGGCACTGACACCTTTGTTTAGCAGATACAACCATATGTATTTATACACACATATATCAGAGAAACTAAATGTAAGCAAAAACATTCTGTAGATTCATTTAAAGGCTACATTGACTTCATCTTTCCTGGTATTCACAGAGTACTGGGTGGGTTGCACTGAATGGCCCAGATGTTTCTTTCCAGCTACACATTCCTCTGTTTTGTGGGGTGTGAGATACATTTAATTCCCATCAATATGCACAGTGCTTGCATATGCTTTACTGTGAGTCAACAGGATTTCAGGATGAGAGTCCTCAAAATTAGGAGATGCAAAATCCTTCTTTAGCTTCTGTTTTAGCCATGATGTACCAGAAATAACGGTAGGCTCCAGGCATTTAACTTGTTGCACACCATGTATCCAGTATACATATTTTTGCTTTGAGATATCAGAGTAGCTGAGAATATAGATCATATCCAACCCAGGGAGGACCCATAAGATAACAATTCCTCTTCTAATACTACCAAAGATATTTGCATGGATAAAACATAAAGGAAATGCCAATATTCCATAAGTGTACTTTCCCTATCCAGGCTCCTTAAAAAAGGACAGATAGAGTGGCCACAGCTATGTTGTTCATACAAAAATATTCAATGAATAAACTATCCACAGTCACATGGGAGACTCTCAAGATAAGTTTTCTTTGCCCTGCTTGTGTTGATCTTAATCCACATCTCCTCCCCTTGATCTGCTCAAAGGAGTTTTACTCTGTAAAATGCAAAGAGCAGTTTTGGAACCAACATGCTCATCACATTGAAAGTGGACTATTTGGGGATAGAGAGTCAAAAAAAAGAGCATGTGAACACTGTAGCTACACAGAACTTTCCACCACCACACCAAAGCAAGCAGTCACCAATGTTTACTTACAAAGTCTTTCTATCCCCTTGTGTGATCTATTTTGTTGTCCCCTTCATTATTGGTTTGCAAGAGCTTGTCCATTCACCTATATTCCTTATTTCAAAGAGCCATTTGCTGTTAACAGAAATAAGTCTCCTTACTAGTTGACTTATATCTGAGGAGAGTGAAATTGTCATCTGTGGTTCCTAATTGCTCTAATTAAGAGCAGGTTTTGCTACTCCCTATTTGATGTGGTGTTTATGGGCTGGTTAATTATTACACGTGACTATAGTACGAAAGTGGAATGAAAGCAGCTGTGCAACAGGAGAGCTAGAAGCCTGCTTTAGCAAAGCTTTATCCCCAGGGATGATTATCATTATTTTCAGAATTATCCCAGTTAGACTCATGATCTTATGTTGATCAGAATATTCTTTCCATCCCACCTCTGACACCAAGCTGCATTCACCTGGTTGTTACTTAGGGTAGTTGCCTTTAGTCAGGATAGAAATTTCTTCTTTCTATATGAGTCCTTTCTTTAAAAAACCCTTCTCATATGGCATTTCCCCTACTTTGGCTTTGCACACAGATAAACGCTCCTCTGTTCAACTTCTTGCTGCTCTTTGACTACTATGTCTTTCCTTTTGCTGCCTGGCTGCAGCTACGCTGGGCACAACACTCAGTGAGCTCCCTTTGATTGTTTCATCTTCCTTTATACATCAAACCCAAGCTCCTTTAAGCAGTTCTGTAATTTATTCCCAATCCCATTTAGCTGACTCATTAGTATCTCAAAACAAAAACAATTTCTGCTGTCCTTCCACCAGTCCTAACACTAAGGGATTAACTAAATCACTGAATTACTGCCAGCTTCTCTTCATGTGAGGACATCCACTTCTTGCTCTGACATGAAGTCAGGATGCTGCCAGATTAAGGACCCATCTTTACAATGTGCCTACTGGGAACAGTGAGACTTTGCTGCTCCTCATTGTTGCTATGCCCAGGTGCCCTCACATTCCTCTGCAATGTCCCATTCAAAATCACCCCACGTGCCACTGGTTCCTGCAGAGCTGTAATAACACAAGGCTTCATAATCTTTACTTGTCTAACTCACCTGTTATTACCATGCATCAAGCCCACCAGATAAAGCAAAATGTTTCATTTGAAAGATAGCTGATCTCATTACCTAAATTACGCTTCTTTTTCCTTTATAAGTTGCTCTAGTGGTTTCATTTGCATCAGGAAACATGATTTTTAGAATCTGACAATGCATGTATGTGTTGTTTGAGATGGCTGTATACCAAAGCTTGAAATTAAAAAACCTCACCTTCTTTATCAGATGCATATTTTCAGCTCACAGCAGATGTCCTTATATCTGGGACTACTGTGTGAACTCTGAGAAGCCAATACCCAGAGCACAGGGCCCAATACACAAAAAAGGAAAACATTTATCCACCCTCTCTCTGCAGAGACTGTATAGCCACTGAGGAGAGGCACAGTCCTCCATGCTGGGGACTCAAACCTCAGAATGGGATAAATTACTCTAAAGAAGGCTCTCTTCTCCTATATGGAACCACTTGCCAAACAGACATACATGCAGTGTGTCACATGCAGTGAAATCACATCCAGTGATTTCACTTAAGTAACTGAAATCCAGCAGTCTGAGTCTGAACTTAAAGCAAGTCATGAATTTTTACAGTTAGCATTGAGATTTAAGCAAGTAGACTTCTATGAATTCATGAACCCATAATAAAATCCTATTTTTGTGTTTCTGTGGATATAACAATTTCTGATGGTTTCATTTTCTCCCCAGCAGTAGGCTTTTACACTGGAATGCCTACATAACCTTTTTCCTTCCTTCTTCATTTATGTATTTCTGCATCAGGTATCTGAGCAAACTTTGAATTAAATAGTTTTTTCACACTTTTGCTTTAAAACCCATTTGCTATGCAGTGCACATCCTTTAAAATGCACTTCAGGGATAACTTCTTGCTTTCTTGTTATGCCTTTACAATGTTGCATAAATCAGTAAATATTTCTTTTCTCGTTTTTTATGTTAAACTTCCAGCATGATTACACCTAAAAGGGAAAGAAATACTTCCAGAGGAAGTAAAGTGCTATAACCCCACAAGGCTTGGGTTTACAGTTGGGGTTTCATTCTAGGTCTAATGATTTCTGTTTGTAGGCTGATATTTTTAATAGAAAAAAGATGACAAATATAAACAAGTGATGTGAATAAACAGAACATGGATAATTTTCACTCCAGTGCATCCTATTGAGATAGAGGTTAATGAATGAGTGAGGTCATGGTTTAAATGTGGTTCAGATTAGTCATGAACTAAATCTGTCTCTAATAAAAGATTCCCAGTGGCCCATGTAAAAAATACATGATGCTCTCCCAGACCTCTTAAATAGGCCTAATTATTAACTTTTTGTTTTTTTTTTCTAAAAGTAGCAAAAAAACCTCCTATTTTTCAGTCATAATTCTCTTTCTCTTTACAGCTGACATACTGTAACTGGCCTATAGCAGAGACACACTGCATCTAGGACTTGTCATCACTTATCAGCACCATTAACTCATTACAATATTTAATGCAAATGACCACAAATTATCTTTTTCACTGTAGATTTTCGTGATGTATTTTAGTCAGAGTTTCTTTCCTGGACATAGGAAAAATCCTTATTTCTTTGGATTTTTATTTTCTGTTATCTGCTTCTTCTTCCATATTAACCTCCTTGATCTTTGTGCAGCTTTTGACAAGCTATCTGGCACAGTCAGCATGTGTTTAGGAAAGGCAGGTCCTGCTTGACTGACCTGATCTCCTTCTGTGACAAGGTGACCTGCTTAGTGGATGGAGAAAAGGCTGTGGATGTTGTTAACCTGGACTTTAGCAGACCGTTTGGCACTGTTTCCCACATTATTCTCTTGGAAAAACTGGCTGGTCATGGCTTTGACGGGTGAACAATTTGCTGGGTAAAAATCTTGGCTGGATGGCATAGCCCAGGGAGTGGTGGTGAATGGAGTTAAGCCCAGCTGGTGACTGGTCATAAGTGGTGTTCCCCCGGGCTCAGTTTGGGACCAGTTCTGTTTAATGTCTTTGTCAATGATCTGGATGAGGGAATTAAATGCACCCTCAGTCAGTTTGCAAATGACAGCAAGTTGGCCAGGAGTGCTGAACTCAAGGTTAGAAAGGCTCTGCAGAGGGATCTGGACAGGCTGGGTTGATGGGTTTAGGCCAGTTGTATGAAGTTCAACAAGGCAATGTGCTGGGTCCTCTACTTGGGCCACAACAATCCCATGCAAGCTCCAGGCTTTGGAAAAGTGACTGGAAAGCTGCTCATGGAAAAGGATCTAGGGGTGCTGATAGATGGAGCTGAACATGAGCAGCTTGTGGCCAGGCAACCAAGAAACCACAAGCATCATGGTCCGTATCAGCAGTAGTATGGCAGCAGGACCAGGGCAGTGATTGTCCCTCTGCACTGGGCACTGGTGAGACTGCATGTCAAATCCTGTGTTCAGTTCTGGGTGCCTCACTACCAGAGAGACATTGAGGTGCTGGAGCAGGACCAGAGAACGGCAGCAGACCTGGAGCAGGGCCTGGAGCACAGTGTGATGGGGAACAGCTGAGGGACCTGGGGGGGTTAATCTGGAGAAGAGAAGGCTCAGGGGGGACCTTATTGCCTCCCTACAACTGTCTGACAGGAGGTTGTAGTGAGGTGGGGTGGGTCTCTTCTCAAAGTAACAAGTGATAGGACAAGAAGAGACGTCTTCAAGCTGCACCAGGGGAGATTTAGATTGGATATTAGGAAAAAATTCTTCACAAAAGGGTTGTCCAGCATTGGAAGAGGCTGCCCAGGGAAGTGCTTAGGTCTCCATCCTTGCAGTTATTTAAGACATGTGAGTGTGCCACTTAGGACATGGTTTATTGGCAGACTTAGTTGTGTCAGGTTAACGGTTGGACTTGATAATCTTAAATCCCCTTCCAACCTAAACAATTCTGTCATTCTATGTACCTTAAAATCAGTGGAGCTAGGTTTTAATCAGGTTGCCACCCTGCCTCCTATTTTGTACAGTTTCCCATTTATAGCCAGCTATTCACCTGAACTGTTCTGCTGCTGCTGCTGAGAGCCGATGTTTAGGCATGGACCATCTTCATCTTAATTCTGCTCACGTCTGTCATTAGCATCTCCAGGCTTACTCACAGCTTACCCACAGTCCCAGGCTCTACTAGCGAAACTAATCATATGCTAATCAATATTGTTCGTGCAGCTTCATTGTTTAGAATGCCTAGTAGGGCTATGTATTTGAAACAGCAACATGTTAGAGAAAGCAAGCCATCTTATATAACTTGTTCTTATATTTCTGTCTACAGCATCTGCTTATGAAAGGAGAGTTTTGATCTAATCTTGATAATGATGTCTGTCATGCCAGTATTTTGCTCAGTCTGACAGATATTGAAGTTGTCAAGTTTTAAAATAGCATGAAACAAAGCAGCATAGCACAGGTGGTAAAGGCCTGAAAGGGATGAAATGGGAAAGCAGCATGAAGAGACTTAGCTCATCCAGTTTAAATGAGGGAAGGTGAGGTGAAGGGAAAATGAAAACCTGGGACTATTTTCCAGGGGAAAATTAGATTAAGGCAAGAACAATCTATTCCAGGCTACCCTGAAATATATTCCAAAAAGCTTTTGCATTGTATTCGATATAAGAAAAAACTTTGATAGAAGGATGTTTTTCCACTGAAAGGAATTTTATCCTCAAAAAGGCATCCAACAAAATTCATTAGCTACTCTCAGTGCTGAGCAAGCTGCTCTTACTGCTGGGTATTCAATGGGATGTTAGCAAATATCACCAGCAGAATTATGTAGACTCAAAAGTACACTCAAGGAAGTGAGTGCTTATAGTGTGATTGAAAATATAGAACGACTCTCACCCTCTTAACCAATACCAAGGATTTCTCTGTCTCCCACAGCTGGAAGTATGGCAACCTTACCAGCTTGAAGATGAAGGTTTCAGATTAATAATAAACCCATGCCGTCCATTATCAAGACCAAATCAATACACAAAATGTACCATCTTCAGACATGATGACCCACACAAAAAGGAGAGCAGGGTGTAAATCCGTCTTTAGAGAAGGAAGATGAAGTAGTTTTAGGAGGCTAATTTCAGTGAGATGGAAGAGGTCCTCTAGTTTTAGCTGCTAACACTTCTGATTGGGATTTCCCTTAAAAACTCTTAATTAATTATATTACAGAAACCAGTGAGTTCAAATGGTTTAACAGTGCCTAAAGCTAGCACAGGAAGAAAACTTGCTGCCTCTTGCCTGTTGAGAGAGATCAAAGGGAAACGCTCATCATCTGGCAATAAGTGGCTTAGAGATGCCAATCTCCTGTTCCCATATTCCTTATGTTTTTACTTTTCCAAAACATGATTCTTTGTGAGGCAGAGGCCTAAGTCTTTCCTAAATAATTATTCAGAAATGGGAAAGAAACAGAAATATGATGCCTGTCCCCTGCACTGATGGATGTAGCATGGGGAGGAGCAATCTGTGTTCCCAGGGTGAGAACAGCATATACTTCCTCTGTAAATTGTTCTAATTATGCCCAAATTACTGTATCTGGAGGAAAACCTTCAGGTGCTCTGTGCTGAAATCTCACTTTTAAATATTGATGAACAGTTGCAAATTGCTGTCAAAGTCATTAAGCTACCAGTGAGATAATCACCAGCTACCTTGGTACCATAGCTTTAACACCCCCTCAGTTTCCTCCATTCACTCTTCTGCTGCTCACATGCAACCCAGGCACAGGATTACATTATCATCTACCTCTGAGAGAAGAGGTTGTGACAGACCAAGGTGCTTCATACAGTGACCTTCAAATCAATCTCAAACCCCCAAGTCAGAGTCTTATAGAAGCTTAATATGTATAATGATCATGAATTAGAGCCCTCAGCTGTCACAGTTCATACTATGCAAAGCATTTAACATTGTCCTGTGCAACATCCTTGTTGCTAAATTGGAGAGGCATGGGTTTAATGGATGGACCACTTGGTGGACAAGCAATTGGCTGGGTAATCACACACAAAGAGTCACAGCCAATACCTTGATGTCCAAGTGGAGATCAGTTGTGAAATGTGTTCCCCAGGGACTGGTATTGGGACCAGTGCTCTTTGTCGGTGACATGGACAGTGGGATTGAGTGGACCCTCGGCAAGTTTGCCGATGACACCAGGCTATGTGGTTCGGTTGATACACTGGAGGGAAGGGATGCCATCCAGAGGGACCTTGACACGATTGAGAGGCAGGCCTATGTGGACCTCATGAAGTTCAACAAGGCCAAGTGCAAGGTCCTGCACCTGAGTTGGGGTAATCTGAAGCACATCTGGGTTAAGATGCAGATCAGAAAAGCAGAAACTGTAAAGTTTAAGTGTCCATCATGAATCCTGAGCCATCTGGTTCTCTGCCATACAAGCTTTTTTGAGCCATTTTTACTTACATTAACATGATTCTAAGATACAGCATATGTATCTTCAGTTCTAGGCTGTACTTCCTTCTGAGAAGTCTTAATGACTGATGACAAAAGCCAAATCAGGCATTTCCTCATCTATTTTTGACATGTACATGCAATACATGAAGTCACAGCAGACTTCTGCAACACAGAAGTCACTTATTGCATCAGTGCAGTATATGATAGCCTAGTTTTATCTAGGAAAAGGAGGAGCTAGAATGAGTAGGTATCCTTGAGGTCATGCTGTAGTGGTGATGGTACTTAGAACCAGTTCTAACACAAGTCTGCAATCTTTGTTCTAAACACTGGATATTGTTTAATAAAATCACTTGGCTGTGAAAAAAGTAAGTTTTCAGAAGTGTCAGATGCTAGTTCTCATGCTGCTGTGAGATCTGCATCTGGTATGAACTCTTAGTTTACTATTTGCATGGCAAAGAGACATAGCACATGTGTAGGTGGAATATTCATGCATGTTCTGGTTATTCAAGAAAATGTTTATGCTATTGTTTCTGGAAGACCTCATACAGCTTGCATTATGTCACAAACCTTCATCACCGCTAAAACCCTCTGTTCAGCTGTACACAGGAAGCTCTAGAAGACCATCCCATTGGAGAGCTGGAGGGATAACCTTCGTGGGCTTCTCAGCTAAATGCTCCTACAAACACGACTGGATCTCTTTTTGAAGGCCTTAAGACATCAGATCCATAGAGCACTGATAAATGCAATAATACACTCCAGTTCAGCTACAGGTTGTATAACTGCATGTTTAGTGAACAAATGCCTTGAAGATGTGAAATGAAGATACAGTGGAAAACTGGAAGACTCTGGTATAAACTGGTTATGTACAATCCAGTGCAAAAATGTTCATCCACCCAGTAAAAAAAAAAAACACAGTCCTGGGGTCCTGTTTGTTCTTTCATTTGTAAAAGAAACAGGGCTCCTATACCATTCAAATGAAGATACCATAGAAGGCAGATATTTTTCAGGCTTCAGAATACTTCTACCAACTTTGGTTTTGTTCAGATTTTAGTATTTAAACCAGATATTATGTAAAAGATCATGCATCAAATAAGCCAGCCACCACCTGATTTCTGAATTCTGTCTTAGGACACAGAGAAATTATCCCAGGGACATTTGACCACAGTCTTAAGACAAATTTATATTCCTTAGAATTTTTCTTTTGCCAAACAATTTAGGAAAGCCAAGAATCTGACTGTATTAAAGAGAAGAAAACACAACCCTGTTAATTAAACTTAGTAGATCTTATTGGATCTGACATTCTGTGTTTCTTACAATCAAAAAGCATCAACACCACCCTACAACGGAGCACAGTTATTGCACAGGGGGTAAGCAAAGTAGTAGATGGAAAAACAAGAGTTATACAAGATCCACAACAAAGGTGAAAACTAATTTTTTTTATTGATTTCTTGCCTGACTTTGTACATTATTCTCTGAAGGATAGGGAAGGCAAAGACTGAACATAAAGGAAAAGGGAGAGGGAGAGAGAAGAGAGGAGAGGAGAGAGGAGACAGAGGAGATGAGAGGAGAGGACAAGCATCCTCCAAATGTCTCTAGCTCACCAGGACCTAGTCAGTCTGCACAACACCAAGAGCTATATGTAGAAGGCCCACACCATGCTGAACATCTCCATGGCTCTCTTTCATACAAAGACAACCTAACTCTAGCACATTCGCATAAATCTTGTATGAAAACAGAAAGACCTGGGAAGTCAGCAGAGAGCACAAAGCAAGAAGAGTAATAATTGGTTTAATCCACCCAAGGAACAGGCTTCCAGTTGGCACTGCTGGCATTTAGTGTATTAACTGTCAGCGCCTGATGGATTAAGCAGCAGAGCTCAGTGATACGTTTCTGCTGTAGGAGGCAATTTTATTGGTGAAGGGCATTTAGTCTGAAGGGAAAAAAAACTTTCTCTGTACTCTGCTCTTGGTTTATGTTGAAAGTGGCTTTAGATATACACCAGGGGAGCTGACAACAGAATATGACCTGGCTTTAACAAAACTGCATTCTATTAGAGGGGATGGGATGCTACCCACAGGGATGGAGAGCTCATTGTGTGTGTTTGTATAGCTGCTAATGCAAGATGGCTCTTGATCCACAGCCAGGGTTCATGAGTATTACAAAATACTAACTGTAAAACCTATCTGCATGACAACACAAGTCTAAAAACACAAGTTGAAGCACTTCTCAGTGACTTTCTTACACTTAAGATGAAACGCAGACAGTAGGAAATATAGAAATGTAAGGGTACAGTAAAATGACCCCTGCACAAGACCATTTCCAGCTGGGAGCACTATGTGTTGGGTGGCTTATGGAGAGTGTGCAAGAAGCTTTGCCATCATTTTAAAATGTTTTGCCACAATTCTAAAAGTTATTCCCTTCCTCATCTGTCCCTCAGTTTCTGAAGAAATGAATTTATGACACAGATAATCTCAAGTTTAGCAATTTGATTCTGCTTCATGTTATACAAAAGCATGCTTTGAAACCTATTTTACTTTGCTTTCGGAAAAGAAAAAACCTGCTCGCTTCCTCCTATCCAGGAAATAGTTTCCTGCAATCAAGACAAATGCTGTCCTACTGGCTTTAATCTGTTTTGTCCACTCCAGCTGACTTTCTCCTCTGCTTCTTTTTCCTCAGTTTTTTCTACCTAATCCAGTCTCGTGTCTCCTTATATTTAGTCTCCTTGGACTTTGTTCTCAGATTTGTTTGGCTTGTCACTCCCCACTGACACTTTTAGCTAGAATCTCTTCTTCATCATGGTGCCTGCACAAGAAACAACTATGAACAGAAATGAGAGGCTTTCTGTTGTCAGTACTCATTCTCTGTGAAGATCCTCTGCTGCCAACACCGTTTATCTCCCATTTTCCAGAGATGGGAGTGATGGGACTCAACTCCAAATTCAAGTACATATAGAAGTATAGAAGTCTACATGTAGATGTCCAAACTCCCATTAAGATAACAGAGTTTCAGTCAATCAGTCAATAAAACCTAAAGAAAAGTTCATCTCTTCTACTGGATAATTCTACTCTCCCCTAGGTTTATCTAAAGCTTATTGTGCATGTTAACTCTTAATTGTATGAACTCTCACATAACTAATGTGCATGTTGACAATAGGAGAGACCTTAGGTCTTGTGATAATCTAGAGTCAGTGAAGAGGTGGTCCTGACCAGTCTATGTAAGCTGCAGGTGCTACCACTGTGTATGAAGATGCTGTGAGGTGCTGGAGCACTCACAACAGCACCCATGTCTTGAGAGCTTTTTGCTTCTACCATGTTTTCCAGGATTTACAAACTTCAGTGTCTGTGAGCCCACAGCAAAAGGTAAGTCTTTAATATTGAGATTATCAACAACTGTATTTTCAGCTACTCTTTCTGTTAGAGCCTCTTGAGAAAAAAAGAAAAGAACAGTGGGTTTTTCTTCCACATAGTAAAAAAAGAAGGTCTTTCTTCAGTTCTCAGTCTTCACAATGGCCAAAATAGCACAGCACACAGAGACACAAACACACCCTTCAGTCCTAGGCACACACCCAGCAAGAAAAATTACAGCCAAGATAATTAAAGTTTGGCAAAGTTACAGGTAACAGAAATGAGGGCAAGCCTTGCATAACCTTAATGCTATCTGGCTCTACTAGCTCAGCTTATGATAATGAAATCTTTTCTTCAACCAACACCACACAGATCTTTCTCCATCTCTGTTTTCACTGTCTTCTCGAGGAGAGTCCTACATCTTATTGGTAAAAGCACAGAATTGTTTTTCTTGCCCAAATAAATGAAAATCAATCTTCTCCCAGTTCTGGCAGTGTACATCCACTCATTTCATCTGACCTTCACTCATTTTCCGTCTGTGACCTAAATGACTGCTTCTCAAATGCTTGCTTCTGTCAGAGATTTCCCCTTGTACTTCTCCATCACCTGTACACACCTAGGGTTTTTTCATGCTCTAAACTGATAGTATGATTTTAAGTCAGAAATCACTGTTCTGCATTTCCACAGCTTTTCAATGCAATCGTGGCACAAGACTAATCTTAATACCAGTGCACAGATACAAATAAAACACATGAAAAAGATGCACATCTAATGGCTACAAACAGATCTCAGCAAATGTTTCAGTTAATACCTTCCACTCAACAAAAATGCTATTTTACTTATTAATCACTAGGTCAAAACATAGATTTCTAACCTTTGCAATTAAAATGCAGCAAGACCTGATAATGAATCACTTAATCTCTCTACAGAAACTAATCACCTCTCACAGTGCATTTCTACTTATTGACATTCCCCTTGGCTCAGGAGTGACTCACCAGCTGCTGAGCTATGAATTTTGAAATGTTTACTTTTACACTACACACTTTGGCCTCCATTGGCAATGAAGGGTGAGGACAAGGCAGGGAGAACAACCACTCCATACCATTAATGTCATACCCTCAATCATTATAACAATATGACAGTTAAAAAACATCTGCAGTTTGTACATGATACATTGAAAACCATTAATAATTAATAATTTTCAAGACTGAAAATAGCAGCCTTCCAATGTCTGAAGGGGCCTACAAGGATGCTGGAGAGGGAATTTTCATCAGGGACTGTAGTGATAGGACAAGGGGTGTCAGGTTCAAACTGGAATGGGAAGTTCAGGTTAGATACAAGGAAGAAGTTCTTTACTGTGAAGGTGGTGAGGCACTGGCACAGGCTGCCCAGAGAAGCGGTAAACGCTCTACCCCTGGAAGTGTTCAAGGCCAGGTTGGACAGAGTCTTGGGTGATGGTCTAATGTGAGGCATCCCTGCCCATGGCAGGGGGTTGGAACTGGATGATCTTAAGGTCCTTTCCAACACAAACCATTCTATGATTCTGAAGATAGAAATAATGAACAAAATACATACTGTTCTGCCCTGCCTACAGAAGCTTATAATCGAAGTAAAAATCAGCAGATTTCTGCTTTTGCTCTATTTCTCTGCTTCCTAGTGTGTGTGCAACAGAACTTCCTCTGGGCCTAAACTCAGCAACACATGCATTATGGTCAGAGACCTCAGCTCTGTAGATGAAAACACAGCTGCATTTAGCAAAACAGTAGCTGTCATAATTTATCTCACCAATAACTAAAATGATAAAAGAGGAGAAAAAGATGCTGGATGTAAGAAGAGTAAGGGCTGTTTGCTTTCAACGTCTCTACCGGGCTTCTGAAAACATCAAATTGAACCAGGTTTTGAGATGAAAGGATAGAAGTGGAGACACTTCATTATTGAGCCACAGACAGAAATTTCAAAGTAGGTATCACCTGACTGCAGTGATACTTTCTGGAGACAGCAATTTAAGACTGCTTAAAAATCTTGAATGACAGCACTTCTCATACAGTGATTCATAGATTTTTCTCAGATTATGAACCTGTCATAGGCAAAAAATGGCTTAAATTGTGAAACCTGACAAGTGACAGATCATTGTGTGTATGTGTTTGTGGGAAATGTTTGATACTGAACTTCTAAACTCTCAAGTAGAAACATGTTACTTGCTAGCTGCAACCAGTAGAGGCTGGCTGTAAGTTCTGATAACTTCTGGTCTACACAGAAATGACTCATCCTGAATCCTCTTATCAGTAAAGACGTGAAAAAGGACCACCAGCTAGGAGGCTGATCCCTTATTGTGCTTCAGTTGTCTAGACCGTTTGACTGGTAAAACCTTGGTGTCTCTGTCTGGAAAGAAGACACATACTTAAAAAGTGATTTTGAGAAGAAACTTTCTTCCCAAATGTCCCAGACCAACAGTGATGTCCCCAGAGGGAAAGGAAGATGAATACTGATTAATGCAAATACTGTGGTGAAGTGCATGAGTGAGTCTGAGACAGTCAAGTAGGATAAAAACTCCCTGCTCCTTGGTTTTTAAATAAACTCCTGTATCCAGATGAACTATAGGTTGTTGCACACTTTATCTTGCCTTTTTCATACTCCCACAAGCTTTACATATCTGCTCCTAAATTTTTCTCCAATTATTAATATGTCTCTATATTTGGGGGTTATTTCAACATGAATAAATAGCTCCACGATTCCCAAAAGAGTGGGCACAGACTTCAAGCTGCCCAGATTCTCTTTATTTTCCCTTGTCATCTCTACTCTGAAGGGATCCTGTAATCTATCTCAGACAGGTACAAACTCTCATGGGATGTCAGTGACACTCTCATGAGTTCAATTTTTCAGATTTCCTCCTGTATGGAATGAGCTTCCCTGGTGTGCTCTTGCCTGGGGTACAAGGGGTAAGTCTGCAGGGGACATGCCCAACATCTAACCTGACAGTTCACATGAAGTAAATGATGTACTGATCTGAATGAAAAGAGATGTTGGGGCAGCATAAGCTCTTAGAAAAAAGAAGAGCTGATCTTCACTGCCTTGTTAAGGATAACATGCAAACACCTCCAATTCTGAAAGACATTGAAAGGGCACATTCTTGTTCCAGCTTTGAAAATGATCTCTTCCCCATTGCCTAAATTTTAAGGGTCTTTTTTCCACCCTGAGTGTTTGGCACACAAACGTAGCATTGCTTTGCATCCAAGGAAGAACATAATGTTGTAATGTCAGTGTTCTCCAGATCTGCTCAACAATATTTTAGTACTCTGAATAAGGTCTTGCACAGGACACAGCACAGAAATAGCTGCCCCTTCAACAGTGATTGTAGTCAGCAAGTGCCCACAGTTTGAGATGCTTTCTGCTTGAGATCTGTTTCTTCACCATTACCATTGAATATACTGAAAAAAAAAAGACTCACAGCTTTTGGGTACCTTGCCTCTGCATTATTTTTATTCCTTGACAAACCAAATTATTAAACTTGACTTTTTAAGGCATTACACTATTTTTTCTTCATTATTGGACTTTATGGCTGTCAGTTCTGTTTTTGAGATGAATGTAACTGCTTCATCCCCTGCATTCCCTATTGCTCCTCCCAGCAAAAAAGCCTCACGTACATCCTGCTGCATGGCTATAACAGGCTTAAGCTTGAGTCACGATACCAAAGCTCATAAACCTGAACTGTGGAAATATTTGCCAACTATAAATAGAAGACTGTCAACCTGATAAAAGCAATCTTTGCTGAAAACACTTTGTGGTGCTCCCAGAAAACTTCCACATCCGTTATATAAAAAATTGAAAGAAGCTGCTGTTGCTAACCCTAAGGATTTAAGGTTCTTCAATAACTTGCACACAAACTTATTGACTTTGCTCTTTTTTTGTTGTTGTTCTAGAGAACTTGATACAAACAGTCAGCAGCCAGAAAAATCTATATACAGTGATATGTTGCTTTAGGTCAGCATGCAGAATCTAGTCTTGCCTGAGATACCTTTGACAGGTGAGTGAACAGCAGTTAAATCAAGCAGCTTATGTAACATCAGTCTTGTCTTCCTCTGTATCTAATTCAGCACATCACTCTTCACCCTTAGGAGACAAACATCCTGTGACACTTGCTGTGCTAGACTTGTTCTTCACTGCATTACCTGCTGACTTTTCAAGCTTTGGTCCAGTAAGAAGAGATTTAACAGCATTCCCACCTGCACAATTCAATATTTTTTCTCCACTTACTGTGTTCAAATCCCTTAGCATTAGCCCAGCCAGACCAGTGTTAACATGAATGCTTATTGACCATAGCTTTATGTTAAGCTGATTTTAATTTCTGGAGGCAAGGGTGTGCTTATCTCTTCAGCTGTTGAAAGAGATACATAATGGATCAGAATACTTACTGCTGTGATATTTCTAGCTTAGTTCTTAATAACTTCACCATGAAGGCAGCAAAAAGTACTTTGTTAGGCAATTTGTTTTCCACATATGAACAAAGTCTGGACCAGAGAAGTTTATCGGTCACTGTCTTCCTTCTGTTCTGTTAACATGCATCAAGAAAGCATGTGACTGAAGTAATTACATTTACGGAACCCTTAGACACCTCTAAAAGCTGAGGAAGCCATAAAGTATTCATGCCTTGTATTTTTATAGCACTTTTTTCCTTTATAGAATTTCTCTACACAAAAATACTGTAGCTCTTGATCCCTGCTGCTATCTCTAGCACTGTTATCAGCAGCAAGTTTATATATCAGCAATGTACTGAATGCTGCATAAAATTTGCTTACATGATGGAATAAAAAAACTCCAAACAAACAAAACACCAATACAATGGTGCAAGGTTGCCTATTTTTATTTTCATTTTGGACACCATTTTGGACAAAAGGTAGCATGCTTCAATGGATGCTACAAAATCCAGTCTAAAACTCTGCTGCCTAGGTTATTATTGGTTTCACCTTGCGTCATGGACCAAGTTAGTAGAAAAATAAGAAAAGAATGAAAGACAAGACCTGAACTAATCATGCAAAATGAAAAGCACTTGTGATTTAGTCAATAGATATCACTCAACAGCAAGAGGGAGGATTAAAGAGAAAGCCTGTGTTCTCCATTAATAATGAGAGATGTTCTTCTGTAGGAAAGCCATTGTATTGTTCATCTAAAGTGGCCAGCATTGTAGACTCACTTCTGGACTTACATACTTAGTACATACTTAAGTGCATGAATGCAACTCAGTTTCCTAAAGACCTGGATGCAAACTTTGAGAGGCTTCCTCCTGAAAACTGGTCATTTTGCCCCAGTGCTTATAATCATACCCTAGAAACATTGCCTAAACCATTGTATTGGCAGCTTTGCAGCACTCTATTAGTGCAGTTTCCAGTATGTGAGCTTCATCTTGCAGCTTATGGATTGATCTTTTGTAATACTCTGATATAGTGATGGTCTTAAACTCAGGCCTTAAATCTCTTGACATATAATGCTTATTCTGTCTTTTAAAAAGGCAGAAATAGTGCTGGAAGGCTACATACAGATATCTGGATATGTATTGAAATTCTAGAGTAAAATGAGCATGGCAAGAATGAAATCAATGTCCTTCCCATCCATTATTGAAAGAATTCTAGGTTCCAGAATAACCAGTTGCATATACTCTCTGATGTGATCTCTGATATATGGCCAGCACCACTCCCTAGTGAACACTGCAGACTGTAGCATGTTTATGATAGGATTCTTATAGAGGCACATTCGTGTGAAGTTTAAAACTGATTCCCAAGTCATGCAAAGTGCTGGCAGAAACAAAGCCAGAATCCTAACCCACAGGATAGGCAGATTTCCACCTATTTAAACAAGCTACATAATTTTTCTCCCTAAAAAATAGCTTTGTGCTGATTCTCAGTATAATCCTTGAAGGACTTTTAGGAAGAATTTGAAAATAGCAGCATATGAGCTGATGTCAAGATGTACTGCATTCAATGGCACGCTCTCTCCTCTTAAGAGACTGTTGAGCAAGAAATCAAGGTGCCTGAATTCTGACTGTGTATCAAATAAATTATTCAGGGAACAATCTGGAAAAGACAGCAGTGTTACTTATCTGCCTCATGGGTTTCTTGCAAATAGAGCAGAATATCAAACACTTCCTTTCTAAATCTCATGCTAAAGGTCAAGTGTGGTAAATTGCTGCAGCTGTACAGAAGTGAGTGGAACTAAAGCAGTCCTTAGCATAGCTCTACCTTACACTTCCATACTAGATGACTCTGCATCTCATCTTTTTAGTGTTAGTGGAATGTCCTTTATCTCATAGAGACCTTGTAAATCAGCCCCAAACATATTTAGTTTTAATTAACATACTTGCCCCAAAATAATTATTTTTTCATTTTTTGAGCTAAGAAAAACTGCTGAAATGGAAAAAAATAATGGATTCCTTAAACCATGGTAAAAAAACCCTCATTGAGACCAGTCATACGTGTGTCATAGGTTGCTTATGTGTTCTCCTTTCAAAGGCTGCAGTTGAGCAGTAAGACGACAAACCATCTCTTTTCTTTTTGCTGTTGATGCAACAACCTGGCCATGTAAAAGAAGGGAGAAGTTTGTGCTTGCCTTAGAATACTTAAACATGTCTGGAAGAGAAAAGCTTTCAAGATGACATGTGGAATGATCAGAGAAAAAAGCATGGCCAGGAGGGAGGCTGCAACATGGGCAGGAAGTAGAAGGTGCCCGTATCCCACTAGCAGTAAAAAGATGGTGAATAGAGACTGACTTTTCAGAATACTGTGAAGTGGGGCCTCAAAAGGCGGTGATTCTTTGTGAAATGGGCTGTAGACTTAGGAAACTCCTTGCCAAAGATGGTGTGGATGCAATAAGTTGGTGTATGCTCAAGGTAGACTGGACTGGTACTAGAAGAGTGATCCTGGGATTATCTGTTAAGCAGAGAAGCTATATCAAGTTAAGGTCCCTCCTGAACCATAAATACGCAGAAAGTAGCAAAGCACTAGAGGATAGCATTAAATGCTTTTCCCTTGTTCTTATTTTACCTCAGGCTACTTTTCATGGCCCTAATTAGAGAGTGAATACTGCAGAGATGGTACAAGATAATCTTTGGTCTGAATCAGCATGGTTCCTCTTCTGGAGATATGCAGCCAAGGCTAATAAGGGATGAAAAGAAATTACTCCAGCAGGTACAATGTGCAGTGTGTTGCAATCCCAGAAGCTATTGAAAGATTAGTGGGGAGACAACAAATCTCAAATAGAATCATAGAATCATAGAGTAGTTAGAGTTGGAAAGGACCTTAAGATCATCTAGTTCCAACCCCCCTGACATGGGCAGGAACACCTCACACTAAACCATATCACCCAAGGCTTCGTCCAACCTGGCCTTGAACACTGCCAGGGATGGAGCATTCACAACCTCCCTGGGCAACCCATTCTAGTACCTCACCACATTTATAGTAAAGAATTTCTTCCTTACATCCAATCTAAACCTCTGCTGTTTAAGTTTCAACTCATTACCCCTTGTCCTGTCACTACAGTCCCTAATGAATAGTCCCTCTCCAGCATCCCTGTAGGTCCTCTTCAGATGCTGGAAGGCTGCTATGAGGTACATTGCCGGTGCAGAGATGTACTTATAGACCTATTTCTATTTGTTCTCTCCACCCTGAGCTTTCTTGTGTTAAAAAAGAGTAGCACCCCTGTTCCTGTTCTAATACAACCCAGCTTTCGAGGCTTTAAGTTCTTTTGGGAATTTTGGGAGTGGGGGAGTCTCATTTTCAGGCAAATGTATAGGAAAATCCGTCTGTAAACTCCAAGTTTCATGCTCAGGGTGAATACAACAAACTAGTGCTACAAGAATGATGCTTCCAGGCACCATTTCCAGCAGGATAAACCCTCAGGACTTTTCCTTAGGTGTACAGCCAGGAGAGACCAAGTAGTTCAGCTGTATGGACTGACCAGGGGATCAAAGGCATGGACCATCCTATACAGAAATGGTCAGTGAGCACCACGGTGTGCAATTAATTCTGCCATATCACCCCCAAAACTTTGTTTTGGGCTCAGTGTTTTAGACCTCTCTGGTTGCAGTTACAAGTGAAAGGCAGGGATCCATAGCTGAGATGGTTCATTTTTCTGTGGTAGATATTTAATGTGAGAGCTTACTACAGCCTGTTGCTGTAACAGTTCCCTAGCTATGGGGTCATAGGACACATTTGTTAGGAGATGCTTGCAGAAGAGTGCTGACAAGTGCTTTCAGAAAATATATAATCAACCCTACCAACAGAGCAATTTGGACCTTAGAGCAGCCTATTCAAGGAAATAGCTGTCAGCTTTAGCAAGCTGGGCCTGCTAAGAATTCCCTCGGAAGAGACCTTAGTTCTAGGGTCCCTCTGGTCCTCATTTCTTCTCCAAGAAACACCAATAAGGCTGGTAATGCATAGAGCTACTGCCACATGGTGACATCGTCAGTGGGAATCAGTTTGAGACAATGCGCCTGAGGAGCTCTTTACAACCAGTGTCAGAGACTAAGACTGCAATCGATGTTGAAGATAAGGGGGAATCAGTCTTTGGACCTCTGAATGTTCCTGCAGCTCAACCACTCCAGCTCTGAAAACATCAACTTAACTTTATGCCTGTAGGTTATCTCTTTTTGTCTAAGGGATTAGCTAAAAAAAACCTTTCACTTCGTTGCTGCAACAACAATGTCTCTATTTTGCCAACAGATGATACCTGCAGTGTTCACAAAAAGGAAATAAGAGGTAGGTTTGTTGCTATTGTTTGCCATAAGAGAAATTACAGGTGAAGTTTAGAATCTTCTGACATAAAACACTATCCTGATTTATTTGAGGGGTGGCAAGGGAGGACTTTTGCAATTAAAAAGCATGTTTAATTTTGAAAATGAATTTTAGAATATCCTACAATATTTTCAGTTCTTTAGAGAGAAGAATCATTTTGGCTTAGGTTTTTTTCAGCCACTCTGAAATGCAAGCCATTCCCAGTGACAATCTACCTAGTTCAAATAAAGCAAATGTTAGTTTTCCTATATAATGTCAGTCTGTTATTATCCTTCCTGTCTGAAGAAACATCTGAAGGTCTGGCATGAGCACAATGACGTCCAGAACAGTCTGCGAAGTGCTTTGAATAATAAAACATGTTGAGGAGCTGGGATCCATGCAGGCCACCTGCCTAATGGCTCTGCTAAATAAGGATGCAGAATCCACATGCACACAGACCCACAGCATCATATAATTTCTTTCATTTTCTTTTTTAGTTTCTTTCAGTGAGATAATCAGAAATTTTCTGGGAAACAAAATAATATCCCAGTGTATATGACTGTGCAGAATGTGTCAGAACTGTGCAGAGCTGGTATCGGCCTGTAGAGCACAAACCACTAAACAAAAAGCTGAAGAAATGCAACCTTAACATTTCAAACAGAAACAGTTTAGATCTATAAAGCACCAGTTTAGCTGGTGCAGTTAACACTGTCTATTAGGCAAAGAGACAGAGCACAGAACTGGAAGGAAAAAACAGGGTCATCAATTTAACTTCTTGGAAGGGTAGGTAGCTTTTTGATAGACATGAGCTCAATAGGGGTCTAGAGAGAGCTCTCCTTCTCAGACCCATATACAACAGGACATACAACAGGACATACAACTCTTCTCAGCTGCACAATCTCTGACCTCTTCAAACACTAGAAGAAGGTCCAGGGCATGGCCAAGGTGTTTGAACCTCACAATTGGAGAAAAGGATAATTTGGGTTTATTAATGCTCTATGAGGCTAGGCTGGACAGAGTCTTGGGTGACATGGTTTAGTGTGTGCTGTCCCTGCCCATGGCAGGGGGTTGGAGCTGGATGATCTTAAGGTCCTTTCCAACCGAAACGATTCTATGATTTTATGAATAAATCACAATTATTCAGTCTGTATAAGACCTGTTTTACATCTGAAAAGGAAACTTTGCAAATAGTAACCAGACCCAGAACCATGCTGTTAGTGCTGGATGGATGTTTGAAAACAACTGAAGTGCAACAGTATTTTATGTGTGAAAACTATGCAAAAGCAATCAGTCTGGCAGATGTTTAGCCTACATGAGCTAAACTCTTTTTCTCTATTTTTAACGTGGACATACAGACCCAAGGCAAAGGGCCAGCCTCCTAACAGCCTCCTAACAGCCAGCAGTAGTGTTGATAACAAAAAGGAATCCTCTTTTCATCTAGATCAAAAGAAGATGTCTGGGCTGACCTGAAACACCCTTTTTACAAGTAGAAGGGTGCAGATATCCTCTAGCTGACATCACTGCCCAGGGAACACACACAGATGCACTCTGTGAGCAACTGAAGCCAGTTATATCAGGATCAAAACTGTCAGTTTTGTGCTGCCTTCTTTGAAATTGCATGCGACTGAGGTCCATTCTGAGTCTAAAAAATAGGATTAAGGACATCTATTTGAAAGCAGGAAACAGAAAGAAAAGCCAAGGACTGATTCCAGCTGTCAGGACAGAAATAGATTAGCTACCTCAAGACTTGTGTTATTTCTCCCTCCCAGTGACTGCCTTTTTCCAAATCCTTGACCAGGCAGAAGTCCTCTGAACAGAAATCAAGGGAAATGGAAGTTAATGTTTTCCCACAGGTTTCTGAGCTGCACTTCCCAAAGTACCAGAAAAGCTGTAGTCCTCTACTACCCCTATGCGTCCACCCAGATCACATAAGGACCGGCCATAACATGGTACAGACCCTACCACATCCTTCCAGCTTGAATGTGCTTGTGCTCTAATGAGCTGCACTAGAATCCTGGTCCCCAGCCAGCCCTGAATCTTTCTCCAGAGGCTGAAGCAGCAAGTAGCTGTTGCATTAAATATAGCTGTTTCACAAAGCATCAGGCCTGTTCAAGACCAAAAGGCCAAGGTATCTATAAGGAATACATACAATCTAAGTGAAAAGACACGTCTTTTTGTTGTTTTTGTTTGTTTGTTTTGCTTTATTTTGGTTTAGCTGGGAAAAGGTATGGGAAATGATCCTTACTTGCCTTCAAGCCTAGAAAAGTCTGGAACAGATGAACATTTCATAAGCATCTGTAAGATAACAAGTCACAGCAGCAACTCCTTCATGTAGCAGCAAGGATGTGTGTATTTGTCAAGGATAAATTGCATTGAACTGATCTAATCTCCAGTTTTAGCAATGTAATAGGCTCTAAGAATAAAGGAAAGTAGCTGTCACAAATCTTACCACTACTAAGGTTTTCAGACTGGTTGCATGTGACATTCTCATAAGCAAGCTGCAGCAGCATGGTCTAGGTGAGACAATGATCAATTGGGTGCAATAAGGTATCAGAAAGGTTATCAGTGGTGCTTTGTCAGAGTAGAAGGATGTAGAAAGTGGAGTTCAGCCAGGGCTCCTCTGGATTCAGTCCTGGCATGTGTTTTCATTAATGAATTAGATGATAGAAAAGGGACTATGGTTATTAAATTTTCAGATGGCATAAAGCTTGGAGGCACTGTGAGCACATGAAGACAGAGTCTGAATTCAGAATGATTCTGAAGTATTGTATAACCTGTCTGGGGTGGGGAAGGGAAAGCTGAAATTCATCAGGGACAAGTACAAGGTGAGAAACTTCAGCTTAAACAGATACACCAATACCAGAAGTTGCCAACAGCAGCCTTGTAAGAAAGTGTGGTATCACAGCAGATGATGAGTTGTTTATGAAAAAAGAGGAATCACCACCATACAAAAGTGAGCAGTGTCACAACTCTCAAGATGTGCAGTAGTCCTTCCTTTGGCACTAGGAAGACTTCAAATGCCATATTGCTTTCAGTTTGAATGTGACTGTTCAGTACAAATGTGTAGCAATAGTCCACAGAAAAGCTCTGCCAGACATAAACATGGCCAGAGTAGAGACACTGATGGGCTTGGTGTTTGTTTAACTTGAATGATTCTATTCTATGATTCTTGTAGAAAGCTCTGAAACAAGCTTCATGTGTGTAGAATTATAGAATAGTTAGGGTTGGAAAGGACCTTAAGATCATCCAGTACCAACCCCCCTGCCATGGGCAGGGACACCTCACACTAAACCATGTCACCCAAGGCTTCATCCAACCTGGCCTTGAACACTGCCAGGGATGGAGCATTCACAGCTTCCTTGGGCAACCCATTCCAGTACCTTACCACCCTCACAGTAAAGAATTTCTTCTTTATATCCAATCTAAACTTCCCAATCTAAACTTAAAAAAGGCTTGTTGCAAATATGTCTGCTTTTTTATATATCAGGAATAAAAATATTTGCTTTCTCAGGCTCTGTGGAATAAACCAATCAAACGAAAAAGTTTGCATTACAGGGTTCAGTTTCAGTTTGAACTTTTCAACAGTGAGACTTGTAAAGTACTGGAGAGATTTATCTTTAGACATAACTTTGTGCTAAGTCTGACCCCAACTGAACCAATACCTTGGATGTGAGAGTCACTACTGAGTGCAACTCCTTGTAAAGTTCATGCACTGAATGACTGGATGTGGGATCACTTTGGGAGCCTCAGCAGCAGTGAGCCTCAGGCTGGCTCTGTCAGACACTTAAATCTGGCAAAACCCAGTGAGTTTCAGTAGAGAGACTCCATGTGGGGTTTTCCACCTCGGCTTTTGTCATGGCATCAGTCCTTCCCCTCTTGCTATTTTCTTGCTGCCTGAACTGTTCAAGAAGAGTTTGTTTGCGTGGCAGTGAGAATGACAACACGTTCTGCGGCTTCCCTACAGAAAAAGAAAAAGCTGAGATCTTTAACAAATGCAAGATATCTATGGCATGGATGCAGTGTTTATTAAGTCTATTTATTATCTGCCTCTTGGCTCATGGGCAGAACACTCTGAGAAGTGAAATACCTTTCTTTGTATTGCTTTGAGTGGTCTTCATTAGACATGTTACTTAGGTTTTCATTGCAAGTTGATGTGGTCAATGATGTGGCAGATTACTTTGTTTCTCCTCTAGTACCCATTGTCCAAGTGTAGGGAAACATGTTTCATTGAACATGGTGCCTCTGAAAATGACTGATCATATATAATCAATGATAATTAAACCAACTGATCCCATGGATTCATGTCAGACCTGAGCCTCTTGCACCCACTCCATCTTGCATCACCAGAAATTGTAATTTCTGGAGTCAAACTGTCAAGTTCTGAGATGAGGCACAGAGCACAGAAGCAGACAGAGAGGCTGGTGGCACTGAGGTCCAGCCAGAGGTAAATTGAAAGAAAAGTAAGTAAATGCTGAGATCTAATCTTTTAGATTTATGGTAGCCGTAGATTGCAGCCAAATACCTTAAAGACAAAAGAAGCCTTTGTAGCTTTCACTTTGCATAAAACAAGGTGGAGTGTTACAGTCATACCTTTGGGTGAGCTAGACTGTGGGTTTTACAGACTTCAGGTGTAGAGAATCTGCTGTATCCTCAGGTGAACTCTCCAGCATTATAAATACACAGCTTATCTGTAGTCAGAACTTGTCTGGCTTGAGCTACCAGCCTGTGAAGTGTTACATATTTGTATGTTAAATTAAAGAGCCCTCTGCCCTTATGTATATTATTCTCCTGAATTTCTGTTTGGAGCTTTTTTTCACTCACTGCATTTGCATTTCATTACTGCTCTGCTTCAAGAGTTCAAAGCAGTCTTATGCAATTCCAAGGGACAATGCTCTCTTCCTATGCCAGTCTGTTTGCAGTATGGGGTGAATGAAGATGCGTGCACAACTCCTATCAGTGCTGAATGCCAGCTTTAACAGTTCCCCCCTCTCCTTCCTCCCCCTCGCCCCTGGGTATGGATTATATCTAGGTCTTTTCACCAAGGGCCTATATCCTAGCAGTTTGCCATTCTTTGATATTACTGCTTGAAGTTTTAATAAGCAAAGGAAAAAGAATGCTTAGCAACAATACAGACTGTACCACAAATACAGGATAAGGAGTCTGAGATTAGACTTTAATGCCACTGCAATGACAACACCAAGATCTAGTTATTGCTCTGCATAACTATGCCGCTAACACAGGTGCCAGAATACAGCAGCACATACGCACTATTGGGGTTTCCACTTTAGAAAATGGGATTTTAGAAGCAATCAGGACTAAGAAAGAGGTGACAGACAACATGGTGTCAGGACAATTTCTCCTAGCTGAATAACATATTCAGTCTGCTCAAGCAGCTTGGTGTATGGCCAAAGTGCCCTCACTTGCATTAATTTCTCAGAGTACCTCTTGATTCCAAAGCCTGGAAGATTACAGTAAATGTATTTGCACTGTTTATTAAAGATTACATTTTCTTGCAGGCTTTAACCCCCTTTTTAGCTCCATTCACTCCCAGGCATGACAGGTATGCTATTAACAGATCCAATCAGGCTTCAGATATTACGTCTGTGGTTTTTGAGAGAGGACTGGTTAAACTAAGTGTGGGAAACCTGATCAACCAAAACAAAGGGTGAACGTTGTGATTTGTTATGAACCCCCAGTACAAGCTAAAGTTAGCTAGCCCTATGGGAATTTCTGGCCAAGAAGCAGAAAGGAAAGATAGCCAAAATTTGGAATGGGTTCTCAAGCCCAATTCACTGTTTTTTTCTGCAATGTAGGATCCAAAGACAGGATGCGAAGAGTTTGAAGTGGGACATGAGAAACTGTGTACTACTTGTGTAAGATGGTGCCCTGGAAGGATTCAGGATTCAGTGTATTAGGCACAAGCCTCTAAAAGAAACACAGTTACTAGAATTTCATTCCCACACATGTCCTAAAACAGGGGAATAACCTTGTGTTTTCTTGTGGCTCAGTGCTGTACTGCCTTTATACTCATCTTCTAAACCCAGCAAGCTTTAGAAAGACAGGATGATTGCATATATTGACGGGGTGGGAGAAATAGGGAAATAAGACAGCAGACTAGTTTGAGTCCAAAGAATGGATCAATGGCAAAACCAAGAACAAACCCCCAGTACTTCATCATCCTTAGTGTTGCTACCTTGACATATCCCTGTCTGACCTAGCACCAGTTTCACACACAGTCCCTTAAGCTGCAAATCGCCTCTGAAAAACAACCAAGGGCAAAAGATTGGCAGTTTGTTGTCCTGCTCCTTCATCTCTGATTGTCCATGCTGCCACAGAAAGAGCCAAGTGAGCAAGGCACCACAATCCCTTTAACCCTTTCTTTCCTATGTCACATCTTAGAAATAACCAGCTACAGGAAACAAACTGATGTTCAGTTATTGGATGCCTGTTATTGCCATGCAGTAGCTTATCACTGTGTGATAAACTTCTGTACTGAACCTGGTACCACCAAAAAGTGGCAGAAGGTTTGAAAGCTTCACAGAGGTCAAGGGCAGAGCAGTGTAAAAATCACTTCATGCTAAGAATATAAGTTGTGCTTTTGTCACCAAGTAAAATTTCTGCACTGATTCAGATTTTCTTCTCCTTGTGCCAATCTTTGCTATGGGGAGAAGAAAATGAACGAGAGACTTAATGGTCCGTGTATCAATGTCTCAAGCTCTTTCTCTCTCTCTTTGTCTGTGAACTCTGGAAGAACATGTTCAGCTCCCAGCAGACCTGACTCAGCCTTTCTTTCCAGGAAAGACATAGAGCTGCAGCTTTTTGTATGTTGGCCAAAGGAGAAATAGGAAACAAAGGAGAGAGGGCAAGAAAAGCATTGACAAGGGAATGAGAGGCTGGTGATGAGAAAATAATGAAAAGCAAAGATAATGTCAGAGGGAGTAGCCACAGAGACAACACCCACAAAGAGCAAAGCTAAGCAGAGGTGGGAGGAAAATGCTGATGAGAGAGGGGAGGAGAGAGCAAACTGAAACAGAAAGGAGTCTCAGCAGATTTTCATAATGAAACACTGATGAAGCCTTTTATGATTATAGGCAGGGATTCTCAGAAATGTTCCCTTGCAGGAAGTTAACATACTCATATTTTAATATCTCTGAACATTTTCCCAGCCTCAGTAGACCTTGAAACTGTTTTTGCTAGTGCTGAATGCTCTAAACCTGGGCTACACCCTACATCTCCAAGCTCCATTGAGCAGCATCACTGAGGTCTGCTATGGAAGGACTGCCACATCAGCTCCAGGTCCATGCTGCTTCCAGAAGGTGTGACAATCCTGCACTGTAACTGTCATTCAGGAGGAGAAGGGTAAGAAATATGCTATGTTCTGCGAAATCAAGAGACATCGCTCTCATGATACCTTGTGGGATCTGGACACAGGTTGGTTCTTATCCAAAGCCAGACAGATGCCTGAGTTGATTCAATATGTGTGTTGGATGTAAAATACCATGTAAAGTAAAAGATCCACAAGTCAATATGGCCTTAAACATTTCCTTAAACCTCAGCCTGGACTTACTTCAAGTCCAGACTCAAGCACCAATGCGGGGTGGAAATAAACAGTACAGATTGTTGCTATTTACACACCACCAGTTCTTTACCTGACTTTATCCTCCCAGACAAACTGTTGTTCATTTTATCAGATTGGATATTTGGCTGCAGCCTTTCCTGAGATAGATCTATGCAGCTATAAATAACAAAAGGTTATAGTTGTCCCTGAATGAATTTTTGAAGGATATATGCCACCGTTCAATACTGGTGCCCAAAAACAGACTGCCAGAGAAATCACCTTCGAGCAGAGAGGAACTTTTTGAGCTCCACAGATTCCATCAGACTTTTCCTGAAACACATTTTGCTTATCCTGTTGATTTACACAGAATAAATCCGTCTCAGTCACTCCTAGAGGACTGACACCAGTTGCCTAGTTTCAATGAGTCCTATGAAACTACAAGTAATAGCCTCTAATCTTTTCAGAGCCTTTGCTGCAGACTTCAGGGAGAGGACATTCCAGTGGATTCCCCTCAAAATTGCATGAACAGTAGTTGCATCCCCAGTGCAGGTTCACCAGCTCTCCAAAAGATGCTGGAAGGGACCATACATGGTTGTTTCCCAACTAAAGTGTGCACAGGTTCCTTAGAAGACAGTGTCCTTGGGCAGGCTCTCCAGTGAGATAAAGAGCAACAGCAACATTTCCAGATTCTCCAGATGCCGAATGCTAGAGACAATTGTGCCTATTCTGTTGTCACAACCAGAAAGGTGAGGCTCCTGAGCTGGCTGAGGGATGCAGGCAGCTCAGTGAGGCTGTTGATGGCAAGGTGCAGCCTGCACAGCCTTTGGAGGGGCCCCGTCTCTGGGGGCAGAGAGGTCAGGCTGTTGTTGCTCAGAGTGGACCTCTCCAAGTGGCTCAAAGTGCCAGCCTCAGCAGGGATTGTCTTCAGGTTGCTGGAGTCCATGAAGGAGCAGGTGAGGTGCTGCAGGTGGCTGATTTCATGGGGCAGCAGGTCTATCTGGTACCTCAGGCAGCTCCCACGTTCTGGCCTCATCTCCAGAACCTGCAGCTGGTCCAAGCCAAAGACCTGCTTAAGAATCGACACCAGCTCTTTGCCTAAGATCTTGAGTTTCTTCTTCCCTTCATGCTTCGGATCATGCTCTGTAAGGTACCTCTGAGTAGATTGGGGCTACTAGAGGCACACCCCAAAGAGGTGGCTGCATCCATTGCCCTACCAGAACCATGGCTGGTTGAACTGAGATGTTCACTGATGATTCGTTGTATGTTCCTTGGGCAACCTCTGAGACATTTGGTGGATAAAAGCCCTCTGTCAGCTCTCCTCTCTACCAGGCACATTACCAACACACATGCAGAATATTTGGGTTGCTCAGATACACCCCACTGAGCAAACATTTGGCATTCTCACTTGATCAGGTGTTTCTCTTCCAGCTCAGCAGTGTACACAAAGCCCAGCTCCCAAGCTATGATGTTGCCTCTTGTGGTTGCAGCCAGAGAGCTGATGGCAGGGATCTGTCAGTGTTCAGAAAGTGGAACAGCAGTGCTCTGACTGATTTTCAGCATATCAGTTTAGATCTTTGTTTGTTGGTAGCTCTCTCCAAGCACCAAGGGCACCATTGTCTGATTAATTCATATTGGTCAGTCCCAAGGCATTGCAATGGAAGCAGAAAGGCTGGGTAGATAAAGCACATGGTAAATAGGACAAGATAAAGCAGATGGTAAATGGGATGAGAAGAAAACAGTTCCACAGCTGGTGGCCTGGGAGCTGGGAACCATTAACACATCCTGTCCTCAGATCAGTTTGTGCCTTTAATATTCAGAAAACACAAGAAAGAATCAGTTTTGAAATGTGGAAGTCCTCCTCCCTCCTGATGAATGTATGACCCCCTGCATCACAGAGACACCATCTTTCTTGTGCTGTACTTGCTCTGGCATATATAAAAACTAAGTTTTATTCCTTGCTGGCATAGCTTTTGAAGGAGATGTAAAATGCCAGGTGCATCCCAAGCCATCCCGAGTAATGATGAAGGGAATTTTCCTGGAAAGAGAAAATTGTGAGTTTGAAGCCTCAGCCTCTCTTCCTTCATTCTGCAGTCCTTAAGGATTTTAGCTAAAAAAATGCTTAGGAGAACCATTTCAAATGCTTTTGAAACAGAGAGGTCTCCATAGCATCCCATGTACTACTAAAGGTAGAAGACAACGTGTTAGAGGTATGGTCTAAGCAGGTCTACAAAGCCAAGTCTTGTAAAGGGAGAGTATGTGAGCTTTGCTTTCCTACTCTGACCAATGGCTGCACAGATGGGTGGCTAGCACTGGAAGCCCTCTATCCAGACAAAGCTAAGAGGATTTTGGGATCATTGTTCAACCCTCCTAACTTACACTTCTGGCTCTGCTGTTCTTTAATTGTCTTTCACCCTGAAATACAGTTTTCAGGGCTGTTACCTGAAAGCTGTTATGCCTGACTTGGATTCAAAGTGCAAGTACCATAGTGCTACTAAAACCAAGCCCTGAACTTCCTCCAGATTCGTATTCAGTGTCTGTAAAAGAAAACTGTGTCACTTGCTTTAGTAACCAGCAGAGCTGTGAGGCTGCTTTGGCTCCTGGGATGCCTGGAGAAGGGCCTGCTGGGTTTCCCAATACAAACTGGTTATCAGTACAAGCTGGTGTTATCACAGCTGAGTACGTAATTTCTTGAGTAGATACTGGGAGCACTGAAAATGGTTACTTCTGTTGGTTAGGGTCATCATTAATGTCAATGGGGGCTAAAGGCTGTGCTAGCTGTGTCAAGAAAGGGTAGTAGACTTGTTATACAAAAATGATTCAGCAGAACTCGAGGAAGTCTAATAGTTGTTCATAAGTAAAAATGGGTACAATAACTTTGGAATATGTGTACATTAGAGATGACTACAGCAAAGGAAAAGTGAGATTTTCATATGTAGGGGAAAGCTGCTTATCAGAAACGACAGACCTCACAATTAGCCATAAAAATAAGACTCAAAGTTAAACTCAACTCCATCAAGAAGGTGCTGAAAAGTTATTGCACTGAAAAGTCACTTCAGACTTGGATAAAAACCATCCCCAACATTACTAAGTGGAAAAATGTGTTTCTAAGAACACACTGTTGAATACATCTGTCCTGTGAAACAAACTGGTTTGCTGTGTGTACTGCCTTCTGTTGAAACAAGCTTCACTCCTTCAGACAGCATGTCACGCAGATCCAAAGCTGTGGTCAGAGAGGGGATTTTATGATATTGGGCACTGTTCTGTTGCGCTTTTTCACACCTGGAGTTTGATACAGGGTTTTCCTTTACCAAGTGGCAGGTTCTTTTCTGCTCCAGCTAGCAGGACATCCTTCTTCCTGATGCTGATAGCTGGCTCATCGGGAATGTCAGAATACGATTAATGTCCCTCTGTCAAATTGTTCCCTTGTGCTTTCTACATAAGGTTCATGATCTAAAATGTAAAATAACACGAGCCCATATTTCTAACGTATGATCCCCCAGAGACCCAGCAGGTTATTCTCAATCTCAGGTCAAACTCCAACAAGAATATTATGATCACCAGTATCCTTGAGCCAAGTTTCACAAGATGTACAAGGCCTTGAACTGAAAATCTGTGCTGTAAAGCAGCTCTGAGAACCAGTCTCCTGTTCACCATATCGTCATGCTTTTCTAATAAGTTGCTCCTATTTCACAAGTCAGAAGAGAAAAATCTGTTTGTGACTTACAGGTTTAAAGCAAAGTAATGAAGCTAAGCAGGCTTTCTTTTCTTAATTCAATTTCAACATTTACAAAGGTTTTGAAAGCAAAGTCTGGACCCTGAGGGACCATTATTACCAAAGAGCCCCCAGGGGCTGAAACCGGAACATAGGAGACGATAGGGTGTCTGATGCAGAGACTCTTGCCCCAGCAGTGCTGGTTCTGCAGAGACAGCAACAAGAAGGATCTCTGCTGGATGCTCACACCTGTACATGGTTGCAGATTAGGGGAGAAACCTGCCTTCACTCCTATGCTACTCTTCCTCCTCATGCCATGGAGCAGCAATCTTAGCCCTGGACTGCAGTTCATGGAGGCTAAAAGAGGTGGTAGTGGATATTTACAGTTTATGCTGTTACTGTTGAGTTAGTGCAGTCATTTTAAGAAAATTTACCTGTTATTTGCTGGCATAATGGAAGTGCAGGTTCATGCCCCAACCTTGTCTCTCTGCCTCTGAGCTGCCTGACTGCTAGTCACATAACATCCAGCATCTCATTGTCTGTAACACATATATCCCCACACCAACTCAGTGGGAACACGTATCAGTAACGGTAGAAGGCAAAGACAGGTGCCAAAAGATCCTTTCTCCATAACCTATTTAATGCATGCTAAACAGCCAAGGGTACTTCAACTGACTACTTTGGGATGAGCTGAATTGTTCTCCAGGCTCCACAGCTCACATCAAAACCACCAAAGTGCAGGTGTCATGGCCTGAATCTGAATTTCACTGTGAGAGACTAAGCTTGGGATTCAGGTACCTTGACACAAGCATCTTACATCATTTGACAGGATACATAACGTCCTCTAGGGTCACCTACTGCAGATGTGGAAAGACTCTCTTAGGTTCTACATCATATTTGCTAGTCCCCTGTCAGTATCTCTGTCATTGAGATGATGTTGATGGATGATGATACCCAGCCATGCTTCAACATCTAGTCCTGCTCCAGAAGCTGCCAAAATGCAATCTACAGCAGAGCAGAGCTTGACCAGCATTAGTCAAGCTCTAATGCATTAGACCACATTAAAAGACTGAGTTGTCATGAAACTCTATTTTCTTTTTATATATATTTTTAATTATTTGGTTTTGAATTGCCTAGAATGTAAAATCTGCACTCAGCTCCCAGCCAGTTCTGTGGTCAAAGCACAGAGCTTGAGCTTTGCTGCTACAGCATTCTTATTATCTCTCTGGAAAATACACAATTTGGTTTAAGTCCTGAACAGAATGGTGTTGTTTTGATTACACATCTCCAAATGGACCTGTAGAACAGAGTTCAGCCTTACACAGTTTAATTATCCTATGTTAACAATAAAAGTTGGGAAAAGGACAGCTCAGGAAAACAGCATCACAAGGATGTAGTGAGAACCAGTCACAAGTGGTAAAGGAGGAAAATAATTCCTGCCATAGTTTCCAAGCAGCAGCTAATTCAAAACTGGTTAGAAAACAAATAGCAATATTTTTATTATCAATAATAATAGTTTATAATTATTAAAAATTAAATATAACATAGTTATTAATTATAAATGAATACTTGGTATTAATATTTATTAATAATATTAATAGTAGATACTAAATTGTTAGATAATTTAACAGCAAAAAATATTTTCCCCAAATGTTCCTGTTATTTAGGTTTGGTTTTTTTGACAGGCAAAAAATTTAACAGAATAATGGTCTCTTTGCTATAATTGCAATGATTTATTTACACACTTGGTTAAAAAGAAGAACCCAGAGTGATGCCATGAACCTCGTGTGTCATTAACACCTTTTAAACACATAAATAATACATTGTCTGGCTATCCAATGTGATTTTAACAGTATATCCTCTTACCACAGGACCAGCCACAACAAAATCCAACAAAAACATCATCATACTCCTTGGTTTAAACCTCAGACTCAATGAGCAGACTTTATAGTGATGTAGAGACTCTGTTGCAGAGATAGGAACACTGAGATGCAAAAACCTTCCCTTATTCAAGAGCAGTTGTGATGAGACCAACAGCGCTGTCTCTGCCCTACCTGCCACCTCCTGCCTGCATTGTCACCTTGCAAGATGCTCAATGAACAATACATGTCTTACTTTCAGCACACACCATCACCTGCTTAGGCACAGAGGCATTTTGTGGAGGACAGCTTCTGACCATTCCCAGGGCTGTACTTGTTCATTTACTGGCTGCCCAAATGGCAGACCTCATTTGGAAAGTAATCTCAGGCCAAAGATGGCAAACACATGAATAGACTGAGGAAAACCTGCTGCAGCTCTTGAAACCCTGCAAATAAACCCTTTCTTACCTTTTATTGCAGGGCACATTCATATAGGGCTTGCTTCTGTAGGTGCTGGCAGCTACAAAAGCCTCCCTTTGATGACTACACCCATAGAAACTGGGTGGCTATAAACACGGACCCTGATCTGGGTCTGCAGCATGTGTTGCTCACTCCTCTCACCAGCAACAGATGATGCTTGGTAAATGCCATTTGAGTGGCTGGAGAGAAACCAGGTTTTAAGAAAAACCACTAAAATGGCACCCACTGAATTCAGGGCACAAAGACAGTCTGGGATGTCTCCAGGACAGGCTGAACTGACAAGTGTATGCTAGGGAACATGCTGGAGCAAAGGGAATTAGGTTGCATCCATTTCTCCATGTTTAGAAGTTGCAGGGCTGCAGTGTGTGCCTAACCCAGGCAGGTTTTTTAATTGCTATTAAAGATGCAGGTGTGTCCCTCACAATCTTAACACAGCTTCTTGGCAATGCCTCCAACATGCCCTATTCAGATGAATAGGGTTGTCCAAAAAAAACCCTAGATACCTCTGCACCATGTCATCCATTGTGGGTTGGACTAGATGACCTTTAAATGTCCCTTCCAACACAAATCATTCTATCAACTGTATTGAATCTGCTTAACATCATTATGTATCCACCCTTCTCATGGTGCACCGGAATATATTGAAGCCTATGACATGCATGGCACACACAGACATACATGAGGAGAGACAACCTACGGAGACTGAAGAGTCACCATCATGACAGGAATTAAATGTCACTTTAACATAACCCAGTCAACACACCTGACTGCTATAAATCCTACTCATTGCCATCACATCTATTCAAAATGATGTCTCATGCCATTCTGTGAGGTCTTTCTTGAGAAGCAATCCTTGGTTTACCTCACCACTGGAGGGGTGATGTCTCATTCAGCCTGGACTAGGAAAAAGAGTGCTGTTAAATATGTGACCAACAGACTTGCTTAGTACTGAAATACAGCAAGCTGACCTAAGATGCAGTACAGTAACAGATATACCATTGAGAGTTACTTGAAAGCAGCAAGCTTTTCACATCATATTTTCACTTTGATTGGTCTTTCCATAGGAAGAAACACAGTAAAATCAAATCAAAGACTTTATTTGCACAGGAAATAGCAAAAATAGCACCACTGAGAGCTACACAGTAAAGACTTCGTTTAACCCTCTCATGAGAACATGTTATTTCATTTCATTTTTCAGTAAAAAAAGAGGAAAATTTTATCTGCTACTGGGTGAGAAAAAGACTCCAAGGCTGGCAAAATGTTATATCTGGGCTTTAGCCTCAGGGTCTGACTCTGGGGTGGTTACAGACATCTGTGGCTTCTGCTTGGCTTAGCCAGCTTGGGAGCACCATGCCATATGAATGTGCCAGCAGGGCAGGGTGCCTCTCTGCTGTCTCCAAAAGACCTGATGAGATTTCCAGACACATTCAGTACTAAATGTCTGTGTCAGGTTCATTGCTCTCATCTCGCACTACAAACTGCTTTGTACAGAAGAGTTTTGAAGCTGCAGCTGCTTTGTTGGCTGGCCCATAAATCTGGGCTTTTCATACTCCATCCCTTCTTTACTTTCTCTGCATTCTCATGTTGATTTTGGAAATTAGCTGACAGGGGAAAAGGATATGGATCTGATGTATTGTTTTAGCCCTCAAACACAGTTTCCTCCAGGTTTCTCAACACCTCTTTGCTCTTACTCTCACATCAGAGTCCAACTTCCTCCTCAACCAGCCTGCAATTCTTTATCTACCCTCTAAAACATCATGTTGCCAAATTATTGCAGTGGATCATTCAAAACAGTGAGTTGGATCACACTTGGCTTCCTGAGATTAATACCAGGGGACTACCTGTGCCACTCTGGCTGATTTTTGGGTGAAGCAGTGGAAGGGAGCTGTGAGTGCACTGACAATGAACAGGGGATTTGGCATCCCTGAGCTGATAGGGGACATCATGGAAGAGTTTTGCAGATGCATCTCCCTGACAGAAGGAATTTAAGCTCCATCTGGTAGGACTAAAACCTGTGAGTACTGAAGCTCTTGCACATGGAGCAGTGAGGTTTACATCATCTCTATGGTCTCTTCAGGCCTTAGTGTGAGATAACACGTGGTCCCATTAAAAATATCTCCAATAGGATACAGATTCACTTATGGGCAGAAGAACATTACATTTAATAAGGATCTTCTGGGAAACACACACTGGCAGCTCGTAACTGTCCATTGTGAGGTGAATGTACTGGAGACCTCTTTTACAGCTTTGGCATGGCTTTACCTTCCTCCCCTCCATGTGGAAGGCAAAAAGCATCGACAAGCCTGTGATCAACCTGTGTCTCACAGTTCATGCCATGGGATACAGGACTTGATTGCAGTTTCAAGGGTGAGGGGGAAAGCTTCGGAAAGAGGTAACCAGGATAACAAAGATATTGACATCAGAATGGTTTTGCATAAACAGCTACAAAATGCATTGGTATTATATGCTCTTCAAAAGAGGAAATCCACTTATTTTTAATGTTTTAATATGCCCTGATGCTAGAGTAAACAAAAAAAATTCACATATCACATCAAAGATAATAATAATAATTATTATTATAATTCATAAAAATAATCTGACCGACCGGCAGCATTTATTGGCTTTAGAAGGCCTCCTATGAAAGAAACACAGTTGAAGGCATCTGAGAGCTCTTGGCAGGTGGGATGAATTCAAGTTTCGAAGACAAGTCTGGGAGTAAACCCTGCACACTATGGCCCTTTGACGTTGACAGGTCTGGCAGCCAGGCTTGCATAGTAAGCACATTGAGCAGGGTCACACTGTCCATTAGCTCCCGGAGGTCCCTGTGGACCCTTGAGACCAGGCACACCAGCTTCACCTTGAGGACCTGGTGGTCCTGGCATCCCATCTTTGGCATAGCCAGGCTCCCCTGGGAGACCTAAAACAAAACCAAAATGCCCTTTTGTGAGTGATAATTGCAGGGTGCAATAATAAGCAATGTAGCATCACAAGAGATGGCTTTGAAGCCAAACAGGGATGCGGATATCACTTTCCACAGATATGGGTATGACTGGCATGTATCTACAAGGATGTGACAAGTGTATCTTGTCTGAAAGAAAGATTTCCATCCCCTATAGCATCCTTGAGCTGCACAGCTCCAGTATGGCTGCTCTTCCTGTATCACCATGTTGAAGCTATGCAGCTACCCAAGCCAACTAATGACATATAGTCCTCATAGAAGGGAGGTGAGGATGGAAAAGATTGAGGCAAGAGCCAGCTTTGGGATATAGCTCATTCATACTAAGCATACTGGGTCCATTGTCATTTTAAGGCAATACAGGGCAAGAATGGCAAATGGAGACTATGGATTTACAAAGGCTTTCCATAATTTCCTCACGAAATAAAGCAGGGTGAAGGCAAAACTGATCAATGGTTCCTAATTTCAAATTAGAAACAAAATACATTTGCTGCTTCTTTGTCAGCTAAGGTAAAGCATGAGCTGTGTGCCTGAAACACAGGTGTTAGAGATGACCTTTTATACCATCTGAAGCTGCCTGAATCTCTGGGTTCAGCTTGGTCACAACAAGATTCTGGCAAGGGCAGATAGGACTCTGCACAGTGTATCTAGTAATTAAAGCTTCACTCTGGATTTGCTCCAAAGGCCAGTTAACCTTGCTGTTACTGAGATGGATCATTATACCTGTCAATCAACCTGAGGAAATAAAGGTGGCTAAATATGATGCTAGTGATATATTTCTTCCCTTTGGGCCACTTTCTACAGAAATTATGTATGCCATGCTTATGTTATCCTGACTGACTGTATCCAGCATACAGATGCTGGAGAAGGGACTTTGCATCGGAGATTTTAGTGATAGGACAAGGGGTGATGGGTTCAAACTTAAACAGGGGAAGTTCAGGTTAGATATAAGGAAGTTCTTTACTGTGAGGGTGGTGAGACACTGACACACATTGCCCAGAGAAGTGGTGAATGCTCCATCCCTGGCAGTGATCAAGGCCAGGTTGGACAGAGCCTTCAGCAACATGGTCTAGTGTGAGGTGTCTCTGCCTATGGCTAGGGGTTGGAACTGAATGATCTTAAGGCCATTTCCAACCCAAACCATCCTGTGATTCTATGATTCTAATGAATCTAATGAATTCTAATGAGATCTATGTCCTTGTAGCAGTTCTGAGTGATGTGTTTTGTGGGATTGTCTGAATAAACACACCTGGAATTCCTGGAGGACCTATTTCCCCTCGCTGGCCAACACCAGTGTCTCCTTTATCACCCTTTGCTCCTCTTTCTCCTATAGAGAGGGAAAGAAAAACAATGAACTGATGAGCAGAATTCAGTACTACTATCACTGGTCTTCCATCCACACTGAAACCAATATATTTGTTAAAAATAGCTCCTAATTATGGCCAGCCCTCAGAGATGGGACATTAAGTTGGAGTGAAGACATGCCCTGCTTCAGCTCTGGCCAGAGGGGGAACACACCAGCAATTGCTGGTCACATTCATCAGCTCTGATTCAACAGACTGAGACTGCTTTAAACACATCCATCTAAGGACCATTCAGATGGTACTAAAAGGAGATGCTGATGCCAAAGTGTAGTGGACACATCCCTTTATCACACTGCCCAAACACACCAAATTTCACTCACCTTTGGGACCAATAGGTCCAGGTGGCCCTTCAGACCCAGTCTGTCCAGGCCGACCAGGCTCTCCAGGAGGGCCAGTTCTTCCTGGGAGTCCTTCCTTCCCGGGGGGACCAGGAGGTCCTGGTCTGCCATGGGACACTTTGACATGTGCAGGCTGTATCTGAGCCAGGAGATAGGCTAACTTTGCTGTGAAGAGTGGAAAATGGGTTTGTTAGACTAGAAGATCAGTGCTCTAAGAGATGGAGAGACAGAAACAGTGGCCCAATAAAGTCCAAGTACTGTCACAGGTCAATTTTTCAGGGCCACCCATTTGCTGTCCACATGCAATCCTTCCCCATAAGCCATGATGGTGATTCCATAACCCTCTCTATATTAATTAAACCTTATTTCTCAATAACTTTAAGCATCTACTAGATTTCATACTTAACCCTAAACACTTCTCTCATCCTCTGCTTATTCACCAAGGATCTGAAATGTCTCCTTTACCTGTTCAGCCGATGGATTTGTGTCAAACTGGAATCATTGCTGCTTCAAAAAGAAAAGCCTATTTCCACTGCTTCTGCTATACAGAAAACAATGCTACATGTCTGCTTTGTAAGGAGAAAGCTTCCTTTCCTTGTTTTGGGCTGTAACACATGTGGGGTTAAAGCTAATGTACCCATCTCTGGCTGTGAAGTCAGAAACTGTAACTAAGGCAGCTCCCTGTGTCAGCATATTCTCCAGTTTCCAAGCAGGCACATTGCTTGCCACTTCCATATTAAGACCCTGAACAGCCTAGAGAGCTCTTAAGACATACTCAGCATCACAAAAACATCCGACAGAACGAAGGGAGGATTTTCTATCTGCTTTTCATTGATCCACAATCTTGAATGCTTTTAGATTGGCATGGAATTTGAAGTGTGAGAGTGTGTAAATAAAACCCTTGAAATAAATCATTCCATTGAACCATGATCTTCAGCACAGAGGAAAATGCCTGCAGCTACGTGTCAGCTTCTTCGAGAAGCAATGCAGCTCTGTGTTTCACTGTAGATGGGGTCAGTGGTGGTCTGCAATTCATGTGCTTTGAGAGGAGCAGCAGCCCATATCCATCCTGCTCCCTTTTCTCACATTGATGAGTGTCATATCCAGAAATCAGAACATTTCTCCTCCAGCTGGGACCTCAAAAGCAAGTTTGTGCTCTACCACAATTACTTTCCCTTCCATGTCCCCAAATTAATCTATTTGAATTTGTATCTTCTCTTGTGCTACTGCCTCATAATTCGCAAGCATCTGCAGGAATGTGTCCACAGCAAAGCTGTTTTGGTAGCAAAAAGACATAAGATACTTAGCACAGGCAATGGCCTTGGGCTGACTAAGGGAGAAAACCCCAGTGCTATTGCTTGGAACATTAAGCTTGCAGAATGGTAAAGCTTGCTAAGCACATTCCATTTTACACATTCCTCCTTCCAGTCAGGCTTGTTGCAACATTGCCCTCCCTAAGCAGGAGGGGTTCAGGTGCCACCACAGCTATGGAAAGTGTCTTTCACACTCTCAGATACATCTTCTGGATTCCCAGAGCTGATTACTTACCATCAAGCTGCTTGTCTAACTCCTCCTGGATGAGCCTTCTCAATGTCTCTAGAGATGGGGGCTCCCCCTAGGGAGTAATAATGACAGCAATAGCAAGACATAATAATCACAGCCAGGGGATGTGCGAATTAAGCCCTCCATAATGGGTTTAGTGGGTTGCATTTCATTACCCACAGCATACATAGGACTATAGGGACTGTCTGAAAGATGCATGTAAAGGAACTCAAAATATCCACAATTCCCAATCTGCTGGCAAGCCATGGGATCTGTGGTGTAAGCAGGGAGCCTGATCAGAGGTATAGTTGGGCACTGGCCCCATCTCCTTCCTAAAATCTCCCTCCTAAAGACTAATAAAAGAAGCAGTAGAAATCAAAACAGATGTCCTCTGCCCTACTAGATCATAATAGAAAGCCTACCTCCTTCTTCAGCACTGCACATTTCCTTGCAGAGAGAACCATGCTTGCCACCAAGGTAGTTAAGGTGGGTATCTAGACTTGCTATAAACACTCAGACTGGATGTCTTATCTCAGGAAACAGCAACCAGTTTATGCATATGGTACCTATTCTAAATGAGTACAAGGTTCTGCCTGATTTCAGGCTGTTGAAGGGAGATGGGGGATGTGACTGCCTGGCATTTGTGCCCTACCCAGCCTCTTTCAATTCTTCTCAATTCTTTTGTTTGATGTTGCTGTAATAGCTGTCAGAGCTCAAAGAAATGTGAACAATTCTGAATGATGCAACTGAAAAAAACATAAGGAAAGCGTTTTTGGTAGATGGAAACAGAATTTTCCAAGTTGTGGCTTTCTAATAAAAAAAGTAGTTTTAGGGTAACCAGATTTTTGCTTTTGCATAAACACAAAAGAAAAGATGTAGCTATACGTAAAAAATAGACCACTTTGAGCGAGCAAGATCAAATGCTTTCCTCTGTAAATCGTAAAGTGAGATGCTTCACTTGAAATATATATTTTCTTTTTTTGGCTTAAATTATTCTTTGAATTTCTTCCAGTTTCAAAAATAGGCTGTATTCTTTTGGGTATGAGTTACTTGCATTAAAGTGTTTTTCCCTCGCACCTATCCTTTTAACATACAAGGGTACAGTCTGTGTCCTTTATGTTTATAAAGACGTAGTGAGGGCTTCTGAATCAGAAATTACTCTTCATTAAGAAATGTAGCTTTTATTAAATAGAAACATTTCAATTTCAATCAGTAATATATTGCTGAGAAGTATAGAGTTGGTCTATTTGCTGACATCTTCCCAGCACAAATTTTGAATGAGAAAAAGATATGTTTGTTGGTGACAAAAGAAACAATTCTGTCATTAAGTACTAACCATTTGTGATGGCTCTTAGTGAATATCGCAGCTATCAAACACGACTGTGGAATGCACTTTGAAGGCTTACAAATTATGTTTTCAAGTTTTAACTTTATTAGTTGCACCAAGTGCCTATAATCATCACGGGATTTCATTAAATCGCTATGTTGTTGAGACACACAAAGAAATGTTTTGTCTAAAATTTACCCAGTTTTACAGCAGAGATTATTTCACTCTTTATTTCCCTCCGAGGTGATCTCAAATTCATCCTCAGGATGGGCATAACGGCTTCACTAATGTTGGTAGTATTTCTCATTCTTCTATGTACATTACCCAAAGGCAGCCTCAGTAGTGAGATTGTTTCCCGTTAGAGACAAAAAAAGAGAGAGAATATTAAAGTAAAATAGGATTTTTTGAATTCTGATGAGCTGGCTTCAGGATTTCCAGGAATAGAGTAGTGACCTTTCCGCAGCTCAGCGTTCTGTCTCTCATAACAACCAGCAGCAGGGGAAGGCATAAGGTCTCCGTATGAAATGCTTAATGTTTAAAATCATTATAGAAAGAAGCTCTTTCAGACCCATGACCATAGTAACAAGAATCTGATTTAGGCTTTTAGGGGTATAAGATGTCACGGAATGACTGCCCTGGCTATACGTTGATACTGCTCAGCTCTCCTGAAGTTCAATCCCCATGACACTTCCCTGAGATGTGTTGTAGTATCAAGTGATGAAAACAGTGTCTCCCCATCCTAACACACACTTGCTCTGGTTCCTATGAGCCTCACTGTAATCTTATGTACTTTTCTGATTACACACCATATATGTGATACACGTACTGTACAAAGCCCTTCTCTGTCAATCTTACCCTTGGTCCTGGAAATCCTGGTTGTCCTGGAGGACCAGGAGGTCCAACTTGCCCAGTGTCTCCTGGGGGCCCGTGGGGACCCATCAGTCCTGGATGGCCTTTGTGACCAGGTATCCCAGGATCACCTGGAGGGCCCTTTTCTCCTTGAGGGCCTTTTTCACCTTTGATTCCTGGCTCTCCCTAAAGTGAAAACCAAAAAGCATTACCACCACAAAATAAAAGGCAAACTTCTCACTTCCAAGCACAGTGAAACAGGAACAGCTGAGCTGGCAAAGTTACTCAATACAACATCTGGTGCATTACGAATGATCCACAAATTATTACTGACATAGAATGATTAAAGAGAGGGCTGGGAGGGTGGGAAGAGTGAAAGATCCCTACAGGACACGCGTCTCTCTTGAACAACCCCTTCCTCTAAGTCAAAATAGCTCTCTTTATTTCAGCCTAATGAGATAACTAATAATATTCCTCAACCTACCCTCTCTCCTTTGGAGCCAGTTTCCCCTGTTTTCCCTGGTGCACCCTGCAACAAAATGAGGGTGAGATTTAAAGAGCTATCCATAACAGTAAATAATAAAGCACATGCCTTTGCAGTGATTTTTGTGATCTGGGGAAAGCTTATTTCCTTGTCAGTCCCACAGATTCCTGAGAGTTCCCCATTTGCACTCAAATATAAACTATTCAAGAAAAAATTAATTCATTACAACCCAGGTCACATTCTTGATGTTTTAGACCCAAAACACCAGTCTTACTTTGAAACAATAGGGAATTTAGCTTACCTCTTTTCCAGGAGGACCCTTCTCTCCTGGTTCTCCCTGAGAGATACAGAGAATTAATTTAACACCAATTGCAAGTAGCTGTTAAAAAAAAGCCCTACCTAATAACCACCAGTCTTTCTGTTTAGAAGTCAAGTTTTCTGCTACAGATCAGCATGTTTGGATGATTTATCCCTAACCCACTGCTATAGGTCATTCCTGGAAAGAATTCTGTTCTTTAGAAAGAATTTTTAGTAAAGCTGCACACTGTGTAAATGTAAATAACACGAATTTATATCAAACCTAATGAGTGCAGGACTGATGTTTCACTGAAAGTGTGCTCCTTCTTTCAATATATTTTGTTCCTCTTAAAGACATTTCACAAAGCTTCACACACTTTACTTGGGCTGGTTTAGCTTAAGCATTGTCAGTGTTACACCCATAACATGTAAAGGAAATCAATTTTGTAAGTAGAGGTATCATCTTGTATTACACTAGCTGAGGTAATGCGTACTGAATCCATGATAAAGCAAGTTTGCGCCTGAAATCTTGCCTGCATTTCAGAACTATATTAAAAAACCTCAATTTGAACAATTATTATTAGGATTTTTTTCTATACTCTGCATTTATAATGAGATAATTAACCAATGCAATTTGAATTTTAGCCTTTCAATGAAAACAATGTCACTGTTTTCCTGAAGAGCACTGATAAAGCAAAACAAACATCAAACCAGTTACTGCCAAAATTCTGCCCATTTTCCCATAGCATGAATGGAAAGACTCAGAATCAGAGAATCCGTTGTGTTGGAAAGGACCTTAAAGCTCATCCAGTTCCAACCCCCTGCCACTGGTAGGGACACCTTCCACTAGAGCAGGTTGCTCCAAGCGCCATCCAACCTAGCCTTGAGCACTGCCAGGGATGGGGCAGCCACAGCTTCTCTGGGCAACCTGTGCCAGTGCCTCAGCACCTTCACAGGGAAGCATTTCTGCCTCATATCTAATCTAAATCTGCCCTGTTTAAGCTTGAACCCATTACCACTTGTCCTATGACTACAGTCTCTGAGGAAGAGTCTCTCTCCAGCATTCCTCAGATACTGGAACGCTGCTGCAACCCACACACATGATCATATCTGTAACAGGCATGCAGGGGGTATTTTTCCCCATAAGCTGGTAACACATATAACATCTTCAACAGTGGTTGCATCTATAGATGTATGCACGAGTAATGTAAGCAATCACAGATGTGTGATCACATCACCTCCAAATCAGGCAGCATTACACTCACTTGAGCATTCCTTTGGGCCACTTCAGTTTTAAATGGCCACCACATTTGCTGCTTTAAAATAATTTTCCAGATAAATATCTCTTCTTTTCATCACAAAATTCCCTTTCCAATCATAAAAAAAATGAATAAAGAAAAGAGAATCATCCTGTGGAATATTCCACTCTGCCAGATTCACATGAAAACCCTTTAAATTTCATTGTAAGTCACAACAGAGCTAGGAACAAAACTATTTACCTAACATTCACCCTTTTCCATCCTTTTAGCGTAGTGAAGCACATTTTACTTGCCTTGGAAGGGCTAAAGAGATAGGATTTCAAGGCTGTGATCTTTTCAGGTGTGTAATTATCACTGTAGATCAGTTTGGGAGATACAGGAATGCTTTAATTGCAATGTACCTCCATTGCTGGTAATAAATGAGTTTTGCTTGGAACAGCAAATATCAGAAACACCTGTATTATCATCAGCACTTAAAATTTACCCATTTATCTCTTCTAGGGTTCATGTAGAGATACAGTCTGAGAACCTAAATACGCCATGTTCATATTAAGTTGACTATTGAAACACTCCAATAAATGCACACATCATCAGGGCTGACTGCCAGGTACCAGCTCAGTAAATGAGATTAAGGATGTTTGGCTATATGAAAAATGCTATTTTTGCAGTCCAGTTTCCTTTGGAAGCAAAAGTGTATGGCTTCAGGATCACTGCATCGCCTGCTTATGTGTTTTTACTTCATTAAAGATGACTCTGCCCCATCTTCATCAATGTAACATTTAAAAGCAGGTCTAATGGGTCTAATCCATGCCCAGACATACTTACAGGTGGTCCTCGGGGTCCTATGAAGCCAGGTAGTCCTGGGCTGCCACTTTCTCCTTTATTTCCTTTGGGACCCTTAGGACAGAAATGAGACAGACACTAAAGTTTCTCCAACATCTCTTTTCCAGAGCATGCATTTACAGGTATATTGGAACTGGGAAATTTCACTGTAGCAGCAGGATTCCCAAAACTGACAAGGAAAGGAAGAACAAAGTCACTTAGAAAAGCAGACTGCAAACACCATATGCTTTCATTATTAATAAGCTATGTGGGGTCCCTGCTGAAAAGATGAAAATGAAATGACACTTATGGAAGTGACAGGAGGTGTGTTCAGCGGCTGTTCCAGCCTGGCATGGTTTATAAGGTGATGGATGTTACAGTGTGGAAATGCTGTGATGGGCAACGACAGGGAAACAGTGAGGTGGTCATTCTGCTCAAACATGGGAATACAAGCAACAGACAGCCTTTATTTCCAGGTTCAATTTAAAACATGTCTGCCTTATCTCTTGTGATATTCTACCCAATATCCCTTTTTCTTACAGATCAAAGCAGTTTAAATGGCAGTTCATGATACAGGACCATTTCACATAATATCATATCACATCATATATTCTGATAATATTTTTTACTCTTATTTTAAACTATTCTTCCACAGCTTTGCCCCTAGCCTTCTAATTCAGAACACCTCCCCTTTTTTCTTCTTAGAGTAAATCTTGTCTCTATTTTAAGCCTGTCTTGTGTAAAGTGAGCACCAACAGACAGGCACAAAGCACAGGGCTTTTGGAACTGCAATCAGCCCAAGGAGATTTCAGGGGCTGGGCAGCATTGCTGCGTGCAGGGTTAAGCATGAATGCACTGTGGATTGGGATAGGAACTGTCAAATAGTAGATGCAAAAGGGGAAGGTTCCTGGCAGGTTTTACCTTCTCATTACAAGTCAGCAATGGTAAAGACGGAAAAGAAACCCTGATTGCCGTGATATCCTTTCCTACTTCTCCTTTTTTTTTTTTTCCCCAAATAACATACTGGCTTGTCACATTGTGAAATAAATTGGTGTGTTTCCAGACAAGGCTGGAAATAAATGGATTCATGTACAGCACAAGGAAATACTTCCCATAATAAGCTTTATGAAAGGGAAAGGATTCATTTTAATGACAGAGAAGGATACTGATGGAGATGACTGTCTGTTCTGCTGACCAACACTGTCTCATTGTTTCTCCTTTCTCATCCATCTGACTTCATCCTTTTTCAATCTCCTATGTTATTTTTGGACTCTAAATCCTCTGGAGCAGAGACTGCTGCAGTTCTGTGTGTGTGCAGGAAGCTTCCTAGGTCACCAACTGGCTGACATGATGGTGATTAAAACATAGCCCCCATTTGGCACTCACTGGGCATCCCAAATCCAAAGTGGCCTGGTAAAGACACAGAAAGCTAAAAAGCACTAACAGGAAATGGGAGCAGGGTGAGCATGACGAGAAGAAGAGATGAAGATTGAAAAGGCAACAGCAGGGATCCACAGGGTAAGAAGCAATGGCAGTAGTCCCAAGGAAGGTAAGAAAAAGCTGTGTCAAGGAGAAAAGCTGTAGCACTTATTCTTGGCTGCAGAAGGGCTGCGAGACTGCACCCATCCTGCCCCACCTGCACTATGTGAGTTGTCACCACTCCATGCAGAGAGGTGTTGGCTTCTCTGCCATCACTCAGGAGGAGACATCCCTGCAGCACAGCAATTCATGCTCAGGAGACAAGTCTGTGGCAAGGTTGAGGTTGCTTTGTGGCATTGCAAGGGCCATAAAGAAGACTGAGGTCCTGCTGTGATTTTTCAGGTTTCTCCTGCTATACCCTTATTCCTGTCTGAATCTAATAGCCCAGCAAGCTGTAATGGCTAAGCGGAAGGAGAGAGGGAAGAGCCCTGTGTTGCAGTAGATGCTACAAGACACAGAGGTACACTTGCATGAATTTGTTAAATTCTGAACAATTTCAGAAGCAGAACAGAGAAAAAACCAAACCAAATCAGAACAAACCCAACTCTTCACTGTCCCCCTCACAGCTCTTCATTATCATGCTGTTCTTCCACACAGGATGGCCCCAGGGAGATTTCATTCTGCTTCGTGATCTTGGTTTACTACCCACTGCCTGCTCTTTCCCTAAGTGCCTGGGGAAGATTATTCTGCTGCTGCTGTTCCTCAGTGGCAGTCTGCCATCTCCCCGAGGCCCTCTCCTTCCCTGTGACAACTCTCTACTGGCTGCACACTCTGCTTGGCAAAATTAAATGTACTGGTGAAGATGAGGCGTGCCAATCTCTTTTTTTTTCCCAAATCAGGTAATCAATCTTTTCCCTTTTTTTTGTGTGTGAACACTGAATTTTTGCTGGGAAAATTGATGACCCAGCCAGCAGCTCGACTCCAGGAATGTAGAATCATAGAATCACAGAATGGCTTGGGTTGGAAAGGACCTTGGAAAGATCAGCTACTTCCAACTCCCTGCCATGGGCAGGGATGACCCACACTAGACCACATTGCCCAAGACTCTGTCCAACATAGCCAATCCCCCTCCAGTGTCATGGCCAGTCAGTGATTTCAGACATGGAAACTTCAGGGATGGTGAGCACCTAGGCATAATCCACTCCATCCTTACTTTATCAGTCACCTATCCTTGACATAACTGCTTGCTGCATGAGTTTCCTTTTGTGGTACTTACTGGGTTACCTGCTGGGCCAGGTTCTCCTGCAGATCCGGGTGATCCATTCTTGCCCTATGTGATAAAGAAAAAGGTTATTGAAGTAATGCATACTACAATTAAAAACATCCACCTACTGCAACATCAGAAGGAATTTCCTTACCATTGTCCAACCTCCTCTCTTGGCAGACTGCAGAATGGGGAATGCTTATTTCCAATTGACCCTGCAGCTTCTGCACCCCTGATGGCATGACTAACCTCATCTCAGGGCAAAAACTGAGATATGTGGACCCCAAACCCTAGTTTTAAGATAACCAAATCATCATTCCTCCTCCTGCTCTTCACCCTTATTGATATCATACGCAGCATCTTCCTGGGTGGTTGGAACCACCCACTATGGCTGCTATAAGCCACCAGTGGTCAGACAAGCCCCTTTAGTCCATGTTTGGAGCACCTGTTGGCTACTCACTGATCAATATTAAAGTCCCCTGCACTAGCTGATGATTATCTCCAGATCCACCCCCCCTCACCTTCCTATATTAGAAAACCTCTTCTCTCCAGTGACTGAGGTAGATCCTGCAAATAACCATCTGCTTCTCAGGGCTACCATTTGAATCAGGGCCCAGAGGTCAGGCACCTATATTTTAATCATCTCAAGCTTCCCTTCTTTGGGGAATGGAGAAAAACATTTATTTGAAAACCTTGAGGCATTTGATACTTGCCTGACACCAGACAACTCAGAATGAGCTAAACTGTCCTTTAAGAAGACCAGTTTCTCATTGTTCCTTATCAAAGTAGCTGAGCTGACCATCTACACTAACTAAAGTTTGGCAAGACAAAATCCTACAGCCTATTCCTCTCTCCCAACTCACCACATAGAGATGTTTTTCCCTGCATTGAAGCTGGCCATAAAGACCATCCCTTATACTGGCAATATTCAAAATCATGCCTCATCCTTGTTATTAATCACAGACTGGTTTGTGTTGGAAGGAACATTAAGGCTCATACAGTTCCAACCCCCTGTCATGGGCAGAGATACCTTCCACTAGAGCAAGTTGCTCCAAGCCCTGTCCTACCTGGCCTTGAACACTACCAGGGATGGGTCATTAAGAAATAGAGGAAAATCAAGACAAACTAATACTTTGCTCTCCAACGTACAAACCCCCAGGTATCTCTTCTCCAAAGAAGAATGTGCCCTGGAGTTACGATGATTTATGTCTCCTCAAATCTTTTTATCCATTGCTAGTGTTGTGCAGGGCCATGACACATTAGCGAGTGATGCCAGCAGTGCAGGAATAATGAGATAAACTACAAAGTAGACACAGGAGCTCTCCATATGTTCCTGCAGTCTTATTTAAACTCCTGCCCTACAGCTCAGAGGGACCTGCCGCTCCAGCTCCTGGCATTGCTGGCTGAATCAGCATTTTTTCCTTGATTATGTTGTAGAATCTGTTTCACTAGCAGGTCTTGCGAGGAGGAAAAATAAATCACTGATTGCAACGTATTAAGGATGTGCCTTGATTCAGCATTCAAATTAAATTCAAAATTTATCATCAGAGACCTGCATTCAAAGTTGGAACAAGACAACTGAGAAGCTAGTGAGATTAACGAAAGTAGTTTCTCAGCCATCCCAAATGACACTTTCTGAAATGTCAACTAAAGTGCAATTTCTCCACTGAAGTTGTAATTAAACTCTACAGGTGTTTAACTAAATAATATTATTCCTAAAGTTCTGTTGGGGTTTGGGTTTTTCCCAGAAAAAAAATACAGAAAGCATTACAAAAATTAATAATGTCACAACTGGATCCCACATATCTCAACCTGGGCACTTACAATTAGTGTCTGGCTTTGAAAACTGAGGCCATGTGAGAAGCAAGTGAGATGCCAGAGCCAGGACTGGAATACAAGCACTTCTGACACTGCAGTCCTGGCAAAATCCATTAAACTGTTCTTCCCACCTAGTCAGCAACCTACTTAGTCTTCCCACCTAGTCATCACTCCATTGCACTGTTATAAGTCTACATCACTTTGTAGCAATGTCATTCTGCTTTGTCTTTCTCAAAGCAGGTGATGTGTTTTAATCATAGAATCATAGAATGGTTTGAGTTGGAAAGGATCTTAAGATCATCCAGTTCCAATCCCCTGCCATCGGCAGGGATGCCTCACACTAGACCGTGTTACCCAAGAATCTTGCTGTAGACTCTTCTTCCAAACCAGAAGCCTGGATTGCAGGACATTCCCACTCAACACAGTGTACCACCAGAAACGTCTTGTCAGGGGAGAAAACTCACCGGCTGCCCCCTGGGTCCTCGAGGGCCCTGTGGTCCTATGGGACCAGTATCACCCTGAAGTGAAGAAGAGTATTCTAGTGAGTAAGAAAGATCTGACATGCAGGCAATCAAATAAGCATTTGAAAGTGTTCTTATTAAATCACACTGCACACAAATTAGGGGAAACAGCATTAAAGGAGTCTCACTACCTTGAGTTTTCAATATCTATCACTGAATGTGTCTGATTACAGACAGACCCATTATTATCAGGTTATCTTGAAACTGAATTTCATAAGGACAGAGATTCTCCAGTACTTCTCAAGAACTGACCATTATGTTCTCTCTCGAGGGAGGCTTAAGACCTGCTTCTATTTTTTCTGAAGGATTTCCTTAGGTCTGTCTTCCATTTAACTTTGTAGGCTACCATCTACAACACAAGTTTTCCAGTGGTACAAGGAGGTGCAAGTGAGAAATCACTCAACCCTAAGTCCCATGGCAGTGGCACATTGCTCAGCAACTGCTGCAGGATCCCACGTCAGCTGCACTCTCGCAGGACTGTGTTATGTGACTGCATCTGACCCCAGTACTGTCAGGATCTGTCTGTACCATCTCTCTTCCATCTCAGCAGCATCATCTTATTCCATGCATATTTCACATATTTCAATGGAGCTACACACTCAGTAAGGCTCAGCTTCTGCAGAGGAAGTGTGACAGAACCTGGCCCAGTGGGACCTGTAGGATGAGGCACTGCTAAGAGAAGGGTGGCAGAAAGCAGTTCCATGGCTATGTGGCACAGCCTGGGATTCAAACAATGCAGCTTTCTCTGCTTTTCCAAAGACATAGCTGATATTTAAGTGCCAGCAGCTGAGCAGTGACAAAGGCCTTCAAATTCTTCATTACCCTCATGGTCTTTGCACAGATAATTCCCTGTGCACTGCTGCAATAATTCACCCTTTATTGCCATTTCTGCAGCTGGGTTAGGTCAGGGTCATTGTGAATTAAAATCTTCATTTGTCAGGGAGAATGAGATTCTTTTCTGTTTGAAACGGTACACTTACATCCTTCCCTGGTGGCCCCTCACGACCAGCAGGACCTGTCACACCTGGTTCCCCCTGTAATTCAGCAGAATGGAAAGAGATTTCAGCTTGAGGCCAAAGGCAGACCAGTAACACCACTAGAAGAGTCAAGGAGTTTCTGCAGTATTGGACTGAACTATGGGAAAGCTTTTCTAAAGCCAGCAGGAGCCTCGTTCATCGTATGTGACACACAAGTCATAAACATTACTCAGAAGCATCTTCTGTAAATGATGCACAAGGCAGTACATTGCTTTCCAGAATATCTGCTACTGCTCATGCAGTCATGAAGACATCAACCTATCCTGATACAGAAACTACCATAATGAGAACAAGATGAGAAACTCATTGGATCTTTCAGCTAAGCATTTCAAGCAGAGCATGTTATTTCTCTGTAAAAAGATGGAATTAGGCAGAAGAACATTCAGATTTGTCTCCAACTTTGTACACCAAAGAGCTTTCTGTACTGTTTTGCTCAGAACAGAGAGAGGACCAACACTGCAGGACTATCTCAAGGGGAGCACCAGAGGACTCAGCTCTACCAGCAGCATCGTCTTACCTGGAATCACAATTCCAGCAGAGGAAATGAAGCCAGCTGCTGTGATTTTATGCCATGGGCATGTGGCTCATGGTTGAAAATAGCCTTTCTCCAAAGGATCATGCATGAGGTACACATTACTCACCCGGGGTCCTGGAGGACCTGTATCTCCTCTCTGTCCTTTGAAACCCTACAAAAGAGAATTAAATCAATAATTATCCATTACTGTGATGCATGAAACACTAAGAAAACTTTATCTTGAATATTCACTTAATATGCTTCCCAATTTTGCCTTAGATTACAGTGGACTGGTCAGCATGGAGCTGCCATGCCCCAGGGAGTGATTAGGAAGGGCTACATCACAGGAGGAGCTTTCCATAGCACCTTAGGCTGCAAGCCCAAGACTATAGTGCGTCTATTCCTGTTGTGAACAGCTAATAAATCATTTAACCCTAACTTTCATTGTTCCCATCCTTTCAGAGGACACATAACAGAACACAAGGGCTACAGCTGTGGCTATGCATTCTGTTAGAAGGGGTATTATGAGGTTATGTGATTTAACTTCTATATAAGGGACCTACTGTTCTCCAGTTGTGAAGGACATGGAAATGCCTGTGTTGGATTTTTTTGTGGTCATTTATTTATTTGTTCAGTCAAAATGCCATGACTATTTGCAGCCAGACCAGCTCTTTGGTTATGTGTTTGCATTCAGTAAAGGAGCTCATCTGCCCACCAAAAGCTTCCCAGCTACAGTGCAGAAGAGTGACTAGGTTGAGCCCTTCAGATCAGTACTTACTGGTAAGCCTCTGGCACCCTCCTGGCCTGGAAGACCTGGTTCTCCAGGCTTTCCCTATGGGAAACAATTACATTCATGTTAGGAGAATCCCAGGTCCATCTCTCTGTTGTTGGAAACCTCTCACTCGTCTCCCTTAGATTTAACAGCACTGAGGACTGTGATTGCCCAGGGGTTCTCCAGCAGTGCTGGAGTCTGAGCATGCAAGAAAGAGAGTAGTGATATATTCCCGTACATACTGCTACCTGCACTGCCACAAACACAGCTTTTGAGGTTCAAAGGGAGCTTACACCTTTGGGCTGGTGCCCCTTTGCAGTGTTTTAATGAGGGGTAATTCACAGAACAGCACCAATACCTAGAGCATACAAAATCAGCATCTACACATAGAAATCAGGTGTTTCAATGTGAGCACACAACTGTCTGAAACTGCTGTGACAAGCACAGTTCCATGCACTTGTTGTCCTAATGACTGGGAGCTTGGCTCTTCCCAGAACCAATAACTCCTGTTTGACAAGTCACAGAAAGAGGCTGGCAATGCTGGATACTGAAAGCATATTCTTCATGTAACAAACACAGTTGCAAGGAGTAACTTTTATTGCCCAATTTATTAACAGTTCCTTCTGGCTAACAACTTCATGGCTCAGCTGTTTTCCTCTCAGCAAACACAAGTACAGACTAAGCAGAGAAAGTAAAATATAAACCCTCTCATGCTGGACCTCAGAAGTGTTGAGAAAAGGCTTCTTTAAGGACACCTCCTCTAAACTTTCTATGCCCCATAATTTTCTACTTAAAAAATGGATCACTAGGTTTAATTGCACCAGGCAACCTTCTTCCTCTACAATATTTACCATAGCTTTAAAAGAGGAATCACTAAGTTTTATTGTATTTATGGTAGCTGTAAAAGTAAAAGAACCCAGTTTCCTTTCAAGATTGCAAGTGTGTGACTCTTATAAATCGCTCAAGACAATTTAGTCCTGGTGTTAAAAGAAGATGTGTAAACAGGCTCTCTGCCCTCCCTGAGGAATCCATAGACAGGCAGCTCCAAAAACAATAACTGGATGCAGGCTCTGATTGCCTGAGCAAAACAGTTTTGCATTACATTACCGGTTCCCCAAGAGATCCTGGCTTGCCATCCTTGCCATCATTCCCAGCAATGCCCTGTGAATGAAATGCAAAACAGGGTATAAGGAAGGAGTTGATAAGGAACATTTACAGTGACAATTCTGCTTTGACATGGCATACTTAAGTTTGTCTACCCCTCCAAAAACTACCGTCTTTCTATAGCTCAGCCATAAACCTCTCCTTGACACACCATTGTAATAGCACAAATATTCTCCTTTTCCAGTATGGCAAGTCTAAGGGATTTCCTCTTTCTTAACAAGGTGAGCGCTATAATAGTCTTAAACAGTATTCTATGAAGAGCTGTTCTAAATCATTAGAATGCCCTTATATTCACTCAGCAAGGCTGCTTCACACTAGAAATAGCTGTGGCCCGATCTGTATAACAGATTAAACAACCCCCCCCCCCCCAAATATTGTACTAATACATTTTCCAGAAGAGAAAAGTCTATTCCCAAGATGCACTTGATCTTGAGTTGTTTCAAATGAATTATTCTGACTGGATTCAGATAAAGATAGTATTCCAATCTCTGATTTTTGTGCCCTTACACTGGAGCTGTTAGCTGATTTATGTGCTCTGCATTAGAGTATTTCTTCCAATTAAGAGGCAGATAAGGAACAGACCTGATTCATGTTGGTAATTAACACTTAGCATTGAAGTGATCAAATACAGTATTTATACTGTCCTGGACCAAGGACATAGCATCAACTTGACAGATGCCATTACAGGTAGGCATAGCTTTCAAAGCACCTCAAAAATGTCACCTCTTTGTTTTACACAGCCATGTGTTTTACATACCTATGTGTTTAAACCTATAAAATACTGAACTAGAAGGAGCTGAATTGCACTCACTGGAAGTCCAGGCAATCCTGGTGGGCCCTGTGGACCTGGAGGGCCATCTTTACCCTGGAAAGAAAACAGAAACACAGTGGGTCAAGACAAGCTGTTCAGATGCTTCTACCTGTTGAAGATTTATCAAATACAGAGTTTGACAAGGGACAACTGTGACAAACAGGTCTTGCAGCCCATGTCGCACAGCATAAAATTCCTTTAATTCCTTCTGGTTTACATTGGAGGGCTTTCTTTTTCACATAAAACATCCAGTATTAGTCATGAGTTGTTACAGATGGAGAAACCACTGAAATCACTGGCTTATTTTTTTCTGATGTATAATTATATTTAATATTTAATCCTTAACTTCCTGCATAAGGTGTCCAGCCAGGAAGTAAAAGATCTATATTTTATACCTATCAAATCAGTAGTTATAAGAAGAGCTTTGCTGACAGTCTCAAAACATCCCTTTACAGGACTGGACCATAGCATCAAGGTCTTTCACAGTGTCTCAACTTGATCATGAGTAGAAAGGGAATTTCAGCTACCCTGTTCATGCAGTATCTGGCTGCATTGTTGAGACTTCTCACTGATTTCATATCAGCCATCTGAAAGACCATTATTGTTCACTTATGATGAAGTACAGGTTGAAATGGATCTGCAAAAGGCACCTTGCTCATTCTACCCCTGTTCTAGAAATTAATCACAGAATTCAAGGGTCTTAAACTGTTCCAGCTCAACAGCATGGGCTATTCAGGGAAGGTTCATTTTTTTCCTTCCCAAACTGAAGTTAACATCAATCAGATTACTTATCCCTCCTAGGGTTTTCTGATGCATTACCATAAAGTAGGTATGGCATCCATAAAGTAGGATCTGAGTATCCATAAAGTAGCATCTGAGAACCCTTCAAATGGAAGAGTGATAATGAAATTCTTCATAGACTTCTCAAGGGTTTTATCTATACTAGTATTTTCAGTGGTGCCAGGGAATGTTCTCAGGTCCTTGCATCTTAACAGTCTGTGCTGTGACATCCTTTTTTGCTTTTCTTTACACCCTTAGTTGCTGGTTTCATTTTGACAATCCCCACACAGATTTCAAGTCTTGGCCTGGGTCATGAAGCATCTTAACACATTCAGTCATCCTTTTCTAGAGATGAAGAGATGTTAATAGCAAGGAAAGTCAGGTAGGAGGTACAGAAACCTCATTAGAGGTCCCATGGGCTGGATTATGCTCTTACTATTCTGGAATTTCATTTGATGAGTGAACAAAACTGCAAGACCAGAGTAATCTGTGGTTATTTGTGGAGGTCCTACTTTCAGGCGTAGAGTTGATTCAGGCTGAATGTTTTGGAGAGCTTTCAAAAGACATTATATGGTTTCCAGCTCAACTTCACTTCTAAATGCTAAATACAGCTGAAGGCGATGGTGAAACACACAGCTTAGAGCTTACTATGTCTCCTGGGTTTCCTGCTGGTCCTATTGGTCCTGGTGCTCCATCTGGGCCCTAAACAAAATAAAACAGAAACAATGTGATTAACATATTTTGTATAGTTGTCAACACACCCCCTACCACAGCTGGCAACACTGAAGTTCACTCAGTTCAGCGTTCATTCCAGCATTCATCACAGAAAAGCAGTGCCAACCTCTGCCTTGAATCACTCCCCAAAGTCAGAAATAGTCAGATATTTGAGTCTGGTCCTGGCCCTTCCTTCTGAAAATAAGGGACAAATAGGAAAAGGCCAATCTTGTGATGTAAAAAACTACTTTGAAGAGCAGTTTGAAGCATGCTTTATGGCAGGCAAACTGCGGGAGCCACAGAGCAATGCAAAGAGAAAAGTCAGCAAAAGTTGAAGAAAAAGTAAGTGAGGAACACCACACTGAGGTCTGCTTTGACAGGCTTGGTTTTGCCTTTCACATTTCCTTTGACTAGAGAGTCTCATGGGACAATCGTGTTTCAATCTGACTAGAATAACCCTATGGCTGTGGCAGTATGAGGTTAATACGGACACAATAAATGTGTCTGTGTTATTAGCTTTCTTAAAATAGTGCTCGCAGGAGGGCAGAAAGAGGTCCACAGGTTGTGCCAGTGGCAAAGCATTCAGCATCCTTTAGGTACTGCTGCAGTCTGAAAACAGGATTTTAATCTAATCCTCTTTTCTGGTACTTCCTGTCATTTAGTCAGTGCAGTATAAATTCAGCTTTGAAGAGACTGCTGATCCTCAGAACAGATGAAGGCTGCACACCCTCAGCATGGCAGAGACAAACTGCACTGTAAGCAGCAATATGAGTAGTGATGAGTGTGGGCAAAGGAAAGCAGTTTGGAAAGAAAACTCCTTCACTCAGGAAAAGTCCCTGTCTTGGAGAGTGTAAGCAGTGATACCAAAACTAGGACAGCCAAGGTATTTCAGACCTGCTCCTGCACTGTAATCCTTTTTTACATATGAAGAGGCACAGTTGTTTTAGTAAAAAGAGTAGAGCAAAGAACAAGGATGACTGTGATGGAGAGGAACATGTGTAAAAGGCCTTTTAATACAAAGGTAAATAGCAGGATATGAAAAAAGGAGAAAATCCAGTCTCACACCACTGTGTAAAATTGAGAAATATAATACTCTTAAGATCTGCTAGTTTTAGTCTACCAACTTATTCCACATATAAGAAAACACCTATACATATACTAAGTAGTCCCTGTGGAAGAGATTTCATCATCATTGTCTTGTATAGAGAGTGAAGATTAACATCAATTTACAGAGTGTGTTGAAGCAATCAGTGAAAAGTGGCTGATGTATTAAATAACAGTTATCATGAGTGGGGAACTATGACACTCAAGGGACCATTAGAAACCCACTGGAAAATGCAAATGCAATGCACACACAGATGGGAATGGTCCTTTCTTCCACATGGAGCTTGCAACAACCTTTACAAAGGGAAGTACAGAACCATAGAATTAAAGAATGGTTTGGGTTGGAAAGGACCTTAAGATCATCCAGTTCCAACCCCCTGCCATAGGCAGGGATGTCTCACACTACACCAGGTTGCCAAAACTTTGTCCCAGAGAAACTTACAGGTGGACCAGGGTTTCCAGGAGCCCCTGAGAAGCCAGGCATTCCAGGGTGACCCTGCAGAGCAAAAGAGAGGCTTTCTTTATGCATTATTCACATCTCTAGCTGTCTAAAAGCTCACTGATGCTTGAACGTTGTGAGGTAACATCAGAATCAGACAATACACAGAAAGCTCATTATAAGGAAATAAAGAGCAATGGCTGTTTAAAACAAAATTGGTTTTCATGAACATCATAAATAAATATAGTTATATTTAAGGTGTACTTTTTCTAATGGGTACTTCAATCTGTGCTAATGGAAGACGAGAACAGATACTGTGGATTTGTACAAGGCAGGAGATCAGGTAGGAAACCAAATCTATTTAAAATAACCTACAGGTCTCATTGAAGAGTTGCTGGTTCGCACCTTAAACTACTGACATAGCCTTTATTAAAATTAGCTATAAAAGTTTGCTTTAACTTAGACCATTCTCCTCTTTCCTGTGGCATCTCAGTCCCTCCTTAAAGGTCATCCTTACATTCATACAATCACAGAATAATCATCTTCTAAGACAAATAGAAACTAGCTTTTTCAACCCAATGACACCTGAAGTTCAGGATCTCATTTAGGCATTATCTGGGGAAATGACTAAGGTAGTATAGAGAATTGAATACATCCAATCTAAAGGTGACGAAACACATCACACAAGGCTTTTATTGGAGATAGGAGTGGAAATCTGTGGAGGACTGCTACAGTTCCACTCACAGCACACTTGAGATTTATCAGTGATGAAGAGCTCCCACCTTCCTTCCCTGCCTCCAAGAAGGATATTCCTCTACAGACATCATAAGAGTTATTCATGAAGGGACAATCACAGTAAATGCACTTGGAAAGAAAATTCTCTTTTTACCTGTTCACCTTTTTCTCCTGTATCCCCAGTCATACCACGGTCTCCTTTAGCACCCTGATAATGAAAAAAAGCCATTGAAAGACACTTAGATTCAGTATTGTATCAGCTTTCTGAACTATTTCATAAAGCACTTGAACATTTTTGAGCACAAAACTCATAAATTAGGGCTGAGTCCTACTTGCCCTCCTAAATTTTTCCCTAGACTTTTACTACCAGTGTTGGAGCCAGGAATATATGTGAAGAATAGCCTTTGAGCAGACCCAGTACAGCCCATTTTTTTGATGTGTTGTAGTCTCATGGACATGAAAAAGACTTACACATCCTTAGAAATTAGACAGGTTGTTAGGAACTTCACTAAATCAGATCTGACCAACAGTATGAGCTAGTCATCAACTCTCCCTTCAGAAACAGCCGCAATAAAAACTGTGTTTCTAAGGTGCAGTCAGAAAATTCATACCCAGAAAGTGCTCCCCTCTTTCTCAATCTCTCTCTTCCCTAGTGATAACACAACAGAGGCAGCTAACTCAAAATGTACATGTCTGTGTTATCTATGCTTAAAGTAAGGCAAGATGAGTCTCACATGGAGCACTAATGAGTTGCTGGCCATGGAAGTAATACTCTGGTTTGCTGTATGAGAGCTAGGAGACAAGTGGGGGACAGAGAGGCTACTATTTATTCATTAAAAGAGGCTCAATTTGTGTTGCCAGAAGGAATGAGGCTGCTCAGGAGCAAAGATCTGCAGGTTACTGTCCTATTTTGGAATGGGACACCATACTAGTTTGGATGGTGTTGCTAAGGACAATATACTACATTTTCAAAGGTACAGTCTTCCACTGCAAGGATCTGCCTAGTATTTAGAAAGGAGTCATAAAGACTGTGTTTGCACCTTCGTAGGGGTCTTAAAACATTTTTTTTTAACATTTGCAAACTCTGTGAATCTGCCTTTTCACTGAATATGAATTAGACTAATTATCAATTAATTTTATGCACATGCACTGTTTAAAATTAGTTCTGGTTAATTCACCTAAACATTCAATCTGCCCAAATTTCTGCTTTCTTACAGCATACAAGAAAGCAGCAGACATGGGATGTTTCAGGCTGCTTGGCTTTTCTGCCAGCTATTGTCATTATGGGTTACTAATTCTTCTGCAAATTTTATCCTGGAACATACTTCCATTTTGATCAACCCTATATTTACTTTGGAGACTCTATTGCTCTCCCCACCACAATTCTAATTACAAGATATAAAATTAATTCATGAATCTCTATTAGCTTGTCCTACACTCTAACAAGTGCAAATACAAAGATGTTAAAATAGCAGAAGCTGTTTTAGACAGTAGGACAGTAACGGAGGGAAGACTGAAGGAAACTGTGGCCCATCATGAAATCACCTTAGGTCTCCCTTCATTGATTTGCTTTGATTTATTTCACATTAAGTAGTTGAAAAGGTTTTGCTTGTGACCAGGCTCTGGCATTGTGAGCAGACTGGTGACAGACCTCTGCAGGGAACATGCTTGAAAAGTGTCATGATTGGAATCCTTCAGACATTGGAAGTTTTGTATTGGCCTGTGCATTAGACCATTAGTTAGAAGCTGAAACAAGGAATTCTTCCTACACCATGTTAAGGAAACAGAATCTGTGGATAAAACCACCATGACAGATAGTGTGTGGGGAGCCCAGCAGCCCATTGAACCAACCTTAATTTAAATGATTCAAGCATATAGGATTCAAAGAGGAGTGGAACAGGCAGGGGAGCTACTGCTGAGGCTTTAATTTCCTCTCCACCTGATTTAGGTGAGGTGATTTACTTCTAAGTATTTATCAACACACTGATGTAATGAAAATCAAGAATGAGGCCCTTCACATGTATGCCTGTGTGTTCATGTGAGGAGCTGTACAGTTCTGCATGCACAAGGCATTCCAGTGAGTTACCAGTACAGAGTCTACCCAACAGGCCAGTCCTACACCTTTACACAGAGACAGATGTCACCAAGATCCTACTTCAGACAGTGTAATAGCTAGTCACAAATAAGTGTTCATTACACAGCTGAAGAAAACCAACCAACCTTTGGGCCATCAAGCCCAGGTGGGCCTGCAGGACCTCTGGGACCAGCATTCCCCTGCAATGCAGAAGAGGTAAACACTAGTTTAGTCCATTGACTACAAACCTTTAAAAAATAGGTTGCTGACAAAAATACAACCATGTAAAGATATTATAAGAAAAAAAGTTTACGGCACATCCAAGACATGGTCACTTCCCCAGCTCTCTTACCATCTTCCCATCCTGGCCGTCTCTCCCTGGTGGTCCTCGGAGACCTTTATCACCTTTGAAACCTGGGATGCCTGGCAATCCTGGTGGGCCAGGAGGGCATCCAGTGCACACATCCTAGCAGAGAACATGAGGAAAGAAATTGGCAATACACTGTGGAGCAGAGTGGGTGTTAGCAGCTGAACTCACACATGCTCACATGGGTTGTTTGCTATCAGTTCCAGTTGGACAGGTCCTAACTGATCATCCAGGATCAAGAAACCAAGGAAAAGGTCTTCCTAGGGAGACTTCAGAGAACTGAAAAGCAAGACTGTCGAGAACAACCTTGTTTCAAAGCTACAAGACTACTAGAAAACTGTGTCTACATGAGCCTGAAAGCTCCGCTACTGCTCAGAGGGAAGGCTGTTAGGTGCAGCACAATGTCAGAAGGGTGTTTTGCAAAAGAAACTGTATTCAGCAGCTAGCATGGCCAAGGAGAGCTCATCTGATAGAGTTTGTGAAGACCAAGGAAATGTCAGAGTGTCCTGGCCAAATTCTGTCATGGAGATTTACTCCCTCCCTCCCTCCAGTACTTTCTGAAGCATCGTCTCAGTAGTCTTTACATTTCTACTGTCCTCAAGAAGTGAATTACGTTGAGTATGACATTTTCATTGCAAAGGCAGACTCCCTTCAGCAAAAGGGAAGTAAATCCTGCCTATAGAAGACAGTACATCAGAAGACACTGCTCATCAGGCAGAGTTGGGAGACCTTGCTCCAACACCCAACTCTGTTAATGAACCATTGCAAAACTGTGGGGTAAGCTGTCTTTCTAAGTGTTAGTTCCTACATGAATATTTATCTACTTACTGTATAAGTACTTGAGAAACACCTAGAACAAGAGCCCTAATTTCATCTGGGATTTCAAGGTGTTGTTTATATATAGACCTGTACCAAGTGTAGAATGAAAAAATACCAAGCAGAAAGAATATGCAAGGCATACGAGTGTTTTTAGTCATAATGTAATCTAAGCACAAAACCAAAAGAACAACAAAATGACATCCTGTACTCAAGAATCATTCTCTTAGTCTTGTCCTGATCAGAAATCCCAAACAATACCATACAGTGAAGCCTTCTGAAAAACACTTGGCTGACTAAGACTGACAGCTTTTCACTGAAGCCATTTCACAGTGGCAAACTTAAAAGGCTCCTTTTGTAAATGGGTTTGGTAAAACCAGGTGATTTTTTAGTTTTAGTTTCTTCTAATCAGTAAGAAAGGATTTCTTGCCATGTCCCAAGACTGCTTAAAATTTTCCCAGCTCAGCCCATTTAAATCTGTAAAGATTTTGCAATCAACAGCTATCAAATACTGACTTATTTCCCAGACAACTCCCTACATGGAGAGTAAAAGCAGACAGACAGATCATCACTTTTGAAACATGGGTGCATTTGGGGTTAATTACCTGCATCCTTTCAAATGCACTATGCAAACTGACTGCACCCACAGTTCAAAACTGCTCCAGTCACTGTTGAATGTATACATGAAAAACCAGACATTTCATTAAAATGGGTTCCAGTTTCTGGTTTAGGCAATACAACTGGACAATGTTTGTTTTTCCTTGGGAATGCATGCCTCAAAGAGACAGAAAAAGGCTCAGAGCTTTGTAACATACACTATGTTCTAAATCTCTTTGTAGGTCATTTCACTGCTGGGGAAGGAATTTGATCTCCAGCATGTGCTCCAGTGTCCCAGTACCAGTGCAAGTAGGAGGCCTGCAAGTTTCAAGCTTTGACAGAGTATTTAAAGGCACCTTTTGCACTTGTAGATCTGACACCTTCCCATCACAGAGTGTTAGTCAGGTCTGAATCAAACATACATTCAAACTCCCACCATCATCAAAGGCTGATTACCTTTACTAAGAGATTTATGTCCTCTGGAGAGAGCAGGGGTGGGGAGCCCTGTGGAATGAAAAATTCATTATCTCAGTCAATTTTAAACAGCATCAATGTATAAGATTTTTCTTCTGAACATGCTTATGGACTCTTACTGATTTCCCTTGTCCTTCCTAAACCAAACACATACTTCCTGCCCTATATTTCTACTGCACTTCATCACACCTGAGATGAGCTCTTGCTGAGGGTATTTACATGCAGGATATCCTGTTATTTCCATACTGTTCTAAAGCCATCACAGATACTCTTACCAGAACCCCTTAGTGGTTCTTAGTGCTTTTCAAGCTGCTCAGCTGGAAAGAACAGCAGTGGAAATGCACTGAAGTGCACTTCTGAGGTGAGATGTAGAGGTGGAAACTGAGTTTAAAAGAAGGTGTAATGTAGAAGTGAAGTTACATACTGGTTTTCCAGGAGGTCCCCTTTCCCCTGGATTTCCAGGTAGGCCCTACAGATCAAGAGAAAGAGAAATTATCATACAATATTATGAGATGCTCCCCCATTCTGCTGCCTGCTCTGTACTAGGACGTTTTACTTTCTGCCACTGAGCATCACTGTTTCTTGCATATGACTAACAGTAAATTCCTTGAGATATCCACAACTTTAAACATATTCTGAGCCCCTCCTAAATCTCATTTATCTACTCTGTGACCTTGTTAAATGCCAGTCACACAAAGTCAGAAGTTGGTTTAGCTTGTCTTCTTATCACAAGAAGCACTACGCTTTGCAATAATCTGAAGAATTAAGCTTTTCATCCCTGGAGATACCTGCAACATGTGAAATCAAGACCTTGCTTTGCACAAGACTTGCAGACAGGTCCCTTCCACGTGAAACAGCAATGGGCCTTTTTGTTTGTGGGGATGTATCAGTGTTGTGGTTTAACAATTGGTATCAGTTTTCTTGTGATGAAGGCATAGAAATGACCAGCATCCTTAGAATTTAAGGTTCAGGAAGTTATGGTTTGGAAAGGCAATATCATCCCTCAATAGATTGCTTCTCATTAGCAAACCATTGCTTTGTTAAAAAATAAAATAAATATGAATAAATAAGAAAAAAATCAGCAGAAAAAGCAAAACAACGGATTATTTTTGAATCTTTGGATAAAATGTTGCTCACACAAGGAACTAAATTTTTTGGTTAATGTCCAGATGATGATAGAAATCTGCATTGCAAGGATCCTTGCACTGTTGTTTAAGTTGGAATGGGTGATATTTCTCCAAATCATTCTCTTTTAAACTCCTGGATTCACGTGGGCCATCACCCTGTGTCATCACACAAACATATGCATGTTTTATCCATATTAAGAGCCTTAAAGAACATGCATATAAAATGCCTTCTAGCTACCTTAACCACATAGAAAATACTGTCTTACGTGATCATTTTCAGACCTACAGGAACAGTTTCTACTGGAAAACTACTTAAAAGCACCTTATGTGTTCAGTTTTGCTGATTCTGCAGCAGGTCCCATTTGGAGAAGTCTCTGGGATGATGCCAGATTCTCCACCGACGATGGTAATTAACACACTGAAGATACCAGTAGTAGCTTTCAATCAGTGCAGTCTTAGCAGGGGGTACCTAAGGGACTGTCTGAGACTATCCCATATTTCCACCTGTAAAGCTCCTTCAGAACTTGGCCAAATGCCTTGCCAGGAAAGGCACTGGGCATTCTGTCAATCACCTTGTTTCAGGCTGATCTGTTGCCTCCAATCAGTTCATTGTATTATTTATGCAGACAACTAGATGGAAAGTTACTTGGCTGCCTGTGGATGAATACCTTAAGCACATTCAGATACCCTACTACACCATAATTATAGCTATAAGGTAAACTTGAATTTCATATTTGTATTTCACTCATAACTTAAATCCTGTACCTCTTGCTAGAGGAGAGAGAAAATGGGAAAATATATTGATTGCTCCCTTTCTATGTCCACAATAAACACTTCTGGGTGAACAACAACCCTTCAGTTACCTTGACTTTCTGGCATGAATATTAAGCATGAACTGAAGTGGAGCTGGAGTGGAAGTGAAGTAGTACTGAAGTCCACAGATGAAAGCTTGTTTCCTGAGGAACCAAACCTTCCACAGTTGAGAGCCAAGAGAAGATAAAGTGTGAAGAAGATTCTTAGCTCATAATTACCCACAAAAGTCCTTCTGGGGAATTGAGTAAATATAAGGAAACCATTTATAATTTGCTTCTTATACAGAGCAGCAATGTGAATGCAGAAGATTATGGGATGTTCCCAAAGTCCCTTCTCTTTCACAGATAATTGTCTGGTCATGCTTTTGGCATCCTCTCCACTGTGGCTCTCAACCGCTTCTGCAAGCAGGAAGAGGTTTGCCTAAATAACAGTTACACAGATCTTATATTCCCAGGCCTATTTTGTTCAGGAAGATTCACACAGCTCTTGCTCTAAGGAGTGCAATGAAAAGCACAGACTTGAGCCATAAGAATCATCCTGGATCAGAAAGCAAAGCAGAACAGGCAGTTTAGAAATGTCTTTCGCACTGACTATTCACATGTAGCTACAAATAAAACTGTTTCTACATTAGGACTCCTGACAGACTTTTGCTCAGGGATCTGAAACATGACATGGTGCTACCAGTGGAATTTGAGAATTTAAAGAAGATCTATTTGAAGATGAATATAGAAAAAACTTCTTAGTTATGAGAAAAGAAGGGAGTGACTAAAACTCAAATCCTGGGAAAGATTTAAGCACAGCTGCAATATCCACATAGTATCAGATTGCTTAGAGACAAAAAAGGAGGGACCTATATTCTTGAGCACTGTATGTTCTGGATCTGGAGTGTCTTTAAAAGCTTACAAATAAGCTAGGATATTGAACAAACCAGGTGTAGGATGATGGCACTTCAGAATGTTGCATTATCAGAGAACAGGTAACTGGAAGCAGAGTCCAATGTAGAGGAAAGATTTCTGGACTGGAGTTAGAAAAGGATGACAACAGGGGGCAAGCTGCAAACATTGCTCAGAGCAGAATGAAAGTGCTAGAAGAAAGGCACAGAGTGTATAATTGCACCTGACAAGCTGACTAACAGCAGAGGAAACTAGAAAAGAGAAAGCCAAAAAATTAATACATATAAGAACTTCAGAGAGTCTACCCAAAAATAATGCATGGTACTGAAAATAAATATTGCTGATGTGATGAGGGAACATGAACGGATCCAAATAACCAGTGTTGGAAGGCTCATAAAGTTTGAACACTTTCAGGGGCTTGCAGCCAACAGTGGCTGGCATGATGTAGAATATCCAATGAGTGGTACAGCAAACCAGTGCAGGAAAAAGATATTAGGAGTGAGGAGGTATAATGTACAGTTCTGCAAAATGTGACATACAGGAATGGTCTCTAACTGGGGATTGATGGAAGCTGTGCAGATGACATGCTGAAAATTGAGGCTTAGGTAAGTGATGTATGGGAAAATCAAAGAAAGCATATAAGGAAACTAGTCATACAGGATTATGGCGGGGTGGTTCTATTACAAGACTGAAAATAAAGCTTGAAATGCAATAGCTAAAATGGGTTGCAAGTCCCAGGAATAAAAAGCCAATAGGGGATTTAAAAAACGTGCTCTAGTTTGAGGTGTATGTATCCTAAAACAAACACAAAGGCTTCTTGTACTTCTCACTATATGGCAAAATCAATGTCAGAACAGAAATCTCTGCTTTCCAGCTCTCATGGCAGTAATTATGCATCCACAAAGGTTTTGTAATTATGAAAATAAATGTAGGGGAAGATTAACTTCTTGGTAACACTGGAACTTAGCTATAAATAATTAACATAATTAAAAAGTTATTAATTCAATTTTTATGTTAATTAAAATGATCATCATCAAAATGCAGAAAGAGCCTATTAAATTTGTGCACTCACTGGTAATAGCAGGACAGGAGAATGTCTCATTCAGATTGTTTTCTAATCTATGGGAATTAAATTGGTATGTTGAACAGAACCATTTTATCTCCCAGCAGACAGAAAGGGAAGAATGGATTCTTCCCCAAAAGTGTGTAGTGTAAGCTTAAGGCCAGAGAGTATCTGCTCCTTTAGAGGTACCTTTTTCCAATACAACAAGGGAAAACAAGGAGGAAGCCATAAATAAGAACATACAGGGACAAAAACTTGACTGGCAAATAAGGGAGGCAGTGATGGGAACCAAAGCTAGACAGTCACACTAATTAATGAAGACATCTGAGAGTGTGAGGAGGTTTAATCCAGCAAGGTTATCTGTTCCAGGATGTTGTCAGTTTGGAAACTAAGGGAAAAGGAAGAAATCAGAAACAAAATAAACCAAGACAGACACCTAACAAGAGACAAACCTTGCAACTCACACTAACTGGATGGGCTATCAAGCACAGTCTGCACTTCCAGAAAGATCAAGCTGGACCTAGCAAGTGGTAAGATTGTAAACCAGAGGGCTCCTGAACTGGGAGGGGGTGCAGGAATTGATAGAGATGTGGAAATGCATGAGAGGACATGCACAGGAAAAGGAAGCAGTGAGGAACAAGCAGGGAAGTAGACAGACAAGGGTGTAAAAGGAGCTGTGTAAATGTGTTATAGAATCACAGAATCATAGAACCAATTAGGCTGGAAAAAACCTTTAAGATCATCATGCCCAGCCACTACCCCAGGACAGTCAAGACCATCACTAAACCATGTTACTGAGGGCCTTATCTACATGGTTTTTTGAACACTTCTAGGGATGGTGATTCCACCACTGCCCTGGGAAGCCTGTTCCAAGATCTCATTACCCTCTCTGTCTGTAAAAGGGGCTGGTCCGTGCGATTGTCTGGCTGAGCCCTCCACCTGATCATTACGATCCTATCATATCTTCTTATTAATCCTTTCTTAACTATCTTTTAGCATAATGTGTATGTATGTGTGCTACAAGGACTAAGTGAGGTTTGTATGTGCATGCTACTAAAAACTGGTGCCAGCTACTGCAGTCAGACTAGGATCCTGGCTCCCCAGTCTATCTGTCAGCTATTGGAGTGACTGCAGGGGTCTTCAGCCTACAGCCACTGGGGTGGGAATGGTGTTGCTTCCCAAAACAACATACTTGGGACTAACGTGAGCAAGGCAAGTGAGGGGCTATGTGTGGATGGCTGGCATGGGACTACAGGTGACCTGATGTCAGCACGGATGGTGCAGGTGTCTGTATCTTCCCCAGTCCTGATGTGTGTGCATTGCAGAGGATGTGTATTCATCAGCAAACTTCAAGCTAGACCAGCTGGCAAGGAGGGGACCCATAACTCTCAGTAAATGAGATTGGCCAATGTCTCTGACAGAAGGTGCTTAAGGTCACACTTTTTTTTAACACTTGATGCAGGCATACTGCCCTCTTAAAATGTGATTTGGATTTTTTCTGTTCTTCCCAAAACCAAGTGCAGGCCATAGAATCATAGAATAGTTAGGGTTGGAAAGGACCTTAAGATCATCTTTGTGATATCTGAAGTAATTAGAGGCATGAAAGTAGGCATGCTACATAGTAGCCCTGATATGGAGCTGGTTAGTCCTATTATAGGGGAAAGACCACAAAAAAGCCTATGGAAAATACTTTTCAGGCTTTAAAGATTAGAGTTTTAGTTAACCAGGGGAAAAAAGAAAAATCAAATTTAAGGACAAGCCAATATGTACCGGATTTGTCCCAAAAGAAGAGAATCTGTAGAGATTTATGGACATAATGAACTCTAGATTCACAGAATCATAGAATGGTTTGGGTTGGAAAAAACCTTAAGATCATCCAGTTCCAACCCCCCTGACATAGGCAGGGATGCCTCACACGAAAACATGTCACCAAAGACTTTGCCCAAAATGGCCTTGAACACTGCCAGGGATGAGGCATTCACAGCTTCTTTGGGCAGTCTGTTCCAATGCCTCAGCACCCTCACAATAATGAACTTCTTCCTTATACCTAAGCTGAACTTACCCTGTTTAAACCCATTACCCCTTGTTCTATCGCTACAGCCCCTACAATCCAAATAAACACCAAACCTTTTGCTAAGAGGAATGGAAAAAAACAAACCAACACAACTGCACTGGACACATGGACAAGGATTTTCAAACCCTAACTTTTAATAGAATGAAGCACTGCCCTGAGAACTCCTGATGTTTGATTGAATTTGATGTTTCAAAAGGTGATCCTGGTCAGTGCTACTGCAAACAATATGGCACATGCTTTTAGGGCACAAGAAAGAAGCTAGAATGGATTCATGTGTAAAACCCAATCTATTCACTTACGGGAAGTAATTCTGGCCAAAGCTATTGCAAAAGAAGTATTGACTTTTCCACCTCCCCAGATATACTGTAAATCTCATTTGCAGTATCAGGGAATAAAATAGCTTATAGCAGACACTTCTAAGAGTATCTGGTAAGTCTGCAACTGGAAAAAATAGAGCAGAGAACAACCTAATGTATGTAAATGTGATTTAAAAGAATTATTCAGTCCCATGAAAAAATAAAATGGAATATGGTTGCAAAGGCTACAGCAAAAAATAAGACACCATGGCAAGTAATTGAAGCTATTACCACTGAATGGCTTGGGAGTTGCATGATAAATTCATATTAGCAATTCAAATTGAAGCTTTCCTGATGACATACTGTTTAAATACAACATAGTACAAAAATGGGCATGCTTCAAAGAATACAGGAACACTACATTGATACACAAGAGTGCAAAAGCAGAACAAAAAATCCTTTGTACTAGTCATAAATGAAAGTGGAGATCAAGAAACTGCAAATGCACAATCTTGTCAAAGTAGGTAGCCCTGCTGTTACATCAAGGAATGTTGGAATGTGCCCTGTAGTTGCATTTATACTTCCTGAAATGCAGGTAGAATTGCTTAACAGGCTATCAGTCAGGATACAGAGAGCTCCTAAAGGCCATATTGAGTGCAATTAAAACAGATGGTGTAATAAAGGATGAGTTTTATCAGTGCCATAAGGAATGATTCTGTTTGGGTAGTTTCTGCAGGGAAAGGGAGAGATGTAAAGACTGTAATACTCCTTCTCCAAGAGCTGACCAGCTAATGCTGATCTGAATAGAGCCAGAAAGGGACTCAGAAAAGCTATCTCTGTCACCCTTCTCACACAATACAGTTGTACTAAACCCATCTGTTGCAGCTCCTGTTTAAAATGGCTCTATTGAAAATATCAGGCATCTGAGACAAAGTAAAGATCTAGAGGCAGTCAGCAGGATGTAATCAGTCCTGAACCTGCTCAGGTACACAGGGTGATGAAGGCAAAGAACCATTTCTGCTATCATAGCCTCTGAAGGAATACTCTGGCCATAATCATTTGTATTGTGATAAAGTATGTGGGAAGAAAACTAGGCCTTCTTCTCCAGACATTGCAGGACAAAAGGCGATCCATCCTATGGGAAAGTACACCTTTTAAGGCAGATGATGTACATCATTAAAGCAATACTAGGGCTCAAAATCACTTTACACAGACTTTGTGAAAACTGATACCATTTCAGACATAGAATCACAGAATCATAGAATGGTTTGGGTTGGAAAGGACCTGAAGATCATCCAGTTCCAACCCCTTGTCATTGGCAGGGATGCCTTACACTAGACCTTGTCACCAAAGGCTCTGTCCAATCTGGCTTTGAACACTGCCAGGGATGGAGCATTTACCACTTCTTTGGGCAACCTGTGCCTGTGCCTCACCACCCTCACAGTAAAGAACTTACTTATATCCAACCTGAACTTTTTGTGTTTTCGTTTATACCCACTACTCCTTGTAATGATGTGTTATGATACATGACAGCATCATAAAGCAGCTCTGAGAAACATTACAAAAGCCCACTGCCCCCTTCCCACAGCGACCCCTCAACAGGCACAAATCCAAAGAGCAAGCCTTTCAAACTCTTCAGAGCCTCCTTGCTGGCTTTAATCCAGGACTGGTTTCCACATCACAGACCTGGCTGAGCAGCAGAGTTTAAAACACTTCTCTTTCTGATTCCACACTGCGACAAAACCAGGCAGCGAGACAGGTCAGCTTTCCAGCTGGGCGCCTGCCACATTTCTCTATATCCCTCAGCTCCATGAGTCACCCACTGAGATGGCACAAGTGAGAACAATGCACCAAGAGGTTAAAATGTCAGTTCTCATGCACAGTAGCAGCAGCAAAACGAACTCACACAGAGCTTTTTAACAGCTGTGGCCCAGTTTTCATAGAAATATTATAGTTTTCTTATCTCAGCAGCTTCTAAGAAGTTCCTAGACAACTTAAAAATCATCCTTTCCCAGTGTGGGATTGTTCCCCAGTGTATGCTGCCAAGTCCCATCTCTAGTATTATTTAAAAGTGGTTCAGTGGTAAAGATCACCACTTTCCTTGAGACAGTCCTCCTCAGACAAACTGCTTTTCCCCCTGACATCCTAACTTGTAAGCGCAACATTTCTGTCAATCATATCCCTTGGGCCATCCTAGTAACACTCAATGGCTGCAGTTGAGTAGGAGCGCAAATTTTAGGGAAACTAGATTTTCTAATTAGAAATTATATTGGAGCATTGTCAGATTTCTTGAGCACTTACACTTTTAGCTTACTTACATCCTGGCCAGGAGGCCCCTGTGGTCCAGGGATACCAGGTACACCGCGGGGACCCTTGTAGGGAGAGAACAGACAAACCTAGTCAGGACAGCAGTAGTTATGAGGTGCTTCTTAGCTGAAGGCAAGAAATCCTCAACACAATAGTCAATGGCAAAAAAAATAACCAGCAATTAAACTACTAAAAGAGAGTTTAAGGAAAAAAATAGAAATCCCACTTTCTACTATCACAGCATCAGTCAGTTTTGTACCTCAGAGGACTTCACCACATCACTAAGTCAAGCCTCACATACCTTGATTAAAAAGGTAATGATTACTATAGAAGGCAAGTTTATGAGCAGGGAGAAAATATGACTGAGCATAGGTATGTAGAAAAGTCCTGCTCCTCATTGCCATAATACACATAATACCATAGTACACATTTATTTGTTTCACACCAATGGATTGCCGCACAGTAAAACTGCATGTTGAGGTGCTAAGTGTGTTTGTGATTGCAGAGGTTTAAGTAAGGTTTAAGTAATAAAAATGCTTAAAAAATGGTTTAAAGCTTTGAAGCCTTGGCTATAAGCTATAGCAGCGTACCTTGACTTAGGTGCCTTGAAATACTTTTTTGAATCAAGGGTTAAACTCATTCTTTCTTTTGTAGGAAAGGTAAGGAAAAGTTGTCACCATGCCAAGAGTCTCAATCAGCTCTTTCTTATGACTCAATATAGCAGACAAGCAGTTGCTAATGCATAAGAGAAGTCCTTTTAAGGGTCAGGCACCTTGTGACCCTACCATCCTTGGGCAAGGAGAAACTAACCATGCCTTCATCAAATAACTGGTATAAATGCAATTTGTGGGGGTGTCCCCTCCCCTTAAAATCTGGGTGTAGTTAGAAAGACATACTGTACCAATGACCCTTTGTCCCCTGGAGGTCCCACTGGGCCCTGCAAACAGAAAAGACACAGCAATCAAAACACTAAAAATGCTGATGAGGCTGGGTCCTAAAGCACCAAGATAAAATTGGAGTAGGAAGGGTGAGGAATAAGTCTGACAGGCTGCTCACACAGACATTGTTAGGGTGTAGAATACTCACAGCAGGATGTTTAGAGGAATGTCAAAGGCAGAATGAGAAAGAAAGAAAGAGAGAAAAAGGGACCAGAGGGGTCAGTTGTATGCTAACATCATACTTGTCTGCCTGAGCCCTGTACTAAATCACAGCAGACATAGAATATCTGAAGTTGGAAGGGACCCATAAGGATCATTGTGTCCAGCTCCCTGCTCCTTGCAGGAGTGCCTAAATCTAAACCATATGACTAAGAGCATCATTCAGATGGTCCTTGAACTCTGACAGGTTTGGTGCTGTGACCACTTCGCTAGGGAGCCTGTTCTTGTGACCGACTGCCCTTTCAGTGAAGAACCTTTCCCCAGTGTCCAATCTGAACTTCCCCTGATGCAGCTTCATTTGATTTTCTCATGTCCTGTTGCTGATCACCAGAGAGAGGAGAGCAGCACCTCCTACACTACCCTCCTTGAGCCCTGGGAAACCCCAGTGGTGACTGACCACTAGCCTGATGTAACCCCATTTACTATATTCACATTAAATCCTGTTTGTAACATGCTTGAGCATGGGCAAGATCAGGAATCCGAGTCTGGGTCATTGAATCTTAGTGGGCCTGAAACCACAAGAGCTGGTGAGAAGGAGAGGTCTGGGTGTCAGCAACTGGAGGACATTAGGATGAAGAGGCCTGAATACTGGGAAAAGTAGGTATCCAGGACCAGCTGATGGAAAGATCCACATTTCATTTATATATCCCAACAGTGGCCTTCAAACCTCATCAGCCAGAGAGGAGAAGAGGGATTGAGACATTCTTGATCATGTTTCTGAGATCGCTGTTTAGGTTTACGTGAGTGTTCATAAAGCATTTTCCTCTGCTTTGGTCTGCACAGCTGCACAGTATGTGTGTGCACTGCATGTGCATATGACCATTAGCAGTACATGCTTAGCAGCACTACTGGCTGGACCTGGGGACCTAGAACCACAGCACCTTCACATCTGTTGGGCTGGAACAGGACAGTTCCCCCAGGTCCTGAAGACCACTGTAATCTGCTACCTCTAACAAAAGCAAAAGCAATCCACAGGACCTTTGTGCCCCTAAATAAGGTCAAAGTAGGGAGTGCAGTGGACCTGCATATGTTGTTTGTTTGGGGAGATGATTTAAGAAGGTGCAACTGAGTAGACTGAGCCACTAGAAAGTATCCACTTCTATAGGAATAGCACAGAAGTGATGGAATATCCATATCCAGCATGGAGGAGTCAAATATTCTCCAAAAAAACCCTTGACCTCACATCTCTGGGGCTGTGTTTGAATAAATTGTCTCACTCTAAGACTTCTCAACCTTTGGTTTCTATTTCAGGCACATTAATTCACTAATCCTCATACAGTCCTCCATGCAAGACACCTTAATGCTCTGCTTAAGCAAAGACTAAATACATAATTCTGAATCCATAGTAATATGAACAGGGCAAGGCAGAACAAGAGTAAAACCCTTTTACTTATGCAGCACACGCCTCCATTAGACAGCTTCAGCATAAGCATGTGAATTCACCCTATTTCTCTTCTTCTGGTTCAGATGGGAAGAACACACTCTGCTAATACTCAGTTTATGGCTCAGTGTTATGCAACTGAATACTTTAGCAGACAAAGTAAGAAAATCATCATCTATATGTACCTTCTGTTCAGGAGCAAAGCCCGAGAGGAGTTAAAGGGCACAGGAGGAAACAGGGCGAGAACTCTAATTAAAAAGAGTTGCTGCCTCTCAGCTCTGAAGCTGAAAGTATTATACACACAATGTTTCCCCATTGCTAAAAAGGTTATAGGCTGACACCTTTAATTCTGTATGTGATATGCACTGAAGCAGCTCCACTGACTTTACTCTTTTCTTTCTATGGGACTTAATCTTCATGAAAGCCTGATGTATTCAAGGTTATACAATGTTTTTCAGAGTCTTTGTACTGGAGCTGAGGTTATGATGACTCTACAATGGAGAAAACTATTGCAGTAGTTGTTGAAAAATGCATTTAGGGAAGCTGATTACATAAATAAAGACAAATCAATGAGGAAAGTGTGATATGTAGGTGGCTACTTATCCTAAGAGTGGTCAAATAATGACTCACAAAAAAAGTGATCTTATGGTGTGAGACAAGCAATATCTATACTTGGGATCAAATTCTTAGTCATTTATGTTCATAAATAAGCAGACGCTAAGGCCCTAATGAAGAAAAACTTTGTCATCTAGTGTACATCAGGATGCAGAAGTGAACTCATCTACCCCTGCACTGAATGTAAAAATCAGTAATTAAAAACTACTCACAAGCTAGTGACTTTCAAACAAGCCAGATACTCATTTGCTAATCTCTTTCTAATATTAATGACTGAGCATTCAGAAATGCAAGAACATCACTGTTCCTTAGATAAATTATAACAAATAGCACTCAGCAAATCTTCAGTCATTGCTAACTGTGAGGACCATGAGAGCCATGACAAAGTCATAAGGCAAAAACATGACTGACCCAGTCTGCTTTACTTTATACAGTATTCAGCTTGGTAAAAGCAAATATGAAGTGGAAACCTAGCTCAGAAAACTAAATTTGTCACCCAGGATTACACAGCAATATGACATCATTTTAAAGGTCATTTCCTGTACTAATTGGGAAACTTGTATCTAGATAACCAGAGCATTAAACCATTGATTGTGATTGGTACAGTATCATGGTGTGTACAAGGGGTTGCAAAAGAATGCAAGGTCTCAACAATTACAGCTAGGAATAAAGTTTGATTCCTCCTAAACATCTCACTTGCAAATTCAGAGCACATGTAGAGGTCTCTGAGCAGGGCTGCAGTCAGAGCATTCCCAAACCCCCCTCATCTCAAAAGGAGTTGTACATGACAAGTACTGAAGTAATCAAAGCCCAGCAATATGAAAATCTAAACTTTCTATAGCAGACACCCAGATAGAGGGAAGAGATGAGGCCAAATCTGGATGTTTTGGGGGAAATTATGAGTACCCTGGCTCTCTTGAAATGCAACAATTTAAGATTTAAGAAACCTGATCTTTATTTCCCCATCAGTGCTGTCACTAACGTGGGCATGTGTGTCACACTCATCACTTCTAATAAGGTGACAGCAAGGTTCCATCTGCCCAGTAGACCAGACCTGCTGGCTCAGCACAGATCTCAACTCACATCCACAGCCAACATGTCAAGATGGCACAGAAAAGTCAGGAGTAACAGCCAGTGATATCAATTGCTCCTATAGCACTTTTCTGCCTTTCAACTAAAAATGAACACATCAAGAGCTCTCACAACAGACGTGTAGACATCTGAGCCACAAATGGCAGCTTTTCGACTAGTTTGCCATTTGCATCTTCAGAGGGTGAAATGTCCAACATGCTCTTGGCACAGCCGAGCACAGGCAACGCGTTCCCGAGGTGGTGATAGATAAGTTTTTGCCTTGATACAGATTGCAGCAGGACCTGGTACTTACAGGGGGTCCAGCCAGCCCGACTCCTGGTGCACCTCTGTCTCCTGGCTGTCCAGGGAGGCCGGGAGGTCCCCTCTCACCCTGAAACAAAGAAAGGAGTTAAAGGCTTTGTGCACTGTTGGGAACACAGAACCACAAAATAGTTTGGTGGTAGAAGGGACCTTCAAAGCTCATCTAGTCCAACCCCCCTGCAATGAGTATGGACATCTTCATCTAGATCAGGTTGCCCAGAGTCACATCCAGCCTGGCCTTGAATGTCTTCAGGGATGGTGCATCCACCTCCTCTCTGGGCAACCTATGCCGGTGTTTTAGCACCCCCATTGTAAAGAATTGTCTCATTACATATACCCTGAATCTCCCTGTTTTAGTTTAAAACCATCACTCCTCATCCTATCACAGCAGACCCTGCTAAAAGGTCTCTCCCTTTCTTGCTTATAAACCTATTTTAACTACAAAAATGCAGTCAGGTTCCGCAACAAACATAACACTGATACATCCTGACCTGATCCTGCCCACAGAGGAACCATATCAGGTTGTGGCAGCATGGGGATATGGTGACAGATAGCATGTGACAGTTACTGTCACATCATGCCAAGAAAATTGCCCCCTCCTCTTACAGACATCCAGACCACCTCTGTGAGCACTCAGACAATGTCAGTGTGTGCCACATCACATAACAGAGCGGGACCACAACCTCTACAAGTATTTTATTTTAGCACATAACATCCAATTTCCAACAATTCCCTCTGCCTCCTCAGCTTGGGGAAATTATAAATACCGTAACGTGCTTTTCTTTCTGTCTTTCAGTGGTAGATGGCTAACCTGCAAACATTGCTTAATATTTAGGATCATAGAATCAACTAGGTTGAAAAAGACCTTTAAGATGATTAAGTCCAACCTTTACCCCAGGACTGCCAAGTCCATCAGTAAACCATGTCACTGAGGGCCACATCTACACAACTTTTAAATATATCTAGGGACAGTGATTCCACCACTGCCCTGGGCAGCCTGTTACAATGCCTGCTCATCCTTTTGGTGAAGAAATTGTTCCTAATCTCCAGTCTAAACCTGCCCTGGTGCAGCTTGAGGTCGTTTCCTTGTGTCCTATCACTTGTTACTGACTCCCACCTCACTACCTCACTATAACCTCCTTTCAAGCAGTTGTAGAGAGTGATAAGGTCGCCCCCCCCCCAGCCTTCTCTTCTCCAGACTAAACCCCCCCAGGTCCCTCGGCCTTTCCCCATCACACTTGTGCTCCAGGCCCTGCACCAGCTCCGTTGCTCTTCTCTGAACCAACTCCAGCACCTCAATGTCTCTCTTGTATTCTACGTGTGGCCTCACCAGTGCCAAAAATGTATCCATGGAAGAAAGAATTAGGAATGTTTGGTTACATCTTAATGGTCTCCTTTCTTTTACCAACATAGGCCTGCCCACAGAAGTGTATGATCAATTCTGGGGGTAAAAAACATTAGTCAGTGGTTCTACCATTCTCTCCGTAGGACTATGCAGCAAAAGGAGAGACCTCCTTTCTAGAAAGAAAGATTTTCAATAGCAAAACCAGCAGAGCACAGAAAACTACTTGGCACTGTTTAAAGGACATTGTAGTTGGAGGACTAGGAAAGAATTTAGCTGCAATACTTAAATTTGAAGTCTGTTCTCTTGTAATCAAGTAAGATTTTTGTGGACTCTATTGCAGTTGTGTGATTCGGTCTCATGTTGGCAGTAGATTTATAACAATGAATCTTATTCATGTTATTTATTGTTATGCTATTTCCAATTATATAGAAGCATGATAGAAAAATCATTACCCATAGATTTTTCCTACCCAAAGTTCAGTCTGTAATACCTCCTATTTCTTACCTTTTCTTTATTTCTTCTTAAACTAATCTTATATTACAAAGAAACAATGCTGGTAGGAGGGTGAAAGAAAATGTATTCTGATTAGTTCAAACACTTCAGCAGATCCTTTAACTCTATTTTATTGAAGAACATAATTTCAACACAAAAAGTTCAGTAGCATTTCCCCATGCACAATTAAGATTCTTTCTGTTTTGTGTTGATATTGAATAGGGTATTTCGTGAAGTTGTTTTAAGTGGGTTTTTTTTCTGACTTTTATGATAATTCTCAGCCTATTGTTGTGCGTGTGTTCTGAACTCTTAAAAGATATATACAACTGACTACAATGCATTCATATAGAATGCAGCAAAATGAAAGCATTTCATAGCAGTCTGGTTATTTCAAATACACAGGACCAAGATGGATCTATTCTCCTACTGCAATATTCCTATTAATATCATTTATAGAATCAGTTTCTACATCCCATTCTTCTTCCAATCCAGATGAGGACACAGTCATTTCAAAGAGGAGAATTTCTAACATGTCTGATTGAAAGTTCAAGCAGAAACCAGATACTCTCAGAAACAAAGGTATCTGCTGTTCTATTCCTTTCTCTGTTTGCTGTGTACTTATAAGGGAATAAAGCACACTTTCAGCTGAAGAAATTAGTGTCATTAACATCATCAACTATGCAGTTTTTCACTTAACTACAAAACCTGAGGGCAATCCAGGACTATCTGGTCCCATTGGAAAACAATTCACATCTTCCTTGGAGAGATGAGTGCTATGGAGGAGTGCTCTTTGTGGAGCTGACAGGCAGTCTCAAGAGTAGATCATCCTTTAGCTACGCAATGTCTCTCTCACTGTGTGGATTAGAGGTCTCCAGTCACAGTTCCCCTTAAAAAGTGTGCATTGAGCCCTTAGTCTGTGTTGAATCCATATAATGCTGGAAGGATTTTTAAACGTGGAGAGTGAACACAGCTAATTCATATCTTAATCATCTTACATCTACATTAATAAAGAATTTTTTAATAAAGAAAGGAACTTCCTAAAAGGCTGGAAGTACACTTTTGAGTGGCACCTTCACAAACTCTTATGTTCCAGTGAAAAACAGACATAGAATCATAGAATCATAGAATAGTTAGGATTGGAAAGGACCTCAAGATCAGCTAGTTCCAACCCCCCCTGCCATGGGCAGGGACACCCCACACTAAACCATATCACCCAAGGCTTCATACATGTTTTCACCATAATTTTTTCTTCAGTTCCAGCAATTGAGAGAGCCAGTCCACAATAAAGTCCATGCTCACCTTGTGTCCAAAAGGTCCTGGCAAGCCTGGAGGGCCTCTTTGCCCCTAAAATGACAGAGCCAAAACCAGAAAGCTGTTACCAGGCAGCCAAATAGGAACCTGGACTTCAACACAGTCAAGGCAAAAAGTATCCCCACCAACACCCTCCTTATCTCATACTGTCCTGGTGATATTTTACTGATAACATGTAAGCAAATTAAATAATCTGTTAACTCAGCTAGAATTAAATAATTTTAGGGAACTACCTATCAAGCCAATCTTTACTGGTCCCAAAGACAATGGCTACTCCTTGTGGAGGTCTCCATTTTCAATGGCCACCACAGCACACTGAAGGGGATTTAATGTTCAGAAATACAGCTTCAATTCTTTCTGCCTTTTTGGATGTAGCTTTGTGATGAGCAGCATTTTTGCATAGCCAGGTCCTTTGTATCTTCAGGTAGACAGCCTGTGATGACTTGCGACAATGCAACTTTATCACAAATCCACTGTTCTGCATATTGAGGTACTCAAGCACAAAGCTTGCCAGCAGTACTTACCTGTTCTCCATCTTTACCCTTACCAGGCAAACCTGGCTCTCCAGCACGCCCTGGCTCACCAGCTGGGCCAGGTAAACCCATTTTTCCTTCTTTTCCAGGATCACCCTATAGAAGACAGTTCAGCAAAACTCTTAGTAGCATACATAAATCATGCGAGTCTTTCATTGGGACTGAAATATACATGTTTTTCAAGCTTTCTCATCTAATTTTTTCTTGGCATCATAGGAAAGCCTGTTTTACAGGAAGTCTTTTCCTTCAGTAATCTCAAGGCATGAGTAGTTTTCCTTAAGGAAAGTAAAACAAGACTTTAAAATGCTTGGGGAACCAGCTATATGTGACAGTGTACTTCCCCCCACCGCAAAGCAGGGTTATTTCCTATAACCCTGCTTAAGTGATAACTGTCAATGGCAATTGTAAGGGATGTATCCAGCTGAAAGTGGAGAGAGATAACAATACAATGACCAAGGGCTAATTTGAACAATGCACCTACCTAACCAAGTGCTGGTCAATGTCTGACCACAGGCAAATTTGGAAGAAATGAACATCTGAAACTGATATGCAAATATGACAATCATCTTACTCTATAGATAGTGGGCAGCCCAGAATTCATTAAGCTTTCTTGCACAGCACTGGACTTCATGCCAGGACCTCCCCCTCAGTAGGGGCACCGCTCAAGGTTGCTCCTCCAAGGAGTTAAGGATGCAAGAAGGTCCTTCCTGAACTTCATTACTCAGTGGCAAGGTCTCCCTGACAGTTTTGTTTGACACTGCTCTCTATGCATTAAATAAACTTGTCATCAAATCTTGTTAAACCACCATCACATTTACCACCAAACTTCGTTAACTTGCTGTCTTAATAAAATATATTGTTACTTCTCTCTTGCGAGCGAAGCGCGTGACTCCATCCACCACAGTATATGAGAGAGCCCTTGGTCCACACATGATCCTGAGGCAGATCTCAATAATCTGGACGATGATTTGACTTAATGGGCTGGGATTCATCCCCTTTTAAACTCCTTAAGTATGCATTATGGAGCCGTATTTCTGATTAACCATTCCTATACCAGCAAACAAGGGTCAGGACACCAGCATGCTGGGCTCTGCAATGTATGAGTAAATGACATACCCCTGACCTCAGGAAGCTCTTTGTCTAGCTATGAGATGGGACATAACAGTTAGGCAAGGCAGGCAAAAGGTAAAAAAGGATGCATTCAAAAGTTAAGCTAATGATCCATTTACAGAAGCTTATCAGGAAAGAAGAAATCTCAGTTTCCTAATGATGAAAGCCAGTTTTTCTTCCAGCTACGGGTTTAGAGAGATGAACAGGAGGTACTTAAATCACCAAACTCCTGCTCCTATCAGGCTATGAGAACAGCAGAAGATCACCATTACAAAATCTGCAGTCGTGGCTTCACTATGTCCAGTTGCATGGCAGTGGTTTTATTAAGTAAATTATAAAGCTGCAACAGGGTGAAAACGTTATAGCACATGTAATAGAGAAGGTCAGACAAGGTGATCTAATGAGCCCATGTGGCTTATCCATCTACTAACATAATTTCCCAGTCCAGACTGCTTCTCTCACAGGCTACTTAAAATCACAGAATCATAGGGTAATGCCCAAAAAGCAAAGAAATAAATGAATGAAAGAACAAACTCACCTTTTCCCCTTTTTCTCCTTCTTTTCCTGGTAGCCCAGGGTGTCCAGGCACACCCTGGAGAGAAAAGAACTTTAAAGCTTAAAACTTTCTTTTTAAGCAGTGTTTGATGCTAAAGCAACTGGATTGACCTGTGGGGTTAGTACACCCTATCTCAAGGATTAATATCAGTTTTACATTTCCCAGTATAGGCAACTTGTAATCCAGAAAATACCACAGAAAAGCTGTGTACCAAGTCTCTAAAGAAGGGTTGGGTGTTGTGTTTTTTTTATTTTCAATATAAAAAAAGAGCTGAAAAGCAAAAGCAGACATTGAGCTAATCCCAGATTTGTACATTCTCCTTCTACCTATAACTGTATTTTTTCACTCCACAAAATCCTCAGCAGCTCCTAATCCATTACCAACAAATTCCTAATCAAAACCTCTGTATCAGAGATGCCCAAAGTCTCACAATAGTGTTTTTCTTATGGTTACTGCTTTCCAAAACTATACATTGGAAAACAGCTATTTAACTTTACCTCTATTTCAGTTTTTAATCCTTTTCACAGCCTTGCAAATCGCAAAGGATTCCTTGTCAAAATATAGATGATGTAGAGCTCTAAATTAAATCCTGTAACTTCTTAAGTCACCAAAGCACAGTATGGAGTGGTACTCCATTTTAAGATATGAAATGATGTCCTGACACCAGTGCAATTGGACTGACCTCCTGTAATGCATGGGACCTCAGCTGAGAGTTAATTCCCACTCATGGCTCAGAGACATAACAAAGTATGGGTTTTGTCAGTGTATTCAGCGGAGCATATATGTCTGTGTTTCTTGTGACACAGTGAGATCATGAGACACTGCATGGCCCCATGAGTAAACACCTATAGAACTGGCATAAAGATGGTTGTTTTTCTAAGGGTATAAAAGCAGGACCCTCTTGTAGCCAATTTCAAGGCCTCACCTATGGGTGGATGCATCACGCAGGAACTTTCCCAGTCGCCTGAGACTCCTGGCATTGTCTGCAATGGGGCTTCCTAGCTGGAACTGTGGGCCTGGATGATGATTCAGTGGTGATTGGTGATGTATTTCTTCTTAAACACTGCTCTTTCTACACAGTAATGATTTGATGCATTGCTAATTTCCCTCTGTACTTTACTGATACATATATATCTGATTTGCTTTATTGTACTTATTTACTATACATATATATACCAGATTTGCCTTAGTATGCTTGTTTGCTTTAGTGTGTTAGTATGCTTGGTTTGATAAACTATGCATGTTATACAGCTAGAGTATGGCAGCTTTTTTGCATACCCTGCCTGTCAGCAGAACAACTGCTCAGGATGGAGGCAATAATTAGTTTCCTTTCTGTACCAGTAAAGATTATTTCCAGCTATATTAGCTTTTACAGATAATATATTGGGATCACTGGTATAGAAGTTTGCTTAAATGAATATGAAATTGAAAATGGTCTTCACTTTCAATATCATCTTTCAGTTTGAAAATCACTATATGAATACAATCAAATTTATCTTAACGATTAGTAGAAAGGCAATTTAAGATTTCTTGGATTGCCCAGGCAGTAAACTCTGCCTTAAAGAGCCCTTTGTGCTAAACCACTGTGCCTGAATACATTAGAATATGGGGTCTAACTGACGTTTTTCACTTACTTGCATGTAAACAAAGAAAACCCCCAAGTACTAGAAAGAAAATTACACTGGTGAACAGTGAGTAGATTAGTTCAAAGATTTTTTTTTTGCAGACATAAAAAGCTCATAACTTAGCAATGATGATGAACACTTACTGAGCTAAGGACATCATATTGATTTCAAGGCTTTGATTGCAGGACCAAATACTTACATGCTTTCATAATAAAAATGGATGTTTTTATATTAAGAAGTCACATTTTCAAAAGGACAGGAAAAATGAAAATGAGGCAAAAGAAACAAACCCAAGACAATAAATATTGCAACATTTCTCCTGAAGAGCTGGCAGCAAAAATCACTTTTAACCATTTGGTGAGGAATGAAGCAGCTCCATGCCTCCCTCTTGTTACACAGAATCACATAGGTTGGAGAAGACCTTTAAGATCATCAAGTCCAACCATTACCCCAAGACTGCCAAGACCACCTCTAAAGCGTATCACTGGGAACCTCATCTACACAAATGAGTATGAGAATATGTTTCATGGATACACCATTCCCAGGTGTCTCATTTCAATTCAACCACAAAAAAAGTGTAATGAAACACAGCTTTTTGAACCTGATAATAAACCCTGTGGAAGGGAAAACTAAATATACTTGATAAAGAAATAAGGGCACAGATGGGAGATCAAATACACTGATACATACGTACCACATTTCCTGGTAAGCCTCTTGGACCTGGGGGTCCTGCTGGTCCAGTCACACCCTGTGTGAAGAAAATGAAGTGCATGTGTATGTGTAATTCACAGCTTGTACCATTAGAGCATAATAGAATCACAGAACGCTTTGGGTTGGAAAGGACCTTAAGATCATTCGGTTCCAGCTCCCTGCCATGGGTAGGGACATAGGAACAAGATGTTCCACATGAGTCTGGAGATGATGTCAGAAAAGGTGTTGCAGAAGCACAAAGCAAAACACAGCATTTTTGTGAAATACCTTGTACTGCAAAGAAGCATAAAACAATGTAAAATGGATGAGGACTCTCTCTGGGAGCCTAAAATTGCCGTCCATCAAAATAAATCCTAAATCTAGCCAAAAGGAAGAAAAGTCTGGCCCTGAAACGTCAGAAGAATGGAGGAAAGTATGTTGATTTAGCATTAAAACATAAATCTAGGTCAACAAAATATGCTTTGTTGACAATTCTACCTTTTCCTACTCTAGGGAACAGTACCTGAAAACACTAATTTACATTAAATAGATGAACAGCACAAACCAGTCAGAGTGTTATAGTTCAGAATTGCAGGGCTTTTCTGTCTGCAAGTGACAGAGAAAACCCATGTGTGTCTTCCAAGAATGCATGGGGGACATGAGAGGACTTATATTTGGGGATTTATGTCCCCATAGAGATGCACATTTGGGGTTACCAGGATATATTTAGACAGTTCCCTCCATACTTGACCATATAAGTTGAAGTTGCTACCACTGCAGTTGTTTGTCACCCTGCAGTGACCAGGGTTCACCTCCAATCATAGCTTTGCATGGAAGAGTTTCAACTAGGATACCTAATCCATTTAGGGCTAAACCAGACGATCTAAAATCATGTGCACCAACAAACTGAAACAATCTGACTTGGAGTACAGAGAAATCATTCTATTGGAAGGACTGGGCAGCGGTATATTGCAGGATAATGCAAACAGTTGGGAGATGATTAAAATCTTCCACAGCACAGCTCTTCACAAGTGAACGTCTATCCTTGCTTTTGGGTCACTAAAAGACAATTAAAGTTTTCCTTATTTCTTTGTTATTTACAGTCACATTCATATGAGCCAATAGAAACGTTTGGAGCAGGAGCAGTCTCTGAAAGGATGTGCCTGCATGTATCTGTATTTCCATATCATCAGCATCCTCCAAGCCATCAGTTTACACAAAGAAATAAAACCAATGGTCAGTTTTAGCGGAAGGGGGACTAAGAAACCCTTCAGCTATGAGTGAAAAGGAGCTGGAGGTGGGGAACACAGAGCTTAGGGTCAGAGCACTGCTAAAGACAATGTCTTAAAAAGCCCAAGAAAGAAAGCCATGAACAAAAAGGTGCAAGAATAGATTTCTGTGTTCTAGGGTACTTCATTTGTGTTTCCTATTCCCTCCTTCTCCCAGAATTATCCTCTCTGTCTTTATTACAACTGCTTCTTCAGTCTCTTTCCCTGTTTGCAATGAAAGTACATGGCCTTTTATTCAGCTGCAAAGGGCTTAGACACTCTTACAACAGTAAACCAGAACTTTGTTGTTCTTCAGCACACAGTCAGACAATAGAAGCACTCCCTACAACACACGCCTCAAAAAGCACTCTGTGATGATTCCTCTGGTGATGGGCCTGTATTAAAGGAAGCAGAATTGACTCAGAAGCCTAAAACCAGCTGTGGTCAAAACCTAACTCAGGCTGCTGCTGAGAAGAGAGTTCTTTGCACCAGCTGGCTGCCTGGGCTTGTCTGATGCCCCAGTGCTCTGCAGGCACCTCACCCTGAGCATCTTGTAAAAGAGGGAAAGACTTGGCCAACAGAAGATGCACAGTTTAGAGCTTGGCTGACTGGGGCATCGATCTGTTCGGTGCAGCTGCGCCTGTTTGCCCACAAGCAGTGACACTTCCAGCTGCAGCTTAGGATGTGCCACGTGCCCAAGCAGCCAGGGACTGCAGATCTGCAATGTATTGACTTCAATGTCCCTTCAGGTGTGTTATGTCAGGGAAAGATGTGATTACTTACAGTCTCTCCAGGCGCTCCAACTTCTCCTCGGGCTCCTTTCTGCCCCTTTGTGCCCTGTGTGGAAGCAAGAGATAGGAGCTGATTAGAGATGGGACAGAACTGCCTGCCAGACAAAAACAACATGCAGTAGGCAATGGTTTTCATTAATCAATTCACAGAGTTTAACAGCTGAGGAAATGGCTCCCAGTCCTGTGTGCAGAGAGAAAATGAAATACAAAAATAAACCCCTGAGACATAAGAAGAATTGCTAATGACTGATCAGCTCGGAGGCTGTTTCACAGCACGGGATGCTGACACTTGCAGGCATTCATCTCGGTAAGATTCTTTCCTATCCTCAGGCCTACCAGCGATTTCATTTCCAGCTCAACTCTGATGGTCTCCCTTCACAGTTTTTCCTGCAGTTCTCAAATATAAACAACAGTTATTTGGAAATGGTCAAAACAGATCCTAGTGCAGAGGGTTTGTTCTAGTCCTATGTACCATGTAGCTCTTTCTTGAGGATTTTGGCAGGACAGATGAATAGCAGATGTTGGTTAGAACTTGCATAGTATTACTGTTTTTTCCTTAATGCTAAGACTTCTGCTAACATGTTTAAGCTGTTGATGCCAAAGTAACGGCTAATTATATGGCTTGGGCTGTCCTATATGCACATGTGGTGGCAGAGTGAACACCTACCCATGGTGACATGAAAAATGCACTTCAGTGATCACTGGCAATATGTGCAAGGCAGGAATTTCTCAGAAGATAACTTGAGACTATAAAACCATTTCACATGAGCCATAATGCATTCAAGTCCATTCAAGGTCAAATGGGCTGGTGTTGAATCTGGATGCTCTGCAATGTTTTGGTAATGTGCTGCAGTAACTTTATCAGAGACCTGTGGTTTGGTGGAATCAATACAAAGACACACTCTTGAAGAGTATCAAAGTTGGAAGGAGTCTCTCAGACAATACTGATCCTGCTACAGAGATGTCATGTGTCTGCTTTAATTTTCCTCATGTTGTCCTGATGTCCAGAATAAGTAAATACTAGCATAAGTAAATATCAGCATAAGTAAATACAGAAGTCTTTGAACTTACAACAATGAGGAAGGAGAAATAGGCTCTTGGCATATGAGGGAAGAACTGTTTACAGTGATACAGACCTTGAAGGCACCCTTCTCTGATCAAGTCAAAGATTTTCTTCAAGGCTAGGCCATCTTACCTCTGCTCCTGCAGGTCCTGGGGCACCTTTTTCACCTGGGATCCCAGGTAATCCCTGAAAAAACAGAGGGAGGAAGGTGAAGGAACTGAAGAAAACTGCTCCTTTCTTCTCCTGAGCAGGAGATGTCTCTCCTTCCTCCCACTGAGAGAACGAAGGGTGGTTGTCACAAAGGCTGAGACTGCACAGGATTGTTTCTCCTGGGGACTCAATTCAGAACAAGAGAATACAGAATACAAATGAAGCAGCCAAATGCTGGGCCACATCACTTCAAAACCCCTTAATAAATGCTGTACATCCTTACTGACACCCAGGCTCTGCCTATCAAGCCCCAGAGTCCTCTTTTCTAAGCTACTAAGGTCAAGAGCTATAAATGAGGTGTTTACATACATGTACTCATATAGCTTTCTCTACAGTGAGTATAAAGCCAAGCATGACTGTGGCCTGATGAGAGAATCATCCCAGCTATGGAAGAAGCATGTCCCCCCCTCTCCCTCCAAAACAGGGAACTTTCATGTCCTCTCCTTGCTAAAGTTCAAAGCCAACTGAGGAAACACTTGGCTGTGCTTACAGGTTCTCCGCTTGTTCCTCGATCTCCTTTCTCCCCTTTTGGTCCAGGTTCACCCTGGTATAAAACAATAAAACAAAGAGAGATATAAAAGGCTGTTTCCATGGCTAGAAGTCACACTAGTCACGTTTGGTAAGAGGGCTCTTTCAATCAGTTATCTATTTCTGACTTAGAGAGGCTTCTTCAGAGGACTTTGAGGTCAATGGATCAAAACTGGTATCACACACTAAGACGTGGAGATGATTGCCTAGACTCTTTGGGTTGTTATGCAGTAATTTGAAAAGATAACACTTTTCCCTCACGGAGAACAGTAATTAAAGAATTTACCATTCCAAAATTTAATCAATTCAGCTTCAATGTATTAAAAGGTCAGATAAGATGTCCAATAGCAAAAGCACCAGTGCTACTGCACCACCTCTGTGTAGGACCACAGACCTAATGTTATCTTGCAACTGGAGAAATGATCCTTATACAGACAGTTCCCTTTTCCACCTGTAAGAGAGAGGGGTTCAAGGTCTCATTTTAAGCACTTCCAGAGAGGTGCACTATGTAGGTTTTTTTGATCTCTAGTTCTGTCAACATCTCCATACATCCATGCCACCTCTGCTCCCTCCATCAGTGTCAACCACCACTGACTAATAGGATTAATTTATTCCTGCTCTTCCTCCTTCCAGACAGTTCATCAGCTTTGTTCTGAGCTCTAGGAAAAAAAAATAATCAATAATTCTATATTTCTGCTTCTTATAAATTGAAAAGGAACAGCACACACCTGTGGAACCAGCTGGAATGAACCAGGTTCTACATGAACACTCACATTTGTACATTTATATGAACGTATGTATTCAGGCACCAGCAATCATTCCTTATTCATTATTTATCATACAAAGTGCTTCAATTATGCAATCAAGGAAGAGTAAGAACATCAGTGATTTAATCTACGCATACAAACAAGGAATAGTGATCATTCAAAATGCAGAACCCGAGACAAATCAACTTGAATTTTATCCACGTCAGCTATTTGCCAATCATTTCTACAACACCTGGGAATTCAAAGTCCAATTGCAAATTAATCTCTGACAGACAAAACAAATGTAACTGCATAAATATTACTTATGCCTGAATTTATTATTCATGATGAATATTATAATCTGTAAGTTTCATCCCCTTAGACCAGCTTCAATAAGGCAGTCCCTGATGCCATCTAGTGGTCTTCAGAAAGGTAATGCTATCACCAAAAGAAGCAATGGGTCCTGTGTAACAAGAGTATAGTTGTGCCTGGAGGTTGACATTTCAAGCTCTGAAAGCCTTTTGAGAGTGCAAAGCAGCAAATGACAGACATAGGGCAATACATTTGCAGGCAGGAATGGTGTTACTGGGTGGAAATAAGGGCACATATCACTAAGGAAAATAAGACTGCGAAGGGAAGAAGTAACTGAACAGGTAAAGGGAGGAAGCTTCCTTAATTTTCTCCTTTCTCACACTTTTTCCTTGATAGCTGACTTTCATTGTAAAGAAAAATCAGCAAAATTCCAGTCTAATGTCCTAGCACAGCCACAATCATGGGCAGAGAAGTATTTCTTAACACAACCTCCTAGAAAATCTACCTGTGACTCCTTCCAAATTTGCCCATCCCACAATGATATATTAACTGTTATCACTGTCTGTTAGTGCTGCACATTGTGGAGACCTCTACCCTTGGCAGTTGGACTTAACTCACTGCCATCCACTCCTTTCCTATGGCTCAATGAACAGGACTGATGCAGTGACAGCTAACAGATGCTACTAACCTGGTCCAGATCAGTGGTTGCAGCTTCCTTGACCTGCCCAGGAGAGCAAAACTGCTCTCCTGTCATCTCAATTAACATGTTAGTTATTCCTGTGACACTTAAAGGACAGGAAATGCAGTGGGGGTTCAGCTTTTCCCAGCTGAAGTGGAAGATAGAACTTCTGCCTTCTACCCAGGCTGTGTTTCCTGGTGCTATATACCACATAGTCAATGGAAAGCAATAGCAAGTACTGTGTTTTGGCAAGTGCCTGACAGCCTTCAGCACCCTGCTGGTCCTGCAGCCTCTATAACATAACCCATGACACTTTCCTAAGGCTTACCACCATCTTCTGACACCTTAATTTGTAGAGCTGTAAATCAAAGGTAACTATCCATACTTTTGATTTACAGCTCCCAAAGCTTGTAACACTATGTACAAGACCTGTGCTACAGTATCATCACACTCATCTTACACATAGAGGAATCCCAGCAACCTGACCTGCTAGCACACTTCAAATCTTTTGTTCTTTCCTGTCTTGCAGCTCATTTACAAGACTAATGCACTCAAAGCAGAAGAGAGAACTCCTCCTGTGACTGCACGACTACAAAGACCACATAAGACGTCATCGTTCTGTGCCTTAGTAAATATATTATCAAACTACAAGTCAAGGGGAAAAGCGAATCAACAAAATCTTAAGTCTATTTCCAGTACTACCTCACATCCCTATTTCCTTCCTCAGCTTCTGAAGTACCCGGCATATGCACTTTCATTTCTAATGGCAGTCTTGCAGCCTACTTCTGCCATTTATTCATGCCTCCTGATCCTAAACAAGCTTCTTCACATACCAATGGTCTGATCCTATGTAATGACAGATATTTCCCACAGTGTGCTGCAAATGGGAAATGAGCCTTTGTTTTAAATTGATTTAAGAGACAGGGACAGCATATAGCTATGTTAACTGTGACCACAGGCTGTTGCTGTTACCAGGACAGCTGCGGACTTATCATGATTGGTTACAATGGTGAAGCTGCCCAGAACCAGACTCAAACGGAGTTCTTTTACTGAAAGCATATACATAACATGGCAAATACTAAGGAGCTGTGTGTCTATCACATACAAGAGGCAATAAGGCAGAAATCATGTTTATTAGAATTGTTACTTACAGGAATCCTGGGGTGTGGGGTGAAGAAGGCTGTCTGGAAGAGAAATCAGTATTAAAAGAAGCATTGCCTATTTTCCTTACAATGTAATAACTTACATGTATTCTCCTTGTCATTACAGATTACACACTCCATATATCCATCAGGTTTATAAATGAGCAACTCATTGTAACATCTGGCTGCTTGGAAAAAAGCCCACAAATGCCTGACATTTCCTGGAGTATTTGAAATATGAACATAAACACAAATATATCCTGTATGTCCCACTCCTTTGAAAAAACAATATTTAACCTTGTTAGCAAGTTTACTCCAGGCAATCTCCAGCTCACTTTTCTACTTGCAGCCATCTTCAGTATTACTAGATTTCCTGATGCCATGGCTGACCTTGATGTGCTCTCTCTCTGCTTTAAATCCTATACAGGACATATATATCTCAACAGGGTTGTCTTCGGGATTACATAGCCATCTTACACAAAGGTATGAAGCACCCTTTGGCACAGACTAAGAGGCCCAACTAATTGGCCACAAAAATTATCCTAGGGATAGAGCACCACTCCTATGAGGAAAGGCTGAGAGGGATGGGGTTGTTCAGCCTGGGGAAGACTCTGGGAGACCTTAGTGCAGCCTTTCAGTTCCTAAAAATATCTAATAAAGATGGGGAGAGGCTTTTTAGCAGGGCCTATTGTGAAAGAATAAGGGGTGATGGTTTTAAACTAAAAGGGGGGAGACTGAGGCTGGATGTGAGGAAGAAATTCCTTACAAATGAGGGTGGTAAAACACTGGCACAAGCTGCACAGAGAAATGGTGTATGACCCATCCCTGGAGACAGTCAAGGCCAGGCTGGATGTGGTTCTGAGCAACTTGATCTAGTTGAAGATGCAGCTGCCCATTGCAGGGCGGTTGGAACTAGATGTCCTCTGAAGATTCCTTCCAACCCAAACTGTTTGATGATTCTATAATGGCAGGCAATAAATTATAACACTTGTTCCACTGCTGCTTGAAAGTCTTTAGGCACTTGATTTTCACCAGCATACCTTGATTCAAATTCTCTCTATAACCTGTCAATGTGGCAGGTGTGTCCAGCTGTGATGAATAAAGCTGACAAGTGGATATCTACCATGTTTAGAGGATCTGTGATCGGAATCAGCCCTCCCGTTACAATGACAGGTCTGCTCCTAGTGCTCACTCCAAGCTGCTTACTCAGATTTTGTTGGAGGGAACATCAGAAAAAGAGTTTTATACATTTATTGTTATAACAGTTATTTTTAACATAAATTTCTTTTTATGTATAATAAATGTATTTTATGCATTTATTATACATAAAGAGGTTTATACATTTACACTCTACCTGTGCTGGTTTAACCGCCAGTGAACTTCATGATCCCAAAAGTAATTTTGCAGGCTTATTCTAAAAAAATAAATTCTTGGCTTCCTGGTCTTTATTTTTTTATCAGCAGAAAGGCATTTTGAATCAAGTAGAAGTGGTTTTTGTGTTGGATCCAGTGCTGAATGCAGAATGACCTCTGGGATGAGAGGGTCTTTCTGGGACTACAGTACAGCATGGCACTCTATGCAATGGAGGTTCTGGGAGGCTGCAGCATCACTGAAGCTGAGTTCTCCACCCCATAAGTTCATGTCAGTGAGAAGTGAAACCCTTTGCTTTTCCTGGAAAAAGGTGAATTGTTCCCCAAGAAGACAAGCTGTTGTTCACTGGTATCTGTGAGAGTGAGCCAGCCTTCTCCTGAGATCCCAGTGGGAAAATCTAGCTCACCCTGAAAAATGAATATGAATGTACTCCATGTTTCAGCAACGACCTTCTTTAGATAGCTCCCACAGCTGCTAAACAAAACATGAATTCAATGTAAATGCTACCATATGGCAAAAGCACATAAAAATGCTGTTTGCAAAGAGGCAGAGGAGGGCACAACCTTCCCCCAAAATACGAAGTCCAAATACACCTCAACTTCTCTGAAGCAAAGGGAGATAATCTGAGAGTAAATGGCTCCTGAAGTTTCTGTAAAGAAGGAATTTAAGCTCTTTGTTTATGAGGAATTTGCGTGGAAGAAGTGTGATGATGCAATGAATGTTGTTACAGCACAGAACACAATCTTACTTACTGTTCCAGGTAAGCCTGGGGGCCCAGGGGAACCCGAGTCACCCTAGAGAAAGGAGAAATACATATCTAAGGATATAAAAAGACACACAAATAAAACTCAATGTTATCATGTAGAAGATGCAACACTGTCACATGAGATTTAACTCAGTCACAACCTGCTGGCTCAGTGACACTGCAAATCACATAGCACTTCTCTGATGGATAGAACAAAATACGGGGCAATGCATTCGAATGTAACAGGGGAGATTCAGGTTGGATATAAGGACGAGTTCTTTACATTGAGAGTGGTGAGGCACTGGAACAGTTTGCCCAAAGAAGTGACAAATGCTCCACCCCTGGCAGTGTTCAAGGCCAGGTTGGATAAGGCTTGAAGCAACCCATTCCAATGAAAGGTGTCCCTATCCATGGCACGGGGGTGGAACTGGATGATCTTAAGGTCCTTTCCAACCCAAACCATGCAATGATTCTATGAATTTACTGCATAGCTCTACCCAGAATGTCTGCTGTCTTTGGTTTGTTGCAGGCAGGATTTTCACTTTGTTGTCTTTATCAGTTTATGACTTTGACTTCACAGATCATTGACTTTCTAATGTTACCCATTCAGTGTAGGACTGATATGGAGTTTAATTTACATTTTACGTTAAAGTTAATCAAAATTTTTGATTGAAAAACATATTTCAGCTGAACTTTTTTGGTGGATAGGAAAAAAAAAGAATCCTCTGTGTTTCATCACAAATATAAGTTTCTAAATTCAGTTTTCACCCTAATTTTTTTAGTTAAAACTATATTGTTGAAGTACCTCATGAGAGTTATGGACCAGGTGTCTTACCTGCCATTGACATTTCTGTGGGCTATGCTCCACAAACATCAGTCCCCCTGACACTTCAAAGCCAAGAACTACATACAAACTTCCCAAATATAGGATATTCAGGTGCTTCACTGCAGATGTCATTTGGCCACCCACTATAATGAAGGCATTTTATTCACTATACAACCACATGCATCCTCAAGGTCAGTGTTTCATCTCCACCTCCATGTTCACAGGGCTTGAGTGTAAATTTTGGTAGATAACATGCCTGTCTAGTTCTCTCATTTTCATTAAAATTAATGGTGTTGTGATGGCAGAAGCCCAGACCATTCTTTAAATTACTGCTTTAGTACATCACAGGCAGGCATAGAAAACTTCTTTAAAATTTAATTACAGGCTCATTTTTATCAGCCAATTCTAAAACAACAAAAATTTCCCTTGAATTACAAAAGTTTTCCTTAAATTTCATCAGCTCCTTACTCTCTATTGCATTATTTGACAAATTGTTATCTCCATCCCACACACAGCTTTTTTTGCTGCTTCTCTGTAAAACTCAGCTAAAAGACTCTGAATGTTTTTACTTGTCCTTAGATATCCTATCACTTGTCTCTGCCCTCTTGTCTCTTCTTCTCTTGTCTAAGGAGGATTGCGCTCATTTCATGACTTACCTTTTCTCCTCTTTCACCTTTCAATCCCGGGAAGCCATCTTTTCCTTTTTCTCCCTAAAAGAAGGCAAAGGAAAGTACAAAATACTCATGTTTTGATTAGATGGCATCCATCCCACTAGAATATTTTACACTTTCAGTTGACCATACCTGTTCTTCATGATGTAGTGCAGTCAATTAAAAATGCAGTATTTTGGAGATGGCTACATAAAATCCACACTATTTTCAAAAGCCAGTGAATGACAGTGAAGTTAATGGAAAGGAACTCACCAATCCCAAATTAACTTTCATGTAGAAGATTCTACTGCCTGATGCAGTTATAAAAGCCTAATTTTTTTCTAGTAGGACATGAAAGGCACCAGAACAGGAATTGAGACCCAAAGTGGACATTCATACTACCAGCTTTGTATATATAGAAGATTTCTGAATCATCCTTCACTGGCACCTACCTCTCTATTTTGCCCAGGTAACCTGACCATCTGAATGGGAGATGCTTAACAAGGATGATGTGAGTGCTCCTTGTGTATGCATATACAAAATGTATTTATCTTGCGTTCAAATAGGAGAAATCCGACCTACATTACTACCATTTTACATATATAGAGAATATATTCTACAGCTTATGCTTTACAATACATATGGTAAACTTATCTGTGAGACCTCAGTTGATTTTTAACCCTTCTGGATCACATCCAATTATATAGCATTTGTATACTTCTATGTACATAAGTATAGGAGTACTTGATCAGACCTCATTTACATGGCTAAATTTACTGTCAGACCCATGATTCAACTATTTCCTAGTATGTAGATGCCTCTGGTAATCTGGAGCTAGCCAGGGGGATGCAGTAGACACTAGGACATAAGTGGAACTTAGGCTATCAGAAAATGATCCAGCCATCTGAAGTCTTCTCCTGAGCTCAGTGACAAGTGGGATTTGTGATTTTGTTGATATTAATCTTATTTTAATGTTTTTAAAACAAGCAGATATATCTGACAGTGAAGCCTAAAGAACCTTCTACTTCTACTGCCTCACAAGCAACCTGGTCATAACCTTCTGTATTTAGGATAGACACTCTTCATTAGCACCTCCGCTGCATTTAGGAACAGTCATTAGGCAGTGAAGTACCTTTTTGGAGGGGGTACTTGTTGACTTTGCTGGACACCTGTGGGGAATGAAGGTGGTAAGATTCGCATGAAAAAGAGTTTGGGAATGAACTCTGAGGCCTTGGTGCTTGACAAGCTCTGGGGCAATGAGTTGGAACGTTGAAGGATAGGGAAGGGAAACCAGCAAGCCTTGGGAGGATGGGCCAGGATGTAGTTGTGGCAGGAATCTCAGTTGGAGGCCAGAGGATGTGGGGGTTGTGAAAGGGTCTGCAACACTGTGATTGGACTGTTTACCTGGAGAGTTTCACAGTGGCCAATGAGATTGAACTCTATATGTATGTGCAGGTTGGGAAAATACTGGAAAAAGGGGATAAAAAGGGCTTGGTGGTAATAAACAAGGATTTGAGTCTCTGCATCAACTTCAGGTCTTGTGAAATGCCACAGACACCACAGCAATCACAAGAGAGAACATCATCTACGAACACTGGAGGTAAGTCCTTCTTATGCTTAATGGCCAAAAGAAAGAATCAATCTGTGGCTCAACCTCACTCACCTGGTCTCCTTTTTCTCCTTTCAGTCCAGGTAAACCCTGAGGACCAGGAAAACCCACTTCACCCTGAAAGTAAGACAAAAATGTGTGAAATCCAGGAAGAGGCATCAACCATGGGTTCTGTTAATAAATATAACCAAGAATGAAAAGGAAAAATGGTGGACCAAGGTCTTTCTCACTTGTGTCAGCTAAAATGCATCAAGTCTAGTCCTCAGGATAGGCTAATCTAGTCACAATGTCTCTAGGCTGGAGAGGATGAAACCTTTAACTGTCTCTTTGTCTGATGTTAAACATGAAATCTTCACAACTCATAATGACTGCAGGTGTTTTATTCTTGCTACCCAGTCGCATCTTGATACACACAATCTATGCTGTAAGGCCAGAACGTCCCCCATTTTTTAATAGGATCAAGTACAGATATAGTTTGCTGAGAGAAAATAGGATTAGTTTGATTGCCAAATAATTTTGTATTCATGGAAAATCATTACTTAAAACAGCAGCTAGAACTTCACTTTTTTTGCTGTTACACTGTTACCCAATTCCATGCAACTTAGGACATGTTTTCTCCATGCTGCTCTGGCAGCAGGAACAAACAAGCAAATAAAAACAGCAAAAAAATTAAATCTTTTATTTTCATATGGCCTGGAAATGCAAAACCTGCACTGTATTAATCTGAATGGTACAGATGTTACATTACAAAGAGATCTAGAATTTTCTGGATGCATTACTGCACATCTGGATTTCTTCCTCTTTGAACTTTACCTTTGACTTTCTGCTTTATAATACTTGCTATTGAAGTAATTATGATCTCTGTGTCATGTGATTTGTTCTAAATATATCAAGTATCCTCAAACTTAGCTCCCAGTTGGCCCAGTTTGTCATCTAAAAATAACCATGTTGTTTTCTATTTATAACTATTCTGCTATGTGCAGTTGTAGTGCAGTATCACAAAGAATGTCAGACATGGACAGGACCCAGATGCACTAAGTGCTGTACAAATACTGAACTAAGAAAAGGTCATTCCTGCTCTAAAGAGATTAGCTCTGAAGTATGGGAAGACTCAAAATATTACTGTGATATAGGAACAATGAGTCTTCAAAAGAAATCCGATGAGGAACAAGAAGGTGGGAGAACACCAGGGTTATGTTTGGAGAAGACTAATGATAGTGACATTTTGTGGTGGAGAAAATGGTGCTTTATGAGAGCCACTGCAGGATCCTGGTGTAACTTTGGCCTCTGGAAAGATACTAAAGCAAAACTTCAATGAGTTTGTATGAGCTCAAGGACAGAAATGTAATGCAAAACAGCCAATGTGAATTTTAAAAAACAATCATATCAACCCCGTCCGGCTCCCTCCCTTGATACAAGAACGAAGCAGAGAAGAAGGAAGCATTTGTGCGATGTATCTTTACTTTAGTAACATGTCTGACACAGGCCAACATGATGTTCTCATTAGCAAACTACAAAATGCAGCACAGACAAAAGGTCTCTGGAGAACAGCTTAAAACTGATAGAAGAAACTACACTCACACCCCTGTTATTAGTTGGTTTCTGTCAAATTCAGAGGATATATTAAGTGAAATCCTCTAAGGGGCTGCATTACTCAATAATTTATGACTGAGGTGACAGTAAAGAGAATTGTTATGAAATGTGTGGAGAGCACCACACTAGAGAGAGAAAAAAGTGTTTTGGAAGGTGGTATTAGAAGCCAGAACTGCCCTGTGTGGGGAGATGATGCAGACCAAGTGGCAGTGCTTTGGCTGGGGGTCTGAATCTTTGTGGTAGTGGGCTCAAGCCATCAAATGCAAATGATATTGTCCGATGTCTTTGTCACTGCATGTGGTCACTTGATATCTTGCTGCTATACGATCATTTTTTCCTGCTCACCTGCTCTCCAGGTTGGCCATGGGTCCCTGGTTCACCCTAGAAAAACAAAACCAAAACATTAACATTACAAGGACCCTTTTGCAAGAACGCTTTCTCATTATTAAATGTGTCCTCTATTGTCCTGGCCCACTGTGCTCTACCCACTTTCCATAAGACACTGAAATAGTATCCTTAATGGCTTGAGAACCCAGACTGCAGGGAGCCAACACAAAGCCCATGTCAGCTCTCTCTACACCTGTAGATTTGAGAGAGGAGCACCAAATGGGGATTGGTATTTTAGAACACCATGAATTCTGAAAGGCAATGAGCTGTCTATGCTCGTCCACTTATGCCTTCAACTTTAGAGGAATCTTACTGTCCTTACTTCAGTGTAAGACCTTCCAAAATCATATCTTGATTGACTCAGTGGCTACAGCCAACTTGAAATATAATTCCTTACCTTAGGGCCAGGTTTTCCAGGAAAGCCTCCCTCACCCTTTTCTCCTTGTTCTCCCTGCAGGGAACACAAGAAGTTAATATACATACTCCTTTGCTAGTGCAGCATGTTTGCAGGAAACAGTGAGGAATAGTTTGACTCAGATCATCAGTATTAGCCTGGGGATGTAAATGGAACCAAGTGAGAATATGGTTCCTTAAATTTTCCATTCTAGTGTTTGTAATCACATCTCAAGCACCAATCACCCTACCAGAATATTTCTGGAATATCAGAAAGTCAACCACTGTTATATTAAAGATGTCCATAGAGAATGACCTCAAAATCAAAGCCCATATTCAGTTTCTTCAAACTACATATGGTTTGAAAATCTATGTTATTTCTGTTAAGAAAAATAACTAACTGTGGGATTGGGGCCATGGCCACTGGGCATTTTAGATAAATGAAACAGATCTTTCAATGCTGGTGGTGTCAGGATGGAGAGCAGAGGCTGGAATGCACTGTATAGCTGAGGAGTGTAGTAGGTGCTACACGGGGCTGGGATTAAATCCAGAGTTTATTTAGCCTCAGAAATTTATTCATTCCTCACCTTTATTCATCAGTAAATGGGAGCTGGAGACTCTGGCTCAAGCATTCAGTGCACTCGATTGAGAGAGATGAGTATAAATGTAGTGTGTCACTGGAGAAAAGAGGGGTCATAGTGCTCAAGTATCAGAGCCATGAAGACCACTGCCAATGCAGTCCAAGGCAGTAGATGGTTAAGAGCTCTTCTCCCTACTCCAATATAGCGTCATCATCCACAAATCCTAGCTTGGCCTTCATAGTCAAAATATGGCACATTTCTTTGACACTCATTATGTAGTGATGGCAAGACAACCAGAGTATCTCCTACCTCTAAATCTCTTATCTCTTTTCTCCCACTGCAGAGACAGCAGTCATTCCCAATCCGTCATTTGCATAAGCTTTTGAATAAGGGATAAGAACTAGGAAATAATGAACTGTCTTTCTGCCACACAGAACTACAGAAGTCATAGGGGGATGACAATTATTTCCAGCCCTTTACAGAGGAAAGAAAGGAACATTTTTGGAGCCTGACACACCTCTTTGCTCTTCTTTGTGCCTTGGACACATGCCTTGTCTTGCCAGTGTTACTGGCTTTCCTGAATGAAAGTAGAAGCATCTTTGTTGGTAATGCCCAGCCTGTGTTTGCAAAATAGGATGCAGTAGTTGAAGACTGGAAGAGGATCTCTCATCTTTGCTCTATTTACAACCACCTCTATCTTCATAATGACTCAGTATGCGCTCACACCAGGTGCTTCACCAATGGCTCAGTGATGGAATTAATGGGGGGGTGCTTGCCTCTAGAGATGTGCCTCCTTTCCCATTTACACTTACTAGTTCACTCATATAATCTGCCCAAATAAGTAGCTTAATACCAGTGTAGATGGTGTCACTTACCTTTTGACCGGGAAGCCCAGGAAGCCCATTGAATCCATCTTTGCCAGGTAACCCCTAAATAAGAGAAAACCATAAGCTGTAAGTGCCTGTTCTTTACATCAGTAACAACAAGATCAGCATAAGCATATTCAATCCATCCCTTTTGTCCTGCACCTAAGTTTAAGAAGAACCATCTCATGCAGTTTGCTTTGACTTTTCCCATCCTCTGCCTCAAAACACACAAAAGGTCTCACAATGCACAGTATCTGCTTGGCCTGTTTTCCAGTATCCCAGTTTTGATGAGTGACCACTGGATGTCAGTGTTGTTACAGAGAAACAATGCTATAGAGCTTTTTTTGCACACTATAGAGACTTAAATAACTTTTACAATTACATTTTTACTTATAATTCTCTGTAAATCTCTTATCTGCAGCTATAACGATTTTTAAAGTCTATTTCTCCTTTTAAATAGTGGCAATTTCTTATACAATACATAAACTCCTTAAATTGAATTACACAACACAGCGACAGAACCATTCAGCAAGATAAGAATTACAATTACTTCCTGCAATGCATTTAAAAGAGTGAGAAAAACTCCTGTCCCCTTTCCAAGTGTCAGTCAATCCCAAATACCACAGAGGCTGCTGTGGCGCTTCTTAATACCAGCTATTGAATAATTCACCTTTGTTGACTTAAGAGCCAACAGGCATTTCTATGCCAAATCAGAGATTCTGTGGGTTCTTTGGCCTGATTCAGAGAACTCCAGGCTCAGAACAGCAACATCTTGCCAAATGCAAAATGACTTTTGAAAGATATCTTATAAAGTAAACAAAATGGTCTTCAGTGTGTAGGAACAGCAGACCTGCATCTGGTAATATCCTTATTCACAAAAGGCAGCAGAGAGCAATGCCTGCATTAAAGGTGACAGTGTTCAAGCCCTCATTAAAGCCTTGCTTGCAGACAAACTGCAGGAAATGAAATAAAGACTTGAGAACTGGATTATCTGAAGCCAAGGAGAGCAATAGGAGCAAGGAAAACAGTTCCTTAACACTTACAGGTGGTCCCGGTGGTCCAGTTTTACCAGAAACTCCAATTTCTCCTGGAAGCCCCTGGAAAAAGGAATTGGGAGAAAAAAGAAATAGAAAAATCCTGATTTCTATCCTTTACAGCAACCTAGATTTTAATTTAAATGCAATTTTCCCTTCCACAGTAGCCAGATCTCTGCAGTGGGGAGGCCTGTAGCCACTGACCAGGGAGCACCAACGTGGTTCCAAGGCTTGGCACAGAGTCCTCTAGGACCAGCTGTAGCTTCTCAGTGAGAAAATATAAAAGACACATTGCCAGAGGTCCTGACTCGGTTCCCACTGGAAACCATGACCTAAAGTTCTCCCTCTTCTTTATTCTCTTTAATATAAACCAAAATCCACACTTGTTTCCTTACTGGTGCTCCAGGTGGTCCAGGAGGTCCAGCAATACCTGGGGGCCCTGGCGGTCCCTGTAAGAGATGAAGCAAAACCATTTTATCTCTGTGATAGTGGCTGAAAGCCTCCGGTCCTTTTCTGTGCAGACAGAGCCCTGCTCAAAGTGGGCAAAAGCACTGAGCTTTATTTCATTAGCTTCTAATAAATATGAGTGTAAGATGCCAAACTGAGCTCCACAAGGGAATCATGCTCATGAGCAGAACAGTATCGCTAGCTTAAGCCACTAAGTACTGCTGTTGTGAGCTCCATCCTCGACTCCAGTACAAGAGATAGAGGAGTTCAAGGCCATCAATGGTAAAGTAGAACACAAAGCTTGTAGAGTGGGATCTCCTGTAGCATCCAACCTAATTTAATCTCGATTAATATCGTTTCAAAGTGAGCAATTTACCTCCTCAAAAAGATCTCTGAAGTAACTAATGGATGGAACAGGTTTGTACTGGGGCAGGGAGCAATATGAATCCATGTGTATGGAGATACAATGCACTGAATCAAGTGCTTCAAAGCAAATGCACCACCATTTTAGTGCTCTACATTAACTTTGTTGATAGTAAAATGCCCTCACAAACTCATACTTCAATGCACACATTCAGTTGGAAATATCAGCTGTTTTTCTCAGGGAAACCATTCTCTCAATAGCCATTTGATTTTCAGAGGAGTTTATTTTTGTGTATTGAGCAAATTGTTAAATTTGGCTTCCCAGATGAGAAAATTGTTTCCATACTAAACAAATCTTTACAGGTTGCCTGAGATGCAGAGGTGTTTGTTACTTCCAGCTTTCGCTGTAGACAAGATAAGAATCCTCCTGTGCTCAGAATGGAGCATGTGTTCATGGGGTTTTTGGATCAGGACCTAAGCAAACAATATGAGAATGGATGTGAGAAGTGGATATATATGACTGGGTTGGAGTTTTACCCTGGCTGTCTCTTCTGTCTAGAAAGACATCCTGTTAGAAAACAGGATGACTTCATTAGTTTTCAGTTTTCAGCATAAGGACAGTTCTGGTGTGCTTGTATTGAAAAAATAAGCCATATCCCCCCACTCTCCTCCCAACCTTATGTAAAGAATTGAAGCTGAGCAACTGATACAAGATAGAAAATGGCCAGCTGGAATTTCATCATTCAGTACCACAAAGCACAGCTTTTGCAGTTAAGGTATTATGAGCCATGGCTCAATATTAGCATTTCACATTTTAGGAAAAAAAAAGAACTCAAAAGAAGAAAACAGTGTAAAAAACTGATGACAAGAAGTTATTTGTGGCATGGTTTGACAGAGAAGGTAGCAGATAAGTGCTCTTTTTAGAATAGACTTGTAAAATTCAGCCAGAAAAAAAAAGACAGCTTCTCACCAATAGATGGGGCAAAGTGACCAAAAAAGGATTTGCAAATGCATTTGCCTCCCATGAACCGTTTTCATTGAGGCTTAGAACAGACATGGATTCATCCACCAACTTTAGCATTTGTAGAGTGCTTCAAATGTGAGCACAAATGAAACACCCCCTTGGGATGCACTAGTGCACTCTTGTGAAGCCCTGAATCAACTTCTGAGGACATGGGCCCAGCTGCTATTGCAGTAGGCTCCCATAGTTAAAGAGCTCTCTAGTCCCATCAGCAGACATCTGGTCAAGACCAGCAGTCACCTCAAGAAGGTTTTGCCATTTAAAGAAAAGCACCAATGGTCCAAATTAGTCTAGCACCACACTGTAGATACAACCAGGTGACCTCAGACACCAGTGACATAGAAGTTCTGCTTGGCTCTCTACATGGTACTGCTGAGAGGCCCTGCAGAAAGCTTCTGTCAAGAGGTGAAAAAACCCAACCAGGACCCAGCCTCAGGATGCTGCCTCAGCTCAAGCATCCCCAGGTATACCACAAGTTCCCCCACACAGTAAAGACAAGGGTCAATCTGACCTAAAAGCAAAGTTTTTCAGCAACCAGCATAATCCCTAAAATGTGAGGTGCTACATCCTCATCATCCCAGCTGTTTCTCCTAGTAACTCTTGATAGTCTCACTATCAAATTTCTAATTCTTCTCATCAGTTTTCTACATTCTGGCCCACAATAACTTTAGGCACCCATAAATCTTGACATGGAAGCACACTGATCCTTACCCTGAACTGCCAAAAATTATTCTGTTTTATTGCTCTCCATGAAGCAACCACCTAGGACATCATGCCCAATACTGGTTTATTCAGCTAGCTTCACCATATGTTTCATCAACAAATGTTACAGTCACTAAAGGAAAGTTCTTCTGATAAAAGTCTCTCTGAGACAGGCATAGAACAGTTTTATGTAATGGCCACCAGTATCCCTGGGAGATGCAGACACAGAGCAGTAAGATAGCAAAATCACATGAAAGTTGCAGAAATACATCATACATGTCCTTTATAGAGACCTCCTTTTACTATTGGCCAGAGCAAATCAGTTTTACTTGTGAGATCAGTCTCTCATGCTGGTATATATATATTTCTGTTATTGTAGCCCTTCTCCTGACTTCTGAGTATACTTCAGAGCAAGGACTATTCTTGCTAAATATTTGCAAAGTTCTAAACTGACAGCACTTATTTGTTATTAAAATAACACAAACCCCAACCAAACATAACACAGCAGGAGCAGGACAGCTTCTAATGCTTAACCCCAAAATCTCATGCCATCTGTTTTCTCCGTTTCCTTTTTTAGACTGAATCCAGATTAAAGTACCTGAGGTAAACAGTCACCTTTTTCAGAGATCATTTGACAAATTATACCAATCCCTGTCCCAAATATAGTCCCAATGTTGTCCCTTTAAAACTGTGATTTGGCTGGTAAAGAAATTGATGTGTTGGTCATAGAATCATAGAATGGTTCCTACATGCCAAAGCAAAAAATTATATATGGAAACTTTAGAATAAAACAGGGCTATAGAAACAGTTCGTAAAACAAATGGAAAACATGGATCTTTTACCAAAATGCTCAAAACAAAGTATTTTCAAATCAAAGTATTTCCAAACTGTTGCTTTGAAAACAAAAGATTTTAAATAATTATTACAATTCAAATAGTGTTTAGAGGTGTGTGTGTGTCATGGCTGGGATATCTTGCCCAGAGAGGTGGTGGATGAGCCATCCTTGGAGACATGCAAGGTCTTGCTGGATGTGGTTCTGGGCAACCTGGTCTCCTTGAAGATGTCCCTGCTCATTGCAGGGGGTTGGACTAAATGAGTTGAAAGGTCCCTTCCAACACAAACTATTCAATGATTCTATGATCTTTAAAATCATTGAGAGGATGTCTGTGGATTTCTCTCAGGCTTGTGTTTCATCCAGCTCCATTCCTTAGACAACGTAATGCGGGGCCAGTTCTCAGAAAAGAAATTGAACACTCCATGTATGAGGAACAGCTGTGCTTGTCCTCCAGGATCCACTAAAGGATGATCTCCTCTTCCAGTGTTGTATCTTGCTGAAAGACAGGCTGGGAAAGGCAGAGCTATTAAGATTTAGGTTCTGCACTCCCTAAGGAAGCTCTGAAAAGGAACAAACCCCTTTTTCTGTGACTACATCAGTAGGTTGCTTGGCCTAAATCTCTTTTCCATGGAAGAAGGGCTGGCTATGTTTTAGGGAGAAGTGAACAAATGCTATTCCGTGATGGAAACTGAAGTCTGATGGTTTTTCCAGATACATGTCTCTGCAGACAAAGCTCACACAGACATATTTTCTGTATTATTATTCCATGCCAAAGACAGGATACTCTTACACTATGAGAAAGGCTTAGATAAGCCCTTAAACCATGTTAAAGCAGGCTGTGGTCTGGCCTTCTCAGGCAGTGTGCCAGCTTTATGAAGAAGAGCCTCCGGCACACACAGGAGCATGTAGTCTGCTGCCAGTGATAGCAAAATGCATGACCATGCCCCTGACAACCATTTCTCCTCCAATGTATGTGCTTGTCTCCACTTCAAAATCAGTTACACCCTGCAATTTCACCTCTCAGAATGTCCTCACAGACCCTTCCTCTTGGCTTTGAGCTGTCTCCCCTTATTTCCACCCTTTTCCCATCAGAAACAAGGCTGTTGCCACCAGTTTTGGGGAGCAGTCCATGAGTCTCCCTATGTCCCTTCCTATTTCAGCAATCCATTTCTACTCCACTGCATGTGAATGGATTCTGGGATCAGCTCCTCAAATCTGCCCTTCATTTCTCACCCCAGGCACTACAGTATCCATCAGCATAACTACTGTGAATTATCTTCAGTAATGCTGCTTTAGAGCATTGTCATGTTCTCTTTGCTTAAATCCTACCTTACAAAACAAGACAAAGACAAGAGGATATAGAAGAAGGCTGTGGCTGATGACACTGAAAATCAAAAGCCTAAAGAGACAACAGATCCAAGCATTTACCTGTGAAGCATGCTCTTATCGTCACCTTCAGTGATAGTGCCATAATTCATAGGCAGAGGAGGTCTCCAGTTATTTCACCTGGTGGCATCGTAACTGGGGCAACATTATTGTAAAAAACAGATATTTCAACAAAAATTCTCTGAACTGTCTTTCCAGCTCTGTAAAAGTACTGAATAAAGTCAGATTTGTGCATAGCAATCTTTCCAGGAGGATTTCTTGCTCCCAGTGAAAGGCAGTACTTGTTTAACTTCATCACTTAGTGTAAGATATGGACATAATCTCTTTTGTCTCCAGAGGAAGATTTCTCTCCCTGTGTGTTGGTTTACTGAGTCAGTACAGCACATGAGAAAAACAACAAATCCCCCTCCCTTATGGTCTTCTGTTCCAGTGCTATTAGTGATCTGCACAGGTTAAGGCTTTATTTTTGTTAAAGGCATAGATCTTACTAAAAACAGCTCTGAGCAATATCTTCCAATTTTAAGCAGCACTGGCATAGTTTGAATTCAATCTAAGCTTTGCAGCTGGGGCCTGTATCCTTGTCTCACATTTTGCAATATTAACTTGCATCACAAAAAGGATGTTAAGGACAGGATGCATTTCAGAGGATATCATTTATTTCCTGAATTACATAAGAAAAGCTGGGCTTGAGCTCTCACCCTACGGACAAGTCTATACTAATTAAATCACTGCCAGCCATGACTATAAAAGGTACAGCTTGTACTGGTCTTCCTCGCAGGTCTTAGTTATACAACCAGGTTATCTAGCATAAGGCAGACATCAATAACAGCCCACAGATATTGAAAGCATAAGCTATGGCATTTTTTGTTTAAATCTCAGAGTTTTGACTTGTTTTGCTGTCTCACAGGTACCTATCTCACAGCATGTTACCTGCTCAGCAAGGGGATTCTAGAGCACGGCTTATTGGACCATTTGTAGGAACCTGCTTTAGAAGAGCTTCAGGCTCCACTGGTGATATTAACTGGATCTTCATCAACAGGAGCTCAGACACCTGCATCCCATCCTCATCCTTAACCCCACAGGTGCTTGTTTTTGGAGCTGAATTCCAGCTCTGGTCATTCAGCAATAAAGCTCAGAGTGTCTGAGCCCTTGGTTAGCACTGGGGCATCAGCTCCCCCCATTGCTGAGCCTGTAAACACAATCATCATGGCTCACTCAGCATACACTGCCTAACTGCAGATCTCTTTCTCCTCATACCAAGAAAAGCACTTTTAAAGTGTTACCTTTTAAAGGTATGTCATAAACTGCCTTTAGCCCCTTCTCTCAACATTTTCTATCAACAGATGATGGGATAGACAAACTATACTGAGATCTTAGGCGACCATGAAGAAATGCACAGCCTCATTGTTTTCTGTGCTTGGTACCCATCCATTACAACTGAAAGAGCTCAATAGAAACACTCATTTTTCAGTCTGCATTTGAACAGCCTGCAATAGAAGTTTGGCCCATGATTAAGGCTCCTAGAAACTGAAATAGTACAAATAAATAATAACAACATAAACACATTATGAGTTCAGATGTCTGTGTCCTTGCTGCAGGAGAATCATTCATATCCAGAGGGGAAATAAGACCCAGAGTGTCTACTCCATGGCTTAATGATGTTGCAAGATGCACCATTTCTAAAGGTCACAGGAAAATAAAAGTGCTCATTTTTGGGGTGTTGACTACACAACATGGAGGAAATAAGTATATGGACTGGTTCACCACCAGAGCTAATTTAGAAGGGAAATAAAACATTTTAAAGTCTTCTTGGATTAAAATTTCATTTGAGTTAGTGTGTGCAAGGAGAGAGGCAAAACTACATCTACCCTATTGACACACAGCATTCCCAGGCTTGCTGGGGGAACTAGAAGTTGCCTCCTACCTGCTACTTTGTGATTTAACACTTACATTAACTCTCAAATGTGACCAAACCCAGTCAATAACCCTTAAGAGTTGGACTGAGATCATCTTAACCACAGTTCACCAATGGATCTGCTGACTCTGCTTCGGTGTAGCCCTTAGAAGGGTTCTCTTGCTCACCTGACTGATCCTTCTGTGGCTTCTCAGTTGCACCAAGCATGACAGCAAATATTTTTCTTGATAAAACCTAATGATAACTTCAGATGGGCTTTTCTATGTTTTTCAGCAGCAATGTGACTTCTGCAGCCACTATATCCACTCCTTTTTGCCCATCCAACTATCAATGTGGGAAATCAAGTCAGAAAACAGACATATGCTTAAATTTAAAATAGAAAAGGAAAAGAAGGCTATTTTTTTAGTGTCCTAATCTAGTTTATGTATGGGCAACTCAAACTGGTTGGTCCTCAAAACCACAGAGATAGCACAAAAACAGAGACTTCCATGCATGACTTGAATATCTGTGTAACTACAACATAAGAAAACCACTTGTCTCCTTGAGTATTTTTGGGACATAAAATCATAGGATCTTAGAATAATTAGGGTTGGAAGGAACCTTACAATCATTCAGTTCCAATCCCCCGATTAAGAAAAAAAAAAGCGCTAATGAAGTGCCAAAAAAAAGTAATGTCACAAGAAGTGCTGTTAAGCTGAAAAGTAGTTTTGTTACAAACCCGTTGTAAGCACTTTCTCCACACAGAAGTATGGAGATCTGCAGTAATATGTCCAGAACTGAGAGCTGCTGCAGGAATAAGAACAATATTTTCCCATTCCTACAGTTAGCTTGGAGGAACAGCCAATTAAAGTATCCCTCAATGGCACTGCATTATATGCAGTTTTAATTAACATAAAAATTGCTAACTTTATTTAGCCTGTGTAGAAAGGAAAATTACTTAGTGCTATGTCAGCAGTTTTCTCAGATACATTCATAAAATCACTAACACATGCATATACATTATTTTAAATTGCAGGGAACTTGAGCTGCCCAGAAGTGATGCTGTTTGGATGGACACTGCCAGAGATCTTAGAAATAATGCAGAGAGAAAACTCTTCCCCCCAAAGCAAGAGAAATCTTGTTCCAGTGGTTCAGAAGTCCGGGGGAGGTTGGGGCGGGGGGGGTATGGATGGAGGTAGGGGGGGAAGGGAATGGGCTTTTTAATGTTATCCAATGGGAAATAGAATAATCATAGATTCATAGAACAGTTTGGGTTGGAAAAGGACATGAAGATCCCTGCCATGTCCAGGGATGCCTCACTCTAGACCATACCATCCAAGGCTCTGTCCAACTTGGCCTTGAACACTGCCAGGGATGGAGCATTCACCACTTCTTTGGGCATCCTGTGCCTGTGCCTCACCACCCTCACAGGAAAGAACTCCTTCCTTGTATCTAACCTTAACTTCTCCAGTTTAAGTTTAAATCCATTACTCCTTGCCCTATCACTAGAGTCCCTGATAAAGAGTCCCTCCCCAGCATCCTTGTAGCCCCCTTGAGGTACTGGAAGGGTGCTGGTATTTTTAAGGCACTGGAAATACTGTCTTTCTTCATTCCACTTGAAGGCTGCTGATGTAAGTCTTGTAAAGCAGAGACTGTACCAAAGGAAAAAGACTTAAAACCCATGTAAACTAGAATCAAGTGGTGTTTAGCAGGGTGAGGTTCCCAGCTGGACACAAGAGCCCTCAACCTGCACAGGGTCTCAAGCCTTTGGACTGTCTCTCTGACATCCTCCTTAGACATGTGAACAGCTCATTAGAAAACATCTGCTACAGAACCATTTCTAGATCATGTTTCCTGTTACAAGGACAAAGCTTGCCAGAGGAAATACATGAAAACACAGCATCTGCTGCCTAGCAGTGCGCTGTCTGATGCCACACATCACCAACAGCTGTAGAAATGGGGGCTCTTCATTCCTGCCCCAAACTTAACTGATTGTTGAAACAAAATCCCAGAGCCAAAGACCCAGTTTGTGAATTTACTATTGAAAGAATGAATGAAATGCTCAGATTTAATCTGAATAGTCATTTTTGCATCTTTCCTGCTCCAGGATCATCCCTGCAGGTACTTTTTGTATTGCAAGTGATGACCCTACAAATTGCCTCGGGTCAGCTACAAAATTAGCAAGAAAACAAGCCAGAGGCAAGTGTCAGTGTTCTTATAATACGGGGCAGAATACATTCATCCAAGGTGTAGCCAAATCCTTAACATACACAGCACTATTTTGCCCTTATGATGTTACAGATGGTGCAATCTGGAGCACTAACTTGCCAAAGGCTTTTAAAAATTAGCAGCTATGGGCTCATTAACTTCAGACATCCTTCCTCAAGGGGAGAATAAACATTTAGCTTTAAGCCCCTGTCTCTACCTTCCTCAATAAGCCAATATCTATCCCTCTATAACAAGTAGCAATGTGAGTAACAAAGCCACAAAACCAGTCTTGTGCTGAAATAAGTGTGCTTTCTGAATAGCAAATACCTCTTAAACTGCTTCTCCCCTCCAGACTGCAGCACAGGAGGTATCGCTGCAATTGTGAATTCACACAGCCAACAATTAGCTGAGACATCGCCCTAAATATTACAAAACACAAATCACTGTTTTCCCTCCAGAATGATCCTGCTTTATGCACAAGCAATGGTGAAATAACACATAAAACACATCCTTATGTCCCTGTTCAAAGATGCTGGAAAACTGCGGAAGGTAAAAGTAATTGCTGACGGACAAGCAGATTTCTCTCAATCACAACAGGATATTAGTTTGGCTTTTAAAGGAGAAATACCAACTTCAGAGACAGCGCAGATGAGAAGAGAAAAAGTCATGGTATGTTGCATTGTGGTTCCCAAGTCACCTTGCCACACAATATGTTTTTCCACATATTATATGAAAATGATGAAATCATCACTTACCTGAGGGCCGATCAGACCATTGATTCCTGGGAACCCTGGTTCTCCCTTTTTACCCTGCATGTTCAACAGAGGAAAAACATTAGAAGCTATAGCAAAGACTGCTATTGAATTCCTAAAGTCCTTCACACCAAAACTGGTAAAACGCTGCAATATGGATACACAAAACACAAAAGCTAGAAGAGAAGGCAGCAGATGCCATTTGGATGTGAAACTCCAGTTATCTTTGATGGGTCTGTATCTCCCAGACTGTGACAATAGCTCTGTTTTATGCATTAAAAAAGAAAATAAGGAAGAACTCTGGTACTTGGATGAATATAAAAGATTCACAATCTCTAAGCCAGGAAACAGGAATCCATGAAGCATTTCTAACTAGGGCTGGCATTGCCACCATTACTTCTCTGCAAGCAAAAGAAGATTTCTCCAGAGGAGCCAGAGAGCTTCACTGGTGCCAAGGATAAGCCAGAACCTGGACTAAACCCCTGAGGCAAGTTCACCTACGTGGATGCTGAGGGACCTGTGCTCCCCATGAGTTTGATCTCAAATAGGTCACAGGGGAAAAGTCCTGCATGAGTAGAATGAAGAAGAAATGATGGAGTAAGGAAGCATGAAGTGCTGGAGTTAAGGCAGAGGTTGGATTTGTTTACAGCTGACTTGCTGTGCTACTTTGGGCAAGTCATAGATGTGTAATAAACACTCAACCATTAATACGTCTGAGGTTGTTAATAATATGCAAGGAGGGTACAAGAGGACTCATGTAAACATCCAAGAGACAGAAAAGTGATTTTTTTTCCTCTCTTATTTCTACTTCTCATCCAAAGTGATTTTCTTTTTAGAAAGACATTACAATTAAGCAAGTTTCATGTCACTGATGATGTGATTGGTCATACAGAAGAGTGAGAGCCATATATATATGTTTCCTTTATTTTTCTTTCTTGAAATATGTCCAGAAACTAAGCCTATAAATGACAGCTTCCTGCTGACTTGAATGAAAACATCACAAATAGAACATCGTATTTTCCTCAGTTTTGACTGAGATTCATTAGCTGGTGTGTCAGAATCTGAACTGTTCATTATGTTTCTCATAACAAAAAAGAAATGTCAGCTGTCATATACAGAACTTAAGAAAATGAAGAGCAATTATGAGGTCCATGGAGTTTGTAGTCATTTCCAGGACACTAATACCAATCAGAATCCACACTATATACTCAAGTTAATGCACTATTCATGAGTGCTGCTCCTACTCTCAACATCCATCACTTCTTTGCTTGTCAAAGCCAAAAAGAGCCCATTTTTAACCTGAAGGACTCATACCACCACACGGTTCAACATGCATTTTCTGGCTGTAGATGCTGATGTTGCCAACTGCAAGGTGACCATACAAATGACATGGTTAAAATATTCAAATAAGCTTACAAACAGAGCAGGATGTGGTATGTGTGGCCCGACTTGGGGGATGAGTACAGCTTCCTACCAACATTAAAGGTGGCTGGTTCCACAGCTACAACACTGACACCAACATGCAACACGGAGTAACTGATGCCTTCATATCCCATCAACCTCACTTGTCAGTGGCATAACTGGCACCCACCTTGTACCTCCCTTTGTAATGTTTAAGCATCACCTTGTACTCTTAATTCAGAAACTGCATTAGAGGCAGGAATCCAATTTAAATGCTTTTGATAACCCCTTGAAAGAGAAAAATGGAATTAGCTTTACACTTAGTGCTCATGCCAACAAAATGGGAATGAGCCTTGTAACCTTGCAAGTGAAGAAATTCGAGCAGTACATGTGGACCTTATTTTGGAGATTCACTAGGTTCAAAGAAGGGGGTGGCTTTAGCAGGTTTATTGGTTAAGGCCATTATCTGGTTGCAGTTTACTGAACTACTGCTTATGGGGAACTTGGTCCTACCTATAAAATATTACTTGAGGAACCTGAGGAAGGTTGTAGCATCACCACCTTCTCTCCAAACCCATCTCAAGAGCTGAGGAGGCAGCGAAAGGGCATACTTTGCCTTCTGTGACAAGTGTACACCAATTGTGCTGTTTCCATATTGATGGCTGAGCACACTAATCTGCAGCAGCAATAAGTGATGTGAGAGGAACCCATCCTAGCCCTGGGTATAATTCTGAGAAACTTTGGTGCTTTATAAAACACTGAGAAATCCCCTAAAGCAACATGCAATTGTATTGACAGAGAAGCTGAGAATGTAATTTCCCATTGTGAAAGGGACACTTTGTCCACTCAGAGATTAGCCAAAATCAAAATACAACAGGTTTGCTCCATAACATTATAGACTGCCTATAAAGTACAGAAATCCTTGCTGGGAGAAATTACACCTATGAGAGCAAAGCTCAGCAAAATGTCACATTGCCTAATAATAACAGAGAAAAACAGCAATTATGCTGTTAACTTAGAGTGAGAACGAGCTAAATGTGTAAAAACTGTGTATTCTTTGACTATATGAAATGTATGTTATTTGCCTTCATCATCAATTTGAACAATAGCACAGTTAAAAGTGTTTTATAGGAAAAGTATATATTTACTTCACTGGTAATTATAGTTTCACTCTGGATATAACCTGCACCATTGATCCCTGGAGCATCTGTCTTATGAGGAGAGATAGTGGGAGCTTAGCCTGTTTAATCTAGACAAGAGCAGACTGAAAGGGGATCTCATCAGTGCAGATCAGTATCTCAAAGGCAGTTGCCAAGAGGATGGTGCCAGACTCTTCAGTGGTGCCCAGTGGCAGGATGAGGAGCAATGGCCATAAACTAAAGTATAACCAATTTCACCTTAACATGAGGAAGCACTTCTTTACGCTGAGGGTGGCAGAGCACTAGAACAGGCTGCCCAGGGGGGCTGTGTAGTTCCCCTCTCTAGAGACATTCAAACCCCATCATGGACATGTTCCTGTGTAACCTGCTCTGGGTGGCCCTGCCTTGGCAGGGGGTTGGTGATGATCTCCAGAAGGCAATTCCAACCCTAATGATTGTGTCATTTCTGTCCCAGCATCAAACACACAGAGAAAAGCTCAGAAGCCCTCCAGAAATGTAAATTTATCTCCCCTGTGACACCTTACAGACATAAACCTGTAATACATTGGCAAGTGCTCTTTAACATCTCTCGAGGGCAGAGGGTATGCCCCAAACCTAGTCTGCACCAGTTTTAATAGGATCCTTTAGGCTCTATTGTGAAACAAATAGGCAGCACTTACTCAGCCTCATAGGATTGTAATCCAGTTGTAGAGTCATGAAAGGTCTGTTAAGCTTTTTGTGTTACTCTGACTATGGGACTAAACATTCAGAAGATGTGGACAGATGAACATGAAAACCTGCTACAACTTGACAGCTGAATTAAAGATGCAGAAGACATCTCTTTGGAACTCAGTCCTGGAGCTGTGCTCCTTCCCCTTGCCTTCAACCTGACAGACCTTGACATTGTACTTTACAATTAGCTCAACAAAAAAAAGGTCTTGTAGTAAAATTGTTCTAAGTTATCTCTGTTTCTACACCCAACTCTCATGCTGTGCTTTGCATAAATTATTTTGTGCATGAAGTAACTTGAATAGGGAGAATTACTTGAATTACTTATCTGCCTGACTCATGTACATTGGAGTCCTACACATGGAGAATATTCATTTAAAGGTTACTACTTTTAAAAGATGATTTCCATTATTTTTTCCCCATAAGACTCACTAGGCTATGAGATCCTGTATTTTGGGTTTTTACTTGTTTTGCACGGATTGTTCTTTGAGCATGGGAAAATGCTGACAAGGCAAATTTATCAAACTAGGCTGTAATATAGCACATCAAACTCAAATTGGTCTGGATAGCTGCTACTTGATGCCTGTGTGAAAAGTGCTGATACAGAATAAATATTCTCTCTTTGTTTCCTTCTGAAATTTCAATCACTTGAATGAACTTGTATCATTTCAGTAAGACACATATTCTAGACATCCAAGTTATTGAGTGCACTTCAGAAGAACCCTGTGTTCGAGCTGGATCACCCAAAGATCTGCAAGCTTTCCAGAAGCATGTCATATGTCTGCACCTTTTGTGTCTATCAAGCAAGTTGTAGGTATTTCCAACTAATATTTCAGTAGTCAGGTGTCAAAAACTGAAAAGCAGAATCAAAGTACTTCAATTCTCTTCAATTTCACAGAAGAAAAAGGACAGGAAGAGGAGAAAAAATAAACTGAGCCAGTACTGGTGCTTAGTCTTAAGCATTCTTAAAGAAACCGTAACATGGTCTTTAGCAATCTGTTATGCCAACACCAGAAGGAACCTTAGGCCATCAGAAGCCCTGATGAAAGATCTTCTTGATCCCACTTGGTTGTTGGTTATTCAGCTACATTTGTACCATGCATCAGCAGAAGACTCTGCAACTGCTCCAAGAAATGCTCAGTCTAAGCAAGGGTGATGGAACAAAAGTTTATTCAAATACAACAAATGTATTTAAATAAAAAAATAAACTTTCATTAAATTAAACTGGTACTTTCTTTACTATAACACAAATGGTGACCCTCTAAATATAATGCCTTGCTTATTCGCAACTGTACTACCCATGTATTCTTTTATTTCTTCAGCAATAACAGGAACACCAACTTCAGGCCAAAAGAACATCATACTTCCTCTTTTCCTAGATAATCTTTCCAAGCTGTTTGACCCTATTCCTGTCTGCCAGACTGTCACTGGGGTATTTGGCACAATATCTCATCTTCAATGAAATCTACACATTGGTGTAGGTGGCTCCTGCATTATATTTCTAACACAACCCAACTGTCCTTGCAGAGGTCAGGATCCTTCATTTCCAGTAGTCTGTGTTATGAGACATTAATTCTCATATGAAATGGTTCCAAGCATATCTTTAGTCCATTAGTAGCTTGTGCCAGCTACATTACAGTTGACTAAAACACTGCAGGCTTCTAAGAACTCCAGCAAATTGTTATAATCGGCATCCCTGTGACAGGACAGGAACTCTGTGTCATTTATATCTTGGCCAATAATGCAAGACTGAGGTTGAATCATACCATAAGCTAGTAACAGCATGCTACTTGAAGTGGTCCTGAAGTCAGTTTTGCACTGTAACCTGCCCTTTACACTACAAGATACTAGTCAGAATATTTATAAAGTACCTCAAGAATCAGATCTTCACAAGATATAAATTGTAGCATCGTATCTTGAAAACCCACCTGTATAAAACAGCAGTGACCAGGCAAGCAGATGGTTAGTGATTTTCATCTGTTCTACACAGCTAAAAAAGCATCCCAAATCTGTCTGTAGCTGTGATTTTTTTTGTCCTTACCATAGTGAGGTACCACCTATATTAAATACAATGGGCCAGGGCTCCATGCGCAAGATCACAGGAGCTTGTGCTCATGCAGCTAAACTTCTCACAAACAAGGATGGTCTTCGTCATCCAGACACAATCAATTTGCAATGCAGGAACATTTGTGGGAGACTGCAATTTGGAATAACCCAAATATACGCTGGGGAACATGCTTGATGTTAAATAAACCCATGCTCACTCTGCTGCTCTGGCTGCTTGGTTTGCCTACATACTTCTACAGTCTTACACTCCTACCCCTTACTGACAAGGGGTGCAGAGGTGAAGAGATGTGAGAGTCTTAGAATAGAACCATGTAATGGTTTAGAATTATTTAGGTTGGAAAGGATCCTTAAGATGATCAAGTCAACTGTTAACACTACCACTCCTAAATTCACTACTAAACCATGTCCCTAAGCACTACACCCATGTGTCTTTTAAATACCTCCAGGGATGGCAGCTCAACCACTTCCCTAAGTAGCCTGTTCCAGTGCGTGACAACACTTTTGGGAAGATCTTTTTCCTAATGTCCAGACAACAAGACAAGTCTTGCAACAAGCTAAGACTGAAGCCACAACTGAAACTCAGACACAGTGACTCCATCTATATCTTCAACACCAGGCTATGCTGCTAGAGAGCCTTTTTGCTTGAGTATGTGCAGGAGAATTCTCTGTAGCTCTGAGCTGTGCCTTCAGCAGTTGCCCTTACCTCATATCCAGTAATTTAAAACTAGACCCAAAGAGAGAAGATTCCTAATCTTGGTGTTTTAACTTCTAAGCCTGTCTAGAGACTGCTTTTTTGGCTCTTTCTGCAGCCAAATTTATGTAAAATGCCTGCATCTATATTTGTGCTTTGTCAAGAACAGTACTAATGATGAATGAAAATGGTTTAGTGTGAGGTGTTCCTGCCCATGGGACCTCTTAGGGTCCTTTCCAACCCTAACTATTCTATGATTCTATGATTCATCAATAGTATCTACTAATCTCTCTGCCACATATAGGTTATCCATGTAGATCCACCAAATCCAAGACTTTTATTCATCTCGTGTATTCACTCAATGAATAATAGCCTTTAATTTAAAAAAATGTATCTATCTACCTAAGATGCCTAGTGACTAATAAAGGCCCTTAGGAGAAGAAATCTAACTAGCTAGACACAACAGAGTCTAGGGAAACATTCAAAGATAGTATGGATCAAATGACATCTCTAATCAAATGATCATTAGCAGAAGCACTTTGTGTCCTCTTGCAGATCTTGACGGATCACTGTCCTTTACCCAGCTAATACGCTCTATTAATCTCATTCAAGAAACTATGTTTCACAGCAGGCTTTAAAATCAGGGAAACTCAGAAGTTATCAACGCAAAAGGGAAGCACAGCACACTTATTTGGTAAGGAGATATTTTCTAAAGACTGGAAAAGCACAAGAAAGCAAGTAAATGCCTTTTTCTACTGTGGCATTAACATGAGACTGCACGCCCCATTTTCTCAAGGAGAAGATGCCTAAAAGCCAAGCTTACTGCTCCATTTAATATTGTGAAATCTGAAATACTGTAGATAACCACCTACCAATGCATATATTTCTTCCCTGTACTATCCTTTGCCCATAGCCTTCCCATGCTCACAAGTAGCCCTCTCATACCCAGTCTTTTAACAGCACTGGTGCTGACTAACATACAAAGCAGTACAGGTAATCCCCATGATCTCCTCTATGGACCAAAGTTATGATCAAGTCTCTGTGGCTAATTGAAAAGCAACCCATCAAACAGCAGTACTGAGACTGAAGTGACTGCTTCCACAAAGGGTAAACAAGTATCTCTCTTCTACTCTTATCCGTTATCCAGTGAGACGTTCATACAAATGGACTGAAGTAAGGAAAAGCAGGTTCAGAGCACGCATGTAAAATTATTAGACCTGCTATTAAATTTACTTTTTATCAGTACTTGAATATTTCAAGACATCATTCTGAGTCAGAGAAAAGCAATATTTGTTAACAAGAAGAATCTACCTAAGGTTCTGGAAGAGAATGGCACCCCATACGTGGATTCTATTTGAGTACAGACCAAACAGGACAGAAAATAATAAGTATTGCAAGTGTCTTTGCATTTATCTGACTTCCAGAACACCAGTAGTTCTCTGAACTTTCTACCTGTTCAGATTACAAGTGGCTCTACACACTCAGAGTCATATTGCGAACCCTCTTGGCAAAAAGGAGCAGATATATAGACAGGAGAGCAAATGACAAGAAATAAAGTTCCATAGGGTCCCACAGAGCACTGCATATAATATGTGGACTCCAAGAGGTACCAGTAGCTGCTGATCCATAAAAAAGGTACAGAAGAAAGGATCTGGGCCTGCAGAATCCTTAAATGAATAGAAAAGTGTATGTAAAGTGGATCAAAATACCAAAACTCATTGAACAAAGCTATCCCCTGCCTTTTGAGACTTATAATAAATAAAAAGAGCAACTCACCCTTGGACCTGGTATACCAGGGATTCCAGGCTTGCCTTCCAGACCAGGCTCTCCCTTTGAAAGTGAAAAGTTTTAGGAAGTTAACTTAGTTAAGAAAAACTAATGAACTAGATAACCATTTCCCAGCTGATTTGCACTACCATTACTGCATGGCTACCTAGACAACTCTTACCTGGTAATTATGTTGTTCTGTGAGCAGAAGAGAATAAGAAAATAGGATAGAGAAAAGTGACAATGCCCTGATTAAACACAGAGCACACAACTGTATTTAAATCACACAATTAAAACCAGGTAAATTACAGAATAAAACCTAGCTTTGCCTAAGTAACACCTCTTCACAATGCCATCAATTTTACAAACTCAATCAATAGCAGAAACACAGAAAACTTTTCAAAGGTGAGGAAATACAGAGTATTTGCAAATGGAGCAGCAGTGGCAGTCTGAACTGAGATATCCAGCAGGGTTGGGTTATAGAGTATAAGTAGAATGAGTTACAATTAAGTCAAAAGTAAGAATGTTGGCATGTCTAAATTGTTGCAAAATGTATGGTGAAGCATAAACACACATACGCAATTCTTGTTTCATCCACAAAATGTCTTAGCCAGGACCTTGTGGCATAAAGCCAACCCCTTTTAAGAGCAACCATCCTCTGACCTTCATTACAGGATAGAATCATAGAATAGTTAGGGTTGCAACTTAGCAGTTAGTGTTTCTCTGAGGTGTGCTGAATGCCCACACCACTCTTCAGGATGTTAGAAAAGCAATCAGGGTCTGCATGACAACAGCCTTGAGGCAAAGTCTGCACATGTCACAGAATCATAGAATGATATCCTGGGTGCTGCCTCCATACGTTCAGAGTGGTCATCCACAGCAGGAGACCTCAAAACAGTGAAGAGGAGGCTGGGGCATTGTTTAGATCTTAGTGCCTGAATAATGTATAAGATTTTCAAGTATGCCTCAATGCCGGACTGAATTCCAGTTTCTGGGAATTGCAAGTGGTAAGAGAAACTACTTACTGGAGGTCCAGGAAGTCCAGGTTGGCCTTGTGGTCCTCGTGGCCCAGGCATTCCCTACAGAAATGTTTTTTTTTTAATAGCATTAATATATCTGTGTGAAAAAATATATGGGCGCATTACTCATGCTGGCAATCGTTCAAGACCTATTCACCCCTTCCCTCATAGGTCCTAAGAACCAGTGCAAAGACCAGCTGGTTTTCTCCAGTATGTGGAGAATACTCCTTCAGCTACTTAAATTGTCATCACTTATTAGACTGCACAGACTGAACCACCCACACTCAGCAGGCATTTATCTATAACTGGCTTTTTGTTTTTCAAAGGTAATAACTTGACCAAAAACTTGGGATTATCCTGGATATTCCAATAAAACACCGTGAGTTGGGGTTTGGTGCTGGAGAAAAGCAATTCTTGCAAAAACAGCATCCGCGGGCACTTCTCCTGAACCAGCACAGCTGTGAAGGGCCTTAAGGTATCATTTATATGATGTATGTCATTATATTAAATAACAGCTAAATACAAATTATGCACCTGTTGACACAAAAATCAAAGTGTAAATATATTTTGCTTATACGTAGGAGTAACAGATTAAAGCAGCAGGTGTCCTGCCCCTATTTGAGTGCCCAGGTTCAGAGGCAAACTCACATAAAACTCAAATACAGTTTGACTTTCATATTAACACTTCCCTAGACTTCAAGAATTGTGTAGCTGACTCTCAAATTCATGCTTCTCATTCATGTTAGATTCAACACATTTGAAAAGGACATTTGCTGTTTATTTTCTCCACTGTAAATAGGAAAACTTCTTTCCTGATGTCCTGAAAATGCTTCTTATCTATCTTAACTTAGAAGTACTATTATAAAGCAAAAATCTAATCTAACAGGCAATTGAACTACATACAAGTATTTTTGCAATGGAAGAATAGATACTGAATCTCTCTTACTTGTTCTCCTTTTAGGCCTTCAATAGGTATCTGTAATAGAAATGCAGAGTCATAAAGGATAAAAAGAAGAAAGACAACATAGAAGGTGCCAGAGGTATGATGGTTCCCCACAGTGTATATATATCCCCACATCATTCTCTTGAGATGCACACTAACTGCAACAGCTCCTCAAATCCTTCTTCAGGCTGCTCTCTATTTAAACATCTTGGACCGACACAAGATTTGCTCAGTTACTATGCAGTGATTTGTGCGGTTGCTTAAGCAGTAAGAACTTATCAGTGTAAGTAAGTTAGCAAATTCTTATTTTAAATCACAAAGATCCATTGAATGCAGAAGGCATCATGTAAATACCAGGCTGACTTTGGATATGGTGCATCCCAGGCTGCTCTACACCCACCTGATGAAACTTTAAACTCATTTTCAGGTTTTATACATATCTTTCACAGCCTCTTGGTAACTACTCTCGCATCATCAATCTCACAATTAGGCTGAGCTGTAAAAGGCTCTTACCCAAACAGGGGTTTTATTCAGAGCTTTCTCTTTCTCTCTCCTTTGCTTTCTACCACATTCTGGGCAAGGAAATTACCTGCTGCCTTTCTCATGGTTACCAGGGAGCTTCTTATTCTTGTCTTTAGCACCCAGTCCTTCTTTGGCACAGTGTTACAGTTAATGTTGCTGCTATCATCATCTCTTTAATGCTTTCTATCAATAATTCAAGAATGCTCTTTCCTAATTTTAATCCTAATATTTTCGGAAAGTAAAATGAATATTTCCAAACTGGTTTGTTACCAGCCCCTGTAGAACTCAGTTCTAAACCTCTCCCCTGCATACTTTGTGGTAAATCTTCTTTCTCCATTCACTTGGAGATGACCTCTTCATACAGGAAACACTAACTTCTGGACATTCTTACATCTCTGCTACTGATGCCTCTGGCATCAGGAAAGGAATTACTGAAGGCAGAGGGATGTACAAAGTCATGTAAATCAGTTCCCCTTTTTCTTCTCCAATCCCAACTCTCATGCCCAGCCCATGACAAATGCACTCCATAATTCAACTCAACTCTGCACTTTCATTTGCTTTTATAACTTTCACAGGCTCTATTTTCAAAAGTCCACTAGGCATCAATTCAGCAATTGTCCTGGAAACCACACAGTCCTGTCACACATATTGCTTTCCCTGATGCACCTCAGCCAATGTTTTCACTGCCTCTTCAAGTCCTGATCTTCACATTTTAAAATATCCCAAAGTTGTGGCATTGCCTCTCCTTGCTGGAACCCACCACTTACCTTCTTCAAAGATCTTCACTGCCTTAAACTTCAGGGTTTTTGGAAGAAAAAAACGATTAAATAATATCTTTCATTTAATAAATCCTCACCCCCCCAACTTCCACCTTCTCTTCTCATGCAGTAATGCCTACAATGCTTGAGAAAGCTAAAAGCCAGAAATAAATTCTTACTAAAGAGCCCGGCAATCCTGGAGGTCCTGGTTCACCCTGCAGGGAAACATGAAAGCAAGGAAAAAAAACATAACACAGCACACAGCATAGCACAATGCATAACATAAGACAAAACAAAAGCAAACCTCTGAGTGTATTTTCCAACTGCTGTTATATATTTTTATTTCCAATACCATCCTGTAATTAATAGACATGAACATGCAATCCCAATTAACTCTGTTTTCTCTGTCCTGCAGATAAATACATGCAGGAACTTGTTGTGTTCTCTATTATTGTGATGTTATACATTGATTTTTGTGACTTAACATGACTGATTCACTGGATGCACCATAACATTAAATTCAAGCTTTAAAAGTCTTATAATAGGTCTACACATACTACACAAATAAACCTGATTAATGCTCACATCTCTAACAGACTGCAGGATGGATATTTAGGGACTAAAATGCTTTTGTTTGTTAATTACCAAAATGTCTTTGCAAAAAGGAAAATCAGGTGAAAATGGTACCATTTTCACCCAAGTAATTTTATAGAGCAGAATCACTGTGTTTGCAAGACACTGAGGGGCTGCACCATCTTTACATGATTTATTGCAATCCAGGCTATCAATTTGTTCCAACCCATTTTATTCTGGCAGAGTTCATCATTTATAATGCTGTAAGACTAAGCATCCATAAGGTATATTCTTTACATTAGGTACAAACTAATGCAGAAGTCATCATAGAGCTTCCTTTTATGCTCTATTTATTCATTACTCATGTAGGTCTCTGAATGACCTAGCATATCTTTCATGCTCTTAAAGCAAGTTTAATTACTAGTTGTTATTTATTCTAAAGAGGGTCCATGCTGTGCCAGGAGATACACATCAGACAGTGAAGACACACATGAGCTGCACTGAAAGTAATGGAGCAAGGAGCTCAACATCTGGAAGTAAAAAATGCAGCCACTTTAGAGATAAGGATGAAGTGTTACAAACTCAAGACTTGATGGAGCTTTGAGCAACCTGGTCTAATGGAAGATGTCCCTTCCCATGGCCAGGGGGTCATAACTAGATGAGCTTTAAGGTCTCTTTCAAACCCCATGATCATATAATCATATGATGCCATGAAGTGGTAATGTCTTTCCATTCATGCCAAAGAAATAGGTAGGAAATACCAAAACCACAATGTCACCTCTAGCAGAGAGAGAAACATGAGGCTGACCTGGAGACTAACAACACCATAAAATAATGTGGTCAGAATTGCTGCTGAGAGCTGTGAATAGTTATTTTGCAGGTAAGAGAGCTGGGCTCATTTAATTTGCTCTTTCTGAGTCAATTCTACACTTCCTGGGTCAAAAAAATGGCATCTACACACAACCTTATTATCTTTTCCACTCACTTTTCTTAGGTGAGGAAGATTTCCTGAGCCAAGCTACTCTCTACTTCTTTCTACTACTACTATGAAATTTAGAGCAAATGAACTATGACCAGGCACAATCTGACATTCATTTATACTGATTTCATGGCTGAAGCAACATCAGAAACATGATGTTAACATTGAAATGAATATAAGCTTCACTTATACAAATGTGACAAATATTAGGCCAATATCCCTGATATTTGAGGTGAGCCTGCCCCCTGAACATGAGCCGGCTGCAGCATGAGCTTACAGCCCAGAAAGCAACCGTATTCTGAGCTGCATCAAAAGAAGCGTGACCAGCAGGTCGAAGGAGGTGATCCTGCCCCTCTACTCTGCTCTCATGAGACCTCACTTGGAGTATTGTGTGCAGTTCTGGTGTCCTCAACATAAAAAGGACATGGAACTGTTGGAACAAGTCCAGAGGAGGGCCATGAGGATGATCAGGGGACTGGAGCACCTCCCATATGAACACAGGCTGAGAAAGCTGGGTCTGTTCAGCCTGGAGAAGAGAAGGCTGTGTGGAGACCTCATAGCAGCCTTCCAGTATCTGAAGGGGGCCTACAGGGATGCTGGAGAAGGTCTCCTCATTAGGGACTGTAGTGATAGGACAAGGAGTAATAGTTTCAAATTTAAACAGCAGAGGTTTGACTTGATGTAAGGAGGAAGTTCTTTACTGTAAGGGTGGTGAGGCAATGGAATGGGTTGCCCAAGGAAGCTGTGAATGCACCTTCCCTGGCAGTGTTCAAGGCCAGGTTGGACAGAGCCTTGGGTAACATGGTTTAGTGTGAGCTGTCCCTGCCCATGGCAAGGGGGTTGGAACTGGATGGTCTTAAAGTCCTTTCCAACCCAAACTATTCTATGATTCCATGATTCTATGATTTCTGGCACAGGCGGTCAAGGAGCAATTAAAAGTGTGTCTAAATCCCTCTTCTGCATCCCATCCCAACTCACCTTTTCTCCTTTAGTTCCACTGGCACCTGGAGGGCCAGGGCTTCCAGCAGGGCCCTAAAACAGGTAAAATTGATAGAATAAAGTTTGCTTTATGTAATGCAGTCATCAGTTGCCATTCCCTTAAAACACGGGAGAAATATAAGGCTTCATGTTTTGCTGTCAGCAGCACAGTTATGTCCCATTGCACTATAGAAGGAGCTAATACAACACAGAAGGCTGCTTTGGCATTGCTGCATAGAGAGGAAGGGGAATAAGGACGGAGATGCCCCAGCAGCCACAATAACAGCAATCCAGTATCAGCCAGTTCAGGAGGATTGCAGTTCACGGAGTACATCAGCATCAAACACAACATATTCAATAAAATTTGGGCATGAAGATTTGCTGTTAAGTGTCTATACATGAAAAAGGCAAAAAAAGCTTCAGAAGACCCAATTTCTGCAACAGGGTGCCACTTGGAGAAATTACTCCTTAGAAGTAATAAACTCTTGGCATCCACCTTAACATCCCTCTGCAATTTCTCACTTCATCTACATTTAGTGCAAGTAGAAACCAGCACTATAAACAATGTGATGAGTATAGTGAACTTAATTCATTGTGATTCTAGTGCATCCAGCATCAGAAAACATTTCCATCTTATAAAGACAGTGATAAACACTAACTAGGTAAATACTTTCCTGTATAGAATAAACTGTGATTGAGGAACAAAGCAGAGAGAAAACGATGATTAGCTGTCAAATTCCCCGTGGAGAAGCAGAACATTTAGTGCAAAAATGTCTATCACAGAAAGGAAGATGTAGATTTAACAAAGATTAAGACTGGTAATGACACTATACCTTGCCATCTAAATACTAAAGAGGTATCTGGTATGGAAACAAAAATACTCCCCAACAGAATCATGTTGAAACTCTGGCTGCTAGAAGAACAAGAGACTCAGGCATCACATGGTTGTAAAGCACATTCAGATCAGACCTACTTTGCAGGATCAACCAACTGAAGACAAACTATACAAACAAATCTTATACTGAGGATTCAATATGCAGTTCCTCCACCTCTTCACTTGCAAAAATGTGCCTCCAAATGATCCTTTCCAGAGAAGGAAACAGTATAGGCAGCACGAATAGGGTGCAGAACCAGAAACCTGAAGGCTTCAGGCTCAAAGGTATCAATGATTAACTGCATGGCTTATGGCAAATCACTTTTTAGCCTCTGCTTCTTACTCTGTCCTTTGCTATTGGGACCAGAAGATTCTTGGGAGTAAAGGATGCCTCTCATTAAGTATCATAACCTGAGTAATGAAAATAGCCTTATGGGATCTGCAGATAGTTTTAGACAAAGCATTATCTGCTTAATCAGCAGAAATGTATTAATCTTTTAAACTATTTCCTGGTTTCAACTCATCTTAAAAATGTAAATAGTTTCAAGCCTTTCTTATTGAAAACAAACTAAATAGATTAAATCCAGTTGTCTCCCTTTCATGTTGTGGGAAGGAAATAAGTTTATAAAACTCAGGCTTGAACAACTGAATTTTATACGTTCTTCCTTATGTTTTTAATGAAAATTCAGACAAACATCTAAACTATCACATTTGAAGGACTGGCATTTCCTTGAAGTGCATATTGCATTACAATTTAAAAGCAAACAAAAAACCTGTGCTAATAAAGATCCATAGAATAAAGAGTACAGGATCCTGCCATTGCTCAGCAGCCATCCAGGAGAAATCCCAATTTTAGCATCAACTTCCACTCATTCCAAAGAAAAGCCTCCAGTTGTTGAGCATTTGCTACATACCTGTTTTCCCTCCAGACCTGGCTTTCCAGGGAACCCATCTAGGCCTCGTTCTCCCTGGAAAAAGAAGACAAAGAACCTCTATAACTCATATCAGTGCTGTGAAAGTCGTGATTCTGCAAGAGACGTCTGCATTATCTGCTCCACGAGTAAGGAGTAAGGAGAGAAATTCAAGCCAGCTCAATAGAGAATATGACTGAAGTCCCCGCATCTCTACTACGAAGAGTTGCAGCAACCAGAATGTGTTGTGTGCTATAGCTTTCCATGTCATCATCCTTCCCCTGTGTGCTGACATGGGTTCACGTAAACTGAACAAAGAGCACTGGGAGAACATCAGCTCTTACAAAAATAATCAATCCACAATCCAGCAATAGCTCATTTTTACCCAGTTAAGAAAAACCTGTCATTTTTCACCTTTGCTTTCCATAACCTTGGGGAACAATTAGTCTGTTTCTATATATCTCCAAAGTTAGACAGCCCACAAAGTGCACACGAAATGTATTCCACCACTTTATTTTCAATACCTGAAGATATGTTTGTTTTTTTTCCACATATAACTAAATCTGACTTTTGCTTGCTACAGTTTCAGGCTAGCATGTCATTCCCTGACCCCTCACAGAGAACAGGCTGAACCCTTCATCTTTACAAAGGCCTTTTATGTATTTGAAGTCTTGCAAAACTCCCCCTTCAGACCTTTCCAGCCTAAACAACCTCAGTGCTTTCAACTTTCTTCATAGGCGCATTTTTCAGTCCTCTGATCACATTTATTGCTCCTATTTGTGCACTGCCCACCTTTTCCACACCTTCTCACAGTAGCTAGGTGCCTGGAGCTGGACACAGCTAAGGCTGACTTTGAGCAGAAAGATTATTTCATGTTTTATAGAGTATTCTTCTACTTAAAACCCAGGATAATGTTTACTCCAAACCCACTTCCTCAGGACAGCTCCTTAATAAGTTGTTCCAAATCTGTAGCAGTTTGCAATTCTCCCACAAGTATGAAGCATCCTGTTGTTCCACATTCAAGCTTAATGTATTCCATATTTTAGAATCCAGGGCCTTAATGGAGACAATGACAAGATCAATAATATACTCCTGCTGAACTTCACTTCCCTCTTATTGATTGTGGTCTCTGTTCATTCCAGCTGCTTTAGGTTAAAACCCGTTGAAATAGGGATTTTTCTCTTACTCTGTAAAAGGCTTACCCCTCTGCAGGATGAAATACTGATTTTGCTTGTATCCTGCACAAACCGTTGAATATAAATTATCAGATACATACTGTGCCACTGTTAACATAAATGTGCATGTAAAACAAATGCTAAGAATATGAGCAGTGACAGCAAAGTATCAGCTTTACTTTTTGAATGTTTCAGTCATCTTAATTCTGATTGGTGTCCCACAGGACCCCTGTTAGACTTCTGTTATTATCTGCAAACCCATACTTACAGCACTGGATTTAATTGGCTCCTTTTGAAAACTACATTGATCAGCAAATTAGAAATGGTTTTGTAAATCAATTTCTTTCTCCTTCTGCTTTAGAAAGTCAATCAGCATTGTAACATAAATGTTAATTTAAAGAATTATATTAGTGGGACCTGTATGCTACAGAAAGCAGCTGAAAGCCAGTGTCAGACATCAGGATCTACTTGCTTTTGGAATGATAGTTTCTGCATTAATGGTTTCCTTTGCACTGACTGAACCACAAGTATCCTGACTTTCAGTAAGCAACAGTCTGGTAGATTGCTGACAAAATGTGAAATGTATTCCCAGGAGGAATTTTAACATCAACACACTTCAGAAAGGAGTATTTCACACATGCTGTTTTAGCTGCCAAAACAGAAGAGTGTCAATGTTCTTAGTGGTAGCAATGGGGGCAGGGAAAGGCAAATATGTTATTCATACAAACCCATACAATAAAGCTCCTTGAAAACGCTACAAAAGTCTCAGATTTCAATTTTTTTTCTTCAGAAAAAGCTGTCCTTATAAATATTTTTTATTATTATTTTCTCCATTCCTTAAAAAAAAGGCTATTTAGAGAAAGTTGGGGGGGATGGGTTTTAGAGGTTTGGGTTTTCTTGTTTTGTTGATTTGTAAAAAAAAAATAAATCAAACACAATAAAAGTTTTACTCTTCAATTTTCATTTTAAGACCCCATTTAATTTTCCTGTGCTCTATAGTTTTTTTCTGGTTTTAATCGATAAGCAACAAGTGAAAATTCCAATTCCACAGAAAATTTAGTACTGTTTTCTGACCTCTAACAGTTAGAAAGTGTGATGATCCATTGGAAAATGATTCCCCAAAGAGTCAGAAGGTTCCTGGGAAAGAATGATGGAGAGCAACCGCACTGCATAGAGGGACCTGGCAGCCCTGCTGCCTCCTTGCATGAGCTCTTCTCTAATACAAGACAAGGATTTACAGGATAGACAGATGTTTATGCAGCAAAAGCAATGCACTGTGTCATTCTGAACTGCTGTACGTGCCTAAATTAATATGCCAAGTATCACATAGATATATGGTTTATCTTGGCAGCCAAGTGCATCATGCTTATCTCTGTCCTGGAGTCCATTGTATGAAAAGGGACAGGAGACATCACTCATATTGTGCAGTGGCTCCCTTAAAGTGCAGATGTAACTGATAACTACTGGATTTGGGAACCTATAAGGCCTCAATATTTATATCTGAGTTCCCAGGACATATTAGAACTCAGCAGCAAGACGTATTATAGAATATTTAACCTTTTTTTTTTTGATACTAGGGTGCAGATTTGATATACTAATACTCAGCGCGTGGGCCAGTGCTCTCATCTGGTATAATAAACACTCTTCTACTCAAGCACAAAGAAACACAGGTTGTGTAGGTGTCAGTATTCAAGTTACAGACTGAAGAGCAGACAAGGAAATATTTGGCCTGCCGAATTTACACCCACTGGTTTCACAGTCGTACTGGCTGGTAGAAGTTAAAGCAATGGCAGCGGGTGCTCTGAGACCGTCATTAAAGCTGGGAAAAAATCAAAGTACAATCGTTGTAACAGAGATCTGGCTGCTCCAGGAAAAAGAAAATAAAGGGAGCTCTAATTGTGCATATCCTTTTAATGAAACAAACCCTAATTCATTTATTCCCTACTTTAATCTTCCTCTAGCTTAGTCAGCTGCCTGCCCACACACAGTTCAAGCTTCCTCTCCCATCACAGTGATGTCAGAAAGATGGATTTTCTTCCGGGAGCCAAATATTCCAGCAGATTAGACAACCTCGCCTCCAGAAAAGCAGTGGCTAGACACAGCACACTGAGCCAGGCCTGCAAAGGGCTAAGGCAAAAGCATGAGGAAGATAAAGTATGATCCAGCCTTTTGCTCTAGCTGCAGCAGAGAGGATTGAGAATGCAAAGCATGATCATGGCATCGTAAATGGCAAAACGGGCACAGGGAACTGACATCTTGACACATGCTAAAGCAAAACACAATATCTCACCCTAAGGGTCTATTGATCATTTTTCCCAGTAGGCAAAAGCTTGGTGTAAATCTCAGGGTTTCTTCTCCGGAAGAGTGAGAAACAGGAATAAGAGCATGCTAACAAGCTAATAATGCTCTCTTTCACATATAGCCAGACATAAAGACAGCTTGAACACAGGCAAAGCTACCAGACCAGCACTGAGATATTCCTGTCTCAGAACAAGCTGAAGACATAAGCAGGACAGGACATTGCTCAGGGCTGGAAGACATTCAGAGCTGGCAAGAAACATGCCTGTTTTGCCTGCATGAGTAAAGGGGCCACATGCGTCCAACAGATTCTAGTCATCCCCCACCTCCGGCTGTTTACTGGGCACAGGCACAGCAAAACACCTTTTTGATGGTATTGCTGGGAGCATCAAGCACTGCCTGGCAGTTCTGCAGCACCTGATGTCTCTCTGAACACAGTGATCAAACTGAAACAATAAAGACTTTGTGCCTGCCCAGCTCTTCATTTAAATGGTTATTCCAGGTATAGCAGGCTCTAGGTCTCTTGAATAATTAATGTGGTTCAAATCTCTCCCCACGTTCTGTAAAAGAGCTATTCCCAGACAGGAGAGAACAGGGAATTGGGAAGCAGCTCCAGCCAGATGAAGCCTTTAACATGGGAACTACCTGGTACTCACAGCTACCGAGTTTATTGTGATGGGAAAAGACAGAAACATGGGAAAAATAATTGGAACATCTGCAGTAAGATTAGGATGTGCCAGATGCAGTCATGGTCATAAGCAGTCAATGGTCATTCACAGTTTTTAGGTGGTACACACCATGTGGACACCACACTATATTCCCTCAGTGGCATACCTTCACTCCTTCTCTCTCTCCTCCATCTCTAGTTGTACACTGATGAGAAGTCCCTAAATGTGTGCTCAGATCTCTATTCACAAAGCCCCCCTGCACTCCCATGGGAACTCATTCCCATACAGCAGCCAGAGGTGCAGGGCAGATAGCAAACTTCATCATTAACCACCTCCCAAAGCTGCGGGCAGCCCCCCCCACCAAATGGGCCAAGGCCCAAAGCAGCCTGGTTTCGACTAGCATGCATCAGGAATACCTTGTCTCCTCGTGTTCCTTTTTCTCCTCTTTCTCCTTGTAGACCCTAAGAAATAAAAGGAAAATGAGATTATAAAGGTCAATTCAAGTAGAGGCATAGTTATCTCCTCTAATCAGCACCAAATCGCTGTTCATGTCTGCACAATCTATTGAAGTTAATCTCAGGGGCATTTCCCATGTTGCCAGTCCTCAAAGTTGGCCCCAGGCATGGTTCTAAACAGACTTAGAGCAGGGATGACCTATGGGCCCAGGAACGTTCTGTAATATTATATTGCCTGCAGACACAGGACCCTCCTGCCAACACAGAGTGGAGGGACAGGGAGCACACCACAGCTGCAGATGGTCTGGAAAACAATCAGTGCTCTGCATTTTTCATGTTGCTCATAAACGATGAGGACTTTGGTAGAGGACAATGCTAATGGAAAAACCTGTTGTCTGAACAAACAAAAATGCCCATTCCTGGTGGTTTTTGATGCAGCAGGAATCTGGCAGATGTTAGATCATCCCTGTCCTGGAGGCCCAAGCACATGTTTGCACTGTGAATCCAATACCAGTGTTCATCTGGACTGCAAAATTCATCTCCTCCCAGGTACAACAGGGCCATTGCTGGGGCTTAGTTTGATAAAAGATAGCAATACTAACTCAGTAGGCAAGGGACTCAGTAGGCAGGAACACATTTCACCTTCCCTTGGCACAGCAAAAACCCTGAATTTTACCTTTATTGTAGCAACTGAACAACAAACTAATAGCTACACAACAAACTAATAGCTACAGGCAGACAAATATGCTCAGTCAGTAGCGGCCTCTCTAAAACTGCCAAATCTTAAAATCATTCTTATTGTAATAATACATTCGTATTTAAACTTCCATTTATTTTATGCTATAGAAGAAGTTTACCTCCAAGGTAATGAGAGCCACATGTCTGGGTTTATTTGCCCCCTAGGATGATCTACATAAATAAGATGTTCAGATCACAGGCCATGGTTGTCTATGAGAAAACTCTGTACAGCCCTATCCATCTCTAACAACCCAAACTGAACCTGCAGTTTCCCACACTGCAAAGAAATTACCCCACCATTTCCTAAGAGTAAATGACAGGAGGTTTAGAAATATGACTCCTTTAATAACTATGGGGCCCATGTGTAGACTGAGTAGATGATTATTGCCCTGCTCCTCGCCAGCAGCTCAAGCCAAATGTCAGTCGTGGGGTAGAAACAGACAGGACCTTCAGCAATGGTGCACCACATGAATGCTTTACTTCTCACACAAACAGGTGACCCAAGGAGCAGGAAGGAAATGTTATCATAACTTTGTCTATGTATCTCATTCATATTGAAAGAGATCTATCTCATTGGCAGGTAATGCCACCCCCATATTCATTTCAGCATCTTCAAACCTAATACAAATTCAGCCTTAGACCATATAGGGAAACAGCATGCAAAAAGACATGGGAAAATACAAAAGGGCTCGAGCTCTTTTAAATACATTTGATTCCTTTGTAGTGAATTTTAAAGCAAGTCCTTGGCTGGTACAGTGCATGAGCACATCTTGTATGCCATGACAGGCACTGATGTGCATCATAGAATAGTTTCGGTTGTAAGGGACTTTTGCAGGTCATCTACTCCAATCCCCTGCATTAAGCAGGGACGTCTTCAACTAGATCAGGTTGTTTCAAGCTGTGTTCAACTTGGCCTTGAACATTGCATGGGATGAAGCATCTGCCACCTCTTTGGGCAACCTGTTCCAGTGTCTCACCACACTCATAGTGAAGAATTTATCCTTAATATCGAACCTAAAATCTACCCTCTGTCAGTTTAAAGCCATAATCCCTTGTCCTGTCACCACATGCCCTTGTAAAAGGTTATTTTCTAGCCTTCTTGTAGTCTGTTCAGGTGCTGGGAGCTGCTCTAAGGTCTCCCCTTCAGGAGCTTTCTCTTCCTCAGGCTGAACCAGCCCAGCTCTCTCATCCTGGCTCAAGAGCAAAGCTGCTCCAGCCCTGTCAGCATCTCTGTGGCCTCCTCCAGGACTGTTTTAACAGGCCCATGTCCTTCACATCTTGTTACCCCGGAGCTGGATGAGGACTGAAGGTGGTGATCTCACAAGAGTGCAGTAAAGGGGCAGGATCCCCTCCCTCGACCTGCTGCTCCCACTGCTGGGATACAGTCCAGCATGGTTGGTTTCTGGGCTGCCAGTGCACAGTGACAGATCACGTTGAGCTTCCCATCAACCAACACCCCCAAGTCCTTCTCCTCATGGTTGCTCTCAATCTCTGCATCCTCCAGCCCATATACATACCAGAGGTTGCCCTGACCCAGTCAGGTCCTTAAATCTCAGAAAATCCAATCAGCTCCTACAGCACCAGCTTAAAGGCTGCCTCCATAATTGCCAAGGTGAGACCACAAGACAGAGATGTTAACTTGATAGAACTTGATTTATTTTGGTCTTGCTGACTGTTCATTCAAGGCAGGCTTGTCTCTGAGCCTAAAGGCTGTTCTCTGACTGTTTCAAAATACAATTGGAAACTTGCTAAGAGATAGGGTTTGGGGTTTTTTTTAGCATTTTGATGACATTTTCAAGCACCATATAAATGGTGCATCAACACAGTGGAAGCATCACAAAACCACTGGCTGTTATCTCAATAATCAAATAATTTCTACTGGCATCTTGCTGCTGTCTACAGGTCTGTTATTTAAAGAGATCAGAAGAAAGTCAAGAAAATGTCTCTATTGGACATAGTACAGGTGAGTGGTCAGACATCAACTGTATTGCTAATGATAAAGAAAAACACAGCTGGGAAGAACACACTGAAAAAGCAGAGAAAGTTTGCAGAGCATTAAAAATGTACCAAAAGCCATGACTTACCGGTGCACCCACATAGCCTTTAATTCCTGGAGGACCCTGCTTTCCCTCGGATCCCTGGCAAGGAATTGAGATACAGTAAAACACCAGAAACTGTCTCACATAAGAATAAAACCAGTTATTCAGAAATGGAAGTGGCATTTCTGGGCTCACAAGGGGCTGTTGAGGATTCTCCATTCTCTCAGCGCTAACACAGACAGCAGGGTCTGACCTTCCAGCTACTTACACAAAATGATACCCCAATGTTTTCTTCTATCCTCAGGGCTCAGATATTAACAAGTTTTATCCTTCTGCAAAAGGCAAACTGCCCCATGCAAACTCCTCTACAGGTAATTCCAAAGGCTTTGGCCACATCAGTCATTGCCTGCTCATTGCATGCGGGGTGATTGAGCTCTGTTTTGGCTCCTGAACACTGGTGGTGGAACAAAGCGCAGGAATGTGTTGCTGCAAACACTGACGCAAAGGCCATATCCCAGCATAAATGAACCACAGACTTCAAAATATTGCTTATTTTGAAGAATAAATGAAAAGAAACAGATCTGAACTATATACTCCACTGTTTATTTTCAGCATAAGTGGAAGAAATGAAAGAGGAACAGGTACATTTCAGTAGCCCTTCAGCTGGCTACACACTCACTTTCCCTGGAGAGATGGAGAGCACTCTCATTGTGTGCTTTTATGTGTCTTACAATGGCTAAAAATGGTCTGGATCCTCAGCTGAACAGGCTCAATCCTCAAAACCATCCTATGGAGACAGACTAGACCTGACAAAACAGAGTTTGACCACAAGAACTGGTTTGGCATCACCTATATGACTGATTCTTTTCTTACTTATCTCAACTCCCTTCCCATCCAGTTAACTTCTGTGTTTGTAGTGGATAAAACTTCAAAAGAGATCAAGATTTTATTTTTAAATCACTTCTGCATTTCATATTAATAGACCTTTTCTTCTTAAAAAAAGAAAAAAAAAGCAGACAAAAAAAAAGCAACAACCCACAATCAAACAAATAGAACCCTCAAGATATGTTTGCAATGTGTTATTAGCTGAACTGGGGCTTTTTTTCCTAATGCAAGTGCCCAGGACACTGGCCATGTCACATCCCTGTTTACACTCACCTTAGCCCAAATGATAATCTCATTTGGAGCAGTTGTTAAGAACAGACCTTGGCTGGTCTGTACTTGGCTAGTGTTCCATCACTGCTTTAAGGAATACATTGCCCATTGCCAAAACAGTCCACCTCCCTTGGCCAGGGAGGACTTGACTTGTTAAAGCAGATGAACCTGTGCCCTGAATCCTGTGTGCAGTTCATCAGCTCAGCTGTGAAATGGCTGAACCTTTGTTAAGCAAACCACATGGTAAACTTAGAGGTTAAGAGCGATTCACAATTCACAAACCAATTAACAAGAGCTGGGTTTAAGCACAGGCAAAATGGTTCTGGGGATGTCTACAACATCAGGCACCTGAGGACCTGCAAGTTCAGGAAGTGGTGCAAGTCTTCTAATGGCAGCAGGCATGCTTTCCCTTTAGCCTGCAGAAAAATACTGCTATCAAAGAAGGTAAAACCTATAGGCTTTATAAAGGCCTGCTCCAAACTGTCCAAATTATCAAAGTCCAACTCAGCACCGTTACATAAATCATGGCTATAACACTCAGCAAAAGTTACAGAGAAACAGGGTTTGTCTGGATGAGAGGACTTGCTGATCCCACTCAGGGTCTTTGCTGAGATCATGTCTGGTAAACCAGAGAAGTGTGAGACATTCAACAGCTGAAGCAAACAAGAAGGGAATTTGTCAAAATGAAACTCTTACCTAATACTTTAGAATTCAAAGCCTTGATGTTTTTTTCCCTCTGCCTCTGTTTTTGCTATCAAGTGCAGATAACTGTCAGTTCAGATGGGGATGTTACAGCTCTGTCAGTGCCATAGCATTGACAGCCACAGAAAATCTCATTAACTGTTTACTAAAAATATGGGGGAAAAAAGAAGGGAAAGGTTGAATATTTGCTGTAGGATTTCACAGGCTAAAGAGCTTGGTCTCAAAAATCCAAGCTTTGTTTCACTACTATAATATGATGAGGGACCAGAGTTACGGCCTTTTTAATCTGGACCCACTTAGTCCAATTAAATTAAACTGCCAGATCCTGCATATTTATGTGGGAGCATTCTTCACTGACCAGTGGATATTTCTTGCTATCTCAGTCCACAGTGGAACTTTCTATAACCAGAAGCTCCTACACTGATTAGCACAAGGCTTTTGAGAGCTCTTTACTTCCATCATCCTAGCCAGTAAAATCATACATTCTTCTTGGTAAGCAATGAAGTTTACCCACCAAATGGAAAAGAAAACAAAACAACAAACACACACCAAAAAACCCAGTATATTTTTATGATGAAAACACTAAACTAGGAACAATCTCCCCTGGAGACTTCACTCAGCAGCAAAAGCAGTAGAGCCAGAGATGACATACCAAGGCTATTTCACTCCTGTAACCCACACATGGAATCATAGCACCAACTAGGTTGAGAAAGACCTTTAAGATCATCAAGTCCATTACCTCAGGACTGACAAGACCACCACTAAACCATGTCACTGAGGGCCTCAACATGTACCCTAATGTACCCTAATGGGCTCATTATTCATTGAGGTACCGCTGTGGACTGAAGTCCTATCACCAGAAGCCTGCTCTCCCTTTACCTATCCTAGTGGAAGCTTCACACAATCAGCGAGATCTGTACAAGCTGTGAGGCACCTCCTTAAAAGAAAGTGCTGGCAATTCCCATTGAGGAAAAGACTGGAAATCCCTGAGCCAATCAGATAAACAGGGGGCTGAGTTTTCTGTGGTGCACATGCAGTTGCTGAATGGGCACTGTGCTTGCCTGGCTCAATGCAAATAAAGGTGGACTGAGCCAGGAAGGACCAAATCCCAGCCAACCAGGGAAACTGCAAGGCAGTGCTGCATGGAGCCTGGGTTACAGTCCAGAGACACTGTATTGATGCTGATGATAAAAAAAGTCATCTAGCAAAAAAACCCAATCATTATAACAGTAACTGGAGAGGTAACCTCTGATTGCCTGTCTCCACACCTCATTCCACATCACCAAGATGCTTGAGGTTTACACTGAAGAGTAAAGGAGTGTGGATTCATACTGTATATTTTAAAGCCCCATCACCAATGTCAGGATGGTTTCTTAAAATAGCTCAGGTCAGAATCCAGCTCAAGAACACTGCATATAGGCAGTGCACCCATTGAGGGAAATGAAAGTCACTGTGAAAGCACAAAATCATTTTGTAGTTGAGAGGCTGGGGTTGGCCAAACTCCTCACTGGGAGCACTTGGCACTGTCTAGTCAGATGTCTACAGGTTCACCCCTGCCAGCACCTGTCCTGTCCAACCCATAGTGCTGATCTATTCAGTATCAACTCACTGCTTGGCTGGACTCTATGCACCTGATGATCCTGATGGAAAATAAGGAGCATTGTGCAGGATCAAGCCCTTCTGGAGGTAGATATAGATGTCTCAGTTCAGCTTGGCTTGTGAAAGCTTTGCAAAGCAAAGGTGAGGAACTTTCATACCTCAAGAAGCATCTTATAGCTTATTGGTTTGTAATTCCACTATAGGAAATATGAAAGAAAGAGAGAAAATATGTATTTATTTACATGACAGAATAGATGCAGCTGATAGGCACTTCTGGGTGATTAATTCGGTTCATTTCATCTACTCCCAAATCCCACTGATGGACAAAACTGTATCCACAGTGTCTCCACCCAGCTCAGCTCATCCCTGCTTCACAGCTGCTGAACATGCTGCCATGCAGCTTCCACAATCAACCCCTTCATGTTGATGAAGGTAATATAGGTCCCACAGAGAGCTGTGGGATGGCTACCAAGTATTGTCACGAACCCATAAGCACACAGTTAGTTCTGATACCCTCAAAAACCTCTCCACAGCTGAGGAACCTAGAAGGACCTGTATAAATGAACTTCTTTATTGAGTACTCTCAGACAGAGGAAACTGACTATCAGGACTGTATCTAGAAAGTTGTTCAGGTACTTGACACCCGTGTAAGGACAAAGGCAAATTCAATGGAAGGTTTAGATGACCAGATATGGCTCCTCCAGAAAGATGGATTTCTGAAAGGTCAGTATTTGCATAGGAGAAAAGTGGGTGAAATAAACCTGGGCAATCAATGAGTTGTCAGACTGAGTCATAGGCTGACCTGACCTTGCTGTGCATGATGCCCCTGAAAACACTTGTTAATGTAGTTCACCGTCTTCTTTTTGTGCTATAACAAGACAAACTAAATGAGGGGTAGTTACCCCTCAGTAACCAGGAAACAAGGCAAGGAGAGCTAAGGCTTTGAAATGAGATTAAAGAATTAATCATGAGAAGGGCTTCAAATTTAGGCAGGTTTCTGGCACCCGTTGAAGTCTCACCAGATCTCTATTCAGAAGTGCCTTATTTGAAGCAAACCCAGTGATATAAGCATTGTCACAAGTCCTACTATCTACTGGTGCAAAACTGAAGCCCCCAAAATAAGCAGAAACAGAGTAGGGTCTCACCATGATAATTTGTTTTCTCCCAGTCATAGAGTAGGGATAACTCTCACCTGTATCTTTGTGAGTGCTGGATGTGCTTACTTAAGACATGAAGCAAGGCTCATGTGCCCCAAAACACATTCTCTTTACCTTCTCCAGTTGGGCTGTTGATTAAACAAAAGGTATTTCTTCTTTTTACATACCTTGCCTAACTGCTCATACCTTAGCAGACCACTGATGAGGCTGAGCAGTTTGATTTCTGATATTCACACTGGTGAATGGAGAAAGTCATTAACAAAAAGCAATCCATACATATAAAGAGTCGGTGAAAAAAAAACAATGCCTGCCCATAGAAAGAAGAAATAGAAAGCTTACCTTTGGACCTGCTGGCCCTGGCAGCCCAAATGCTCCTGGCTGTCCTGGTTCACCCTGCAAAAAACAAACAGCAATATTGGTGGTAAATGCTAACCTTTTATATATAAAAGCTAGGATGGCTCAAAATAATCATTACATACAGCCTCAGAAATGAAAGCTTTATCTAATAACTACAGTCCTGAGCATCATTATCCAGAGATCTGAAAGTCTGTAGTGTGCTTTCTTCACACATATCAAAGCAGAAAGAGGCAAACTGAAAACTGAATAAGCTATTCATCTGCTCTTCAAACACAATCACCTAAGTAGCAAGAAATTAGTTCCCTAAGCTGTGAACAGCTTGCACCAACTGCAGTCTACAAACATAGATTCTTTGGAGATAACGTAATTCATTTGGTTTGGAATGGTGTCTTTACAGTGCAAAAAATGCATCCTATGAGAAACTCAGTCCAGGCATGCTATTGTCCAAGCCCAGACCATGCCACATGTGATGTGGTGAAGTTGTGGAAAACAACCACATTTTATCCATAAATGTGGCAAAAAGCAGTAACAGGATGTAGGCAACAGAAAGAAAAGAGGTTTTCTGCTGTGTATCACTACTTTAGTGTATGCCTGCCCTTCCAAAGGGTCAGTTCCTCAAGTTACCACCAAATGACTGCTACAAATAAATGGACAGCAAATGAAATGATAAAGGTCCACCACTGGGATGAAAAGAATTCAAAGGGATGGTGATCAAGCAGGAAAAGAGGGAAAGATCTAAAACACACTTGTATCTGCTTGACATACTGGAATATGTAATTTAGATGCTGGAATATGATATTTAAATACTGGAAAATGTGTTTGTGTTTTTACATTTCATCTGTAGTTCTCTTAAAGGCGGTATTTGGTACACTGCCTCCTTCTTTGAGCTAACACTGCACCTCTTCCTTGCTATTAGCTTTTAGCAGTGCACATGAGGAGTTCAGGTGCTTGCTTCTGTGACCAAGACACCTATTTTTCTTACCCCTGTCCACTGTGGAAGTACAAAATGGTCCCCTGCAGTCCTGCAATCTCCACCAGCCAATGACTCTTTGCCAGACTTAAAACAAATGGCCATGCTCTGGAGTTGGAGCTATTAACCAGCACAGATGCAGCAGTGGGCCCCAAGCTACAGGCTGCCACGACTGCCCCCTTTTCCATCTTAATGAATGGTAGTAGAGGTGCTATGGAAGCAAATCAGGATGGCTAATCCATAAAACTGCAAACCTGTGAGGGAGAGTGCTGGGGCTATTAACCTCCTGCCGTTTGTTTCTGCTGCTCCTAAAATGACCATACAAATCCCCAAGACATGTTTCACTCAATACAGATTGATTTCCACTGCCTGCCTCACACTGAAAGGCAGCGATTACATGGGGAGGTACAAAAAGGCTTACAGCTTCTCCTTTTGCTCCATCCTTCCCAGGGAGGCCAGGTGAGCCCAGGTACCCCTGTAATAACAGAATCACCATCAGCACAATAATAACACCCATTGCAAGTGCAAGGACATGAGTAACACATCAAGACATGAATAAGGAATGAGGAGAATCATTTCAATGGAAACATTTATTCACAGTCTCTGTAGGGGCTGTTGCTGACATTAACACGCTATTTGACAGAGCAAGCTCAGTGCAGGATAACTTATTTTTCCTTCTCCCCCACCCCAAATAAGATTGATGACACAGTATCAGCTAAGGTCATCTCAATCCAAAAGTTATTTGTTACTCAGAAACAGAAATGTTTCTGTATATGGAGACATTAGCACTGAGCTTCTGTTCTGTTCCACTCTTCTGTTTTAGAGTTTTACAAGGTTTAGAGAAAGCTCCTGACCTTGACAACACAAAACAAGAAAACACAGAGGTAAAACAAAAGACTTAGAAAAGGGCCTGTTTCCATAAGCCTTTCACAGTAGCTTTATAAACTCAAGGTTTTCACGGTAAAATGAGGATAAAGACTTGGACTTACCTTTTCTCCTTTATCCCCTTTCAGTCCAGGAAAGCCAGGGGGGCCTTCTTCACCCTACACCACCAATGGAAATAATACCTCTTATGAAATGCCACACCATTCTCTGGCATGTTTGTGCATTTTGGATAGTGCAGTTATAACTTGTTGAGAGTTGAGGCAAACTTCTCCTCCTTGCTGTAACAATGCTGTTCTCAGTCACCTGTAACTTGCTCATATTCAAACAGCTTCATCTTCAATTCTCAGTTCCAGTGTCTTCCTCTGGCTCATCCCTCCTCTCCACCCTTTTGTAAACATCACCCAGAACCAGTCTTTTACTGAGAACAGGATTTGAGACATATGCTGGTTCAATAAAATCATTTGAAGCACAGAAACATTTCACTGAGAAACTCTCTTGCTGCCTCATCTCAAAGAATAAGGACTCGAAATTTGGCACAGCCAACATACACAGCAAATGTCCAATGGCATGGGAATTTCCCAAAAAAACCCAAATGTGGAAATTCTTTCCCCTTTACGTGCTCACATTACACCAAAATATAACCTTCGAATCCACTCAACCCAGACCTTATCAATAGGACTGGATTTTACAAGGGATATTGTCATGAGTCCTTTAAAGGGCTATTACCAGTGTCTCTTCTACCTGAAAGAGCAGACACCCATTTGTGGGATGTAAAGCCACTAGCACTGCTGGCAAATGACATGCCACAAAGCAGACTGAAGTGACTGAAAGGTGTTTCCCCATTTACTTTTGTAAAAACTCAGTTACATAGAAGAATCCTTTTGAAAGAGCATTAACATGACTAAGCACTTGATGCATACCTGCATATACTTACAGAGGTTACTTATAGTTGCCTGTATATATACTTAAAGAGGATTACCTACATATGCAGATAAATTCAGGTCAAATTCTATCACATTCAGTCTTATTTGTGACATATTTTTCCTGCATAAGTAGTCCAACAGATTTAGATGGATGGACACCAAGGGCAAGGATCCAACGTCAGAGTGAAAAAAACTGGCCTCATTTATTTACAGGTATATTTGGTATATTTATATTTTAATAAAAGATACGAGTATCTGTGCTGTATATGCAAATTAAAGTCACTGGATACTTTTACAACTAAGTTTCTTGCTAACTGCACATTCATGAAGGTCAGATCTGCTGTATTTGAATGGCTTCTTAGTGGGGTAGAAAGGCCATCAAAAAGCAAATGTCAGTTTTAAGGAAATCATTTGCTGTAAGAGGCTGATACAACTTGAAGGAAGTGCTGTTCCATGACAAAGTGGGCAGCGTAGGTAAAAGAAAAAATGTGTCTTTTCCATGCAAAGTACAGGAATTTGGTTAACTTTTTCCTTTTATTCTCCATGAAGTGCCTGCTCCTCAGCACAGCTGCACAAATTAATCATAGTAGTCAGTAAGTTTAGTGCACAGTGTTCATAGGACCTCATATTGTTTCTAGTTCAACCTCCCTCTCCAAACAACATCAACATTGAAGTCAGACCAAGTTGTGCAGGGTTTATCCAATTTGGAGTCGAAAATCTCTCAAAATAAGATTACTCTTCTCAGACATTACTTACCTCCTAAGACAATAGCACCCCAGAAAGAGAAAAATGCTTTCCTGTTGTATTCATTATTTATTAACTAAAGCAGCACAATTTTGTCCTTTTGACTTTTAACGGATCTCAAGCAGCTGTTTACAAAGATGGGGAGCCCAGAGCAGATCTGTTGGCCCTCACAACCAAGAGGTACACAGGCATTTAAAGGAAGGCACTTTGACTCTCCCTTTTGGTGACCATACATGCCACAGACAGCTGGTCAGTCTTAACTGCCACCCTTGGACCAGGATCACCAAGCAGGGAAGAAAAGCTTCAGGGATGCACCATGCTCAGAGAATATATAATCCAGTGAGCACTCCAAAGAGCTCAATAAAGCATTGGAAGGGAGCAGGAAACAGAAAAGCATTGGTGCTGGTGTGCTTGCAGAGAACCAAAGTATCTGTGACAGGCAGGGATGGGAAAGCAACCAACAGCTTGCACCCTTAATTCACAGCCAGTTGCCACAACCCCACTGACAATGCAGCTAACTGGAATGGAGTCATGCTGGCAGAGCAATCCACATCACTAAGCAAATATCTTCTTTTTCACTAACCAACTTCATGAACTGCATTTGCAGAAAAATCACATTTTCTTTCCAACTTGTCCACCAGATTTTTTTAATCAGGTAAAATCCCAACCATTGTACTCAGTGTGCTGCTAAGGCCTAGGGAAGTGCTGGCATAGCCAAAAGGTTCCCTTCCCATAGCCTCATCAATTAGGTCAGTTGGGTTAGCAGATGAGCTTGCCTCTCTCCCTCCAACACTTGTGTGTTGAGGGGTCTACTGGTGCATATATCCTAGAAACCACTGTCTAAAGCCAAGGAAAGTTGCAGCTAGAAAATGACAAAAGCGGCTGAAGAACAAATCACAGGAGCCTGAAATAACAGTGTTCAAGAAGAGTTACCAAAGAATCATGAATGGTTTGGGTAGGAACGGACCTCAAAGTTCATATGGTTCCAACCCCCTGCCATGGCCAGGGACACCTTCCACTAGATCAGGTTGCTTCAAGCCCTGTCCAACTTGGCCTTGAGCACTGCCAGTGATGGGGCAGCCACAGCTTCTTTGGGCAACCCGTGCCATTGTCTCACCACCCCCACAGTAAAGAATTTCTTCCTTATATCTAATCTAAACCTACCCTTTTTCAGTTAAAGCCATTACCCCTTGTCTTATCGCTACTTGCTCTTATAAAAAGTTCTTGTTGGGAAGGTTACAGCTTAAACAATCGGGCTTGAAAGGAAAGCAACAGATTTTCCCAATTACTTTTCCTTTGCAGACTCATGAGCAGCTTGTCATTTCCTTATCCACTGGAAAGCCAGCCACTTAAGTTTAGTTTCATCCTCTGTGCTGCACATCCAGTGGCCTTTAATCAAACATTTCCTTCAAAGTTAGCTAAAGATTAATTCACCACTGCCAAAATACTTGTCAAATTGCCATCTGATCTAAAGCAACGAGAGGACTTCTCTTGCCATATAGCTGTGAAGTGCAGTCAGTCACATGGAAGCAGATGCTGCTGAGCAAGAGAGGGCAGGGAGGTAATGGAAGCAATGAAGCCATATACTGACACAGACTGTCAGCATGCAGAGGTTACATAGTGCACAGGTAGCTATATATTTCTATAAAAGCCATTTTTCACTTTTCAGTAGTTATTCTACAATTATTCACTTGAATTACAGTAATGCCTCATTTGTTCCCTGATTGGGTCACTCTGCTGGACACTGTATGAATAAATATCAAGTGACAGTCACTATGCTCCAAAGCTCAGTTTATAATTGCAAGCAATGTGTAAATATAATAAAGCAATAGCAGAGAGCACAGGCCAATGAAATAGCTGCCAAGAGGACACAGTGTGAAAATGTTCTGGGCTGGAGGATGCAGGCACCACACTGGGAAAACAGGTAGGCTTTGGCAACCCTGGGGAAGATAAGCCCATCACATTCCTTGCATCAAGGCCAAACCTGGTTGTGCTACTGAGAGGGATAAAAATAATACAATATCTCACCAGGCTGGCTGCATTCCCAGCTTCAACCATATGGGACTCTGGTGCTGACAGGTAACCCTACCTGTTTATGCCATGCATTTCTACTGCCACTCATCTACTTTATGGATGTCTGAACTTCAAAAGTTGGCCCTTTCTGGAGAAACATCTAAACCAGAACAGGAAGATAAGAAGGACCAGGGAAATAGGAAGAAGCAGCAAAACCAGAAGAGACTACTGATAAGGAAGGGAACAGAGTATACCTTCCAAGGCAGCATACCCTTAGAGTTAGCTCACATTTTTGAAGTGTTTTTCATTTTAGGTAGGTGACCTATTGCTTCCTTGGTCAATAGTTTTGTAGACAAAAACTCAAGTGTGTAGGTAGTGGTATCTGTGATAAAGTGCATTAACAAATATGGCAGCTTGGCTTAGGAAGATGCCAAAATACTGAACACTGAGAATGTAGCATCAGACAAATCACTCTGAAAACTCCCTCTTTCACTCTTCAAAGAGCTGGTATCAATTCTGCAAGCAAAATGTTTTCTGAGCCATATGAAAACAAAAAAAAGTTAAAGAAGAATTCAGTAAAAAATGATAGAATTTTGAATTAGCTTTAGAAAGGAAATGTTCAGAGCTTCACAATAGGTACAAAGCAAGGCCCAAGCACTACTTCTGTTCTTCCTGGGGGGTCTTAAAGCAGGGTTTACATGGGTACATGTTTTGTCCAGACCCAATGGACAAAAGGAAATACCACATTATGAGAAAATTCATAGCACAGGAAACTCAGCTGCTGCAGACAGGATACTGGGGTGACAAAAAATGAAGATACTCCCCTTGGTTTCAAGCATATCATCTATTAAAAACAGAGAGGCGAGATGGGGAAGTATGGAAACACCAACATAGGTTCCTTTATTAGTTTGCTTTGGCAGAGTTACCCATTCCTACATTTGAATAAGGATGTCTTCATGGTATACCAGCAACACATGGATTTACCAGATCATGCCTGTCTAGGTTAGTGATCCCTCCATGGCCAAAAAGGTTGGCTTGTTTTTAAACAAACCTTCCTTGACATGCTCACCATATGCACATATAGCTTAATTTGTTGCATACCATCCAACAATTCACCTTGCTTGGGTACAGTGATCTTCATAGAATCAGCTGAGCATTATACATGTATTGTCTGTGACCATTATAACTACATCCTATGTACAGCCTCACTTGGCTGAGTGGACCTAACTCTGAAATGACAAAGTGCGTAACCTTAATTGCTAGATGATGTGTTTTCTCAGAGTGGGAGCAACTAATACAGGAATTTAACCATATCCAGCCTCATAGATGAATTTCTCTGAGAAGAAAGAGATATAAATTAGAGAAAGAATGGATAGGCAGGTATGCAAAAAAATAGAAGATATCAGTATGACCTGATTCTAGAAAGCCATCAGAAGCACACAAAGGAATAAACCCTCATTGATGCCTTTAAGCAATCCACTCAAGTTTAAGTGCTTTTCTTTCTTCCACTTGCAACTCCTCAAGTAGCTGCCAAGTTTACAAATGTTTCTTCCAACTAGAGAACAGCTGTGGCCTATAATCAGACATTTCATTTCAAACCATGGGTTGTGGCCCACATTAATGGAAATGAGAGCAAGTTAAACAAGCAAATAATGGGGGAAAATCAGTCCAAAACACATGGTTACATTCCCATTTGCCTGTCAAATTCAAATAAATCACTGGACTTTTCCTTCAGCGTACAGAGCAGAAAGAAGATGGACCATTCTAAGCTCAATTTTATACATTTATTTTGTCTTCCAAACTGGCCAACATCTATCACAAAAGTGCCACTTTTTCTAATCCTAAAATTAAATACAATATTTCTAACCCTGACACAAAATATCAATAAAGGTGTCTTTGGGAGACCTTCAGAAACCTGCCAAGCAGAAGCCCATGAATCACCTACTCAGCATATTGACAACTGTGTAAACTGGTGGATCTGTACCAATGGTAGGAGACAAAATAGAAAGTGATGAAGAGAAACAGAATGAAATGGGTAAGATGAAATGGAAACAGAAGCAAAATGGAACCATGCAGTGTTACCCCTTCATCATTAACACACCCCTCTGTCCTTTGTTAATTAACATCACAGCATCCCTGTGAAATAAGAAGGAAGTTATAGCAACTGTAATATTGCTTTCATCTCATGAAGTTGATGAGTCAGAGGTGTAACTGAGCAGAAGACATATGGAAGGTCACAGAGTCTAGGACAAAGATAGACAGAAACTAACTCCAGATTGCTTCTGTCCTAGGTCAGTGCTTAAGAAGTTTATTCATTCCTGCTCCTGGCTCTTTGGCCTGCTTTTAATCTGGAAACCTGACATTCACAAAGAATGAATCAGAAGACCACAAGTGAGTGACCTACTGCTGATCCATGGTTACAAACTAAACTGTTTGCAGTTTGATGAGAAAAGGAGAGGAGGACAAAAGAGATGTCTCCACTTGAATGTGATCTTCAGGCTCAAGTGTCTGAGAACACTTCCAAAAGACTACATTGTCTGGAAGGATGTAATATCTTCCTTTTCTACGTTTTTCTATTCAAGAGCTTAAGGAGGCTGAAATGAAAGATTGCACAACTTTGTCTCCAGCAGCCATGAAAAATAAACATTTATTTGACAAATATTGTAAGTCTGAGGTTTCTCTTATTTTTCAGAATGGTAAAGAAAAAGGCTTCATTAAAAGCCAGGGAGGATCTGTAAATTAATTGAGAGGCAGAGCTGCAGTGGATATAAGTCACCCAGCTCTATCTTCAAAAGCTTCTGACCAAACAGGCAGCACAAATGACTGCCATTCTCAAAGATACAGGACTCTATTAGCTTAATGATGCTAAAACCCTATTAATATCCTGGCAAATTTCACACCAAACTGGCATTATCTTCTGCTTCCACCAGAAATGAGACATTCATCTCAACTTGGAGTTCATTTTAGTTTATTCTAAGAAATGAAGAAAATCTCTGCTTGGTATCTGTATCATATTCTGATGCAATAAACAGAAAGCTAATGTGCAAACGATACAAAGAAGTCAGTAGAAGTCAGAAGTCTGGCTCATCTATCAAGGAAACCCAGCTGCTTAAATAAAAATTACCACCTTTTTAGTATTACAAACATATCAAAGATTTTATTCAATTCATTGTATAGAAGTCAATGGCTCAAAAGGTACTTCCCTATGAGAAATTCAAGAGAGTTCACTTTGTCTTTAAGGGGTGTCTCTGAACCATTAAACCTTATCATGAACATCATGGATAATACCATGAGAGCAGAAGGGTCCTTCTGACTTTTCATCAAATGATCCTAGTTATTGTTCTTCTGGTGAGAGCAGGTGCATCATTTTTCATGGATACCAACAGACGTCTTTCTATGAAGAACCTTTGCACCAAAATATGTAGAATTACAGCTATGTAGCAGATAATCTGACACATGGTCACCCAAAAGCTTGGCACTGCAGGAAAGAAGATGAATCAGAATTTACTGATTTGGTACATAGGTATACCCTGATCAAAGTCACTGTAGAGTTCAAACAGCCTGGAAACATCCTTAAGACTTCAAAGCTGTCATTAGCATCCCAGATCCTGTTCATCAGTGTCATGTTAGCTGCATCCTTGCTGCAACATTCCATTTACTACATAAGTAACTGACTGAAAGACTGGGGTGGTCAGACACCTTTGACAACTATTTAACTGCTGGTTCATCTATAATCAAGCCTGCCTCAAGTGGAGCACTTACTTGAAGAAAACACCTACCTTTGCAACAGGAAGATCACAGAAGAGTACAATGGGGAGCTTGGAATTTGTTCAACAGCTAGAAGAGCTCAATCAGTTTCTGAAATGTTCAAATTAAGAAACAGCAAATGGTTTGAAGACCTAATTATGATTGAACATAATCAACAGGAGGTAAAAGATAACTGGAATCAGTTGGTTCCATAGTACCACCACTACACAGAGGAATAACCTGAGAGATAAACTGCACTACAACAGGCTGGATTCACAGAAGCAGGACAAGTAATTACTGGAATTCCATTTTTTCTTGTTTGCATGGTTGGGGCAAGAGGTTTCTCAATCAAAGATGCATTTGTCAGACACTTTGAAATGTTAAAAACATAACAGCTTTTCTCCAAAAACTTCCTTGTCTCAAAGTACAAACTGATGCTCCCTGATCATCTGCTCCTGCTCAGGACCAGACAAACAGCTTGCCAACTGCTACAGGGGAAGCATTCATTGAAGTAAAAAAATAACTCAGTTGTGTATCATGACACTGATTAATTTATGTCTTTACATCTATAAATAGTGCATAAAATAGTTTTGTTGCTGTGGATGATTTGTCACGTACTGGTTGATATTTTGCCTTGCAAGAAAAACCTATTAATTCCTTTTGTTTTACTCTGAGAAGTTTCTGATGCAGTCTCCACACATCTCTCAATTTCAGTAGTTCCAAGAAGAGCAGATTATGGCAGAGGAGGTCTGTGTCAGAGCACTCCAAACTCAGCATCAATCTGCACTTAAACATCTGCTGTTGCTGATATACATTCACCCCTTAGCTGCCTCATTCTGATGCCTCATGGAAGTATGTAGAAAGCTTTTCCTCAAGATTAACTACATCATCCAGCCCATGATTTCTCCCCTCCTTGCAGAGCTCATTTCTTTCAATCTTCCCTGCTGGCTATATCTGCAAAATCACTGATCATTCTTCTCACTGCTCTCTGCATTGAGCAACATCTCTCCACATCACTCTCTGAACATTGTGCCCAAAGTGGAGACAGCATCTTGCCTTAAGTCTTATCACCAGCTACTTATAACCTGCAATGATACACCTCTGTTGACTACCAAACATACCTGATACTGCTCAGTTAAATCTTTCTAAAATTGTAACTTGTTTTGGTCCAATGAAACACATTAATTTATAACATGATGCTGCTCCCCAGGTCTTTTTCATCTCAAGAGTGCATCAGAGGTCACGCTCATTCTTCCTGTTTTACTTGAGGTAAAAGAAGGGGGAAAGCTAAGGCCAAGATCCCTTGTTGAGCGAATGATATAGAGTCCAAAAGACAAAATGAGTCTCCAGAGCCCCAAACCCATTCATACCACCAGATGTATTAGATTCTCTTGAAATAACAACCACTAATGGTCCATGCACCGTTTCACCAAGAAAACAAACATTTATCATTAAAAATACCCCACATTTTTCTCATCTGGCACTTGCTACTATGTGCATATTCATTACCTAGCAGGGTCTGAGACATAAATCAATATCTTTCTGTCAGGGTCAAAGAAAACAGGATTTGAGAAACATAAAATCTCTAGGTAGTGCTTAAGAGAAAGGATGAGACCCCCTAAAGGGAAAGCTAAAGATGTCCAGGGTTGTACTTGTGCTACAAAAGAACATTGTGAAACACAGGGCTGCCATGGGCTCACCTGCACCTTCAGAGAGCCCATGGACAAGGAACCTGCACTTTCTCAGCCATGAACATGAAGATTCAGCCTGGCAACAACTTTGAACAGTGAAAAGGGAAAAATCTGGCTACTTAACTAGATAGATGTGAAAACATGTACCAGGAAGAGGAGCAGGGAACACTTCGAATGCCCTTGATAGACCGATGATAGCAACTTGCTTAGTGTAAATGCTTCAGCTTCCTGTGATTCTTTAGGCTACGAGATCCACTTCCAGACTATTAGGAAAGCTTTTCCATTTTCTACCTAACAGGCAGCTAATCCATACCTATGCACTGCAATATCGCTCTCAGGAGCATCCTGCATCCAAACAACAGCTATCAACAACAGAATCAAGGCAATCTGTTTTGCCACCCCAAAGCTCTATCAGAAGCAGCATGAAGTTGGCAATATTTCCTCTCATGCTTCCTTTCCACACTGCCAGTGGAACTTGGCAGAGAATTTGTCTAAAGGAACAAGTGCTGGACACTTTGCAAACTTGTGGCTGCCAGTAGATGTCATTACATACCAGCAATGCACCTGCCAGCCAGGGACCAATGCTGAGAAGAGTAATGTTTTCTGAGTTTATATATGGAAAAAAACCCCAAGTTGCTAGTATTCTTGCACTGCTGAGAATTGAGCTGTCACGATGCCCAATTAGTATGCGATCTGGTTTCGAGCTGTTTATTACAATCTGCAGCTGTTATTCTGGGTCACAGAAAACCACCAAATTTATCTAAAAACCTTTAATTATTGTTAAGAAAAAAGAACTCTGTCAAACCAAGGTTATTTAACTGTGCGGAGTATACTTTAACTACAGTTAAGAGGACTCAACACACAGACCAAAATTGTCTGCATACACAAGAGGATTCAGAACATACTCTGAGTAGTAAGGAAGATATTAATGCTACTACACTTCACCTTTTAATCAGAAGATTCATTAAAGATACCACAAATACAAATTACTCCAGTGAGCTGCATGACAGCTTTATAAATGATATGTTATTATACAGATGTTCAAGTGCTGGACTGAGAGGTTAAGTGCTAACTGGCCTTAACCAGCTAAAGTCAGTCGATAAGAACTGTTCCTGAGAGAGATGATTCCCAGCACAATCAGAATTAAAAACCCATAGATACTGCACTTCCACTTTTCATTGACTGGTGAGTTTGAGCTATGTTCACATTATTCTTCTATTCTGCAATGAAGTAAGATCTGAGTGCTAAGAACCAAACCTCAAGGAGGCAATGTTTCCATAGCCACTGTCTCCAAGGAACACAAATTTGTGGGCAGTTGGGGTTTTGTTTTGCTTTCAGACGTAAAACTCAATAGTATCTCAATAGTATCTCTAAGCTTGGAGTTGTTTCCCCATCTTCTTATTATCAGGGTATGCTCACTGAACGAGCACTGCCTGCCATCCTGGATGGTGATGCACAAAGTCTCCTGCTGCCTGCTCCTTCCTTAGGCTCTCAGAGAAACCCTTCAGCTCACTAGACTGGATGGCATTTAAGAGTTTCGGGACTTAGTGACAATGTATGAACACCACAGTAGCCCAGACAAGGCCTATAACCTCACTACAACACCTTCCCGGCACCAGGCTTAAAGCTTCAACAGTGAAAAGGTGCCACACATCATCATTTGGAGCCAGTATCAGTTTGATTTGGAAGCTGCAGAAATAAGGATGAATTCTTGGTTTGTGCAAGTACAGGCTCCACATTGTTCAAGGACTAAGAGATCACCTCCTGCTTCTAGAAGTTCAGATAATTATTCCCTTCCTTTGTATTGAAGCTGTTTTCAAGCTCTTGCCTTGAGCTTGAAACTTGGCAATATACCCTGCTAATCCTGACTCAGAGTCACTTTTCTGGCTTGGAGTTAAACTTCTTTCATCAAAGGACATGTCTGGTGCTCTGGGCTCTCAGCTGAACCTGGCTACCACCACTGACCCATCCTGCTGCCTTGCTGGTGTGCTATGGGATAAGCCCTGGCTCCTGAGGTCCCTGCGCTGCCAATCACAGTACTGCTCACAGTTTCATCTCCCTTAGGGTGCACCCTGACACTCAGGGACCTCACTCTCAAACATTTTTATATCTCCATGTGTCTGAAATACCACTTCCAGACTGAGCCTCACCTGCAACCAAGTCCCAAGATCCATCACTTCAAAACACCCAAGCAAAAGCTTTCATTTGCTATCAATCCAGCACAGAGCAGACAACTCCAGCTCTGCCTGCGGCACCTTTTGCAGGCAGAACTGCATTCATTTATTGTGCCCCAAGTTACTGGATGCTCGCCAGCCCCGACCCAGAGGCACTGCACTCCTGCTAGTCTGGAAAGCCCAGCTGACAGCACAGCACTGGTGTAAAGAAGTTGCCTGGATTTCAGGTCAGACCTTTCTTATATTCAGCTCAGGGCAAAGACAGGGAGCACAGGGCTCTGTGTGGATATACTGTGTCTAAAGAGGTAGATTTCCAGAGCTTTTCCAGAAGCCCTAAAAACGGCAATAATTCCATTAGGAAGACGAGTGAGAGAAGGGGAAGCAAAGCCTTTGTTTGAAGGATCTAGCAGGCAAGTTACACAAAGTCTGGAGGGAAAGAGGTTCTCCAGCTCCATTTTACAGGAACAAAGACTGGCTGCTTTGCCCAAAGTCAAAAAATCTGTTAGAGACAAGTTTTAATCCTGGTCTCCTGCAGCCTTAACTACCTGCCTGCTTTTCTTTTCTACACTTGGTCTTGCAGTCACTGCATCTCTAATAAACCAAGCCACATCTGAGGCTTTATCCTCATTAGAAATCCTATGATAAATCTTTGCATTTTTATCAGAGCAAGTCATTAACATGGGGAAAAAAAAACCAAACAAAAAACAAAACCAAACCAAACCCAAAACATTGTTAGGAGAATATAGACTTAATCAACTAAAGTTGGTTCTGCGATTATTAGCACGAAGAAAAGCAGATAAAGCACAAAGGGAAAGCTTGAATGCTCTTGGAAACACATTAGTCCGGGAGGTCCCAGTGTAAACCATAATGAAACCATTCACCATCTCCGCTGAAGGTGGGTGCTCCTGGTTAGAGTTTTGTCCTCTGACAGGTTTGGTTCCTGTGGAAAATTACAGTAGTGATCACTTGACCCAGTGTTTCGTGGCACTTTTCTTGTGTTTTCTACTCTTCTACAGCCATCGACAGCGTTGGCCCAACCTGAGTGGACTGTGGAAACTTCTGTCCCCTTCTGGGCAATGAGCACGTTAGGAATCTAAGAACCCTAGAATCAGCTAGGTTGGAAAAGACCTCTAAGATTGCCAAGTCCAAATATCTGCCAGCAGTCAGGACAAAGGTGCAAAGGTCCAGCTGCCTCTTATCCTATCTGCAGCAGTGGCCTTAAGGGAGGCTTCTCTAGCCTACTGTCCCACTATCACCGATCACAGTTTGCAGAGACTCACATCCTGAAGCACAGTTAATATCTTTGTACTAGATGTTTACAGATGTCTCTCTTTAATTAACTTACACACACTTTTGTAAGTGCTTTTTGTAACCTCCAGAGCTGACTGTAATGAAGAGCTCCAATACCAACTGTATAAGTAACTTCATTTTGTTCATTTTAAACTTGCCATCAGCTAGTTTGATGTGCTTCCCCTTAGCTTTTACAATAGAATTAACAATGAGAAATACTTTCCTACTGATATGTCCATACCTCTGAAATTTTGACAGATTTTCATCATATCTTCTCCAAAGTCATCACTTTTCCAAGCACCTTCCATCTGCAGAGACTTCTCCCTACCATTGACCTTTAGGATTCCTCACCACCAGTGCTTAATACTCTGTACTTTGCATGACATGGGTGTTAGTTTTAGAAAGCCTCTAAATTAAACTTTGCACAGAGGCATTAGAAGGGCAGGCTGGCTCGTGAGGTGGGTGGCTGTGCCCCAGGAATACAGACCTCATGCTCTACTGAACCTTCCTTGTCATATGTGATTTTCCTGACTTTGGTCAAGTCCCTGAAACCCCATCTTGCTTGAATCACATCCAAAAACTCTACAGGTGTTCCTTCTGCCCTCACTCCTCTCCCACTCCTCTTGGATCAACAGAGGTTTGAAGATTTGAGTTATAACCCTTGCAGGACAAGGCCATCTGATATCTATTTGAATTTAAAAAAAACAAAAACCAACAGAATAAAGCCAAAACATTGCCTTTCATAGCGATCATATTATAGAATTGGATATTTATCCATGTATAATAATCAGTTCATCAATGTATGGGTGTGTAAAGCAAGCAAATGACCACACAGTAAAACAACACAGATTTGTGAGCCAAAATATGACAAATTACATCTAATGCCACAGGGATTAAACACTATGCCATGGTTTAACCCCAGCCAGCAAGTACATACCACGCAGCCACTCACTCCTATGCCCCACCATGGTGGGATGGGGAGAAGAACTGGAAAAAAGGAAAAACCTACAGGTTGAGATAAGAAGTTTAATATTTGAAATAAAGTAAAATATAAGAGTACTGAAAAGGGTGGGAGGGTGTAAACCCCAAGGAAAATAGACAAGAAACCACCAAGAGATGCACAATACAATTGCTCCCCACCAGCTGACTGATCCCCAGCCTGACCTGAGCAGAGATTGGTCCCTTCTGAGTGACTCCCCCCAGTTTCTACACTGGGCATGACATGCTGTGATATGGAATACCCCTATGGTTGGTTTGGGTCAGGTGTCCTGTCTCTGCTTCCTCCTAGCTTCCCGTGCCTCTCCTCACTGGCAGATGAATCAGACTTGCCCAGGAAACCCACTTGAGAGCAGTTCACAAGAGCATCTGAAGATGCATTATTTTATCGTCTTGTTTTTCTATCTAAGCACCATTACTTGGCATGTGCATACCTGTTTCTGTACATAAAAAGTGTTGTCTACCAGGCTGAGATATGTAAGTAAGTCTGAACAGAACATCCTCAGCTGCTGCTTGAACCATAGCACTGTGAATTTCCTGGCTTTCAAAGTCACACAAGACCTCACATCAACATGAATTAAGTTTTTAGCCACAGCTGCTGCTATCTTTTGGTTTACCACTAAAGGTATGCTTGGTATAGCATGTATTCTAATACAGACATTTTGGCTTTAACTTAGTGATGTAACTGAGGTAATGGCCTGAAGAAGCAAGGCCAGTGTCTGCTGTCATCCTAGAAAAGCATAGGATTTGCCCTCTAACAAATGCCTCAGACCCAGCATTACTGCCCTACACACAACTTGGCAACAGCATGATCCTGCAGGTGTTTGGTACAAGCATAGCTGGAAAACAGTGATATAATAAGGGGATTATTTTAATCTTTTCCTCTCAAGCTTTTCAAAGGTGAGGTAACTTCATTCTATCAACAGTTAGGTTGTGAGCCTTAGGACAGAGAGCAGTCCACAGCACACGCACAGCAACAGTTGCACAGGTTGCAGTTGTTTGACATCCACTGTCTCTGATCCAGTTTCCTAGCACTGGCCCATACCCATAAAAATGAAGGAGACATAAAACTGTCACAGCCAGAGTGGAAAATAAGAATTCATAGTCATGCAGCTATTGTAGTGCAGCAGGCACACAAACTGGGGCCATGTGAATCCTCTCTTTCAGGTGTTCTGTCTAGGAAGGGTTTCATTCCACAGGCTTTCCTCTCTTTTTCATGAGTACAGATGGTAACTAGCATTGCAGGCACTTGCATCCTCATGGCTCTGGCTACTTTCTCCTTACAGGCACTTCTGATGCCAAGACATCAACATGGAATTCTGCCCCGATACGCAACAGTGATCCATTATATGCACAACACTTCCATGGCTGATCTCCCCTAGTTACAGTCCTACCCCTTTCTGCTGCTGAAGGCTCAACTTTGCACCTGAAGGCTGACCCTGGAGACGACCTTTTGTGTCTGGAGAAAAATTATACACACGGACACATCATCAAGGAGAGCAGGTTTGGGCACCTCAGTATAAGGACACCGAACTAATAGACTGTGTCCAGAGGGGGGTGACCAAAATGATGAAAGCCCTTAAGGACAAGACTTAGGAGGATCAGCTGAGATCACTCGTTTGTTCACCTTGCAGAAGAGAAGGCTGAGGGCCGACCCCATCACAGTCTACATCTTCCTCAAGGGAGGCAGTGGAGAGAAGCGTTGATCTCTCTCTAGTGACCAGTGACAGGACATGAGGAAGTGGAATGAAGCTTCTGAATGAAGTTCAGATTAAATGTTAGGAAAAGGTTCTCCACTGAGAGGGTGGTCAGGCACTGGAACAGGCTCCACAGGGAAGTGGTCATGTACCAAGCCTGTCAGAGTTCAAGAAGCATCTGGCTGATGCTCTTAGTCACATGGTTTAGTTTTAGGCAGTCCTAAAAGGAGCAGGGACTGGGACTCAATGACCCTTATGGGTCCCTTCCAACTTGAGACATTCTATGATTCTATATCTCCAGGGAATCTTTTTAACCAAGCCAGCAACGTACAGCTGATATATTGTTTCTCTTTATCAGCCACTCAGCCACTGGGCAGACACGGGGCACAAACACACTGGGTATTAAATACACAGATGTTGCCTTGGCTGGCAGAAGTACCAAATAAACAACACAACCTGGCCATAAACTCAGGGATCTCTATGTTGTTTGGTTATCTCAAACAAAGAAGTTCTACACAGACTGTTGGGTCCTTTTGTATTTCCCCCTCCAGTCAAGTCTTGCAGACGTATTTCTCTAGGCACGACAAAAATACAGCTGGAGTGATGTTTTCCAACACTTTTCTGCAGAGATCAAAACATAAGAAAACAAGAACTTGCTTCAACTGCAGCACAACTCATACTATAAACACTCCACTTTCCATCAGACTGACTCTCACCGCCTGCTAAACTTGAGCTGGTTTCCAAAGGCTGAATCCTGAGTCTCAAAGGCTAAATTGTGCTGTCAGCGAGAGGTCTGTAGGAAGATGGATGCAGAAGTGTGCACTCTATAGCCCCCATGTCTCTAGCCTTGCTCAATAATAGTTCCTGCCATGAGCAACCCTCACTTAGATTGTAACTTCACATGATGCATTACCACTATATACAATCAATATATCATGATCATAGAAAGAACAAATGAGAAGATGCAATGGCAATAAGTACCATGTTCTCGCTAGTGTGGCACTCTTCTTATCAGACCACAATCCAATATAATTTTAAATTCCCTGAGCAAACGGGTAGCCACAGACCCTGGAAAACAGCTCCACAGATGCTGAACCCCATTTTCAGCATGAACCATGACTTCTTCCTCAATACATCCATCTATCTCCCAGACCAACATGTCAATCTTTATCCATTATTTCCCACAATTTGAATATTCATTTTGATAAGGAAAACACCCACAAGGTGTGATATGGAGCTACAGAGAAGAAGAGCTCCTTCTCCTCTGCATTATAGGTCTTCAGCTTCATTTTGTTGTGGAGAATGGGAAGTTTGCAGCCAGAATTGCCTGGAAAACAATCTTTTTAATGCAAATTAATCTACTCATGCTACTTGTTCTGCATTATAGACCATCGTTGAAAAGGTTTTCCAAGACAGATAATCCATCGATTTTCAATGGTTAGTCTGTATACTCAGTTTTAACCTCCAAGTCCTATTACTTCCTGTCTAGTGTTTGCAGTAAAATATTCTGGCGTTTGTCCTTCAGGTCACTAATGAAAATATCCAATCAAAAGAAACAGTGTGACAGTCTCCTCATGACCCAAATTTAATCCTGTTGAAAATTCAATAAACTCAACATTATACTTTCCCTTTGTTTTCCATCCTTCTAGCCAGCTGCTTTACTGCATTATCCTTCACAAACTCACTGCTGCTTACACAAAGCAACGATTATGATTTCCACTTGATAGCATTTTAAATGGCCAATGCACAAAGGAAACTCAAAGAACACAAAGGGGACAAGCAATGGACAGTCAGAATCTTATCTTCAAGAGGAGACATAACACAATAAAAACGTTCCCCACAGAGATCCAACTATATCACTTCTCTTGCATCCTGTGCACTCCAAAAGCAACCTGTGAGCTATGGAAGGCAACAACAAGCAACTCTAATTTAATTAGGCCAAGGAAGGATTAGATCTTACCTTTTCTCCTTTTTCTCCTCTGCCATAGACTCTACCCTAGAAACAAAAGAACGAAAAAGGTATGTCAAAGGACATTGTAAATATATATTTCACCTTTTCCTTGTTATATATCTGAAATACATCTATCCCTCCATATATATCACATCTTTCTCTGTAACTATCTACCTATACATACAAGTCACAAGACAGCTACTGCAAGGAAAGTAATTTTCTTTAGGCATAATTCCTTAGTAATAATTCAGTGACAAATCAAAATAGAAAACCTATCCCCGCTTCTCCTACTGCAGTCAGAAACACATCTTATTTTTTATTCAGGGCAGAGTCTGACATTATAGTTCCAAAATCAAAGATGCCAACAATCCTCATGAGAATGATTTTTACATAGGGTTAAAGATTTTCTCACCTAAAACCTCAGCCTGACATTTGCATTAATTGCAGCTGGTCATCTGAATGTAAAAGAGTTGAGAGATTTGCATCTTCATTGTGTTCAGTTGCCTCACACTGTCCCCATTAAATGTACAGCTGTGTATTAATCAAGTACACCCAAATAACATATTTTAATTAGAAGGCCAACACTAAGTCAGTTACCAGCTTTATTCAGGGATGAACCCATTTATTCCATCCTGCTCCAAGAAATCACAGGGGGTGCCACAAAGCTTAGCTTCCCCCTGGGATTAAGGCCTAGCAGAGGGAACATATTCAACAGTGCACATTGAGATGGTGAGCAAGTTCCCACCATAAAGGAGAAAAAATTATTGGCATTTCCATCTCGTTATGTAAAATCATTCTGTATTTCTTACTTACTGACTCTCCTTTTTCTCCTCTGAGCCCAGGAAGCCCTTGGGTGCCACTTTCTCCCTTAAAAAAGAAAGGATGTTAATACCACAGATTTGATTTAATTCATTCCTTTCTTGACAGGCATAGATATAACAAGTGAGATTTCCTCTTACAACTTCCTTTTGGACTTGTAGTGTTTGTATTTTGTGGCCAGTTTTGCATTGTTTTGGGAAGCAATGTGATGAGAGTTTGACTGAGATTACGGATGCTTCTTATCCCACCACTCTCTACAGCCAAGATTTCAGCTCCTGCCATGGGGTTTGAGGCTCTTCATTGCATTTATACTGAATTGAATGTCCAAGTTCTCAAATTGATTTTATAACCTGTTTTTCATATGAAAATACTGCTAGAAGACTTCAGAGTGCACTGGTAAGGCACTCCCAAGCTTGCTCTTAGGAGGTACTTCACTAGGTCTTATTTTCTACTAAGCCAGGAAGGAATTGGAAAGATGGTTTGCATAAGACCTAGAGGGTACACAGCTAAAATGTGGGGAAAATAAGCCAGTAAATATGTCAAGATTTTTAGAACTATTAAAAGGGGAAACATCAAACCCTATTGTTTTCATTCATGGTAGACTTCATGATCAGCTAAATCCTGCCTTCTGCTGAAGGAGTGTGCAGCACACACAGAGTTACTTTCTTTGCTGGCTCCAATGGAAGAGAGGGAAGGGAACACAGGTGAAAAGACAGCTGAAAACGTACAGATTATGATGGGTAAAGTAACGAAATCTGAAATCTGGAGAGGTAAATACATAGGGGGAAAGGAGAAAATGGTTAATCAAAACCCAAGCAAAACCTTTTCTTCACGTGTCTCCTAAAAAGGACAGGGTGAAAGGGATAAACATCCCTCCAAGCTGATGCATAATTACATAAATATTCATCATGTACAGAACAAAAAGTGATGTAAAAACAGCAAATGTAGAGAAAATACCTGCAAATCATTTTCACATACTGCTCTGCAGTCACAAAGCTGGAAAAAGGACCAGCTGAGCATATATCCATTGCTAAAATGATTTTAAGGCTATGTGTAGAATTGACATCAGCTCCTTCAATTCCACTAGGTCTGGGAGCTGATGAAGAGCAGAGGGCTCTGCCTTCATACCTCTAGCTAGTTCTTGCCTGATTCTCACCCAAGAGGTATATACCAGCAGTACACTGTGCTGAGCTCCCCATCTGTCACTGACAAATACATTCTCACCTGTCTTTTGCTTGTAGGGAGTTTAGACACTTCAGTATAGACTGGCATCAAGCTGAAAACGTCTCTGACCTGAAGCAGAACCCTGCAGTGCTACAGCAACAAGAGGTCCAATAACCCCTGTGCTCTCCAGATCTCACAGTAGGATTTAATTTGTGGCTCTATTCAATTTATCCTGATCTACGCACCCCAAAATGTGTTTAGCTGAAACCAAGAAACACATGTCAGGATCACACTTTCTTTTCCCCAGGTGAAGATAGGCTTCTGAAAGCACAGGAAATATGAAAGTTTTCCTTTCTTCCTTCCTCCCTCCTTCCTTCCTTTCTCCTTTCTTTCCTTCTTTCTTTCCTTCTTTCTTTCATTCTTTCTTTCCTTCCTTCCTTCTTTCTCTCTCTCTTTCTTAACTTTTATCTCTTTTTTTTTGTCAAAAGAGAGAAACCTCACAGAACAAGCTGCATATATGCAAAAATACAGTCACAATCAATTCAAATAGACTGTAGCAAAACTCTTTTTCTATGCAGCCACCTCTTTTAAGCCACTTCAGCTATACCAAATCTCCTTTTAATGTGGGGGGGAAAAATCACATCCCACTACAGCATGTCTGATACACTGGACTTCACAGACTTCCCAAAGGCAGGTAAGCAATGTTGTTTTTATGATGTGGACAAAACTATATCTCACAGAGGAGTGATTCTCTCTAAACTCAGATCAACAGCAGTTCTGGAAGAAAGCAGAAGCCTACTGACCAACAGCCCAGTGCCCCAACCAGCCAGTCTGCGAACAACTCAACATGCAGGGTAGGTATGGAAGGAAATTAGCCTGACCTGTCCTTAGCATCTAGAATTTAGCAATAAGATTCTGCTTCAGGCATATTAGCTATTCCCTGTCTCACACTTCCCCAATACTATCCTTTATTGTATCTCCTTCCAAAACATACATGTTCTATCTGCATGCCTTATCCTCAGTTTGCAAGCATGGGTAACTCTAGCAGAGGTTCTCATTGCAAAGGAATGTTTTTCTCTAATAGCTTCAAGCACTCCTGGATCTCCCTGCCTTTGGAGGCTTAAATTATAGAGGAACAGAAGCTCATTGTCTTCCCAGACTGATTATATTATTATATTATACAATTAAAATATTTTCATTGGTCAGATGGTACCAAAAGGAAAGTCTGTCCAAACCTCCCAAAAGAAGGAATATGTTACAGAAGCTCAGGAGAGCAGAGCCTGAACACCTGTCCTTCCATCTTCAACTTATACAACAGTTACATTCACTTAACAGACCCACAAACTGGTCTTTTCAAGAAAGGAAAACAAAAATAATCACATTATTCCTTCTTTGGATAAAGGGTGAAAAAGACACCAGTATAAGGAAAACAAAGCAAACCCAAGCGCTGCCTTAGCTTGGAGAAGGAACTTCACAGTCTTTCTGCATTTGTCAACCTCTCCAAAGTTCCCTGTCCTGTGGGACAAAGTTCCCAAAGGCCAAAGGGGGGGTTTTATAACCCTGACCTTTCTCCCTGTTAGTATCCCCTGGTGGGGCTCATTTCTCAGGTGAATCCCACCACCTGTGTGCTGGTTTCCTAATACAGCTGAACCAGCTGCTTTGTGGGTTCCTATATGACCATATAGTCTCTCACAATGCACTTCTCGTTATCAGTTATCAGACTGTAAAATATCTCTTGGGCCTCAGTCATTTAGAGGTAGAATTCAGCTTTGGAACTCATCACAAATAAGAAATACTCAATAGTGATGGTGTCCATATAGGAAATGATTAATTTTGACTCTGAGTCCTGCCATCCTTGCTCATGGTAAGGGGTTGGAACTTGATGATTTTTAAGGTCCCTTCAACCCAAACCATTCTATGTCTACATTTTCATCTTTTCCTGATAATTTCTTTCCTTATTAATTTTTTCACTCCTTCCTCTCTGTTTAGTCAATTAATGCTTGGTCTTTTCTTATGCTGTACCTGCCTGTTAGCCTGTTTTAACCAAACCTAAGAGTATAAGAGAGATCTTTAAATTATTTTTAGTGTGGGCCCCTATGGAGTCTTAGTCTTTCCTTCATAAAATATCAGGTGGTAACATTGGGGAATTGCGAATAGCACTGATTTTCTGTCCCATGGCCAGCGTTTTAGCCTGGGTAGCTCATTAATGTTGCAGAGAGAGAAGGGGAGAGCGATATTAGCTCAAGCATATACAGCAAGGACTGTCACAAGCCTGTCCTTGGCAATAGCGATGTAGTAACTGCTGCTGAGGGTGATATGCATTATTTAATCACAACTTCTTTGCAAGTCAGGAGCAAAGTCTCTTCCTTGCCTTACTTAGCAAATGGAGAAGCTAAGTATTTTGTCTCAAATCAGCACATTTGTATCAAATTGTTGTCACAGCCTACATTTAAATCCCCAGCTCCCTGAGACTGCAACACAGTGCTGCCTCAGCTGAATACAAGTCTCGGACCACAACAGACAGGGAATAGTCACACACATCTGCATTGCTCCTCAGCAACCCACCTGCAAGAGTCAGATGAACATTTTGGGATCTGATACAGAAAACCTGCTGATGCTGTGCATATATAGAAACTATTTTGTATTCAAGTAGTAGCTCCTGCACCCCAGCAGTGTGCCATGGTGCACTGACAGACACCTTCACCAGTACATAGACCTTGTCAGAGCAGTGAAAGACAATGGGATGTTGCTGCAGGGCTCTTTTGTTATTATCATCTTTGTCCTTCTGCAACCTCCCAACAACAGTCATAGCTCTGCCATTCTTCAAAGAGCCCATCATTATTTAAGCTGTCACAGATTAAAATAGAAAGTTGCTATTTATACATGCATGGAAGCATAAGGAAATATTTTCTGCAGTACCAGTCAGGCACATCTGAGCAGTAATGTGCCCATGTTCCTTCATGCCAGCAGAAAGCATACTCCAAAACACATCTCCTCATCAGCCAAAACTTCTTCCTGCAGACAGCAGATGAAGCCTCTCCAAAACCCCCCACACCACATTTCTGAGGATGTCTGACTTTCCAAGACCCAGAGGTTTCTCCTTTCCCTCCCCACATTTTTCCTTAACGACTGAGTAACTTTTGATAAGATGCAACTCCCTTATTCATCAAACAGGTATAAATTCAGCAGCTGAATTTGCACAAGCTATTCAAATGGAAATAGGTTTGAATAAAAATTGTTGCCAAACATCTTTTCAAGTACACAGATGGTGAAATTTGGAGCCAACACCACCAACTTCCACCTCTTCGGCAATATTGAGTCTTCCTTTTCTTCCTGTACAAGCGGTCCCTTTAAGCCAGTTGTCCCACAGGTCTATTTGTGACCAAGCACAGAAGGAAAACGTACATGTGCTCAATGAACACACGTGCATATCAAAGAATCTTGCCGAATATGCAGGATAATACAGAGGCCTCACTGTAAAACTGAAAGCAGACATCAGAACCACTCTCCTACCCTGTTATCAAGGAAGAAAACTACTATGGAAAGTGGCCTGTATTTAACATCATGACTCAGACAGTCTTGCTAAAGATACCGGGTTGTGGCTAATGCTTTACCATAGTCTCAGGAAATGCTTTAAGAGCATGACCAGGAAGCTGCTACGTAACCTATGGATACCTATTACTGCTGAGCAAGGCACGGTAAAGAAGCAGCATATGGGTTTCCAAGTAATTTCTCATAAAAGCTGTTCATGACCTAATGAATGACATTAACTTGCAAATAAGCCAGCTTAGAAGCTACAGGAAAAGATTTGGAGCACACTCTAAGACATAAAGCAACAACAGAGAAGCTCAAACACAAGCCTAGAGCAAAGGTTGAAGATGAAGTTTCTTGCAGTCCCAGGCTCATTCAAAACTATCTGAACTCAGCCAGATGCCAAACTGACTTTTATTTCTCAAAATCTTCAAGTCCTTGACCTACTTTGAGAGCATTTTATTGTTTTTATGAAGCAAATGAAGCAGCACACGTTACTGACCTTTTGACCTTTAGGACCTGCAGGGCCAATTGGACCTCTCTCCCCCTAAGACAAATAAAGGGAGATTAGTAACACTGATGTTATCACTCTACTGCAAAGCAAAACCCTACAACAACTGGGAACAACCAAAATGTTTTCAGGTTTCAGTGAGGAATAGACTAAACCTGGCGTGCCCTCATGAGCAATGACAAGGAATCTGTTTTCTCAGATGTTCTAGTCACAGCAAATGTAGGCAAGCACACTGCTTTTAAAAGCTATGAAGTTTTTTGCAGTGGAGCTATATTTACCTCCAGAATATCTTCTGTTTTACTTGAAGAAGGATGAACATAACTGGGCTGGTAAGAATAACCCCTTTGTTTCCAAGGTTTTTACCAGGACTATCAGCATGATCAAAATCACTAGATTAGGTAAAGAGAAAACACATGGGAAGATGGCCATTACCTCTATTAACATTCCACCTATGACATACACTCGCCTGTCTCTTTCTACAGTGTTTTCCAGCTCTAGGTATGAAAGTGCTTCACAAATATCCACCTGCATGGTGCCATACCCCTATTTCCCGATCTATCCAGCATGCCTCAAATGAAACACACTCATCCCAACACTCACCTTTTGTCCAGCAGGGCAGGAGCAGTTGAATGTCTTGAGGTGGCCAACTTGCTCGCTGCCAACAGTGGGCTTCACTTCCACAGGAGGTGCTTCAGTCAGGACTGTGACCTGGCACTACACCCAAACACCCAATGTCATGACAAAGCTTTCAATGCTAGAAAGCTTCCCCTTCTACCGACTTTAGAGAAACCACATCGGCGCTACTGGGTAACACACAGCTAAATGAGTCCTAGTGAGGAATGCAATCCCACAAAAGCCATTCATTCAAACAATAGGGAAAAACATGGCAAAATCAACCATGAATCTCTTTAACCAAGATTGAGGGGAGAAGAATGCAAGGAGGGTGGAAGTTCATAATGACAGCTAGGCACAGGAAACTGAGCAGCAGCCATTTAAGCTCTTCCCAAATAAAACCAGTGGGAAACATGTTGAATATTTCAGGCTGCTTTTCTGTTGTTCCACCATCACTTCAGGGTTTTGTTTCCCCTGACAGTTTGACAAGGAAAGATCAACTTGGAAATGTCAAACCCCAAATCCCTTATACTCATCCCTCTGTGGTGGTCCTTTTCTGGCACTGCTGTGTTACCCATTATATAGTTAGGTTTCATTCACCATCATTAAACAAATTATAATCCCACACTGCCATATATTCCCTGATTTACGTAATAGACTTCAAGGAAGAGTATTCATGTGAAAATGAATAAGTGACAAAAAGAATCTTACTGGTCCAGAGGGAATGTCACAGCAGGTTTCCAGCTCAGCATGCCGAGAATCACAGTAAATAACCATCCGTTGAAGATCAAACTAGAAGAAAAAGTGAGGCAATAGTGTCAGAGACAGTGAATTATTGAAGACTGCTTGTCCTTTTGCTTGGAAACAAGCAGTGCAGATGAATACAAATAAAAAACAGAGGGAGCTAACTTCCTAGTGATTCTATGGATCCTGAAGTCAGTATCCATCTCCTTCTATCAATAATGGACCAATATCTCAGCATGCTCCAAGAGTACCGAGCTAATGAGACCTTGAATATGACTATTAAAATTCTGGTACAGGTTTTCATGCACATAAGGAGGCATGTCCTAGCCAAATTTCTGTCTGAGAAGACTTATTCTGACCACCTCCATCTCTCCTAGAATTTCATCTAGACATGAAGTTTAGTTTTCCCCTGTTGTGCCTTGCATCTTCTGAAATTCTGCACTGCATGAGAAATGCTATTAGCACATTTAATATGCACATTCCATCTATTTTGCACAGCTAAGAAAGATTACACAAGTCTCAAAACACCAAACAATCACATATAAATTATATCAGTTTAACACTGTTTCTGAATAATCAGGTCCAACCTACAGGTCTAAACTTTGGTTCAATTGGAGCAAGAATCATTTAATATCAGGTATCTTTTGTGAGGAACTGAAAACATGCCATGACCTTCCTGAGTTAACAACCTTTCTTTTTTCTCCCCAGATCTTCCTATCACAGATGGAAACATTCATAATGCCACGGTCAGACAGCAGAAGATCTTTACATGTGTAGTTCAGTACGCAGTTTGATGGTATTTGTGGATGATTTTCTCTGTATTTCTGATTTTTACTATTGCATATTCTGGGACTAGACAGAAAGATTAAATGTATTCCTCATTTTTAATCTCTATTGCAGAGATACTGACAGTCTCACATAAAAAGACAACAAATGCTGCACATGATGCAACACCAATCTGTCTTAACCATGTAACACAGGTAATATTTCACTTGGAGTATTGTGTGCAGTTCTGGTGTCCTCAACATAAAAAGGACATGGAACTGTTAGAACAAGTCCAGAGGAGGCCACGAGGATGATCAGGGGACTGGAGCACCTCCTGTATGAAAATAGGCTGAGAAAGTTGGGGCTGTTCAGCCTGGAGAAGGCTGCGTGGAGACCTCATGGAAGCCTTCCAGTATCTGAAGGGGGCCAACAGGGATGCTGGTGAGGGACTATTCATTAGGGACTGTAGTGACAGGACAAGGGGTAACGGGTTGAAACTTAAACAGCAGAGGTTTAGATTGGATCTAAGGAAGAAATTCTTTACTGTTAGGATGGTGAGGTACTGGAATGGGTTGCCCAGGGAGGTTGTGAATGCTCCATCCCTGCTGGTGTTCAAGGCCAGGTTGGATGAAGCCTTGGGTGACATGGTTTAGTGTGAGGTGTCCCTGCCCATGGCATGGGGGTTGGAACTGGATGATCTTAAGGTCCTTTCCAACCCTAACTATTCTATGATTCTATGATTCTATGATGCTGCTTCCGGAAAAGGGTATAACCCCTAAACACCCATTCATGTGCTGCAAACCCAATGCTGAATGTTACTCCAGCTCTAATCAGCACACGCAGTACTTACATCAATGGGGACGCTATCATACAAGCGTTTGCCAATCACAGTCTTTCCTTGAATGTCAATATTTTCCCTGTCTTCAATAGGCAGCACCTGCACCAGTTTGCAGTCTATGTAGAGCGAGACAGCCTTTGACTGAATGCTGAGGGCAATTTTGTGCCAGCTGCGGTCAAACAGATCATTGACTCGTTCATTGCGGAAGACCACTCTCACGGCATCCTTGGTGAGCCCGACGGCGTTGTACTCTAAAGCTTTGTTCTCTCCATCCAGCCGTATTGAGACCTGAAAGCAGACAGAAGTGATTTTGCTAATGAAGTACAAAGCCTTCTCCTTACTTTTGCCTGCTTTCCACCACGACTGACACCCCAAAGTCAGGGATGGTACAGCCTATGGCAAGAAGCCCAAGCAAATATCAGAGAATAGAACTTTGTGTGAGATATGTACAGGGAGCCTGTTCTAGGAAATAAAGACAGGGCAAAGCACAGGCTTGGGTGCAGATCTATGACTATCTAGAGACTTCTTTTCTGAGTATAATCCTTGACACAGTTTCAGCACATGCCACCTTGATGTCTCTCAGGCAATGCCTGCGCATGGCTGGGTGGTAGCACATGTCAGGGTCATTTCCCCAGAGGCAGATAGACAAAGCTGAATCTGTTTTGGATCCCTCTATCCTGTGCAATCCTCCAGTACTTCTGTGCTCTTTAGTACCATCACAAGTCCTCAACTATCCCATGGGATATAGACACATGACTTATTGCCTGGTATGAAACCAATCTACTGAGCATGTAGCAGAGAAAACCATGTTTCATTTAATAAAGCACAGATAATAATAAGTGTCTCATAAATGTGTTGCCGTTGTCTGAAACTCAGACAAGTTCTCAAACTGCACCTATCCTTCCTTTAATGTGAGTTTGCCAAATCCTTTCAAACACCACTCCCAAAGCAGCAATACTGCTTTAAATGATTACATGAGACCAAACCAACAGCCCAGTTGGGAGTCATTGGAAATGCCATAAGCACCATGTTTGTACTGAGTAGAAAACATACAGCCCATTCAAACAGCTCCCTCCTCAAACATTCTTGAAACTTAGCATGCTGCTAAGAACATGTTATATAGGAACAGGAAGCCCTTTATACACTTTAATGGTATTTTTCTTCTGAGAACCTGAGAGTACTTGACAGATATTATTAGATCAAATTCTGCAGCAGCGAGGACTCAGGGTTGTGGAGCAATAAGGTCCTTATCCTAAGTCATCCACATCCTAAGTAGGTAACCCAAACACCTTTGCATGATAGCTAGAAGTCTGTGGAAAAACTTGAAATAACTCACTGCTTTGTAGTACATCTGTGTGCCAATCTTCTTCCAAACAGGCAAAGTGTATTCCCTAAGCAGAACTGCTTGAACAAAACACCAGAAATCCAAAAGTGGTTTCAAGAGCAAGGATGGTATATTTTTCACCACCTTTACAACACATCTATCTATCTGCTTGCTAACAACAATCAAGGTCTATGGAAACCTACCTTCAGGACTTCAATGAAAGGTAAAGGAATGAGAGGATAAGGCAAGAAAGCTGGTTCATGGAACAAAAGGTAAACAAGGCTGCTCTTGCTGTCTCAAAGGGTCTCTTACCTGTGGTATGCCGTACTTGTCAATAATCTGCCAAATATACCAGTCTTCTTTCCTGGAAGCCTTCCGGAATTTGAAGGTAGTTACAAAGGCATATTCGTCAGGGAGACCTTGGGGAAATACATCCCTGGCATGGGGAGGGGAAAAGAGAACTTAGCAGTGAAGAGCAGAACTTCTAAAACCCTCTGCATGTCCCAGCAATGCTTCCCAGGTGTATTATAGAGTTCCTACACGATCTGCTTGCTGTATTTGGCAGCCTGCAGAGAGATGAAACTGAGCTTGCGCCTTCCAGGCAGTTCTGTCCTCAAGGAGCCCTTTTTCATTCCAATACTGAAACTCTCCAATTAGGTAAGAAACAGTGAAAACCTTCAGTCTAGTATCCATCATGTCAGAACAGTTGGTTTTCAGCTGATGATTCAGCTCATGCAATCTGTAAATCATTCTGCTCTTCTCCAGATGCACTGGAGACCTGTAACATCTGCAAATGGGCAGGCAAGCCCGAAACCTTCTATAAATGTACCAAGTCATAGCAACAAATATTGTATTATTTGCCCCCAAACAGGCACTACACCTCATGCCTCTCCAAGAAGATTTTCCTTGGCTGATGGCCTGGGAGAACAGGAAAACCTCTCAAACCAAACACTGAAAACACATTAAGCAGAAATTTACTTCATGTGACACCATGATGTGTGCATAAGTCTGATGTAACCAAAACCAGCACTGGTTGGTTTTGGTTACATCAGACATATGCACTCAACCTAAGAATATACAGTAACGTGGGCATACGGGGTTACACAGAAGGGATAACTAACCCAGTATTTATCCTTTACTGGATGCCTAAAAACGAGAATGAACAGAACAAGCATCCCTCCTAGCTCCAAACCTAGGATCCAGAGGTCAAATTCAGAGACAGACAAAATTTCTATATTAATATTTTTTATGGATTTATCTTCTTTTTATAGATTTAACTTCTTCCGTCTTCCTTGAACTCAGGTATATTTATTACATTCACAACATCCTTTGGCAATGAATCACACTTTGCTACCCACGGTATAATAAGCCTCCTAAAGTTTGCTTAGGACATAGCTCAGTTCTCATGACAGACAACACAATTAGCTATTTTTTTCTACATTTTATGCCATTTATGATTCTGAAAACTTTGCTCATAATGCCTCTGAGCCATCTTTTTTTCCACCTGAAGAGTCCCATTTATCTTCATTATTTCCCATGCCTAAGCCAGCTTGTTCCTCTGATTATTCCTAAAATGACCCTTCCTAAACATCATGGCTTTGTTTCTGGATATCCCAGCAGTCAGGCATAAGCATCCATAGAAAACAAAGCATAACAGCTGGCTCTCATCCTAAATGATTCTATGATTCTACAATCCACAAACTAAACCTCCCCAGTCACAGATCCACCACACAGCATCACCCATCTCTCCTAAGACACACAAAATAGCCAGACACTCCCACCCTTCATGACAAAACAAGAAGTGTGTCAGTTCTCTCCTTGTGGCAGAGTTGCCAGAGAGAAAAGAACAGGCATGATGAGGGCACTGAAAGCCACCATGAAAACCAGCAGGATGTTTGGCAACAGAGAGTCAGCTCAGTCACACCAGCCCTCCCAACAGGGACCCCACCAGATTTCCTTCAACATTGACATGTCTTTGTGCAAGTTTTCTGTCAAAATGTGTTTGCACACTCATCTTGTCCAAGTGTGTCAAAGAAGATGCATGCCTCAGCTCTTAGCATCACTGACAGTGTGGGCAGCTTTCCTCCCCCCTTAAGAAACTTCATCCAAGTGGCAATATTGATAGCTGAAAAGGCATTGCTTACTGCTCCATTGCCTTGAACAAAAACCATGGATGTGTCTAAATGAGAGTGCTGCCAGAGGGGACATTTCTCTGTGGCTCATCTCCTCCAACTGTCATTTCAGCATACATGTCTTGTGCATTTACTTTCACTCACTCCTCACCATCATAACTGGGTTTAATAAGTTCCCTTTCTGTCCTGCTCTTTAAGATTCTGATTCACATTTCGGACACAGACAGCCCTATTGAACTACTTTCCTAGCTACAACCCACCACTAAATCCAACCTCTTAATGAAAAACAAGAAGAGAAATGGGTCCTCATTTAATCCAGTGGTGGAACAAGGTTGCAGATTTACAGCTCTGAGGGTGCTTTGCTCTCTTCCTCATCCATAATGTTTGCTATTTCCACATAACAGCAGCAGGACACATGCTTTCAATACTGCTTTTCCCTAACGGATTTTCGACTCTGCATATGCAGGTGTGCTTGGTTCCAAGTACAGATGACAGTGGCTGTAGGTGAGTCATCACTTCTCTGCTGACCAAGGAGGTATAGGAGCATGTTGTTGAAACTGATCCCAAAGATACCACATTGAGCCTTGGCCTGACAACCTGCAACTAAATCTGGGAGAGGCAACCGTTGGCCTCTGTACTGAGATAGTCTTTCTGGATATCTCTGAGCGGGGAACAGGAATATCACCGTGCAAGCTTAGATTCAGAAAAGGTGTTCAGATGCTTAAAGTCCACAAAAAGCGTTGGAAATTGGGTACCTAAAATCCTTCTGAGTCTGGCCACACCTCATCACACAGAGGCTGACAAATGTCCCATCAGGTAGATTTAAACTGATAGAAAGCTATAATGACCTGTCAGCCTCAACTGACTTTTAAAGGTGATGTGGATATGATGAAGGCAGTTTCTGAAGCCCTTATTCACTGCATCTTTTACAGAGATGCATTACGGCATAAATAACACAAAACTTTGTGAGTTTTCATTTGTTTTCTCACTAAAAAAAAAGTTATCTTCATCTAGAAATCCAGCTTTATTTAGGAATCCAAGGGCAGGAATTGCTGTCCCCAAAAATGTTTTATTTCCTTCTTTCACCCAAGGCTGAATTGAACCGATGATCCATATTATGGAGCTTTGCTGGATGCCTGGTACCTGCAGGGAGCACTCAGCTAGCTCTTTGGTCTATAATTCTGACAACAGGATGGATTGCAGAAGAGGCCTTTATAAAACTCCAAGACAAGAGAATGCCCTGGTACTGCAGGTTATTCTAAGAGTTAATTAACCCAGCTACAAGGTCAGGTGAATCACTTCTACAAAGAAAAGAACTATAATACCAGGCAGAAGACTCTTTCAGGCATTGCCCATTTTCAATATATAGCCTTCTTCTCGCATGCTTTTGTTTGGCATAAGAGCCTACATCTGTGACAATCAGCATGAGATCCTACATCTATAATAATAACACAATGGAGAAAAATAAGATTATCAGTTCTCATTTCAGACACAGAATGTAACAACAATTAATAGGATGTTTGCATTTAGTGGGGATAATTAATGCAGTTGGGCAATTTGATCATTTTTTACAACAGATAAAAACCACTAATAGGAAATGCAATTCACTAAGATCTGAGAAACAAGGTTGGAGAAAGCCAGTTCATTTCCATAGGCTTTTACAATGACAAAAAAAGAAGAAAAACAAGGAAAAGGGAAAAGGAAGGCTATAAGAAGGATTGTCACAGAACAGAACCAACCCCACCTATATGTCCATGGCAGACATTTTTTGCCCACTACTTTAGAAACCTCAGTATTGGAATAGATATAACCTGTCAAAGGTAACTTCTTCCCATGTTTCACTATCTGACATGTTGCAAAAAAAAAGGTCTATGATAAATATCTCTTCCTAATATAGGAAGGTTTAGCTATATATTCCTAAAACAACATATTTGTTTTCCACAAGGAAGTACATGAAAAACTTGTTCTCCTCTTTTTGCTTCAGCCTTTCCTATGTTTGTCAGCTCTCCCTCAGTCATTTACTCTCCAAAAGATAAAAAAACCCCACCCTTCAGACATTCCACTCCAGACATAGAATCATAGAATAGTTAGGGTTGGAAAGGAATTTAAGATCATCCGTCCAGTTCCAACCCCCCTGCCATGGGCAGGGACACCTCACCCTAAACCATGTCACCCAAGGCTTCATCCAGCCTGGCCTTGAACACCAACAGGGATGGAGCATTCACAATTTCCCTGGGCAACCCATTCTGGTACCTCACCACCCTAACAGTAAAGAATTCTTCCTTATATCCAGTCTAAACTTCTGCTGTTTCAGTTTGAACCCATTACCCCTTGTCCTATCACTACAGTCCCTAATGAATAGTCCCTCTCCAGCATCCCTATAGGCCCCCTTCAAATACTGGAAGGCTGCTATGAGGTCTCCACACAGCCTTCTCTTCTCCAGGCTGAACAGCCCCAACTTTCTCAGCCTGTCATGTTTGATCTCTTTACATTGAGGAGATTCAATGCTTATATTCATACTAGTTAATAATGGTGAGGGTCCATTCTCTATTTACGAGTGCAGATGAGCCAAAAGCTCTTTTCACAGAGAGAGCGATCATAACCAGATTGCCTTTGGGGAGCAGTCTTTGGCATGCTCTATCTTCCACACCAGGCCGAGGCACTGTCAATGTTATCACTGCTTGCCAACAATCAAAATGAACTTGTTATGAGCACAAAAAAGGGTGAAGAACACAAATTATATAGGTCTAGTGCTGGGGCCCATGAATTTACCCTGTTTCACTGGCTAGGAAAGAAGAAGCTTACAAAGGATTCCTCAGATCAGCTCCTAATAGATATCTGACTACTAACTTCACAGCCAATTTAGACAGACACAGTTATTCTTCTAGACGACAAGCACTCATCTGACAATAGTGGTCATGAGATCAGATAGTGGCCACAGCAAGATCCTTCAACTGGGAATCTGCTTTCACCACTTTCTTATAGTAGTAGTGTGTCTCATTCCTAACTTCAGGCCAGTATCTTGGTCTTTTCCCAATTCTGGCAATGTGATATTGGGAGACAGAGTCCCTAGACAAACACAGCAAGGTTTACGTCCAAAACAATGCAAGATTCAGAAACTGGGGAAGACAACGCTGTACAGCAAAGAGATAGACAATACATAGCAAACAGATCAACAATATGCAGCAAACAGATCATGACTAAAAGCTAGGCCAAGCATCAGGAAGTTATGTGAAGTGGCAGGTGAGATGAGGACCAAGTCAGGCTGGAACCAGAGCAAGCAAGAGAAAACTGAGGGATGCACATAGCCAGGAAGGAGGAGTCAGGACTAGGAGAAATAGATAGAGGACAGGACATGATAGAGAGTCAGAATTTGGCATTGACCAAGACAACAGTAAAGAGAAACAAGCCTGAATAACAGAGAATCTGGAACACACCTTTGGCAAGAAGGTCCACTGAGAAGCCATGAGCAACCAGTAGGACAGCTCCTTACCTGAGGGGTAGGGAGAAGCACCAGCCAGATTTATGGACCAGCCCTCAGCCAGCTAGAGAGATCCTTAAGTCCCCCAGTGACCAGGACATTGACTGCAGCCAAGTTCCTAGCTGTTGTATTTGGTTGCTCAAAGAGCCACCACAGAATGCCTCACCACAAAGAGGAAGAAAGTTCATAGTTGTAGGCTCCAGATTGGAAGATGAACAGGCACATTTCCCAGTTAGCTAAACCGGCACTTTTTAAAAGTACTAGTACTTATACAAAAGGATATAAATCCTTTAAGCAGATAATAGAGTGGATTGCATATATTACTCAGTTAATGATTTTCTATCTAATTATGAGATGTTGCTATCAGTTGCTAAACATTGCTTGAGGTTATCTGCAAGACAGGACAGATGTTTTGTTTTGTTTATTACTCCAGTTATCAGTTTTGTGCAGCTTCACAAGATTCCATTTTCTATGAGCAATGACTCTATATGCGCCATCTCAGAACCCTGACATCCAAAGGCTAAAACGAACCAAATATGCAGACACCTTCCATTGTGTTATATCTGAGTTCATTTCCAAGCCACAAGAGTATGGAGGTTAAAATGCAAAAGGCTGAAAATATGGAACTTCTTTAATGCCATATTTCAGTCAATCATTCAAAAGGAAGCTTAGTAATTTCAATCTACTGATTAAGGATGGTTTTACTTCTAATCGTCTTACTTATTGTAAAAACAACAACAACTAAATGGGTTCAATCTGAGCAGATGGAAAGTCATCCTAGCTAGCTGGTCTGGCTTGACTCTCAGTCTTTCTGGGAAAACAATAATAGAAACAACACAACAAAGTCTTCAACCCTTAATTTGAAAAAATAAATGAAATGGACAACTGTGTAATATGCACTAACCTGTTCCAGTGCTTAATGATGGTCACTGTTACAAGTGCCTTTCTTCCATGCTGTTTCTGATGTTGTTAACAGGTAGCCACTGACTTTTAGCCTGCTACTATCATTAGCACCAAAGACCCTTTACTAAACTTTGATTTCCCAGAGGTTTTTACAAAGAGTAATCACCTGAGTTATTAACTGCTTCTTAATTTTACCTGATTCCACTGCACTTCTTGGATTTCTTGCTACTAGATTTTTTTCACAGTTCTTTAAACTTTCATTCACTCCATTTCTACCCACTGAATGATGGAAACAAGGACTGGACATAGCATCCTAGCAGTGTAACTCAGTTGCCTGATATGGAGATAGTCAACTCATCCTTGACAGTTTCTACTTATATTCCCAAGGGTTGCACTACTCCCGCTTGTCATAGTATCACCCAAAGCTAAGATTCAATAGATCATCATTCCCAGAATTTCTTCAGTGGAAAGTGCACTTGTTCAGTTCAATAGCTTCTTCCTATGTAGTCTTGGTGGCAATGTTATATAGTGATGAAGAACACTACCAATAGCTGTTACAAGGTGCAGCAAGCTCAGATTCTACCCAGAGACTGCTGTGAGCCAAACAAAATAGGTTTATTCTTCTCTTCATATACAGCAGTTATGTATATACTATTTATCGAGTCCAAGATGTCTTCAGTTGACTGGCCTTCTCCCTATTGATGAATTTACTTATCCTGAGACTTGACATCACATCATTTATGGACTTTATAGCAAACAATTTTCCTTTTGGTATATTATATTTTTACTTTTTGTTGTTGTTTAAATGTTGTGTGTTTATAAGGATAAAGAGGGTAAGGGGAGAAGGGCAAACCAATCCAGACTGGCTCCAGGGTATTAGGAAACCAAGCAAATGTAAGTCACAGGACAACCTCAAAGATGCAGTGAGCTGAGTAAAAGAGCTAAAACAGAATAAAAAATAACAGCCCTCATCCATGAGCAAGAAAAGAATTACTATTGATTTTTTAAAGCTGAAGTCCAAACCAGCACAGAGAAATTCACTGCAAAAATGTTAATGATGACAATCCAATCTATAGCTCATGGTTACTCAGTGAAATTATTCACTCACTCTTTTCAAGGCTAATGCTAGCAGGACTCAAATGATAACCTGAAGAGAAATTGTTGTGATAGACTATCACACAAGCAATAGCCTTAGGTCATAAAAAGGCTTCAAGGACTGAATCCACATTGACACAGGCTTAAAATTGTTCATTCTTTTATAAAACCAAACCCCATGTTAGCTAACTGATAACAGCATCTACTAGCAACTGGTCTATCGTGATTAGTAAATATATAGCTCAATGGGAGTGCTACATTTTAGAAGCTATTTATGAAGCCCTGAATTCTTCTGTGAATTTTTTGATACTGTTCCTCACAACCATTGAAATACACTGAAACCAGCTCATACTCTTCCAGGATGGATCCTGGAGTTGGTATAGAGCTTCCCAACCACACTGTATAAGTTCTTTTCCAGAACTGAAGCAGCTGATCAAACAGCAATATATGTGTAGGTACTAGATAACTACTACAAAGTTAACCTAGAGGAAATAAATTAGATGGGGAATCAGATGAAAATAAAGTAAAAATCAGGGTACTCACTCAGTTTTCTGAACAACAGGAAAGCTTCCAAGTCGAACATAAGCACTCTGAATTCCATTTTCTTTCATTCCAAAAATTTGCTTAACACTGAATGAATCCATAAGGTCAAATCCTGTCCATAACAGAAATGTAAATGTGAGACATTGATCAGACAGTAGGACATGTCTTTAACTGTGCTTAGGTAGTAACCGTAGCCCACACAAACAGCACTTGAGAGATTAGCCTTGCTCTTGTTGGGAAAAGCCAGAACAAAATTTTGACATGGCCTAATCTGCTTAGTTCAAAAACCCAAAACCAAACTTTAATTCAAACTGTAACAAGTCCTGGAGAGGTTAGAAGAGTTCTCCAGGAATCAATAGTTAGCACAGAATCATAGAATAGTTAGGGTTGGAAAGGACCTTAAGATCATCTAGTTCCAACTCCCCTGCCATGGGCAGGGACACATCACACTAAACCATATCACCCAAGGCTTCATCCAGCCTGGCCTTGAACACTGCCAGGGATGGAGCATTCACTACCTCCCTGGGCAACCCATTCCAGTACCTCACCACCCTAACAGTAAAGAATTTCTTCCTTATATCCAATCTAAACCTCTGCTGTTTAAGTTTCAACCCATTACCCCTTGTCCTATCGCTACAGTCCCTAATGAATAGTCCCTCTCCAGCATCCCTATAGGCCCCCATCAGATCCTGGAAGGCTTCTATGAGGTCTCCATGCAGCCTTCTCTTCTCCAGGCTGAACAGCCCCAGCTTTCTCAGCCTGTCTTCATATGGGAGGTGCTCCAGTCCCCTGATCATCCTCGTGGCCCTCCTCTGGACTTGTTCTAACAGTTCCATGTGCTTTTTATGTTGAGGACACCAGAACTGCACACAATACCCCAAGTGGGGTCTGATGAGAGCAGAGTAGAGGGGCAGGATCACCTCCTTTGACCTCCTGGTCACGGTCCTTTTGATGCAGACCAGGATACAGTTGCATCTGCATCTGCATTGCCACAACACCCTAGAAATGCTGTGTAATGTATTAATTCCTATGTAGAAAAATGCACAGGTACAGACTGAAACACTCATAAAACCATAGAATGGTTTGGGTTAAAAGGGATTTTTAAAGCTCATCGAGTTGCAACCCCCTGCCATGGGCAGGGGCACCTTCCACTAGACCAGGTTACTCCAAGCCCTGTCCAACCTGGCCTTTAACACTGCCAGGGATGGGGCAGCCACAGCTTCTCTGGGCAGTCTGTGCCAGGGCCTCAGCACCCTCACCTTTTTCTCCTTATCTCCAGTCTAAATCTACTCTCTAGTTTAAAACTGCTGCCCCTTGTCCTGTCACTATAGGCCTTGGTAAAAAGTCTTTCTTATTCTTTCCTTTAAGCTTTTTTTATATACTGAAAGGCCATAATGAGGTCTTTCCAGAACCTTCTCTTCTTCAGCCTAAACATTCCCAACTCTTCCAGTTTGTCTTTACAGTTCCAGCCCCATTATCAGTTTTGTAGTTCTCCTCTGGATCATCCCTAATAGGTCTTTATTGAAATGTCTTTACTGAATACTGCTATTCCAAGACACTTGACTACATTAAATTTTCATATCATTTTAACATGACATAGTCTTATTCCAATCAACTCATCATTATCATGAGTTAATAATCTTGACTGCAGACAGTTGTATAAAGCTTCTGACTTTGTTCTGTTTTTAGATAGTTATCTTAGCCCACAAGAACAACGCTTCAGAGATTAGCCTTGTTCTTTTTTGGGAAAAGCCAGAACAGACTGAACTGTTCTGACAAGGATTATTAGTTCAGCCATAAACCACACACATGGGTACAGTGTCAATATGGTCCCAGCCACAGCAAACCCATGGTTTTATGACGTGGAGTCCCAGCCACTAAACCCTTCCAGGGGACAGTTGGGGCACAAATATTCCATGCTCCTGAATGCATCCAGTTCCTCAAGGTGCAGTACTTTATGGATTTACAGTGATTTTCTTTTATTTGGGCTATTCTAACCTATTTGCATCCTCACAGATGCCAAACTACATGTAGTAACTCCTATGTGTGTAATTCCAGCAGACAAACATGGTGATATTAGAATAATTTCTCTTGATAACTTGATTGTAAACTATAGCAGCGTTTTTAGCTTTCAGTTAGTAAGCTCCTAAAACCTTTCTAGAACAAATAAACACTTTTGCATGACAAAATTAGGCCCTATGATTTTTGGGTTTCTTAGTTGCCCTCATGTACTGTTCAAGTTGAAAGTCACTGTGTGGCTTGAAATCGGTTGTGACAGGAAAAGGCATCCACCTAATGATATGATTCTTCAAATCTGCATGAACAAATAAATAGGTGCAAAAAACCTGATGGGCCAGTCCCTGGGCAAATCATGGTATGACAGCAGACAGCAAATAAAACATAAAGCTTTAATCATAGACCTTTTTCTGAAGAAATAACTTTTTTTTCCTGAGGAAATATAATCTTAATTGTTTGCAAAGACAGAAATGGTTGCCTGGTGCCATGTTGAGGCTTTTTGTATTGCAGTAACCTTCCTGGCTGTCAACAGCTTTTCCCTCCTGACCACTCCATTTTCAGCTATTACTGGACATTCAGGGGGGCAAATAAGGCAGTTAAGATGCTCTAGGGCCTCATGGTTCCAGTTCATAATCACCTCTGCAACAGCTCTAGTGATACACTCTTCTCACATACTGTAATCAGCCACGATTGCAGCTATAAATTGTAGCAAATAGACCCTACCAGAACATGAGAGCTCCCTTCTGACTATCACATAAAAAAAGTATGACCTGTCCATATAAGCCTTCCCATAGCTCATTTCAGCATGCAGTACATATCCCTCATCTATACCAAGCACAGAAATGTGAGGGTAGCCATTGAACATTGCTGATAAGAAGAGATGACACTTGCTGGGAAGGAAAATTGTCAGCCATTTGCATGAGCTGAGCTGTGGATGGTGAACGCTAAAATACTGCCCAAGTAAAGGAGTAATCTTAAGTCACCACAGCCCTCAAGCTGTGGAGTACAGCTCATCTCATGGAGTTTGTAAAGCTCCATTCCTCAAAACACACAAGTGAAAGACAGTGACAAGAACTTCTTGCTAAGTTTTCCCATCATTAGCTCAGACCCACACTTGGTCTCATCATTCTCTGTCAACTCAAGTTCACATCACGAGCAACTGTGAGGGTCTGCACACTAGCATGCTTTTCCAATGAAACAAGAGGCAGAATGAATCAACCTCTCCTTGTTTGCTGCATTTCATAACAACAGGCAGTTTAGAAAGTCTAAATAACACCATTATACATATTAAGGTTATTAAAACTGCATTGCAAACAGAACTTGCTGTAATGAAAATAACTCATGCTCACCACTTATTTATAATCAAAATTGGATAAAGCACAAAGGTAAATCATAATAGAATATTTCTGATTCAGGTTATGGATTGGCAAATTGCAAATTTCTTGACATATTTTTCATTAAAGGGGGTTGTTCTTTGGAAAATGCTAGGTAGATCCATGAGAAGTCATGTCCTAGATGTGTCAGAGTCCACACTCAAAACCAGCAAATGGTTTTGTTTTAATCATGCTATTAATTTGTTCTGTTCAGATATTGCCTCCACTTTTCTTAGAGGGAGCTATGAAACGAACTAATACCTGGTTGCAGAGCACTTCACATGGGGTTCTTCTGGCTAAATGTCAGCTGTCTAGACAGGGTAATAACTGCGGCTGTCATTCAGCTAGGCACAGAGAGTCAAACACAGGCGCTTCTAGGGAAAGATGAATCTCACACTAAAACAGAAGCCAAAAGTGCATGTTTCTCTTCATTGACATAAAGAAAGCTTTGGATGCTCAGGTAGCATGCTAACTCTCACCTACTAAAGGTCTACTGCTGGTGAGACAGACTCCATATTTGGATACTTCATTGCCAGCCATGGAGTTAATGGACACTGCAGGTGCTGAAGGAATTCACTAGCATTACAGAAAATGTGGCACCAGGCCATACACTAAGCAATGAAGAACTTTGCTGAGAATGAGATGCAATGAGATGTAATTTTAGCTGTCTGAAAAGGAGGTATCTGATGTTTGCAGGTTGCCTCGGTTCCATTGTGAGACAGCAGAGAAACGTAGGAGTCTCTAAGATGACAACTGATTGTATCTGTCTGAGACGTACCTAAAGACAGGCTGAACCACTACTTGGCAGTGCCTCCCTCCTTCCATTCAGCAGAATGGGAGTCCTTACAAACAGTGCTTTTCAGACTGCTGAAGCTAGGTGAGGTATATTCTACTCATAGAAGATATTATCTATTTGGTGCAGTGAATGAAGAAAAGGAAAAGATTAACTACTCACACAGAACTTATATTTAAATTTCTCATCTGCCATCAGGATTGAATAAGGGTTGCAGATTTTTACATTCAGATTAGCAATATCTTAAATTTGCTATCCTGACCATTCATTGGAAAAGTCTTAAACAGCTACCATTCTGTTTCTAAGTGGGAGAAGAAACAAATCAACTCAAAACATTATAATTTGAGCTGAGAAATTAGTCAAGCAGATTGCCCAGGAGGGATTGAAAAGAAGATACTGAGGAGAACTTCCAAATGAATTTGTGCTTTAAAGCAACTTCTAAGATTGTTTCAGCTGAAGGATCAGAAAATTTATATTGTTGTGGTTATTATCATTATTGTTATTATCATTATGTTTACTTCATGTGCCTGGAAGCACTGGATTGAGTATATTCCCTTGCTGACTTTAGGGCTGGACTGGGATTGTGAGGGAGACAGAGTGATGCTTTTAATTTTGTCTTGAACCACAATATTAATGCAAAAAATAGCCAATGTTGTAATAATTTCTCTAATGCTTGAGCAGTGTCTGGCTGCCAACAGTGCAGTGGAAATAGCTCACTTAGATCTTTCCCTGAACATCTCATTGAACATTTGGTCTGTTGTACAGCATCTCTGGGCTGGAGTGACAGCAGATATATGGTGGGTTTTCCACCACCAAGGAGAGTCCACATTGTTAGTGCCATAGGGAAAATGAGATCCTACACATAGCTTCCCAGTCCTCCCTACAACTGAGATGGAAAAGAATGTACCTGCCTAACTTAGCAAGGTCAAAGCTACTGTTATCTATTGTACCACACTTGAGCAGAGGTTTAAAGGGTTGCACTTTCCTGTTCTCAGTTGCTTTGATTTAAAAGGTGGTTTTTTGGTGTGCCAGGGCAGGTATGGTTTCCCAGCTGCCTTATAAACTATTTAATCAGTAATGTCATAAATACAGCGATTAATAAGATGAATAATGCTCTTTGATCATAAGCCTCATACTACATTACAGCTACTAAAACAATATGGGGCCACTGAAACCCTCTAACATGATTACATCTCCTGAAAAGCAGCACACTCTAATCCATTAACATTAAGACTAAAACAGTGACCTGAAAGAGAAGCTCAGGTTCGTAACAGCATATTTGGCTTCAAAAGCAATTTCTTGTGCACTGCTCTGTTGATCAAATCGGCCGAATGCCTCTCTACTTGCAAGTAATAACTCCCTTACAGGAAGCAGCCCATTTGTCCAGAATCAGAAAAACACACTCAGATATGCCTGTTACAGGAAGAAGATGACAAAACTCGGCACTAGATGATAAAACATGACCAAAGGATGATCAAATTATGTCAAGACCAAACTAAAGGAGCCGTAGTTAGTTGCCCTGAGTATGAACTGGATTTCTGCCTGGCTCCATTAAGGATCTGATATGGACAGCACGGTGGCACCTAGTGTGCGGGATGGGATTTTCCTGTCTGTCCTGTATTTTGGGGGCAAAATATACCCCAAAATTAAAATAGCACCCAGACCCAGAAAACCAGAGCAACAAAGGGATATTTTAATAGCCAGAAAACACAGCAGTGTGCACATTTGGAAAGTCTTTTCCAAGTACAACAAGGCCATTGACTTTTTCTTTAGCCTGAAAAACCCTCCTGAGAAAAGTCTGCTTTGCATTCCCAAGGAGCCCCAGATAACACTCACTGGGTTCCTGCTAATTGTGAAAGGTTCTGATGAGACCATGGCTTGGATGGGAATGTGCCAAGCAGGTGAGAAAGCAATCAGGAAAGGCACTGGACATCAAAGTCTCAGGATGTGTCTGGGATATATTTATTATGGAGGATTTCCAGTCACAAGCACTAATATAAAACAAAGCAGCTTTTGGCAGGAAATGCTCCATACTCTGGTCTTACTTCACTCTCAGCTGAATTAGCATCCTTGTCAAAGTACTGATGGAGTGTGACCAATAGCCAAGGTCAGGGAGATTGCCATCAGCTACCTGAGACAGGTTCTCTGAGACTTCTGAAAATAGCCATCTCTATTGCCTGTGATGAAATAACATATGTTAGTTGTACTAGAGGGAAGCCAATGGCCGTATAATTTATGGTAGATGAGAGTAGCATATAAATTCCTAGGAAGAACAATATCACTTGGGAGTCTTTCAGCAAATACCTGATCTTATCAATGTTCTTGCCTCACATTTCTTCAGTTTTGAAAGTTAAGGTTTCATGGATTGCCAGTGTTCACAAGGAAGAGCCTCACTAAACCCTCAGCATCTCTTTCAACATCTCCAGTACAGTCTGCAAGATTATTAGCACTATAAAGAGCCTTCATTTTCATTACTTTAGTTACAGTCTGTGTTAATACATACTTTAAAAGTAAAAAAAGCTGTTATAATGCCATATGCTAAAATTAAATACTCAATTTAACCAGCCATGTCTGGCAATTAGTTACCTTAAACCAGAATGTAGATGAGGGCTATTATTTTTTCTACTGTATCTAAACCTTTGGCATCTTTATCTTCCACAATGTTCTAGACTGAATAAAAGAGGTGTCTCAATTCAGCTCTGGGATAGAAGTATACAAATCCTGAAGGAGATACCTACTACTTCATTCTGCATGGGCCACAGTTATTGTTATAGTAGCCATCATCTGCTACAGAATTTTTGGTGTTCTTGACATTTGCTCCTCCACAGAAAAGGAAATCCTGTGAAGCACTGGCAGAGTATCACATTTTAGGGGTATTTTTAAGAGCTCACTGAAGTCTCTGTCTCCAAGGCTCTTCCACTACATTGAATTACCAACATCCATATCAGTACATAACTGCCCCAGCCACAGTTCCACTTGTCAACAAGAAGCAGTATTTAGGATAGGGCGAGGTGCACACTGATGCTATCATCCTTCAATGTCCTAGTCATTTGGCATGCTGGCAGGAGGCAGTCAAAAAAGCCTTCTTCCTCTTTCTTGATGGCCAGCCACTTGGGTTGGTGAGCTGTCTAAGATGACAACACTGTGGTCAGTGTCAAAGAAGCCAGACACTAGGTGCCCTTATAGTCCCTGCATCCCTGAGGGGCACAGAAGCATCATTTGTTTGCTCATGGCAATCTAGGCAACAGGGAAGGTCAGAGTCCTGTAGCTCAGATACTGTTCAGGCCTGTCTCATTGTGAATGATTGTAAAAAGGGGTTTGAAAGAAAGTCTTTTGCTGGACTAAATTTTTTTTCATCCCTCTCTGGATGTCAAAAGAAGTGGTTTCCAAAGACTTAACAATGGATAAGAATTCTGTCTTCTTGTCCCTCTAACTCACATCTCTAGCTGGCTATTTTTGCATGGATAATTCACCCCACATCCAGCACTCCCAGCTCAACAGTTTGACTCAGCATCATCAGCCAGCTGTGGTTATCTAACTTATTCCCAAAGCATTAAGAGCTGCACTCTGAAGGAACAAATCAGAGAGATTTACTGGCTGTCCACAAGCCCTGTGTGAAGCACTGCGGTGATGACTAAAGGGGTTGCACAGGCCATTAAGAATATTAATTTGCTATATTTTTCAAACAGCTTTCAAGGCAATTTTGGGACTATGAAATTTTCCAAAGTCTATGGATTAAAGGGCCACAAGAGGGTTTTAAAGAAGTTCTTGCTATTAACCAATTGCCCTTTGTTTCCTCAGATGTTACAGTTGGGATTTAAGCAGCGCTTTGTGCTGACTGGATTTCTTCTCACCAGATCCACCCGATTTCACTGGGAGAACAGCTAAGAGCTTAAGCTAATGTTGAAGCACTTTGCTGAAGCACAAGGAACAGTTCTTACACCATCATGAAGGAGGTATCTTCCAGCAAGACTACTACTTGCTATGTCATACTCCATAACATCATTTAGTGAACACTTTAGATGGTATGTATAAAAATTCTAAACCAGATAATTCCTTAGTACATAATGCCACCCCTCAGGCTGTTGGTTTACTGATCCTGGTTTGCTTTCTCTGTATCATGGCACCAGGAGACCCAGTTTCTACTTTTCCTTGGACAAGACACAACAGTCCCATGCAGAACACAAAAAGATCTTGATCTCAGCTCTAGCACCAATCTACTTCTGAGATTATGAGAAGCAGAAACGTTGCTTTAGGTATATAAGAGTTATAATTCATAAAGAAGAAAGCTTTGACAGGCAGTGAGGCGGTCACCAGTCTGAACTACAGGATGACTCTACTTCAGAAACATCAGTCTAAAGCTTCAGTCATGAACAGGAGGCAGATAATGGCATTTGGTATATTTACATGGGAAAGAAAAGATAACACATCAGGAAAGATAAAAAGGATATAAAACCAATAAGAAAATAAGGCTAAAAAAACAGTATGAGAGAGAGGACAAAATGAGAAGGAGGTAAGTCAATACACAGTTATAGCCAACCTGGCTGGTGGAAAGGGGTGCTGTGATTTAGCCCCAAGCCTACTGTAAAACAGGAAATAAATACACATCCACAGCAGCTGCCTCTGGGGCAGCACCTTTCAACACCTGAGCTCATATTAACAACACACCACTTCATGTGATGCATTGCTCTGTTTATCTGCATCACCCATTCGCCTCTCAGTTTTCAGACAGCTACAAGCAGCGTATTGAACGACACTGAAAGCTAGTTTTGACATTGGACTCTGCCTCATTACTGAAGGCTTTTATGTGTTGGAATCATTCTCCATTTTCTCAGTGATGGACATTTGGCTTTATGCCACTGGCCTTCTTTCAGCTCCTTTCCTGCTTCAGTGATTTACAAGATTAAACAGGAGTTCATTATTCCTTTGATGTCCTTGTATGCCAGATAGGCTCGCACCAGCTGAACTTACCAGGACTGTTTGTATTAGGTTCTCATTTTAATTAGTTCCTATTTTGAAGCCCTCCTTTGAGTTTCCCAGGTGTTAAGGTGCTTTGTGTTCCTCTGGGGAGCTGCAAAATAGCATAACTGCAAACTCATCACTTGGGATAGCAGTAGAAATGGGAGGACTTTGAATAAAAGTTCTGTTGGTAGCACCCAAGGGGACTCTATACATACGTCTGAGACAAATAATAGCGGATAAGTGTTCATGAGGCCAGAATGAATCATAAACTATAGAGTGGTTTGGATTGGAAAGGAACTTAAGATGACCTAGCTCCAAAACCCTGCCATGGGCAGGGATGCCTCACCCTCGACCATGTTGGATGGCATGAATTCAATATAATAAGCAGCAATACTGCTTGCTCATACAAGAGGCTAGTATTATTTTTAGGTAAGAAAATGTAAGAAAAGTTATTTGAGAAAGAACACCATACTAAGATATAATCTGATAAATTCTCTTTGAAATGGCACTATCTGGATTATAAGAAACCCCTAGAAATATGTTATTCATTAAAATGGAAATATTTCTATTAATTTGAGGTGCTATGAGCAAGGCCTTATACGAAAGTAGGTAGGGACTGCTCTCTGAGGGACTGAAGTGGTTGCTTTATGCCAGATGATCACTATAAACCAAATTAGACCTGCAGGTACACCAAAAACTGGCCATAACTTTCATCAGAGAATTCCCATCAGACAGACTGATTTACCTCCAGCATTAGGGAACATTTAATGAAACTGTATATGTGTCTTCTTCTCGATAAGTGTGCACAATGCTAAAAGCTTGCACTGACAAGGAATCTATGGGATGGTTTCTCCAGGCATATTTTTGGTATCAATCAGTCTCTTTCTGAAGTAGAATTATAAAATATTTGGACCCAGAAATATCTGGAAGTACCTCATGGTTAGACAATCAATTGTCATGTTTATAGCCAAAGGATTGCTTGCTTCTTGAGCAATGAATAGTCAAACATTGGATTTATTTCCTTTCAAATGCACCGGAATAAGAAAAAATCATGGCTTGTTTAACTTCTAGGAGAAAACAAATAAAAATAGCATTAAAATAAAAAGCCTTTAGGGATGGATTTATTTTTACCTTTTCAGTAATAATCTGAATATGTCATATGCACATTCCTGTGCAAGGTTAACCCTTGTTAAGTCTTTTATATGAATGCAGAAGTCAGAATTTGTCTTTCACTGGGAATGCTCAGCTTTTATCAGTTTTCTCTCTGCAGTAGCAGATTCTAAAGTAATTTCAGCAGTCTTTCTCTGTGTTTGCTGATGTCTTTGAGCAGCTCAACAAGGCTACCTGCTCCAGCACAGACCTGATGCTGTCATCTTCAAGTCATTTAGAGTGCCAGAAGTCCACTGAGATCCATGATGCTGGGTAGTAGCTACATCTCTGGCCATATTAAGAAAAAGATTCATTTAAATCATGAGAGGTTTTATTCAAAGGATTGAACCCAGCTCTGCTTGCGACAATGTGCTTATGTGTACTTTGCAGGACGCTCGAGGGTTTCCAGGCTTCTAATCCAATTGCACCTTGGTAGCACCCTACCCTCTGTTGGGGTGACTGTGCACTTTTACTTCTCAACACTTTAGTTTCTGTAGAAGGGAAATTCCTTGGCACATAGGCTGAAAACACCACCATCCCTATGCAGGAATACTGGGGAATCTGGATACCAGGCATGCCACAATGCACAGGTTAGAGCTGGCTCATAGGGCTGCAGGGGTTACACTTAGCACTTCATAGTCATGGTTGACTTATTGGCAATATTTTGCCTGCTTTACCTGGTTTTCTTGGAGTTACTGGGTAATAAATGTCCTTGAACATGGGTGAATCATTTGGCAACCTCTGAAAAACTTCAAAGGTCTTTTAAATGCAGTGATCTAGGCCACAGTGCTGACATTAGCTATTGCACAGTACATAGACTCCTAGAAAGCAGAGCTAATAGGAACTTCCTAAGGTCACCTGCACTGAAGGTATCACATCTACCAGCCCAGAGGACAAATCCATCATATAACACAGGTCCACAAGCAGGGACACCTTCCACCAGACAAGGTTGCTCCAACCTGGCCTTAAACACTGCCAGGGATGTGGCATCCAAAACTTCTCTGGGCAACCTGTGCCAGTGCCTCACAGTAATGTGATAGCAAAATGACAGTGCTGTGGCACAGCAAAGCTTCATGCTTCTGCCCCAACTTCTATAAACATCATATCTGCATCCAGTCCTCGCTATGTGTGTGTAAAACTGAGGATGGAGAGAAGAATGATTGGTGTCTGCACAAAGAGCCAGCTTCTCCATTACTGCCTATGTGTAGTCTTTCCACTCTGTGCATCTACTGTCTGAAGACAGTGATCCGTTACAAATCTCTGTAGCTATCCATGGTTTTCCACTTGCCTCTCAGAGGCTTCCTAAGGATACTATGAGAGGAACAATACTGCTGAGTGCAAAGACAGGGCAAAATGCCCATCACACAGGCACTGCAAAAATACTTTTGTCCCCAGGAAGACATCAGTTTAATGTGCTCGTTCGGCAGGTTCAACAGCCTGGACACTCCAATTTTCTCCTCCTACCATGTGTTTTAGTGGGCAAATATAAATAGTCCCAGGGATATTGTAATTAGCTTGTGAGTCACCAACATATCTGGAATGCGAAGCCTTTGCTGCAAACCTCAGGACACTGGAGACATGCTGCTAGTTAAACACAGCCACTGCAGTCTGTAATTGTAGGGTATTCGTTTTACAACCAGTGCCTCCATCGTAAAATGCACAAACATCTTTTATACAGCTACAGAAAAACACAGAAGTCACAAATATGCTGGTGTTTTGCTCATTGTGCAGAGAAGTTTCTGAAATGGGGAAGAGACTTAGGGGTTGAGGTCAATCAGTGGCAGAACCATAATGCAATTTCTGCTGTGCTTCACAGATACAGCCCGTGCAACTACTTAGGAGTTCAGACTTTCACGTTCCCTTCTTGCTCCACTAACACCATCCAGTGTGGGATGTTTAATGTCCTGTAGTGATTGGAATCATTAACCCCTCCCCAGGGTTAATTTTGCTCAGCACTTCATGGAAATCATTGCAGGTCTTTACTTCTGTGTCAGATTCTCCCTGAAAACAGCACTCAGTATCTGTTGAGCATTATCCCCTCTTATGGATAATGTTAAGGACTAGAGCTCAACCCATTCTTAATTCTAGGGATCATCCAGATTTCTGCAACCAAATCCCATGTCCTGCAGATCTAGTGTAAAATACAAGTAATTGAAATGTAAAGTGCTAAAACATCAGGATGTATAATTCATTTTCAGTTACTTTCATGTGTTGTTTTGATGCAATATGACGGTTCATCAAAAATACACAAGGGGCACATCTTCAAGGTGCAAAATATTGTCATTATGTTTTCCTGCCTGGTCATGATTAATAGTAGGCCATAGACCTTTGTTAAATGCTGATGGAATCAAAATGACAGTTCAGCAATACAAGTGGCATTAAGAATTACAGCTGGGGTTTCAACTCAGGACATAAGAGTTAAACCTTCTTTTACCTTCATTTGTCTACTTGATAAAAAAAACATCATGGTACCCACAAGGATGCTGTAAGAATTTTGTTCAAAGTATCATTAAGCATTGCTTTAAAATATCAGACTTCCTGGAAAAGAAAGAGTGTTTATCCTGGTATTCTAACCTGACTTATTGCTTTCTTTCAAAACTCCCTGTGTAATTTCTAATGCATGCAGCAACATTTATATTCTGAATGTATGTGTTATGAACTGTTAAGCAGATGCTGCCTCACTTCACTGCCAAAATTTGTGTCAGTAGTAAAGCTGTCTATATATTCTCACCTCATTCAATCCTATTTCAGTGTAGCAGTCCTTACTGAATATTACAGCTCATGATTTCTTATTTAAATACTGTGATACCAGAGGGTCATAGAACACAATCATCTGCTATGAGAGGACTCAGGCCTATCCATTGCTGTTTATCTATCTCTATTACTACTACTTCAGGTGTTGTTCCAGTACTTCATATCTCTGACAGCTTGAAACCTTCTTCTAATGTCTTGAATATATCTTAAATAGTTGATACCCATTTCTTGTTATATTCTTTGTCCTGTATCTTGAGTGATTCCCCTATCTCCCTCCTGCTGATCTATTAGCAGAAAGCAGCAGTATCTCCCCATTCCACCTGCACACTGCAAGATTAACCAAACCCAGTTCTTTAATCTCCTGTTTGAGAATAGTCTCTCTGGCTCCTGGAGACAGTAATAGCTGCTCTAGGCTGAATCCATCTTTCCTGTGCTAAGGAGGTCTGAGCACAGTTCTCCAAATAAGCTGTAACCAAAGCCCTGTCCACGCTCATGAATTCTTCCCTATCTCTCCAAGACCTACTTTACCCTGTGTAACAATGACCTTTGCCTTTTCCCCCAGATATACAGTTTAACTTACAATCATCTGCTAAGACACCATCAGTTTCCAGCCTATGAGTTTATAACACAAAATCCCGCTGCTAATCCATCAGTACCATAACAGACCTTTTAAATTAATTGTCCTAAACCAGCTGGAAAATCATCCCAGGTTTCTGAGGGCCACCAGTTCCTCCTTCAAGGATATTCTGATTCTAATCTACACAGTAAACTCGTAGAGAAGATTAGACACTGAGGAAGTCTATCCCTGTCTGCCCTCTGGCTTGTTATTCCCTTTCATTATAATCTTCCTACTAGGCAGTTTCTGGCTCATTTTACTATGTTTATTAATCTCTACCTTTTTTCACTTTAGCAGTGACTTTCAATGCAGTAATCCAACAAACGCTTGCTGAAGTCCAGCTAGACGAGAATTACTTAGTTCTGTTTGTCTAAAGAAACAAAATCACCTGTCTTTTGAAAGGAAAATATTGGTTCAGTCTGTTGGCTCTCCTCCAGCTCATAATGTGTTTTCTGATGCAGTTATTAAGTTGGGTATGCATGGAACCATCCTCCCTACCCTCACCCCTGCTGGCACTGGTGATGCTCTGTGTGAAACAACTGGCTGTACCATCTGCTGGTGCATTTCACCCAACAAAAATATAAGAAAAATAATTTCCATAATGACTTTTGTCCCTCTTACCTTCAATTGTGATGTCTTGTCCTTCTGTGAAATAGGGAGTCATGGAATCACAGACTGGTTTGGGTTGGAAAGGACATGAAAGCTCATCCAGCTCCAGCCCCTGCCACGAGCAAGGACACCTTCTACTAGAGCAGGTTGCTTCAAGCCCTGTCCAACCTGGCCTTGAACACTGCGAGGGATGGGGCAGCCACAGCTTCTCTGAGCACATATTCCAGTATCTCAACATCCTCATAGTAAAGATTTTCTTCTTAGAGGTATTTAATCTGAGAAGCATTTTCATACAATCTTCCCTGTCCCCACAATGAGATTTACATCAGTTTCCACTTGATGGGGCTGCACTTTGCACCATCTAGACACAAGCTTGTGCAAGATGTAGCTATGAAGTTCTGAGTTAGGAGCCTGCTGGCCAAGCATTGGCTTTGGTTGTCATGAAGTTTCCAAGTGGAACACAAGACACAGGTGTTAACTTCAAATCCTTGAGCATGTGAGGCTGCTGCTCAAGACTGAAGTGCAGTCCTCTTTGGGGCAGAATAGAAAAGCCTTTCATCAACAATTCACAGCTCAATGAATCCATTTGGAAGACGAAACACAGCACACTGAGCCAACAAAATTTTTCCAGTGACTTTAGCTGAGAAAAGGCAATGATTTTCTGTCATAATTGAAGCCAGGGGCCCGGAGTCTTTAGAAAATGCTATAAAGTATGTAAGGAGTAAATGAGGAGTGGAACAGCATTTCGGTCCTATACTGATCAATCACCTCCAGCAATACAATGACCCTAAGCAGATCCAGCATATCGATTCAGTTTTCTCCAGGGAAGAGGCTTACATCTTCCAAGTCACGAGGAAGAGGAAGCAAAACAAATTGTTGTTGTTTCATAATGTAGGAGTAATCAGAAGCTTCTACAAATCCTCTTGTATTGGTGGAGAGGGACCAGAGTCTCACTTTAATCAAACAGTGTAACCATTCTGTTATTAAGACACTGCATGGCACTGTTTATGCTTATATTTTACAGTGAGCAGAGGTCCTCTAGGTCAAATAAATGACATTCCTATGCTATCAGTCTAACCAGGGGAACAGATATGTTGCAATACAGAAAACTCTGTTTAGATATTAGGGAAAAAACTATTCAGCGGAATAGTGGTGAAACTGGAACAGCTGCCCAAAGCACCTGTGGAATGTCCATCTTTGGAGATGCTCAAAAGTCACCCGTATGAGGTCCTGAACAACTTGTCTAACTTCAAAGCTAACCTAACTTCCAAGAAAGCCGTGCTCTAAGTGGGAGGTGGGACCAGATGATTTCCAGAGGGTCCTTCCAATCTGAACTAGTTTACAAGGTTTAAGAGATCAAAGTCATCTTTTAAATCAAAATGCTGAATGTTGTCTTGCTTACTACGAGGTAAGCGGGATTTGAAGGTTAAAGAAAAAATAAGTCAAATACTTTACCAAAGAACATAAATATATGCATATAGATATATAATTATACATGCATATGTGTATCTATGCCTCACTCTACTCAGAAGTTTTGTGCCAGACCTGAAGTGGGAGTCTTCAACAGCAGATAGATTTTTGAAGCCAGATAAAAGCATAGAGTCTATTCGTTAGCACTTGAATTAAAATTCAGATAAACATGAGCTAGCCATAGCAGCCAGTTACAATTCCATTCTTCTGGAAAGGTGCACATAGAAGATGATCATCTTCTATGGAAGAGAGATTTCTATGTGAGGAGGGACAAAATCCATTTTGATGGATTCAGATCCAGTTTCCACTATAAATAAGTTCATTCAGAATCAGTAGGGCTATTTGCTGTGTAGCTTTACCGTGTTTGCACAGCCCAGTGACCACAGGACTGTCAGAGCAGGTTAATGCAAGACCTAGGAATCGACAGCAGTTGAAAATGGGTGGTTTGGGATTATGAGTTTGGGTTTAATAACCAGAAAATATGTTACCACCTAGCATTCTCACAGGCTTAGATGTAATCAGACTGCAGCCAAAATAAGCTGCCTACAGACTGCACAGTTGGAACTGATATTTTGTGCAGGCAGTGAAAAATCCCCCACTGAAAAACTCTGAGCGATTGGCAGAGCTGTCAAACCTTGACCATTTCTACTCATAATCAAGTTGCAGAAGGGCCTCTGGCTTCCCACTGCAGTGGCTTATGTTCTTGGGTCAGTCATGAATATTCCCAGTACATCCTTGATAGGCAGGTTTTCTATGCCAACAGCTCAGTCTTGGGGGCTAGAAAAGAGGCACAGCCATGTATATATCTGACAGATTAAGTCCTTCAGCTGGCTGGCAAGACATATCAGAACTCACAGAAAAGCAGAGGTATCACCAGACTGGTTTTCCTCTTGATCTTTCACCAGCATGTCAGAAATGTTGGTTCTTCTTGAGACTTTTTCCCTTTTCCATTTTTTTCCCCTTCTATACACACATATAAGGATTTCTTCAGCAGTAATTACCATTGTGGTTGGAGGTCCCACAGAAATCAAAGATCGAATAAATGGACATCAAAGTGCACCAAATGAGGAGTGGTAAAAAGGGAAGTAATTTCCAAAACTTACTGCATTTCTTTATCTACTACACTAAGCTCGATCATTGTTTTAATTTGCTGTCATATCAGAAGAAAGCTCATGATTATTTTGCTGTCAACTGTCAAGTGGTAACTTTTTTTCCAGTCCTGCAGTTTCTAATATACTTTCCCACTACTGAATACATGTTGGAATAAGAAAATGTCAAATAGGAAAGGTGAAATGAATCAGAGCATCACTTTAGAAATGCACAGTTATATTATTTCAAGTAGGAAAGTGAATCTTTTTACCTGGAATCTCATCAGTTCCCCCACTGGTGTGTTTGAATCTGTCTCCTTCCACATGGACATTTGGACAAAGGACATCTGAAAAGCAAAAGAACCAGTACAAAATTATCCCAAGTAAACACATCATTTTGGAAGCTATAGAACTAACAAAGACTAATCACCTGGGCTTTGTCCAATACTTGCACATGGTCCTGGAGCAGTAATTCTGTTCCCAATCTGCATGCCCTAAATGCCTTTCCTTTATCCTAGCCCCTAACCACATGGTGGGCAAGAGACACAATACACTGTGTCTGGTTTTAAGGCACTTTTGGTGACTGACCAGCCAAGAAGCCAAACAGAATAGATTAATCTAGCCCAGCTTCCTGTATCTTACTGTGTTATGCGTGATTCACCTGTTAATGTTCCTTCAGGACCGTGACTATTTATGTGTCTGCAACTTGAGTTTGTTCAAACAGAAAGTAGAGTTAAATATGACTAAAACTTTGAATATTCACCCCTACACACAGGTTTCAAAAGAGTAATGGCAATATCCAGCTTTTGTCAGCCATTTCTTATGCTCCCAATTAGTGTCAACACAATTGCAGGTAAACGCTTTTCTGCAGAGAATTGTCTACCTATCCACCTCCTTCTTGCCATATTTTTAGTAACATATATTTATGTTTTGTTTTCCCAGATCAATGGGTAATTGCACACTTGTAAACAATGGGGGCAGGTAGCCCAAGGAATCAGTGTAATGAGAATATAAAGCGGAACCCTTGACTTTTCACCACCTGCACAGTCCCACATTTATGTCCTTTCTCTAAGTTAAAGAACAACCAGATGGGGACAGCCAAGTCCCATTTCTTCATTTGCCCAGTTGGAGACCTGCTAATATACATATTCTCTGCAGTTGCAATACTCAACTTGATGCATAATGTACCTAGCATCATCTCCAGCTGGTGTTTAGCACATTATTCCTTCAGTATCATTAATTGTTGTGCCTGTAAAGGAGCACCAAGGACCAACTACTCCCTAAAGGATGGGGAGCCAGGAAATGAAGGCAATGCCCTCACCAGTGGGGAACAATCTCACAGGGATCTCTGAAGAATTGCTGCAGAAGGTCTAACTTGTTTGTGAAGCTACATCCACAAGTATGAGGTAAAAATGAGTTTTCTGAGGACATTACCAGTAGGACTTGCATCTCTTCTGCTCATAGCTCTCAGTAAAAAACAATCCAATATTCCATAGTGTTTGCTTAAGCCTAGCAATGAAAACAGGTATTTTTCCTGCTTTATTGTGCTAATAAATATACAGTCTAGATTATCAGCTGCAGGTGAAGCACTCAGTTCAGTGTAAGAAATAGGGACTTTAGTAGACATTGCCAGAAGCCCCAAGAGCCAATGCAGCGATTGGAAGCAAATGCATTCAACCACCCCTTTGCCGCAGCAATGAGTGAGGCCAGAGGTTGGTTACTCATGCAAGTAACTGTTTTCCAGGGCATTTCAGATTTTCTTTGAACATCTTTAGGGCTGCTGCTTCCATAGATAAAATTCAGAATAGTCACTTTTTTTCTTCTGTTCACCACACCAGGAGCCAATACTGACTAATACATCACTCAAACATGCTTATGTCTTAACATCCGACATGTGAAACCATGTGGTACTTTCCCCTCCATCAGAGGTCTGCACAACTTCCCAATGCAATACCTAAGCTCTCCCTTGCAGGGTGAGCTTTAAAAGCTGAAAAACTTTTAAGCCATTAGGACTTCCAAAAGGCAAATTTAGGCCACCTCTATTCCCATTCCAAACCAAGCTGTACTGACAAAATATTTGCTTAGAAGTGTCAGAAGCCCTGTGCAGATGTTACACTGATCCTTTAAGTGTTGTCTTTGCTAACAATGAAGCTCTTTTTGTTACTGAGTCAGTGCAGTAAACAGCACTTCTGAGCCCCAGTCTTTGAACTAGAAGATGTGTGGCTAAATAAGTAAAGTACAGTATGACAAAATAAGGAATATCAGAAATCAAAACAAGTAAAATTTCCCAGTAAAGAATAAACAAATGGAAGGTATGAATAAAACCACAAAAATATATCATTCATCTCTGCTTCCCAGGACTCCTGAGAGATACACAGGGAAGAATAAAACATCTCAGACACAGCAGTGTACGTCTTCATGCAACAAGGAGGTAATGTCTGATCTATAGATATATAAATTATCACTCCTATCTCTAATGACATCAGACACTCTCCACCAGGTCCAATTAGAATGAACCATGGCTTTCTAGCAGGGAAGTACGAGCTACTGAAATCCTCCTTGTTTTAGCTCCTGTTTTGGAACTTGGACCATAAAGCAAACTTATGTGCTTGGCCTTGTTTCAGACCTCTTCTGCCACAAGAAACAGAAATTCCAATCTTAATATTATTCACTTCTTCCAGCTCTGTCTTCTAAATCTCTTTATTACCTCTTAAAGAACCATGGCCTGACTTTGGCCCTCATTTGTAAAATGCCCTCTGCTCCTTTTGGCTTCTCCCTTCCAGGCTGCATCTAAGGCACAAGCATAAATAGTCCATAAGGGAAAGAAAACCATTGCAATCCTCACTTCCAGTTACAGAATAACTCACAGGGGCACAAAAGAGGTTAGTGCTTTCCCATCTAAGTTAGCAGCACCTATAATTGTGTCCAAAGGAGCAGCAGTGCCGCACTGACTGCACATCAATCAATCCCAGCCAGCGAATAGGTCTCATTGATACACCCAAGGGCGCATTGACATTAAAGGCAAGACTAAAGCTGTTCTTCTCCTATGAAGCCTTTCAATGAGAGCCCTCATACAGGTGAACATTTTAACATCAAAGAGTGTTTATGCCTGTTCTTTCTGCTGCTACCAGCCCAAACTTTGAGTGAAGACTCACAGTGCTTGGAGGACTTGCAACAATGAGCACCCACTGCTAATGGCAGAAAGAGTATTAAAATCTGCACTGCAGCTACATCTCCTCTAATTTGTAAACACAGATTTGCAAGACAGAAGATACAACTGACTGATCTCAGCTTTCAGGCACTGGTCCTTGCTACATCCTCTCCCATCCAATTCTATGCAAGCTTGCAGTTCCTTTAAATAGGTATTGTTTAAAACGACTTTCTTGTCATCAACTTTAGGCAATTTTTGCTTCATCCACAAATTTCACCAGCAAAGATTTTGCATTTATGTCCATGTGGTTCATGGAAATCTTTAATAACACCAGAACTGCTATATATCCCTTTTACAGTTGCACTAAAAATGATGACTTTCCATTGACACTTGCTACGTGAGATCAGTCAGCTCTTAATCCATTGTACAGTGCCACTTTTTAATGCAAATGTCATTGAATATGCAATAACAATGCATAAGAACAAAAGTATTATATCCAGATAGTTACCATATCAACCAAACTGTAACTCTCCACAGAAAGATATCAGCTTTGTTAGAGATGACCTCTTTCTCCTAAAATTATAATCCTTGAATAGGGATACATAATAATTCTCATTCTGTAATGCTATATTCACTGTTCTTGCCATCAGTTATTATTTTGTTGTGAGTGAGATCAGGCAAGCTGGTCTATAGTTACACATATGAATCATTTTGTCTTTTTTAAGAGTGTTACATTATCATCATTTCAAAGTCCCATAATTAGTCTTGTCCTGGCAAGTTATATCTCTACAAGTTTTCAGCTGACACCAACCTAAGTAGTGTAACTGATACCCCTGACTGACAGGATGCCATCCAGAGGGACCTGACCAAGCTTGAGAAGTGGGTCCATGTGAACCCCATGAGGTTCAGCAAGGCAAAGCTCCATTTCAGTGGGAAGGTAACAAGAACTGATATGATACATTGGGTACTGAGAAACTCTAATCTAATCTAAGCTATCTACAGTGCCTACAGCTCTCCTGAATGCCAGGTATAGAATGGAATGCACCACTCTCTCTGCACTGAATATTGACAAAACTTGACTATCTCTTTTGCAACAGATGCTTCACTTTAAAGCAGGTAAAGTTGGGTGAGGCAATTCCCATCATAGATACACCTAAGCATCTGAAGAACATGGGCCTTCCTGTCCTTCATAAGACCATGAAATCCTCTTCTGAATCCTGCCCAGCACTGAACAAGCTGACCTGGTTTGCATGAGCTTCTTGTTCAAGGAAGCACAATGTAGTTTTCTGAGACTGATATAACTGCAGATAACAGCCTTTTCTGTAAGCAAAGCCTACTGAGGTCTGTTTGATAAGAACAAGTGATTTAAGCCTCACTTTTACGTATCATCCTTCAGAATATTCCCTATGAAAAAATCCCTAAGCTGTCAAATATTTTAGAATTAAAAAAGACTATACATTTTACAGAGTATATGCAATGAAAGAGACACATCAGAGGAGCATGTCATCTCAGGAATTCTCACTAGTGTTAAATTAACATTAATAACATATTGTAGTGAAACTGTAAGAACAGGGCTGCGAGTTTGGAAAAGAACAATATGAATGATCTGAGAGTTTAAGTCTTTTTACCTCCAAGCCATTCCAAAAGAAAGGTAAAGGAAAGGGATAATGAAATGGAAAAAGAAAAGGAGAAAAGAGCAGAAAGAAATGAGTGGGGGGAAAGGGAAGGAGAAGAAGGAGAAAGGAAGGGGAAGTGAAAGGGGAAAGGAATGGGATAAAAGGAAAGAGAAAGGGGAAAGGAAGGGAGAGGGAAAGGGAAAGGGAAAGGGAAAGGGAAAGGGAAAGGGAAAGGGAAAGGGAAAGGGAAAGGGAAAGGGAAAGGGAAAGGGAAAGGAAGCTCACACTGATTGACCACTGAGTGCCCCCTCTCCCCACAGGTTTTTGAAGCTTCATTTCTATTTGTTCTGTAGAAAGAGCATAACTATTCCAAGACCTGCCTTCTGCATGAGTCCAAGCTGAGTAGCTGTTTTCCAAAACACAGTTTTGAAGGCAACTCCCTCACTTGGAAAGCTTGGTCAAAGTCACAGCATGGTGTTCATTATAGCAACCCCTGGCCAGGAACAGTGTGATCCTGCTGTCCCTTAGGGCTTGCTACTGAGAACCCTTCCCAGTAAAGTGCTACCCCCAGCTGCCAGCACTCCATCCTTTTGCCCCGAGGACTCTGCTGAAGCAGCTTCTTCATTTTCATTTTTATTCTTTCAAGAATAAGAAAGCCCTAAGCTGCCAAGGGTTCCTCCAGGGACTTGTGTATAATGAATGCTGAACAAGTGTAGCTGTCAAGTTACAAGGATAAAGCAGAGAGGTGAAAATAGGAGCACAAGAAGGTTAAAGCAAACATTATTTATTACTGTGTTTTAGGATTCCAGAGTCTCAGCAGCACCCAGCTACTCACTGCATTTCCACCATGACTCCATTCCCATATCCCATAGCCCACCATAAATTCTATCCAAAGTTAAAGACACAGCCCAGCAAATGCAGGTCTCACTAAATCATAGAATCATAGAATGGTTTGGGTTGGAAAGGAGCTTAAGATCGTACAGTTTCAACCCCCCTGCCATGGAAAGTGATACCTCACACTAGATCATGTCACCCAAGGCTCCATCCAGCCTGGCTTTGAACACTACCAAGGATGGAGCATTTATCACTTCTCTAGGCAACTTGTTCCAGTGCCTCAACACCCTCACAGTAAAGAACTTCTTCCTTATATCCGGCCCGAACTTCCACTGTTTGAACCCATCACCCCTTGTTCTATCACTACAGTCCCTAGTGAAGAGCCCTCTCCAGCGTCCTTGTAGGCCCCTTTCAGATACCGGAAGGCTGCTCTGAGGTCTCCACACAGCTTCTCTTCTCCAGGCTGAACAGCCCCAACTTTCTCAGCCTGTCTTCATATGGGAGGTGCTCCAGTCCCTGATCATCCTCATGGCCTCCTCTGGACTTACTCCAACAGCTCCATGTCCTTCTCATGTTGAGGACACCAGAACTGTAAATGCAGGTCTCCCAAAACTTTGAACCAGACTTCAAAATATTTGCAAGGAATAGCTCTTCTTTAGCTCTTTAGCCACTAGCCAAAGATGAACTGTGAATCTTGTATGCTTTTCAGAGCTGAGCCATAACAACCTTGCAAGAAAGAGATTTGGGGGATATAGGAGTGGGAATGCACCCACATAGAGAAAGTTTCATTTTTGATGTAGTTAATATTGACAGTTTCCCCACTGAAGCCTACACTTAAAGGGGAAGGGCCTAGTGATAAGATTTTTCCTTAAGATTTTATGAAAGCAGTTTCTCAGAGGAGCTTTCTCAGACCCCATTAGTTCTGCTCTTCAATTATTTAGGCAGTTCACTGTGCAACAGTTCCTCCAGCACGCTTAACTCCCTGCAGTCACTTGATGATGAAAGTGATGCCTATATATAGCACTACCTTTATTTGTTCTTTTATAAAACACTGTATATGGACCATGATGAAGCCTCAGCATTTAAAGAGGTGGGGTTTTTTTTTCCTCACTCTTTTAAAAATACTTCTTTTAAAACACCTCCACACTCTGTCCATATCCACTAAATGCTTTTGGCAAATGTTCTTTGTCAGATATTCTTTCCCAGCAAACGAACCAACCCTTAAATGCCACCCACCCTTGGAAATAAATCCATAAGAAAAAAAACAACTGGCATATTTTTTCAACTGCAGTGGTGGAACTGACAGTGTAATGATACTGCAATTGCTTCTATACTAACATTATAATTTGGGCAAGGTGTAGATAAAACAGAGCATCGCAGCAATTACACGATTCCACCTTGCAGTTTAATGCCTTATGAAATTCTCACTCCCATTCTGAGATTACACTGTATGACAAAACTGTGAAGTTTAAAGTCCATCAGTGCCAGGAAAATCACTCATTCATTGCTACAGGAGCCAAGGTGGATTCTGCCTTTTTCCCTTTAAATAAGGCCAACGTTGGTTCTGGATGAAGTTTCCATATTTGCACTTCTGTCATCACAGTGATGGGCATCATAAATGCCCACAATGAAAAGGGAAGAACAAACCCTCCCCACAGCACAGCCTGCAGACTGAGCTAACACAGCTACAGCCCCCCCTACTCCTCATAATATCCCAAGGCAGTTATATTTTTCTACTAAAACGTTATTGTAAAAACACATCAAAACCCAGCTGAATTACTCTCCAGACTTGCCTGGTTTCTGAGTAGGTCCCGGGTGACTGCACTGGGAATGTAGATATCAGCATTTGCAGGGGTCCTTCCCCTTTTATCAGCACAGCAGCCAGAAGATGTGGTTCTCTAGCCACATATTCAGTGCCTGGCACTGTTCAGTACATGTTATATTCCACACAAAGGGCACGAGAAATTACTACTAGGTTTTATACCCAGAAAGCATTCATGCATCACATATGTAAGGTCCCAGGAAAGAGGATGCTCTTCTTTGGCTCTGTCTACATGAAAGGAGAAACAAGGTTCCTTTAGAGGGCAATTCAGAGCAGAAACCCAATTTATGTGCCCTGATTCACCTCTGAAAAAGCTACTCTCATCCTGCTGGTTACACGCATGATTTCTGAGTTAGACATCTATCAAAGGCTCCACAGTTACATCCATCCAATTAAAACAAGCATGGTTGGGTGCATTTCTGGATACTGAGGCCAAGACATGTTCTAGCCCACATCTATGCTAGCAAATGGTCAGCCTCCAAACAAGGCAGCTGCTGAACATGAACACTCCCTGGCACATTACAAGGACCCATCTGGGCCCTAGAAATATTCCAACAGAATTTTAGCTTGCTGGGGCCAAAATGTGCCAGACACTGGTGCAGATGAGTACATTACACTGCACAGAAATGCTTCTGGCCACATTTATGGTTACCAGTTTAGGTACAGCCCATAAATATCACCCTTTGCTAAGAGCTTGGTAATAAAGATCAAAAGAAGCCTCTTGGGCACAAATGCTAAATTCATTTTATGGTCACAGGTCACCAATCTTTAAATGCATCAGTTCAAATGAGAAAGTGGGAAAGGGACTGAGTGCATAGCCAAGAAATGCTGTATGCTGTTTAAGTAGGGACAGGGGAAATGCAAGGAGCTCTAGAATTTGAAAAACACATGAAGTCCTTTTGAAGGTGAAAAAAAGAAAACAAAAGGTAAATTCTTCTCCTACATTTAGCTCCTGTCACTTACACTGGATCTGTTCCCATAAATGTGAAAACACAAAGGAGCAGGCTGTGCTATGTAGTTATCCTCACCCTGGATACAAGTTTCTGTGTCTTCTCCTTTTGCCACCACCCCTTGCCTTTTTATTTCTCTTTTACGTCTGTCCCATGTTCTGGATGTTGATTCTAAAAGAGCCCATCCTGCTAAAAGTACTCACACCCCAACAGCACATATCAAGTGAAAACTACACAACCACACCAACACAGGGACCACCAAAGAGTGCAACAGCCCTTTCTTCAGGTAGATCCCATCCTCTAACCCTCAGCCTATCTTCAGATGCTCTTTAAAAGTTCCTATAGAAGCTCCTGAATCTTGATGAAGATTCATCTTTCCAAGGGGTACCTACACTTCAGGATTCACTGATAGCCTCTCCCCATCTAACACACCCACACCAAACACAAGAAACTTGTTGGACGACTGACAGCAGACATATATTGTCAAGAGGACTGGCATAATTAGCATTATTTAAGTGAGCAGCATACAGAATTAATTTGCACATGCTCCCACAGGGAATAAATGGCACTATGGGAACTACGAATATAGCATAAGGCCTCAGCACTTCCCAGCTAATTTGCTTGTGTCTGCCCCTAAACAAATACACAGACTGTGTGCCAAGGAGCTTGTCGGCAAACAGCACAAGGTTTTGAAGAAAGCAATTAGCAGCTGCAGTGCTTTCCACCCAGGCTGTGAACTGATTACTACTCCAGGGCACGAGTCTACCGCTTCCTCTGGTTCTAGCATCTTGGAAAAGATGTGAAGCTTCATCCTGCAATGTGCCTAATCCCAGTGAACTGCAGGGTTTCTCCTGAGTAGCCTATCATTGAATTAGCAGATAAATCATAGAATCATCAAATGGTTTGGGTTGGAAAGGATCTTAAGGTCATCCAGTTCCAGCACCCCTGCCATGGGCAGGGACAACTCACACTAGACTATGTCAACCAAGGCTCTGTCCAGCCTCATCTTGAACACTCCCAGGCATGAAGCATTTACCACTTCTTTGGGCAACCCATTCCAGTGCCTCACCACCCTCACAGTAAAGAATTTCTTCCTTATATCTAACCTGAATTTCCCCTGTTTAAGTTTGAACCCATCAACCCTTATCCTATCACTACAGTCCCTGATGATGAAGAGTCAAGAGTGTAGAGTTACCTAATCCAAGCACTGTCAAAATGGGCAGAAGCCAAGTTAAGGTTTATAAATTACTTTTAAAGAAATAAAAACCTAGGAAGACTGAAAACATCATTTTATGTATTAAATTGCTGTAAGAACAATGACTTGTCCAGAATAATAACAAGAATTCCACCTACAGCACTCCATTACTTCACAGTTCTTCTAAAAGTGAATTAATTAGAAGCAACTTGGTTCAAAGCTGATGTCTTTTCAGCTGATCAATAAATATACACTAGTTGTTCCCAAATAACTTTCAAGAGAGAAATATAGCTCAAGGACATGCTTAAGAGGGACTCTGACTAGCATTACTCCTCTGGTATAATTATACAACTGCAAATTGAACAGTATCATCTTCCACGTGGGTATTTTTGGGGGCTACTGCGAGGGTGGCTTTGGGACTTTAACCAGCAGTGGTATAATTATATCACAAGAGCAAAGCAATGAAATTCCCATATAAATTCAAAACTAGACTCTCGGTTTGGTTTTGTTTTGTAAAGAAATCACCTTTGCAAAATCCAGGGGGTTTAAAGACTTTAGTTTCCTCTTAGAAGAAGCCAGGATAAATTAACCTCCAGGCAGAAGGGCCTAGATGCACCTCAGCAGACTCAGGAGTTTGGTTGGTTGCAGTCCACATCCTTCCACTACATGAATTTGACTTTTCATGGCTAAGACATGAACTGGCCACGTAGAGGCAGAAGGTAATGGCAGGCATGTGCAAGCCCCATATCACCAATTAGAGAGATTAATGTGACACTTCTTTGGTGGCAGAGCTCTTTAGAAGTGATCGCTTAAGAACAAAGCCTCCCTCTGATAATCTTCACAGGGATAAACCTAGGGAATACCAGTGGAAACTTTGATTCTATGATTCTGTGAAACAGTGTACGGATGAAGTCGTTGATCATCTGAGAACATGGGTTTGTCCCAGACCAAGTACCACAATGCAGGATCAAGCCCAGTGCCTATTTTCTTAAATGCAAAGACTTTAAAAGGGGCATTGGCATTTGGCATCTTTACAGATTTAAAGACCTTTAAGAGACTATCTGGGTTTTACAGCTTTCAAACACAAAAAGCCAGGCTGAAAGCACTGAGTTTATTTCTGACTTATGGTTTGAAACATAATTTCAGTCCAATATTAATTTTATCTAAATAACATCATCCACCCTCCAGTTCCCATACATGCCACCAGGCCCATACTCTCTAAGGAGGGTTGTGTAAGGTCTGGGATCTTTACTGTCATGGGCATTTGGAGGAATCTCTCCTCTGAAGCCTGAAAGCAGTTGAAAGAAAAGCAACTAAGTGGGAAGTGCTTTTGAAGGCATCTGCACCCTCTTCTCTCTGCTACACAAAGGAAAGCAAGCACTGGGGTGCTATCAATTAAAGTAGGCACAACCTGAGCTCCGTTCCTCTACCCAAGTACATGTTTCAGATTCCTCTTCTTCCTGCCCTCCCGCTCCAAGTTTTCCCAACTCGGAAATGACAATAAATAATTTTTAAGGAATATAAAAGAGGTCTGAAATGATGCATCAGGGGAAGCACAGAGGGAGAGAGGGGAGAGGATCAACCCGGAGTACAAAAAGAAAACAATACAAGAGCAGAAAGCACGTGAGTATCAATCAGCAGCTACAGCACTGCCACTTCTGAACACTGAGGTCTTCATTGCTCACAAAGAACCAGTCTGTGCTGGAAAAGCTCCCATTTGTCATGCTCTGTGCCATAATACAGGACTGCCACATTGTGCGATACACCTGTGCCGTTTTAGTCATGTATTTGGAATGAAATAATGCTATTCTTCTGCTTGTGTGCCAACAATAGAACCCAAGACTCCACATAGATATGCCAGGAGGAGTTAATGCTCCACATTAACTCCAGCCCCACAGCCACAAAAAGTTGGATCTTGGTGTAATCATAACCATTGCCATGTTTCCTCTCTATGGAACCAAGCGCGTTAACTCTCTGAAGAAAAACGTGGTTTGCACTGATTTTTTTTAAAGTATATTAAATAATTGGCATTTTTGACCTGAAAACAGAACTTCTTCACTTTGGGAAAAAAAAATCATAATGAGACATTTTAATAACTTAAAGACTTTTTTCCAATCCCTCTCCATCACCAAAACCTCATCTAAATTAGCTTTTCCCAGGAAGTTTCAAGCTTCATGAATTAGCATTTTCCCTATGACAGGCATTTAATTAAGAGGTCCCAAGCCAGTTTTGAGAGGTTTCTTTCCCTACAAGCCCATGTACCTAGGGATATATGATGCCGGAGTGGATGATTTTATCTGCTGCCAGTTAGGAAAGAGAGAGCTGAAACTGATGTTCAAATCATAAATAAAATTAAACTTGCAGGCAGAAGTACAGTATTTCAGCTCGAGAGCCTCTGATGAGTCCTGAAGGACAACCTGCAGCAATTGTTCTCTAGTCTCAGAAGGAAAAGATATTGTGGATTCAGGGAAGGAGACGTTCACTGTTATCAAACGCCTCGGTAGCAGCTCAATAGAAGTGGTCTGTAGTGAAACCCATCTCCAGAAGGTGTCCTTGCAGAGTCACTGAACAATTTAAAGCACTGATTCTCCCTAGTTTAGTGTTGTGGCAGTTTTATTGTGTTTGTTTTGGTGTTGTTTTATTTTAGTTTATTTTGCACATCCCTAATTTGTTTTTCAGGACCCCTGAGACCTGCATTTCAAATTTAGGCCAAGTAACAATTCCTTTTCTTACTTTTGGACTTTCTTATTTGTCTAAGTGATGCTTCTGCAGAAGCAGACACAGATGCTTCTGCTGCGCATCCGTGAAGAAGGATTTCATGCTAAGTTCTTCATCTTCAGTCTGCATCACCTGGGGTGGGATGCACTGTGATCCTGCTCAGCACAATCCACTGTGCACAGCAGTGGGTGGACACAGTCATGCAGCATAAGGACCCCTGTTAGTCAATGCCTTTGTGTAGCACTAAAACAGAGATGTTCTCCTTGCACCAAAGAGGCACACAGGCACTGAGAACTGGGCAGACTCTACTGCTTTAGTTCTTTTTCCTACCCCATCTGTTATCTTAGATATTGTTCCCCCTTTCTGTGTCAGCAGAGAGGCAGATTATTACTACTAATGTCAACACCCAGAAAAGCAATCCTCGGAGATCTGCAGCAGTTATTTCCCACACTTCACACAGAGTGTGCTGGGCACCAGGTAAAATAAAAGCAGGGAAGAGCAGGGAAAGAGCTTGGCTGGGATATTCCTGTGTCTCTACACACAAAGAAGGCACAGCTAGAAGTGCTCACAAATACCTGCAAAGTTCAGGGCAATCAGCCTTGTTTTTTTATGAGGAAGAAGAGCATCCCTACAGAAAGCTCCCTGAGGGTCATTACCAGCTGCCTGTAAGGTCCAGAAGCAATGGGGAAGGTGTGTGGGTGCACGCTACAAAGGAGATAGACTGCTATGCAAACCAATGCGATCAGTGCAGAGCTGTTACTTGGCCTGAATCATAGCATCTCTAGCATCTGTCCCTTGAGGGCTATGGGGAAATAGTATCACAGCTTTACTTACTAGGAAGTTGCCTATTCACTGAGGTTTGGCTTGCAGTTATACATTGCCTATGCAGAGGGAGAACTGATAGTGTTATCATAGGGACTGCAATGCTGATAGCTACCTTTTTCAGGCTGGATTCTTACCCTCTTGAAGACAGACTTGAGTCTTAACTGAATGTGAGGAAGGTTTGTGCATGTTTACCTGAGCTAGTTTGCAGAAGTATAGACATGGGGAGTGGATATGTTTTGTGTTGATCTGAAGAAGAAATTGCTTCTGGAAGCGGATGGTGTGAGAAGGCGTTTGTGCTTGCAGAGGTGTATGAGGGCACATACTGGGGGGTGATTTTGTATGTGAAGGAAAGAACAGTGAGTGATGAAGTCTGTTACAAGATTACAGCTAGAAACATTAAAGCTTTTCATTAGAGCTTTCTGATAAGATTAGAAATATTCTGTACAATTACCATTAGTTAGAGTGGCCAAAAGCATGAAGTGGCAAAAATTCACTATGAAAATTAAGCAGAATACACATGAGAGGGGAATGCAGAGAATGGAAAACAGAGCTAAGGAAGTTAATCCAATTCTTTAAAACCCTTTTTAGTGACTCCAAAACACACCCCACAATATGGACCAGTTGGCCTTTTGCCATTTCCTGCTTCAGGGCAATGGAAATAGGATCCATCAGCTCAGCAAATAACACTGGTGAACAAAGGCCCCAGTGCCAGGATTTGTTGGCACCGGCACCATTCCCACACATCCCTTCAAAGAGCAGGACTGTGTGTATGGCGAGTCCAAGTGTCCCTGCCTGGCACCGGGAGCTTTGTCCTCTTCCCCTCCCTGGGTTTCTCAGAGGTCTGAGCTGTCTGAACCATCCACGGGGTTCCCTCCACACTGACCCAGCCCAATTGTGCTCTGCCCCAGTAAGCATAACTAACAACCGCAGCTTGCCTCCTTTAATTGAGGCTCTGAATAACCCAGAGTGAGTACCAACCCCTCCAACAAAGCAGAGCCACCCTCACTGCAGCCACAGCTGCCACCCATACAGGTCTGTGCTGGTGTTCCACAAAAGCTGGTCTATTTGCATGGAAAGAGGCTATCACAAGAAACAGCTCTGAGCACACAGAGGTCAGCATGAATTCCAGGGAAGTACCCATAGCAGAGCATGCCTAGCATCCCATGCCCATACTTGCTGAGTGCCAGTGGCTTGGCTAAGTTATTTTGTGCTGCACCAGGGTTTTCTAAGCAGCTGTGGAAGCCCAAAGGAATGTCATACACGCTGGTGATGAGAATTACTGCAAACCAGAGGGCTTTTTAACTCAGAATACAAAACAGATCAGCTTTTTTTGCAAGCACTGGTAAGATAAACACTCATTAGTGCTAAGTGTGGCGATTGGCCACCTCTCTTGCTTAGTTACTCATTCGTTAAAGTGAAATTAATCTGGACTTAGATCAATGTAAATGAGTGCAGAATGTAACTGAGTGTTTTGTTTTGTGAACACCCATCTGCTGCTGTGGATGAGAGCAGAGAAGCAAAGCTAAAAGTACAACACAGGACACCACAAACTAAGATCTATCCCTAATGATTTGCTACGAGACAGCGATATATCCTGTTACAGCTGCTAGCCCCCAAAACCTACCCTGAGGATGTGGAAACATTTGTGTGAATCAGGAGGTTAATCTAAATAAACGAAGGAGGCAGGAAAGGTGGAAGGCCTCAAGTTCCCTATGTGGAGAGGTCAAAGATAGCCTTAGCTTGGTGAACACTGAGTAACACTTTATATATAACACATCACATTCTTGGCTTTGGCCATGAGGTTCCAGAGCTTCTGTATTTCATTGGGCTCCTTAACATAGCAACATCTCAGATTAGACTTCATATTTCATTGTATGAAAACCCAAATCTACATAGAAGACACCACAGATGTGATGTGCATAAGTGATAGCTGTGCCACTACTATGACAGCATTTAGGATTAGCTGAGGGATCCATCCATACCACAAAATAGTGTAGTATGGCGCAATGCTTCCACACTCCAACATCCCATCTGCTTTACAGTGATCAACACCTCTGTATCTCTATACGAACCAAACTTTGGACAGGAGGGCAAGAAGAAAAAGCCAAACTACTCTTCCCATTCCCATCCACCCAAACCCAGGATTCCACATTCCCACTGCATGTTAGGAAAAGGTTCCTAGCCTAAGCCTGTGTTATTCCTTGAACCATGTCTGGTTATTCTTTGGAAAGAGCTCATTAGCACAGACTGAACCCATCCCACTGGGCGTCCCATGCACTATGGTGGGCCACTGCCAGAGCCCAGGTCTTGTACTGGCAGTTGTCTACCTTCCAAGGTCCTGTGTTAACATAGCAACCCTTTGGGTTGCATTTCTCCTTGCTCCCCTATGTGTGCATGTGTAGAGTCAGGCTCTCCATCATTACTACTCAGCACAGTCATCCACAAAGAAAGATGCCTTACTTAAACTGATTGCCTCCCTCTCACAGCTCACTCTGAGCTAGAGTAAGCAGAGATGTGATTGAGTTACTCCAGCACTGATTACAATGGAGCACAAAGGAAACAAGTCCCTATTAAGACCTGCAACAAATTTTAACATAACTGGGTGGGCCTGGGCCCACTGTTTTCTTGTTTCTATGCTTCTCCAAAGGCATGATGGGCATTAATGGTCATATCTCCTAATATATTATTCCACAGGTGTTTTGGGAATTTAGCAACACTGGTGTTCAATGTGGCATGAATTTTCTACATCAGTGCAAGGTCACTTACAACTCCATATAAAAAAGTAATTTAAAAATAAGATTGACATTCAGCCCAAAGCCAAGAGTAAAGCATTAAACAGACTGGCAGTCTTGTTCTAAGAGAAGTATGTTTTAAACTGTTTCCTTAGACTACAATAACTAGAAATCCCACAATGTCCATTCTTTTAATCAGAATATGTTCCTGAGATCATGTTTCTTCAATATCATAAATGTGAGAAACTCCAGAGAGAATCATAGAATAGTTAGGGTTGGAAAAGACCTTAGGATCATCAAGTTCCAACCCCCCTGCCAGCGGTAGGGACACCTTACACTAAACCATGTCACCCAAGGCTCTGTTCAACCTGGCCTTGACCAGTCCTTTTGATAAATGTAGAGAGCACAGAGAATGGCGTATTACCTCTGGACAGTGAAGTTCTTCTAATGAACAACCAGATTCATCCCTGGTCAGGAAAAAACTACTGAATCATGAGGCAGATTCACAATTGCTGTAACTACTGAGCAAGAATGAATTTGGACCTATACATAGAAAACAGAGACACAGGACTAGACTATAAGCACCCCTCCCGACCTGATTTTAAAAGAGGGCTGGGCAAGCAATAGCTAAGGATAAGACAACGTTTCAATAGGTCTATATTGGAGGCAGTCTCAGTACCATGTCCACAGAGCCAAGACTCTCTTGACATCTTGCACAAGCAGTGAGCAAGCCCAAGTTTTCATCACACGTGTCTGTCCAGACAAACATAAAACTGCACATAAAGATCTAATATTATGTGCATTAACTAATTTATACATGTAGGTAAACTGCTACATATAATTGCTAGAATCACTTTCTAAGGTGGGGCATTTTAACTAAATAGTTGCCTCCCACAGCTGGATTTCATCTCCTTATGCTTCACCTTCATTGAAAAGAGAAGCAGAACAAGTGCATCCAGCAGGGAAGTTTAAGTGCTGCTAGCAAAATTGGAGAAGAGCAAGCACTGTGTTACATTTTCCTTCATGAAAATTAACATTAAGCAGTTCTTCACACTAGCACTCCAGCACAGTTCCTCCTCAGCTACAAAACACAAAGTGCAGGGAGAATCAAACTTAGCATCCAGACTGACATCTTAGACAGAAAGTTACATGAATGGTGGATTCAGGATGCTGGGGAGGGACTCTTCATTAGGGACTGTAGTGACAGGACAAGGGGTAACAGGTTAAAATTTAAACAGGGGAAGTTTAGATTGGATATAAGGAAAAATTCTTTACTGTGGGGGTGGTGAGGCACTGGAATGGGTTGCCCAGGGAGGTGTGAATGCTCCATCCCTGGCAGTGTTCAAGGCCAGGCTGGGTGAAGCCTTGGGTGATATGGTTTAGTGTGAGGTGTCCCTGGGCACGGCAGAGGGTTGGAACTGGATGATCTTAAGGTCCTTTCCAACCCAGACTGTTCTGTGATTCTATGAAGAGCTCAGCCTAATAGCCAGAAAGCACACAGATGTTGGCTCTTTTTACTGACTTCAGCTGCTTTTTCATAGGTCCCACCAACCCTGGGAAAATCATTCTTAACATGTCAGAAAACCCCAGGGCCAATAAAAATCCAGAAATGACTGTACAATTATAGGCACATTGCAGATACATGTCTGTTTTCCACATTCCCTTCCAAAATGTTATGTTTAAACATCTACTGATTTAATGAAAACTCAGTCTGTACTATTCTGAAATTAGGATACTCCACTCCCCCCATGGGAGCACAGATCCACCCAGCATGAAAAGCGTGTTTAGACATTCCTGTGGCTTCCATTCCCTACATATTATTTGCATTTGCTGAAAGATAATAATTTGATTCACTTCCAGTTATATATATATGTGTGTGTATATATATATCTAAGCATATGTATATATTAAAAAATAGTGGATGCTATAAAAAGAACTGACTGCAAAAAAAAAAGAGAAATTAAAGAATTCTGGATAGAACCCGTATTCCCGAAGAGGATAATTTCAAGGTAGGATTATGGAAGATGCTTGAGTCCATGAGAGATGTTGAGTTCTTTATCAGTGACCACAATCAGATGACCAGCCAGCACTTTCACTTAGTGGACCAATACTTCATCTCCTGCTCAGCTTGAAACCATACAACGACAGGCAGTGCCTCCCTGGGCAAAGCACATGAAAGGGGGAATGCCCTTGGTGCCCTCAGTCCTATTGGTTTCTGGTGAATTCAGGTTACTTGGAAGCTTATGCTATAATGAAGTGTGGATGGGGGGAGAAAAACCACAGGCAAACCAACCTCTGTGACTATGAACTTGATGGCATAAATTCGTTTGCTCTTCTTGGTATTTCTCCCTCTTACTCCACCACAGCACAGGGTTACTGGTAGAAAACACTTTTCCTGAAAAGCTTGTTTACTCCTGTACTTTTTGTGGTGAAGGGAAGACAATTATTGAGAAGAAGAAAGAAAAGAACAGAAGATGAAAGGACTAGCATCACACAATTACAGCCCCAAGAGCTCCTGCACCACTTCTGGACTGCATCAACATAGCATCACTCTTGTCAATCAGCAGCAGAAGAGACATGAGCAGAAACACCACCCAGAGACCTACAGAGCCGGGTCAGGCCCATCTTGAATGCTGGACTGTGCTGAGCACACTAGGAAGATTGCAGACACATACACACACAGACACATAATACCTCCATGTCTATCCAAATTGAGGAACAGTCTCCTAGGAATTTCTACATTTGTTTCATATATCTCCCCTACTAGTAGAACAAGAATTATTTAAGCACTGAAGAGGATGGGTACAGCACAGGATCCGTAAACCCCAAGAAGCATCCTCTTTATGCTTGGATACACCAAACTTTCCATGGAAAACCTTTATTTTCCCCATAAGGAAGGGAACTGCACCATGTGTAAATCAGGTGTACCAAGGGCGTTTTCAGAGATGTTTTACTGCTCTGCTGTGTGAGCTTAAGAAAACCACTGGATTCACTTGAAATAACTCAGCCTTGATGAGAACAATTGTATGAAGTTGTGGCAAAACAGTCTCATACTTTTTCAGATGTTTGCCTAAGTAAACAATTATTATCTTGCTACATTACTAGTGCATGAAAAATAATCAGCAGTGAGATATTACCGAACATAAAATAAACACAGATGAGTGAAACTACTCCATGCTCCAGATGAGAGCTCCAAAATAAATCTTACTGCTCTAGTTATAATCTAAGCTAAGACAATCAATGTTAAAAGAACTGAAAAAAGGAAAGAACCTGCAGTAGGATCTGAACAAGGAAAACCCTTCTTGTCCGTGTGAGACCAAAAGATGGGATTAGAAATTTCAGCAAGGCAAAACATTTTATGATATAGGAATGCACCTATTAAAATCAAAGGAAAAAAAATGAGCCTTTTCTTTATTACAGGCCCCCTACTCTAAAATAAATATATATATCAACATCCAAAGCCAAATTACTGGAGAAATGTAATCAACTCAGGAATAGTTTGTAGAGCTCAATGTAGTGGCAGGGTGTAGCAATCCGTCCACTAATTCCATTTGTTTAGTGGTCCTATGCTGTATTCCTGTGCTGTCAGCAAGTACCCAGGACAGTATTTTTAACTAAATAATATGCAAAAGGCTTTACAGTGAAAACCACAATCACCCACTGGGATAAAATGCTAATTATAGATGATGAAAATCCTTCATTCTGAACCAGCCATAAATTAAAGAGATTCCTGTGCACCATCTTCCATTGTGTGAAACCACAGCATCTTACAGCATATAAAAAGCTATGAGCATGTAAATATTCAGCTGGTGACAAATACATTACAAACATAATATTAGTTCCAAGGAAATCAATTCTCTGGGATATTATTAAGGCCACAACAGAGTCACAGAACAGTTTGTCAGGTAAACAAGACAAGCATCAGATCCTGTGTTTGCTCTTAGGAATAAGAACAGTCAGTGAAAATGATGCTGAATTTTGGAAGGATTTGTAGCTCTGCAAATCTTACATTAGTCCTGAAGCAGCTCTGTTAAAAATCAACATTCATGACTCACTACTCCAGCACAGAGCTCCAATAGCTTGGAGGAATTGTGCAGATACCTCCCTAAATATATTGATTTGTTACTAACGCAGTAAATTTTCTAGGACAGTTTGCCTTTTTTCATAGGATGCTATATACTCACAGCTCAAGTAAGACTCATGGCCTACACGTTACAGCTAAGATAATGATGACTTCTTTCTGTTTCTATACTCTACCCTTTTCATTAAAGCAGCCAGCTCTGAACTAATTGGGCCATGAGTGTTGAAGGGGGGTTGTTTCTCTGTAAGGGAAGTTGTGATTGCAGGTTGTCAATAAGCTGGACTAAAGCAGGAGCATTATGACCAGTGTTTGTGCTTTAACAAGACTCATGGGGCTAAGCACTGCCAAAACACATAGGGAAATATAGTGTTGGGAACTGAAAAAATAGCTATCTAAGGTTCTTAGTCTAGACACCACAGTGACCTTCCCAAGGTGCCAAGTAGACCTCTTTTACCTCTGTTAGAGTTGCACCACAGACCACTGAGATTTGGTTTCAGGAATCTGAGACTCAAAGGCTGGTCTGGATCACTTCAGTCCCCTGGGATTGTTATCCCTGAGTACATCCCCTCTCTGTCATGATCCTTACTACGTGCATCATGCTCATATACACGAGTCAGGATATTCAAAACAAGCCATGCTGTCTTCCAGCAGGGACTACTACAGAGCCACCATTCACAGCAACACTTCTGCAAGTGGCAGCCACAGTGAATTCATCATAAACTTAAACAAGTATGTTTTAATTACCTAAATCTCTACTTAGGAGCTCCACTGCTTGAAAGTCATTTGCCAGCTTTCCATTCCTATTCCTAGCCCCAAGCCCACAGGGTGCATCAGCAGTTCTAGTGGGTTTTTTATCAGGTCCTACAAGTGAATCCTTAGCTTGTCTGTATGGGAAGACAATAGGTATACACCAATAACATGGACTTTGTTAACATGGGAACTGGTCTGAGCCGGCATCCTCCCCATTTTGATTCCATATAGGACAATTTGTTTTAGGATCTTACAGAGAAAACTGGAAAGATCATTAAAGAAGAGTGGATTTGCAGGCCTGTCTCAGGGTGCAACCTTCATCCTTCAATTAGCCAAGGAAAAAAAAGCTATTTGCAGCAAAGATGTCTTCCACCAACATTCATTTTAAAAGCTGTCTCCTTCTCTGTTACTCTTAATTGTATTTCAGCCATTAGTTGTTTCTTAAAACATTATCTCCTTGCTATAATGAGGCAACTGTCTGCAGCAGGTAGCATCATGATATACTTTACTTCAAGAGTCAATTTATCACTGTTCAGGAAGAAGCCCAAGATAAGGGAAAGGAAACCATTCTTAGTCCTTTAGGGGTGGAGTAAACTTAGCAGTACAATGTTTGACCCAAAACACATGGCAGTACTTGACAACAGTTCTCTAAACTGGCACTGACCCCTGCGACTGCACAAATACTGCAGTATCAGATCACTAGATGAGAAATGCATCACACACCTAAGCTTGCAACCACACTGGTCTATAGTTGCATCCACAATTTAAATCCCAAGAGACTGGTATACTGGCATAAAGAATTACTGTATTCCCAGAATGTGGCAGGGAAAGACCCAATTCTGGATCTGGGTGGCTTTTGGTAGTCAAAGTAAGGAATCATAGAATCATACAATAGAATAGAATCATAGAATAGTTAAGGTTGGAAAGGACCTTAAGATCATCCAGTTCCAACCCCCCTGCCATGGGCAGGGACATCTTACCCTAGACCATGTCATCCAAGGCTCTGTCCAACCCGATCTTGAACACCTCAGGGGATGGAACATTTACAACTTCCCTGGGCAACCTATTCCAGTACCTCACCACCCTTACAGTAAAGAGTTTCTTGCTTCTAAACTTCCCCTGTGTAAGTTTGGAATATGATGCGAGCAACTTATCTAAGCTTTCTCAGAAGTTAATGAAAAGAGATGGGTACCCAGAGGTTGAATCATGCCACCTTGTCTTAAACACTTTTCTTTGAAAAGGATGAATCACTCTCTGGAAGTGTCTATTTCTTTCCACTATCCAAAGAGTCTAGACAAATATCTTTCAGGCCACTGCAGTTAGATGATACGAATCTCACTGAAGATACTTGAATATAAAGACTCAATAATGTTTAATTCAATTCATGGATCTCAGTTCTGATCCAACATCTGTTTTAAATTCAGAAACACTCTTTAAGTTATTTGAGCCATTTGCCAGAAAGCATTAGCACTAGCGACTACAATTCTGCTGTACCATCCTACTTGAGTCATATTAGTACTGCAGCCTCTCACAGAGATGTTATGTCTTCACTGCCAAAACTGAGAGGTTTTTATAGTAGTTAACTAATATATGCTATCCATCTTGCTATAAAATCCTGGAGGAACAAAGCACAGTGATTTCCACTGCAGTGTAGCTAAACGAAGTCTTGCCCAGAGGTGGTGGATTGGGTTGATTGTGTGTAGTTACACTGCAGTAAAAATGTCCTGTATTTCATCTTCACTGGGATTTTAACATGTGATGGCTTTTTATCTACCTCACTGTAAAAAAAAAGACTGATGCTTCAGGCTGGAAGGATGCAGCTTTATTTTCTGGAATTTATATATCTATAAATAGAGAAATACATGTGCTATACGTGGACATGCATACACACATATCTATGTATAATATATATATATAGAAAGTATATCTATACATACATAAAAAGTTATAGCTAACCTGACACTAAAAGTTAACTATTAAACTGTAAGGAAAAAAACAGAGGTTTGAAACCTGACATCACACAAGGCTGCTATTCAACAGTTTAGGACAGTGAGCATCAAAACCCGTATCATCCTACTGAGCTACCTTCCCTGAAAGATACCTGCCCTCCTTCTGGTCAGCATTAGCAGTACTACTCAGTTACTGAAATGAAGAGCATGCCAAGAGGCATTTTATGCAGAGATCTGAACAATTCTCCATCATTTGTAACTACAGTAATACAGCAGAGCTTGTTACAATCTCTTATTTGCATTTCAAAGAACCTAATGAGTACTTTATCAAAAAGCAGTTCTAGGTGTTCAAAATGCTTCCACTGCTTTTGTTTCACATTACAAATGAGATTACTGATTTGAAAATGAATTTGGTATTTGGGTGTAACTTGTAGGGAACTTGATGGGATTGAAACACTAACCCTACAATTTACTAACAAAAATAACCCACCAGACAAACCATGCTGCAGCTCTAGCACTGGGAAAGAAATATTCTCAGCAGACCAGTACACTGCATTCAATTTTGCCGGTTGGCTTATCTCATTTGAAAACAAAAAGAGAAGCTGAAATTCAATGGCAGGAAGAGCTGATAACCTTCATAAACTTCCACAGAAGAAAGGATGCACCACATCATATTACCAAAGGATGAAAAAGGATATGGTTATATCATCTGAGTTTGAACTCCAGTAATAGCATGAAAGTCTGTTTTGCAGAATCCACACCAGGTTTACTTGTGTCAAAGCTCTATCTACAGCCTCAAAATAACCCTTTAGACACTTAAATGACAAGCTTTGCTTTGGTCCTGAGCACAGGGATAAACAACATAAGCTTCCAAAGGTGGCTCAGCACAACTCAGAACTTTCAATGGTTTCATCACAGATCTTAAAATAGGTGTTCCTGCTCACTTTGTTGCAGGTGTTAATGTGGCAGCTTACCTAGATCTGAGCTTAGGTTTGTTCTTACAGTTCACTTCTGCCGTGAAATTGCTTTCGAAATCAGATTAACTTTCAGGTGATGCAAAGAACTTGATCCATTACTGCAAAAGGTCACAGATTTTCCAGTGAAGCTGGAGAAAGCAGACATTTAGCTAGGCCATGAGGTTTGTGCTAAACTTCTGCCTAAGTGTCACAAGCAGCCTATGACCAACAATGTTTGTGTCCTTCCTGCAAGAGTCAGCACTCCCATGGTACCTCCAAGCTCCCTCATTACTTCAAATATAAGCATCTCCATCTCTCATTGCCCTTATTCATGACAAGACTTTGAGACTTGAATATATAGAGCCAGAACACAACAACAGTCCTGAGAGACTAAGCTCACCATTGCCATAGGGGGTTTACAGAAATACTGGACCCTGAAGGGTTCAGGAAAACCACTGGGTTTCAGGGAAAACTATAATATGCCATGCTGTAACCTTTAAGGCATTGCATGGGGTTTTGCATGTTCAAACATGACAAACGTTCACACTCCTCTATTATTTGCAGTAAATTCTACCAGCTCCACCCACAGAACTGGGACTAAACCTCCACATCACCTTTCCAGATTTGGCTTTCACTATCCTAAATAGAAGTACATCCCCAAATCGCAGGACAGCAAAAGAAAACTAATTTACAGGTGAGCCTAACCAAGCCAGGTGATGGTCAAGCTCCATTTGTAGGCAGTGCTGAAAGACACCATAGATTTTTGCAGCAATAGTCACATAAAACACAGGGAGGGGGGGAAAGCCAGCCCTAAATCATTCAGTAACTGGTATCATTCCAGTGTAAAGTCAGTTTGGAGGCAGTTAATAAAAGAGGCAGAGAGCCCTGACTGCACAAAAGCTGCTGAGGTCTGAAACAGTTTAGTTTTATGAAGCACACATGGCAAGGGTTTTTTCCTTATCTCTGTTATTCCTGGATATATAAGCCTGTAACTAAGCCTGATACCTCCAAGGGTTTTTGGTGCTTTGCTCTAGTCTCTTATTGAGCATCTACCCAGCCTCAGAGGTTATTCTTTCTACTGAGCACCCCCTATTCAGCCTATCAGAAAGCAAACACCAAGATAGATAGTGCTGCCCCAAGGATGAGTCCTTTCTGCTACCCCATCACTTGGACCCTACCAGAGCAGACAGAAAGCCTCCACCTGATTGCAGCTGGATACGTGTTGGGCTCCACAGCCTAATTTTGAACTTACTGAGAACCCACAGCTCGTGCAAAATCAATGAGGGCTGCAGGCGGTGCTGAAAAACAACCTACTAACAACTTTCAGCACATGACAATGTGTTCCAGATTTCTGCCTGTTCCTATTTCTGTATTTCTCTCTCATCCGTAGGTTATTTAGAAATTGCTCCCATAGTCACCATATTTTTCCTCTTTTTGTTCTCTAAACGGCACATTACTTTTTCATGAGATGTAATTTCTCCTGCCACTGAGACCCATACTTTTCCTGCCTTTCTTAATGTTTCTTTCTAATGTCTGAGTCTTCCTTTTAGTTGCCATGAGTCTACTCTTCTTCCTGCCTTTGCAATTAGTTCTGCTGCATATCAAACACTGTTCTTAGAGATTTCTTCTCTAAAATGCAAGAAAAACTATAACAAGCTAAGGCGATGTTATCATTCAGTTAGATTCTGTGATTTTGGACACGACATTGTTGACAGCTGAGATTCATTGCTATATGTAAAGTGATTGTCAATGTTTTGTGATGTTACTATTTGCATGTAACTGTTAAAGAAAAATTAGAGATAAGAAAGGCAAGTGCAGAAGGGTTAGTTACTCTCATTTTATCATATTTTTACCTTCAGAGACTCTTACTAAGGTTCCCAGCAGTCTGTATGAAGCTGCAGGTTTGGAACAGACTCCTTTTCTCAGCTGTATCAAAGAGGAGTGGAAGTAACACTATTTTCTGCCACAGATTTATTTGGATAACTTGGATTCATACCCTTGCTCCCTCAGCAAAAAGGAGAAATTGCACCACAGCTGCTGAAAGACTGAATTTCTTCCTCATCCGAAGGCAACACACATAAGACACCGCTTTTTCCAGTGTACAAGGGAAGAAAAATACATTGATAAATCACCTTCCAAAGTTATAACAGAGCTAACATCCATTCCAGGGGAGAGAAGCTACTTCGGTACAGGTCACACAAATACCAAAGTGCTGCCTGGAGACACTGACAGTCTGTATCTAAGTGAAGGTGATGGTCAACTTGCTCATCCCACCTAACAACATCAGCAAGATGCTGCACACCAGACACTGTTTATCCAAGGAAGGAGAGCTCTGTCATTACAGCTACACCCCAGACAGCCAGAAGCTAAGTCAGTAGTAAAGCAGCAATAGTTAGACATACAGAGGAGCCTATTTAAGGAACATGGAACAGAACCATGAAGAAATCCATCTGCAGTGGGATATTTTTGCTGAACAGACCATTTATTTGAGGCAAGAAAGCTGTGCTGAAGCCTAGAAGTAGGGTTTGAATGGGAAGAACCTGCCCAGCCACCTAATTTGTACACACTTAAACCAGAGGATACCACAGCACAAGCACACATTTACAGTGGGAACACATGGAGGATTCTCCTCAGCTTTCTGAACTCCTCAGCTAATGTTAATCAAGCTGATATGAACTGGCACAGTATCAAAGGATGCAATCCAGATCTTCCTCATACTTCTTATGTGTGTTCTCACCTTGTGCCAGTTCCTCCCCTGGGACAGCAAATGGCCATGTGGCTGCATGATGAACTAAATCTGAATAAAAACTAGTCTGGGAAACAAAACAAGAATATTCATTGGCTCCCTGCTGTAGTTCATGGAGGGGCCACATAAATGCTTGTGCTGGCAGATGGGAGAAGCAATTTAGGAAGAATAAGACTTTTTTTTTAGCAGTGGGGCTGGCTTTAACTGGGCATAAAACAGCACTGTTGCTAAGCTCAGAATAGACCTATTCATTTCAAAGTCCAAGCAAAATAGGAAGTTATTTAGAATCATAGAACTGTTAAGCTTGGAGAAGACCTTTAAAATCATCACATCCAACTATTAACCCAGTGCTGCCATGTCCACCACTAAACCATGTCTGTGAGCATCACGTCTACACATATTTGAAATGCCTCCAGGCATGGTGACCACTTCCCTGGGCAGCCTGTTCCAATCCTTTCGGGAAGAAATTGCTCCTAACATCCAATCTAAACCTCCCCTGGCTCACCTTGAGGCCATTTCCTCTTGTCTTGTTACTTGGGAGAAAAGACCCACCCCACTTCACTACAACCTTCTTTCAAGCAGTTTTAGAGAGCAATAAGGTCCCCCCTGAGCCTTCTCTTCTCCAGACTAACCCCCCCCCCCCAAGCTACCTGAGCCATTCCCCATCACACTTGTGCTCCAGACCCTTCACCAGCTCCATTGCCCTCCTTTGGACACACAGAATTTAAATTATATGGAGGTTACACAATGGCAGGACAGAACTGTATCCATGATCCAGAAAAACAGTCATACCTACATCATCTCTGGAGGAACATAGGACCAACCAGCAGCCACTGCGCACTCTTTAACCGAAAGGATTACTGTCTACCAGACACCACAGAGCCAACTTGCTCTAAGCTGGTGGTGACCAAACCAAGTGGAAAATCAGGTCTGAGAGAGTCAAGCATTAGATTTGAAAACAGAAAGTGCTGCAGGAGAAAACTAATATCTTTGCTGTGCTTCCTGGAGCCACAGTCAAGATACCAGGTTATCCTTCAACAAGCCAGTGGCAGAAGAAAGCTATGTAATGTCATGATCACTATGCTCATCAAACACTTTATCTCCTCCTAGCATATCATCCATGAAAAGTAGATCTTTCTTTTTCTTCTCTTTCAAAAGAAAAATGGGTGTAAAATCCTGTCACAGGCCTCTAGTACCTAGGTAGGAAACTGCAGTTAGCCAGAAAATGTGGTGATGAAAGGATGTGTAATCCTGTCATCTGTGACATGAGAGATTGCTAATGTTCGAGATGCTACAGAGAAAGCCACCACTACAGCTGCGGGAAAAGAGCATCAAGAAACAAGAGGGAATATCAGAGGCAATATCAGCTGGGTCACTGCCTAGCAGCAGCTTTTAAAACAGCAGCAGTTGTCTGGTAAGCTTTGAACAGACTTCCCAAAATATCTGGAAGTGACCAGATTTTCAAGTGAGGATCAAAATGTAGTAGCTGCACTTAGTCTGGACATAGGCTTAAGCAGCCAAATGTGGAACATCCTACTAAGAATGTTGCCTTTGGCAGATGTGATGCAAACATGAGCTACGAGTTATTACTCTAACCCATGGCAGGGTGGCTGGAGTAAGTTATTTTAAGGTCCTTTCCAAACCTAGCTCTTCTATGATGATTCTATGATGATGAAAACTTTACCTTTCTCAGCATTCAGCATGGAGGTTGACACCAAACTACAGTTTTCCAACTAAATGCACTTGTGGCATGTATGATGTTCTGTCACAGACAAGAAGCTATGTGCACATTTGTAAGAGGTCTCTACAAACCATTGCGACAATGAAAAAGAACTCCTGTAGTAAGACAAAGCAAGAGTTGGCACTACTGCTGAGCTGTTTTTGAAGAGACCAAATGAAGTCATAGTTCAACTATGAAAGCAAAACCAGTCTACAAATCCCCAAGTCCACAAGTTCTACTCAACAAACTAAAAGAATTAAAACTACCACTACAACTGTGTTCATTAAAATCCCTTAGGATTCTCAGTCCTGCCAGCTTGTTGAGTTCTATCTCCTTTCTTATTGCATGATATCTAGTGCAGAGCTACCTAGAAATTAATGCTTTCACAGTGAAACCTTAGAGCTCAAGAGGAAGTATAAAATGAAGGTCAACTGTTAGGTGCTGATGCGTTCCAGTGTTTCAGTACTCATGTGAGATTTTACTATAATGATAAGTCTTTCAGGAATTACCAGTCAAGATACAGCAATTCAGATGCCTACCCTTTTTTATGGTCTCTGTGCATGAGCTATTTTTAACATTGAAGGCAAGGAAAAAACAGCTAGCTGTTCTATGAACATACCATGACCCTGACCAAATCTGACTTCAAAAAGCTTTTAGATTGCTACTTAAAATTGTTTTCAAAGTGCTACTGGAAGCTCTTTTGCATCAGAAACAGAATAGTGGTAGCATAAGACTTGTATTTTATGCACTGCATATATAACACAAAGCCTACAAAGACATGTACAAACAAAAATAAATGTTATGGATCTTGTGACTCCTTTTGCTATTATGTCATAGAATCACAGAATAGTTAGGGTTGGAAAGGACCTTAAGATCATCCAGTTCCAACCAAACTGCCATGGGCAGGGACACCTCACACTAAACCATATCACCCAAAGCTTCACCCAGCCTGGCCTTGAACACTGCCAGAGATGGAGCATTTACAACTTGGGCACCCTATTCCAGTGCCTCACCATCCTTACAGTAAAGAACTTCCTTATATCCAATCTAAACTTACCCTGCTTAAGTTTTAACCTGTTACTCTTGTCCTATCACTACAGTCCCCAGTATCCTTATATCCCCCCTTCAGATACTGGAAGGCTGCTATGAGATCTCCACGCAGCCTTCTCTTCTCCAGGCTGAACAGCCCCAACTTTCTCAGCCTGTCTCCATACAGGAGGTGCTCCAGTCCCTGAGCATCCTCGTGACCTCCTCTGGACTTGTTCCAACAGTTCCATGTCCTTTTTATGTTGAGGACACCAGAACTGCACACAATACACCAAGTGAGGTCCAAGAGAGCAGAGTAGAGGGGCAGGATAGTCTCAGGAGAGGGGCAGGATCATCTCACTATCACAGGCCTCCCTGTACCATTGGTACCAGCCAGTCAATGAAATGTTTTGTCTTCATGTCCTTGCAAAGCATTTGAGATTTATATTATGAGATAATCCTTTGGTCTTCACAGACTTAGAATCACAGAATCATAGAATGCTTTGTGTTGGAAGGAAACTTAAAACCCACCCAGTTCCACCCCCCTGCCACAGGCAGGGACACCTTCCACTAAAGCAAGGTGCTCCAAGCCCCTGTGTCCAACCTGGCCTTTCACACTGTCACAGATCGGCAGCCACAGCTTCTCTGGGCAACCTATTGCACTTGCAGAGGAACTCGTTATGTCAAGGAGCTCACTGAGCTCACCAAGCTCACAGATGTCTAAAAACTGCTTGTAGAAAGGTCTGCATTATACATGAAAATCACTACTGGACATAGACCAATGCTGAGTATAATGTTTCTGTAGTACTTCCTTAGAAAACATCTGCTTGTGTGTCTCCTATTACTAGCTGTATTAAAAAAAATCCATCCAAATCTTAGCAGAGGCTCTACCTTTAAAGCCAAATTTATTTTCAAGTTGTGAAATCTGATGTTTCCAGTAGAGCAGGGGCTCAGTAATTGCACATACATATGCACATGCACATACCCAAGTACTCTGAGGGTCCCAAGTCACAGGCTTCTGCTCTATGGAGCCACTAAATACGGCATATGTTTTGCGAGAATGTTTTTCCTCAGCTTTGCAAATTGCATCTTATCACCTGCCTCACTTATGGATAACAGAATAAACCCAAATATGACAGCACCCAAGGCACTGCAATCAGTGTTGTTTAGAAACAATTACCTCTAGGAAGGTATGGGCATTTTAGGTCACCATTGCAACATCTTCTGCATTGAGGCTTAAATGTCAGTGTTAAACAGTGCTACCAGTTTCAAACCAGGCTGAAAACTCTGTACATGCAGTAACACAAAATCCAGCTTTAAATTAAATCTGAGTTGAAATAAAGCCAAAAAAGAAATAGCTGTCTTTGACAAGCATAAAGCCACTGTTTACCTACAAGGAGCAGATGTTTGTGTATTTTTAAATCTACCAACATAGCTGCCTGTTGTTATCCTACAACATATAAGCAGAGATCTTATTTAGGAAGCGTGTAGCATCTCTGGAATTTTTAGCAGAATGTATCTCTGCTGCTCTCCTGTGAAAACATCACCCATTTTTTGCCTGCTAACTATAGTTCAGACTGTAATGGAGATGTTTGGCAAAAATATCTCTCACTGCCACAATGCCCCACTGAGCAGACATGGTATTTTCCAATTCTGCTATGCTTGCTTCCACCAGATCAAATGAGAGTTAAAATGCTATTAATGCACTTAATGACACTAGCCTGGCAATAAATTCAGTCAAATATAGCGAGATGGAATGACTTAGTCTAGGACAGACGTCCAGTGAGCCCCGAGATGAGTGATTCTGAACAGCTGTTGGCATGAAATGCAACATTTACAACACTTCAGGACTCCACATCTCAGCACTATGAGGACTGGAAGACCCATCACTGCTCAGTACAACCAAAATACTTCCTACCATTTCCTCTCCTCAATTCATGTGTCTCCCAGGAGCTCTCCAAGGATTATGTCTATTAAAACCCTAGCTTGGCTGTGACAGCATGTGCTCTTGTCTTAGGATGTGCATGAACTGAACAGCAGCTTGGCTTGTGCCCTTGTCACGTCCTCCCCCACCTGGTGGTTTGCATGGTCCTGGTTTATGGACAGATGTCATTAAAACCACAGAGTTAACTACAACAGTGATAAAAGGCTTTACTTTCTAAATACACATAGGGCATAGCCCTTACAGTGAACTCCTTTCCTATTCCTACTGTGTTAACATGAAGAGGTACATGCACAAGAAATCATTTGGTCCTGTTCTGCACCAGCCCTCTCTCACCTCCCAGAACAGTTCCACCTCGCATATTCAGATAACAAAGCAGTTATCTGACCTCTAAATTAATACTTCTGTTGATCCCATCCTCTATTCCAGTAGCCAGCTTCAATGACAGCAAGAATTTCTTGTTTAGACCTGAACTAGACATCATGCCTATTAAAGACATTTTGTGCACAAAACAGTGGATTAAAGAAAGTAAATAATTAAATTAATAATAAATTAATTATATTAAGTATGTCAAGAATGATTCTGCCAAAGAGCCATTTCCTTGCTTTAAATCTAGGAAGACATATAATAGTTTTCCAAGCAGAAAAAAACATGAGGTACAGAGGAACAGAATAAACTGGTTTTGATATCCAGTGAAACCAGAACAAAACTGGGCTCTAATTGCAGCAAAAGTGATTGAGGCCAGATGCTGAGTAGAAGATGACCCCCATACAGGTGGGAATGAAGTATCTAGGGGTGTTGGACCATACCATCAGAGCCCTTGGATCAGAAGAATGCCCCACAGGAATAGCTACAGCAGACCTTCTGTAACTGTTGTTGCTGTGGAATCCAGTCCATTGAACCTGTGTTTGCTGCCTTAGTTGATAACTCCTCTTTCTGCCCTGCATCCTCTTATAAAATCCACCTGCATGCAATGTGCTCCATGTACCTCAATACTCCATTCCCCTTGTCACTGTTAATGTCCTTATATCTCTGCCTAAGTGATCTCTACATGTGCACATTTATCTACTTGCTGTTTGTTCAGCTAATTCCCTCTTCTCTTCTCCACTCTTCTTCATTCCTTACTAATGTTGCTTGATGGCTGTCTGATTCCCCTTGTCCTTACACTGAAAACAATCCATTTAGCAGCCTCGTATTGGGTTTGCTTGGCAAGGTTTTAGTTGCAGGAGGGCTACATTGGTGGCTTCTGTGAGAAGATGCCAGAAGCCCCATGTCTGACAGAGCCAATTCCAAACAGCTCCAAGATGGACACACCACTGGACAATGCCAAGCCCATCAGTGACTGTAGTAGTGCCTCTGAGATAATAGATGTAAGAAAGGGATAAAAGCCTGCTGCACAACAACAACCAGAGAGATGAGTGAGAGTATGTGACCCCATGGGAAGCCCACACTGGAGCAGGCTCCTGGCAGGACCTGTAGCTCTAGGGATGGAGCATGGAGCATTCACCACTTCTTTGGGCAGCCTGTTCCAGGTCCTCACCACACTCACAGTAAAGAACTTCTTCCATATACCTAACTTGAACTTCCCCTGTTTCAATTCAAACCCATGAAACAGAACAATCACAGCTTTTCATACCTATATGTTAACTGAACCCATTACAGTTCTAACTGTGTAGAAGAACCAAGAGCTCTACTTACTTTCACAGAGACGTCTTCTCAGCTTTCCCCGGATTTTATCAATGGCATTGTAATCAGAGACATGAAACACGTGAGCAGACTTGGGTTCTGAAGCAATCTCATCAAGTTCCTCTTCCAGGGCTTCACCAACACCCACAACAAAGATCCTAATCCCAGACTGATGGGCTGCACTGGCAGGATCCAAGACATGATCCTGGCTCCTTCCATCAGTCAAAAGGATGGCCACTTTTTTAACAGTTCGATCGCTAAGTCTCCCACCAGCTTCTTTGGAAAAGCTGTAAGTGTTGATGTACCTGAGAGCATCTCCAGTATTGGTGTTACCCCCATAATACTTAATGTTCCGCGCAGCCGCTTTGATTTCTTCGCGGGTTCTGTACTTCCCCAGGTCAAACTCTGTGGTCGGACGATCGCTGTATCGCACCACACCGACACGGGTTTTGTCTGGGCCAATCTCAAAGGTTTCCACCAAATTAGACACCCACTGCCGAACTTTCTCAAAATTCTCTTTTCCAACACTGGAGGAGGCATCCAAGAGGAAGACAAGGTCATAGTGAACGTTCTTGCAACCTGTAGGAGCAGCAGAAAACATCGCTAAGGGAAGATGAAAGAAGAATACCAGGCATACCAAATATCCCCTAGGCATAGCTCCCTAGTGAGCAATTTAGGGGAGGCAGCAAACATTCTCCTTATCCTGCAGAGGAAGTGCAGATTCTCAGCCTTTCTTCCTTGTGATTCACCTCATCTGTTTCAGGACATCTACAGATGAGCATACACTTTGCTTTGAAATGCAAACCCATTCTCCTCCTGCACTACTAACTGCCTCTGCTCAGTCTTTCTCCTACAGCATCTGCATGCATATGAAGTTACTTTTCTCAAACTTCACTGCAGTGCCTTTGCTCAGGCCACGCTCTGCTGGCAGATCAAGAGACCTGCCCTGACCTTGCCTATGTCAATCATGACCTTGAGTAGCAAAGCTCTCATGCTCCCTCTTCCATTAACATGATGATTTATTTATGCTTAGGTAGAAGCAGTTCTTTTGCTCAGCATGATATGTTAGTGAAGCAAGTTTATAACAAGATTATTTTGATTTTGAGGCTCTCTGCCATTGACTGCTGACGAAAGGATGATTCACTGAATACCGGGATGGCTTCCTTGACAACAGAGGACAGTTGCTTTGTAAGGAAAAAGTTCACTTATCCCCACAACCACTTTTTTGCCTCCAGACATGATATTTGTAATCTGAGGCCTGTGTAATCCAAAAGGCAAATCTATTCTAATTGCAGCTTGCTTGCCCTATGAAGTCAGACTGGTCAGATATTTGTCAGCTTCTTGACAAGAAAGAACGTCTCCCAGGAGATGTTTTCTAGCTGTTTCTGAAGCTAGGAGGCTGTAGATTTATAGTCCAATAGATGTCAAAGATTTATCAACATAATGCCTCAACTGAACAAAATACATATATATGTATTAGTTTCCTTAATTCACTATTATAGACCATAGTGCCTAACAAATTATGAGTTTCAAGCTTGAAAAAAGCTGCTCTACAAAGTCAATTTCTCTGTGGTCACAAACATCAACCTTTGTTTCTCCAGGAATGCTTGTCTTGTGTTGTCTCACAGTTTAACCACTTCTTTGAAAAGCAGTTTGATAACTTGACCAATTATATGGAAACCAAAGCATATATAACATGGTACAAGACAGACAGCTAGTGCATACCAGTGCCTGTGCTACTTCATGTCTCTCAGAGTAACAGGCTTTTCTATGATCAACTGAACCGGAGTTGTTCTATCTGGCCCTTAAGATGTTGGCAACTGCTTTTTAATCCTACTGCTTTAGCAGGACCTTAGCTGGTAATCCACATCTACCCACACCCACTGAGAGTAGATCTGTCCTATTCATTTCTATTTCATTACAAAACCCTGATTCTCCCAACTATTCCTACCACAACCATGTTAACCTCCTCTGGGCTCTGACAAGGACTGACCAAGCTCCCTTTCTTGGTTAGACCATTTGTGAGAATACATAACTTAAGCATATACCCACCAAGGACAGCTTAGCTCTCCATACATTAAAAAGTGACATTCCCATTGTAGAGTCTGCATGTTTTCACTCACATCAGACTAATTCCAGCCAGGTCCCAGTAACTCAATGCCCATCGGTGACTGATACCCATTAATAATGAAATGCATCTTCCACTGCAGCTTCATCAGAAATGAAGACAGGACTGCTCCGTGATACGAACAAAGTGGAGATGCTTGAAAGATTCACTGTGAAAGCTTGAAATCCTTTCCTGATGGCCCTGAGAGTAAACTCTTTCTCCAAAGTTTATCTCCCATGGCTCCCTGACATTGGGTGGGCTCCTCAGAAATCTCTGCTGGAAGTATTCGAGAAAGACATGTGTTTTCTTCCTCTGGAAGCTGCTTTTAAGTCCTGAAGCATTGACTGATCACATGGCTTAACCTCAGACCTGCCTCACCATTATGGGTTTACGTGGAGCAGGGCTGACCCTGGATGCTGTCCTTGGACCTATTTGAACCCTGACATATGCTCCTGGCTTGGTCTTGGACCTGCTTCATCACTATGAACTTGCCTGGTATTTGGATTGCCAGTTGAGCCTGGCTGCCATTCCCCAGCCTTCTCTGCTCCCTGGCTGGAAGTAGTGGGACAGGCTGTGACTGTTGAGACCCTGACCAAATCTGACCTAAGGGTTCATGAATCAGCACTGGTGCTTTTGATCCTGCTGGGGCTGTGCACCTGTCCTGAAGAGGACAGGAATCCTGAACAGCCCCCTGCACTGAAAAAAGAGTGTAGGTAGCTCAGCTACATGAAGATCATTTGCCTTCAGATAAGAGCATAAGCATTATAGATCAGCATAACACTGTAGGTCAGTGTTCACGGTATGTGAGATGGCTGTGAGAGTGGTGGAATAAACACCCTGTGTGTTGCAGGTGATGATGAAAAATGAGCATCATCTGTTGTTAACTTCTGTAGCAGAGTGTATCCCAGGTGCTGCATAGGTGTCTATAGGAAAAACCTAACCATATGGGATTGGGATCTCATTAGTAACAATATGGGGAAGAGAACTGTAAGGGTAAAAGTGAGAAAACTCATGGGTTGAGATAAGAACAGATTAATAATTGAAATATTATTATAATAATGACAATGATAGTAATAGTAATAATAAATAAAGAAGAATAAAGATGAAAAAAAAGAAAAAAGGAAGAAAATAAAAAAGAAAGAAAGAAAGGAAGAAGGAGAAAGAGGAAAGAAGAGGGAAAAAAGAAGTGTACTTTTGTTTGATTTTATCAGAATATAAAACAGGGTCTACACAGAACATAGAAAAATAAAAGATAAGCAAGAAATCTCCACTCCCCCCCCCAAAAAAAAAATTATTACTTTAAACTATTCTGTCTGCAAGAATATTAGGTGAGGCTAACTAAAGAACATAAAGGATTGAGTATAAAACCCACAAGGCACAGACCTTCCTTCATTTTAACAACTCTCAGCAGGTAAATTGACTGCAATTTAGAAAGGAACAGAACAGGCAGAATGAATCCTGAGTTCAGGGGTGATGAGCCTTAGAACAAGGAGGGGGTGAAGGTTTAAAAATGATGCCTATTTCAGGCAGTATTGCAGGGTAGAAAAAGATGGTCTTTCAGGATCATTTTCTTCGAGTCAGAGCCTCTTTGCTCACAGACTCAATGGCAATGAGATGAAATGCTGCAGAAAAGCTCTTAGTAAATATTAATCTGCATTTTCAGCACGGTAATGTCCACTGCTGGACAAAATTGATTGTTTTCCAAGAATGCTATAATCATATTGTTTACTGGCAGAATCAGTTCCTGTTAAGGGAACATGGGAGATAATTCATAGAAAGTGAACTTTCATTTTTGTAATTACAGGAATACTCTCTGGAAGCATAATTCCAGGAGCTGTGTTTATCCACTCAGACACTGAGTCAACTGTTTTGCAATATTGCTATTAAAAATATTTCACAAACAAGCCATAAGACCAAAATCATTTGAAGTAATCACAGAATGAACATATAAATGGTACCACCACCATTTCCTATGACTGATCTACAGGTAGGAAAAAAGATGAGATTTCAATTTGGTTTATTACTAAGTACTTACTCTTGCCAAACTTCATCCAAAAGCTTTATACAGATCATAAGGTAGCTGTTCCTTAGAGTGAGAAAAGGTCTAAAAAAGCCTTTCCTTTCTTATAAATTACCCAAGCATACAAAATAGCTTTTTTTCCTAGAAAAAAGGACTGAAAACCTCGACCTCAAAGTAACTTTGGTCTTTATATACCAGTAAATTGTGGGTCTACATCCATTTTCTGACCCTGAGATGCCCCATCATTCACAGCCAGGCAACTCTTCTTACTACTCAAGAAAAGCCAACATGTCCTTCCGAAGACTGCTGATAGTAACTGACCTTTAGCTGCATTATCTTCTAATGCAAACCATTCACTGCCTTTTTGGGGAGAGTGCTCACCAGCCAAAAGCCATGCCAGAAACCATGCTAGCAACTATACAGTATCATATAATCATAGAATGGATTGGGTTGGAAAGGACCTTAAGCTCATCCAGTTCCAACCCTGTGCCATGGGCAGAGACACCTTCCACTAGTGCAGGTTGCTTCAAGCTGTGTCCAGCCTGGCCTTGAACACTGCCAGGGATGGGGCAGCCACAGCTTCTCTGGGCACCCTGTGCCAGTGCCTCAGCACCCTCACAGGGAAGAATTTTTCCATAATGTCTAGTCTAAATCTCCCCTCTTTCAGTTTAATCCATTACTCCTTATCCTATCACTATGTATGAACATATGAACCAAGGGAGGGTATGAACAGCCTCCTGGCCTTGTTTAGCAAACTAGGAAAGTCCCAGCCAGACAAAAGATTCACCGACTCTAATATGACATCTACTGAAGGCAATTGATGAAGTGGTCCAGTGTGAGGTACATGAAGTGTATCCATAGTAAACTGCGTGCAGCTCTCTTTGCTGTGGGTAGCTGAGCTAACCATTAAGCCTGCGGCAGAAAAGAGGCCCTACGTAAATCATAAACTTGATCCCTGAGCTATCTCCATTCTTAAGGTCTATTTTATGTCTTTTCAGCAGTGAATGTATTGCTTGGGGTTTTTTTATTGTTTTTCTCATAGTAATCATAGCTTCTCAACCATGTAAAAGGCCCAACAGCTACTTAGCATGAGCAGTAAGCCAAACAGCACATACCTGCTCTTTGTGCCTCAATTCGCTCCCCGCTGAACACAAATGTGAGAAGAACCAAGAGATGAGGCACACAGCATCTTCCCATCATGGACATCTCCATATCTCCTTTCTCACATTAGCTTGTCTTTTCTTTGTGGTGAGAAGCTCGTTAGAAATCCAATCCGTAGCCTAGAAAGGGAAATAAACAGCAAATGTTACCTCCTTATATAGAAATAAACAGCAGTCATGGTGCAAGTCATGGAGCAACATTTTGGAGAGCTGTCTCTTCTGCCTTCATTTTACTTAACTAGACACAAACTGCTCAGACAAAGAGGCGGGATTTCACCTACTTTCCAAAAGCTATACTCTTTCACTGGCCCTATTCAGCATGCAGCAGCCTGAATGGAAACAGGAGGGAGATTACCAGATTATTATACTTTAATTGAGCCCACTGCCAAGTACACAATCAATGCACTGGAGTGGAAACTATTCTTGACCTGGCCCTCCCACACATTCATCATTAGGAGATACACAACACAGAGCAGAGATACAAACCACTGCAAATCACACACAATCAGTTGCTGCTTCACCCATTGCTGCTTTCAGTCCCACAGCCTCAGAAATGACAGCTGCTAAAAATACATGGCTGCTTTCATATGCATATTTGTTGCCCTCAATCCTTCTTTATAGGAGTAAACTCAGCAGCTTCAAAACACACCTTTCAACTCTTCAGTTTAAAGAAGTGCAAAAGCTCAGGTGGATGATCTTCAGTTTAAGGTCATTGGTTTGACTTTACCTTGACTGAAGCTGGTGATGGTGTAACAAGGCAGGCAAAGTGGCTGGGCTGTTAAAAGTTTAACTGTGTTTTCTAACAGCAGATCAACATTTATAATATCAATTTTATTATTGACTTATTGCTGTTTTACTATTTTTTATTCTATCATAGAATCAGGGAACGGTTTGGGTTGGAAAGGACCTTAAGATCATCTATTTCCAACCCCCATCACATAATCACTGAAGTCCTATCTACTGTGTACACACACAGGGGAAAACAGTTTCCACACTGTAGCTTTCCAAGGAATCATTTTGGAAAACTTTCTCCCTGCTCCTGAATCTGCCTTTTCCTCTCAAACACAGAGATTTCTTCATCCATTTTAAAGGAATTTCTGTTTCCTCTGTTAACATGCACATCAGCTTCTCACTGTTGGCAGCTGGGTTAAAGAGGCATGAAGGGAAACTGTATGTTGTAGATCATCACTGATTACACATTCTAGAATATTTCTGTTCAAAGCAACAGGGTTCTGTGGGAATCACAGACAAAAAAGAACGGTGGTGTCAGCATTTGTTCAAAACCACCCTTGATCAGTCAAATGCTAGGCCTATCTCTACCATGTATCAGAAATAGAGCATGTGTCATGCTGGGTTAGGAAATAAAAAGGGGGAAATCTTATGCAGTTGTTGAGATGAGCTGTAAATCCTTATTCCCAGGACAAAATAGAGGCTCCTGTTTTTCATGAGTCCATAACACATGAAGACAAAGAGAAAAGGAATATAGCTAATAAACCCTTCAACTGAGATTTGGAATGATCTGCCAGCAGCAGAACGTAAATGCAAGAAGGAATACTTTGAAGAAGAAAAATCAGGCTCATTCAGGTATCAGACTCCAATCCAAAGGTGCTGCAGTTTACACCTCAGCCAGAGGGTGTCCCTATGAGACAATGAGGTGCTGAGATTTGAGCGAGCTGGAAAAGGTTGCAGGGTAAAAAGGGCATGAAAATATCGCCGTGCCCTGCAGTAATTAGGATTTCCTTTTACACAAGTACATTACTGAAATACCGACCAGGCACCCGCCTGCAGCAGGATCAGGATGAGCATTGATTAAAATAGCTATGGAAGCTTCAGCCCAAGGTTTTTCCTCCCGTGTATCTTCTAGGAAACATTGTTTTCTGGTGCTGGGGATGTTAAAAGCAGGTTTGTGGCGGCAGTGAGAGATAGGAAACCAGATCTACCATGCAGAACTTCATAGCTGGGTGCTCAAAACAGCTTTTCTCTGTGTCTGGGCTTGCATCACTGTGAAGATTTATAAATACAGTATTAAAACAGTCTTTGCCAGCTGCTAACCCACATGAGGCAAGGATAAAAGAGGCAGAGCACCAGCCAGTGTCAGTCAGAAGGATGGTGGATGGACAGACAGATGCTGGATCAACAGGCAGAGGATGCAGCGTGACAGGGAGCTCAATGGATGTGGATCGTTTGGTACATGTGTGACTTCTGCCCCAGCGTTAGGACCTGCCTACTTGTCCAGGTCTGAGAGCTGCATTTCTAAGGAGTCATTCCTCTCTGCTCCATGCCAAAACACTTCAAGAGCTCAATTCTGCACTATGAATGCTGAAAGGTGTCTCAGAATGGTCATTTAGGCTAAAAATAGTGGGGAAAAAAAACCCAAATCAAATCATAACATCTGCTTAAAATCTACATTTATAACCTGTGGTGGCTTTCATACACATTTGTGATTCAATATTATCCTTGCATTCAGGCCAAAAAAAACATTATTTTATCTATTTTTACAGCATGAAGAGTTGAAACACGTCTCTAAACATGCAGCTACTTTATGTATGGATATATCAGTGAGAGAAAATTGCCCCGTTCACATCAACAGGATTCAAATCGTGGCAAGGCAGTCTTCAGGGGTATTAGAAGAATGGTTGGAGATAAAGCCTTTTTAGTGATGAGTTTTCCACACTCATTTCTTTCCCACCTCAGCCTGTCACTGTGAGACTGAGCCCAGTCTGAGATTACAGCACCTGATCAACATTTCCCCTTCCAGAAGAAAGGGTCGAAAAGGAGCCAGAAGTGGGATGGTTTAGGCTTCAGAGCCATCCAAGAATAAGAACTTCTGTTTAGTTGACCCTATTTCCAAATGGCCAGTGTGGATTTTTTATTACCATTATTTTTAGTTCAGCCACTCATGTGGGAATAATTTTCTTCAAAGTGGCCTAAGTGAATGTACGTCCTTCAAAAATACCTCCTTTTTCCCTTTTATCTCACAAACATCACTTTGCGTTTCCCTTGTGGCACATTCAGATGTGTTAAGTGATACTGCAAAAAGAACTGACAAATCCTATCATGTCTGAGTTTATTACCAAACAGTGGACTCTGTGTCTGAGGTCCTGTTTTTAATAGCTTAATGGGAAAAAAAGAGATGCATAATTCTGGCTACATGCAAACATGATGTGGGAATGGCATGCAGGCTGAGAAGCATGCTGGTAAACGCTGAAGTGAGCTCTCTACACTTAAAATACAGGCATAGTACTAAGCTATTCATACTGACTCACAGCTGAGCAAACAATATGCAGAAGATAGACACAAGCTCTATATAACCTTCAGCTTCAGGATGGCTTTTTCAAGGGGGGCTGGTATAGAGTTTTAGATCAGTGAGCGTTCGTGGTAAAGCCTCTTTACTTAAGAACAGTAGGTAAATGCTTTGGGAAATGAATGCTTATGAAAAGCAGCATTAAAAAGAAAAAGAGTTGAAGGAGAACTGGGTCTTCTCATATCAAAAGTACTTCAATATTTTGCTCACTGTTGGGCTTCCCTGCACTTTTAAGGGATGCTGCTTTGTCTTCTCGAGCTTTAGCCCTTGAGGATGGGAACAGAGCTAAGACTCGGCCAAAGTATCGCATACATATCCAGAAAGGAACCATAAAGCTCAGCTGCATTTCATCATGAGGTTTATTCCTGTTAGAAACAAAGTTGAAGATTATCCTGATATCAATTTACTTAGGAAACTAAACCCCTGTGTTTGCAAATAAGATGATGGTGTTTTCTATCCTTCTCTGTCTTTTTCCTGCCAGAGCCTGATCCTGCAGGGACACAGAGTGACTTTGTTCTAACCTTGCTTCCCAGATAAGGTGGAATTCAGACTCTATTACCTGTCACATCACTGTAATTCAGGGGACCAGGAAAAAAACTGCTATGAAAGAATGGAAGCAAACCTGAAATGGCACCTTGAAATATAAAGGAAAAAGAAGGGGCAGGTACAAAGAATGTGGCAGAGAAGAAAACTTCATGGCGTTTATAGGACAAGGCATTTAAGCATGAGCACTGGAGAGTCCCTATTTCATCCTCTCCAGAGATTGCTGTTCTGTCCTGGTTTGAGAAATGTCACCAATGGCAAAAACCACATGAGTCAGAGGTGGAAAAATACAGAACGCTTTCTGTGATCTCTCATCCTTCAGAGGAGGGATTCAGCCACAAATATTAATAAAACCAAACATAACACAACTGGAGTCAAGGGTAAGATGGGCCTTTATGGAGCGTGATTTAATAAAACTGCTTATATCTCATGCAAGCAGAAGTTCAAAGACCCTACAGGGACAGTACAAAGGGATTCAAGGCTGAATGCAAAAAAAGCATGTCCAGTTATGGACTTTAGTTTGCTCTTTAACATGTCTGAACTTTTACTTACGTATTGTTAAATAATACACTGAATTGTTCATCTTGCTGTTAAATTCAAGAGGGACTGATGCTATTATTGTGCTTAATTTCATCCATTCATCTGCTGCCACTGAACATCACCGTATGCCATATAAATGCTGAAACTATGGTGGCATTCATAATATGATATTAAATGTTTTTAGTATGCTACTCTGAAGAAGAGCTTAGCCTAGAGGGGAAAGACAGTGTCCAATAATACAGCTTTTCACACACATAAAGAGAAGAAAACCAAAACCCTGGATGCTAATACATCTGACATGTTAGCAGAGTAGCTTGATCGTGCCTCTTCCAACTACTGAACTAAGCAATTTAATTATCTAAATTAATGCTGATATGAGCAGGAAGCCAAGCGTATAAAAGAGAAATGGGACTTTCTCCCTACCCTGATCAGCCCATGAGGTTGCATAACTTTGTTCAGTGCTTTTTAAAGAAATCATCCAATGACATTTTTGGAAGACATGAATCTTCCCAGGCCTGATCCAAAGCCAACTGTAGCTAATGAAAAGAGTTGGTTTTAATGGGCCTTATTTCAAAACCTATGTGAATGATGGAGCAGAAAATTCCCTGTTAACACCAGAGTTGTTCCTCAGGTACTTTGTTCAACTAGAACTGATCCAAAGTGTGCTTATATCAAGGAGGAGACTATCAGCAGCTCCACAGGCCATTGGATGGAGATATTCATGCACCGTTAGAGAGCAGCTCACCAACATCTGCTCCAAAGTGCTGGTGAGGCAGCAGTAGCTGAGAATTTCTTCTCTTTTGCAATATCACATCTCAACTTCTACCCCAATCCATAAAATAAACAATCAGAGCAGAGAGATGGGTAGCATGAATGCCAGACAAAGCGATCTGTCAGCTTTATGGGAGATGAAATAGGGTGGTGGGAAAGCTCAGCAGACCATTCAGACCCATCAATTTGTTTGCCTTAGCTGAACTCTATTACCACCCTGAAGTACTTAGTACTGGAACTACCATGGCCCAGGAATTATTACTATTGCTGTAATTGGAAATAAGTTTGATTGTGTAAAAAATAAAGTTCGTACTGTACAATTAAGAGGGGAAATATAATAAACAGTTGTTTCCTAAGGGACAGGTACCTGTCCAGGAAACAGAACAAGACAAGAATTGAATGTGGAAAAAAATATCATACAGAGAAGCAAAACAATAAAGCAGAATAAATCCTCCCAGAGGGTTTGGATTAACACAGTGCAGGCATTTCCTAATATCTCTGTGCTTCACTTTACAGCTTAGAAGTGTTCTTTAAACTTCTGTGATGCTGCACGTGCATATGCAAGGAAACCTAAGAGAAGGTCAGAATTAGAATTCAGCCACTCCTAACTCACTAACCTATGCTTGGATCATGCATCCCTCAAATTGACCCCTTTGCAAATACATCTACCAGAGACTCTTTAAAACAAGCTCTTGCTGATTGCCTGCCAAATCACTGCAGTTCTAAAATACCCAAAGTGCTAGACGAGGACTTTGCAATGTATTTTTGCCTGCTGCAGCCATGCGGTGTCTGCAGGCTGAAACCTTGATGCAATATCCCCAAATATAAATTTTCAGTGATTTGTCCAGAGGAGGTAACTCCAGATTTAAACTGTACTCTTATGTTTCAGGCTTAGAAATCTTTCTACTGATTGGCTAAGTAAGAGAAGCCCAAAGCTAACCTGAGATAACAAGTTTCTATGATAGAATCTCCCAAATCTTGTGGGTAAGGCACTACCAAATCCATACCACCATTCCCAAATTAAGTGTGCTGCTTCTACATGTTGGCTGTACTCACATGGTGGGACCATTTGCGTGCTGCGTCTACGTCCCAGCTCCTTGCTGGGACAAGACATGGATCTCTGTTCTGTGGTGCTCCAGCTGCTGTGCCCAGGAGAACAGATTTCACAAAGTGATCAGAGATTCATGGAATGCTTTGTGTTGGAATGGACCTTAAAGCTCACCCAGTTCCAACCCCCTGTCACAGGCAGAGTCACCTTCCACTAGAGCAGGTTGCTTCAAGCCCCATCCAACCTGGCCTTGAAAATGGCCAGGGATGGGAAAGCCACAGTTTCCCTGGGCACCCTGTGCCAGCACCTTGCCACCCTCATAGTGAAGAAATTCCTCCCTAATTTCTAATCTAAGTCTTCCCTCTAATGGCTTCTCCAAGCCTTTTAGACTTGGCCAAATGGCTCAAGCAAGTCTTAAGGGCATGCCACAGAGTTCAGCTGTCTCTTGGTCTCCCAACATAACTTACCAGGAGCTAGAAACAAGCTACACCAAGCAATGCTTAAGAAATACCCAGCAGTTCTTTGGCATCATCAACCAGTCTGTAAAAGAAAACCCATACTGCATCATATGAACACGTATTTATTGACCAGTCAAGCGGTAGCCCCATCTCCCTTCAGCTACTTAAAGAGCTTGAATTTCAAAAGAATTTCTGCATCTCAGATACTGGTCTGGGTAAAACACTATTCCATAAGCATATTAGTTAACCTTTTTCAGGGAAAAGACTCTCAGGAAGTTTTACAGAGTGGGGCCCAAGGAATTAGGAGAGCTTACAAGGGGAAGCTCTGCCCATCTGATTTGGGAAAACAATGTCTGGAAAACAGGGCTTGCCCAAGAACCTAGCACCAGCACTTGTAGTGCTCACACTGGCAGTTTCTTTCTCATTTATTTACTAGCTGGCAAAACCAAGAAGAAAATATTGAACTTGAGACTCACACATCAATTTGATACTTTTAGATGCATTTTTTCTTATAGTAAAGTAGCTTTTCAGCACTGCACTTTGTTTAAATCAACTTCTTTCCTCTTGATTTTTATTTACTTTCCTTTGGAAAGCAGTATTCTAAACCTTTTCAGCATGGACCAGGGAACCAGGAAGAGAACAGGAAATTCAAAGTCAGTTAACTTGTCATCATTTATATGGAAGCTATCGTCTCCTACCCTGAAATATCCCCAAATACGTACTTTGAGTCACGTAAATTGCAAGCCATTTACACAGCTGTTAGTATGCATTGTGCCCTGCAGCAGCTCATCCACTGAGGCATAAATATATTTGACTCCTGCAGATACTAATACAATGAATTAGATACATAATAATTTATGAATGGTGATGTACTTCCTAGGAAGGAACACACACTCCAAGATACATCACTCAATAGCAGCTGCACAATTCACCCACCCCAATAATGCCCCAGGCTAAGATAGAAAACTTTGCCCATTGTCTTTTTCCCCACCTCTTTTAAACTTAACAAAACTCTGAAATATCTCTCATGTTGTCACTGAAGCAGGATTTGCAGCATATACATGTGCTAGAATGGGAAAGTCCACCGCCTGCGTGTAATACAAGGCACACTGTCTATTTAGGGTAATGGATAACATCATTCACAGGCTTTCATGAGAAGAGAGTCCAATTCAAACATTTAAATTAACAGCCACTGCTGGCTGCAGGAAGTCCAGATTAATGAGGAGAGATGTAAGCAAGACAAGGATCAAAATGATGTCCACAGAGGAAGCAAACAGTTCAAGCTATAGAAATACTTCTCTATGGAATGGAAAATCTGAGATTTGTCCTCAGATCTACATGCTCAGACTGTCTTTACTGCTGTATGTGCAAAGCATATTGATTTATTACAGTCACAAAAGCTCCGTCCTTTGGCCTAAGCCCTATAACCTGTAGGGATAGTCCCACAAATCCCATTTCCTCTCAACAGAGGCAGAGCTTTTCCAGCCCTTATTAACTATTAGGAAGGAGCCTTTTACATTGAGTCCCTTGAGGCTATTCAATATGAGAGTGCTCTACTCTTACAGCGTCCATTTCCTGCTTTTTATATCCTTATGGAAGTTCTTCTAGCTCTTGGAATGAAACCTAATATTTTCTTTTTTAGTACAGTAGAGGATTATGTCAGTAAAAAGATCCATATGTCATGGCTTTATATAGTCAGCTAGCAAGGAATCGGAATAGGGTAACAGCCTAAATCTGTTTGGAAAATAGGCGACATACTTTCTAACAAAGAGAAGCCCGGTAAATGCATTTCCCAGAACTCCTACTGATGCCAATGCAAGGGAGAATTGCTTTGGATTCCTTGCCTTATGCATTATGATAATAGCCTGGATAAGGATTACCAGAATCCCTGCAAGCTCCAGAAGTGAGCTCATACCAATCGCCTGTCACTCTCCGGGTTATTAACAGGGCTATGCTAATGTGAAATGTACCACACATTCACCCACCACTTCCAACACTTCTGAACTTCCCTAATACAGGCACGTTAACGCCTTCTACTTGCACTATGGGGGTGAATTACTCCTCCCTATGTTCCAACAAATTGATGGCCATCTAATGTCATGAAAGTTTGTTCAAAACCAATGACATCTGATGAAGAGATTTAGTATACTGAAGGACTTTCATGGTCCAGTTTCCATGGTGGTTGGCCTTCGTGATGAAACACAGAACTCTACTGTGGACACCAACACTCAAGCAAAAGTGAAAGATCTGTGAAGAAAAGCCATGGAAACAAGAGAGACATGTTGTTACCTGAGGAAATGCAGATAGCAGGACTACAGCCTCAGCCTTTCCCCTTTCTCAATCTTCCCCTCTTTACCCAGTTGCAGGAGGTGTTGTCCCCTGTGCAGTATCCACTGCCTGAAATCCACCCAAGCAGAGTCTCTCCATGCTCACGCCTACTGAGAACAAGCAATGCCACTTCTCTTTTAACACACAAGAAAGAAAAAGGACAGATGAATGGATATAAGCAGCTTGCAAGCAACCTTTTCCCACTGGGTATTCTAGGAAAAGGCCATTCTGTTCTTCCTTGCTGCAGCAGGGCGCCAGGGTAGAAAGCAATTTATGGTTAGCTGACATCACATCATGGCAGGAAAGCAGTTCAAGAACTGACCTGAAACAATAAAGTGAGGCTGGAACCCACATAGGATTGCAGCTTTTATTTTTTATAATTGTATAACTCTAATCAATTAAGGCAGAGGCAATTCTGGGAAGACCCAACAGAACTCTATGGTTAGACACCTTAACCTGTTTAGGCATCTGCAGAATGGGGAGGTTGTATGGAGGACTTGAGACTGAAGATCTTGGAACGAGTGCCTCAGGCCTTTTTTGGCTCTAATCTCAAATTCTTCTCTCTCCCACAAAAAGGAGCTGGGGCTAAGAGGAGAGAGGAAGATGAATCTCCTCTGACCATAGATAGTCTGCATTGCCGATGTCTTCAGCATCAACACAGACTCCTTTAAATTGAGAGAATTAAGAAGCACGCCTCAGTGAGGCACCAGATTTGAGTGAAAATAAGTTGGATAGAATATCCTTGATGTCTCAGCCATCTCTGCCCATGGCCATCATGGCCATCATCTACATGGTACTAACAGGCAAGGAGAACACACAAGTGTCAAGCAAAAGCAGAGATTTATCCAGTGTTAGAAATCCTAAATCCAAGCCTGAGATAAAACAAACTTTACTCCTCCCAATTTCCAAATGCAACACACAGGAAATCCTGTGAATCTTTCTATGATCCTGGCAGTGGGATATCTACAGCAATGTTCTGCCTTGTCACTTTTCTTGGCATTGCTGCTTATATGGCTGCAAGCAATAGGGATGATGAAGACAACACTTAAAGTACAGCAAATAAAGGTCTGAAAGCTGCAAATTAAACAGGAAAAAACTTGTAGCCAGAAGAAAGCATGCAAACTACCCATATTTTCTACTAGAAAGGGGTCTCATCACCACTGTCACTCACACAGAAAGGATAAGAAAGCAAAAGTTGTGCTCTAAAGCCCATACACTGCTTTCACACCAGGAACTGACAGACACAGAAGGCCTTTCACTTAGTAACTGACAAGAAGTGTCACTACCAGCTAGCTCAGCACAACAGCCTGTCTTCAAGACAACGGGTGGGACAGTGTCAAGTCAATAATCTTGACATGGCTGGAAGGGTTTTGAACCATCTCAACTCACACCCTGACCATCTGCTCTGTTCTGCTTCCTTCCTTTTAATTTTCATAAATAGCTGTAGGAAGAAGTGTGATACCAAGCTGTCTCATATAGACCTGAAACAAAAACTAACTTGATTCCCTTTCCTTACCTATTTGTATGTAATATTCTGAATTTGTTCCTTAAAAGAAGAGATAGTTATTGGTTAGGCTATAGTAGATAGCAAAGATTTTATTATTTACTAGAGGGAGTAAGGACATTTTCAAATGGATAAGGACTCAAAAATTTACAAAGTTCCCATTATTTCCAAAACTGGTGACATCCTTGCATACTGAATTGTTATCTCAGGAACAGGGTATTGATTTTCAGTGTAAGTTTTTTATGGTACAATCTCTCCATCCATGTGTTCTGTTCAGGTGGATAGCCAAGGGCTGTGTGACAATATCAGGAAAGCAGTATTTTCTTCATAACAGAAACAACTAAAAATGAGAGAGACAGGATCAGATGGCAGAACATACTGTAGCTACAAGAAAAGTAAGAGCAAATACAACATTGGGCAGTTTGGTGGAGGGCAAGGGACATGAAGAATAGCAGAAATGGAAAAGAGATATCCATATAGAGAGCAGTGCTAGAACTTCAACAAAATCACATCTGTGCCTTTCTGGACTTTAAAGGTGAATTTAAGATACTGTCTCACACTGGGCTATTTCTGAAGACAAGAGCTTTGGCTGGGATTTACCTCATTATACTCTAAATAAATCCATAGCCAGACTGATTTTATCTCTTTCTAAGGCAGATGAGTAAAATAAGTTAACTACTCACATGAAGCACTTCTTTTCCCTAGATGCAACAAAAGGAGCCTAAACAAACAGCTAAGATTTAGATGTTAGAATTTAAGAGACACTAATACTTCAACAGATGTCTATCTGGTCAAGGTGATCAAGAAAGTCAGCCAAAAGCAGCAACAGCTAACAGATGGTAAAGATAATAATAGGAAACTTTAGCAAGTTCAGAGGCAAGAGGGTGTAAAGACTTGAGTATAAAGTCTAATGAGGAACAGAAGCAGCACATCTAGGTTTCTAAACAGATACCCATTCCTGAATGATGAAAATGTCCTAGGAAAGCAGGTTTGGGTGGAAGGACCAAAGTGGAGCTAGGAAAAGCAATGTCTTTTTGAACTTTGATGCTAGTTTACACAAAGAATATCTTGCTCAGGATTTAGTCCAGTTTCTCTGTGAATTATGATGGATATGGAACTAAAACTATGGAGCCTTCATGGAGTCCTGGATTGCTTAAAGGGTTAATCTTCAGTTTGATTCTTCTGAATCCATAAACTGTATTGGAGAAAGTCAATGCTGATGCTCATCGATCCTAAATACTAGCGGGTAATGCTTTGCTCTCACTGACTCTGCAGGTAAAGTCAGGAACCTGGAAGCCTGAAGACATCCTCAGCAGCAAAATAAAGCTTACAAAAAGATACTGAGTGCCTTAGTCCTTTCTATACCTCTTTTGATTTCCTGTCACACTGAGCCTTAAGCAGGTAGCTTTCTTTGCTTTCCTTTTGATGCCAAGTAAAATGCCATAGTACTGATCACCATGGTAGGCAGAGTTGTCCGTGAATTTACCCCATATGCAGATGAGCAAATATTTCAGACACAGTTGTTCTCTGAAGAGTAACTATTTTCATCTATATCTTAATGCATGTTTTAACCTACATGTTTTATGTTCACTCTGCATGTCCATGTTTGTGTGTTTAATCTACATGCTTTAATCTACATATTAATGTATGCAATGTTAATGTTTCCAATCAAGAGAAGGGACTGTGCTTGTTTTGCCTGTTAGCAGAACTGACAGTCCATTTTTTGTTAGATAAACCAGGTGTTATAACTGTTGTATTCCACAGATACATAAAATACCTCATTTAACTTACAAAAGTGTTTTGTATTCATCTTGATATATTCAGGGAACAGCTCTAATTTATAGATTATTACAGATGAAAGGGGAGATCATGTGCAGTCTGACCTCCTGGCCAACATAAGTACAAAATTATTCTTGATAATACCAGTATCTCATCTATATCTTGTACAAAAGTTGCAGCATTTTTCCTTCTCTAGAGAGCCATCAGTCTTGATTTATGAGACACAATATTCCTGCACCAGAACCAGGAAGTTACTTAAGTGCTCAGTTACCATCACCCAATGTACTTGATCTCTAGAATGAACGCATTTATCTTCTGTTTGCAGTGTCATGTTTTAATATGAAACCTTTCCCTGGCTTCTAGGGCCCAGAATAAGTGGGAAAGCTGGTGGATAATAAATGATTTGAATGTTTTTTCCCTACTAAGGTAAAAATGAAACCCCACAATGCTATTAGCTATAGGCCTAAAAAGAACCCCAAACAGACAAACAAATAAGAAATGAAATAACATGCTAGTTCAGCTATATCAGCAATGTTACATTTGTGTAATAAAGAGAGGGGGAAGGAAAGAATTCTCAAGATCAACATAGAACCTCACCTTTTTCTGCTCTTTCCACAAACTCTAAACACTGCAGCAGCTGAAATGCTTTATGAGAGAATCCAAACACAAGGTGATGCTGAAGCCTCGGACTAAGAAAAACTATGTATTTGTGTACCACTAAACAGTAAGTACCTCAAGAAGTTCTCTACAAAACCCTGCTGGTAGCTATAGCAACAGAGTTCACTGTATTTTTACCAGAAAGCATTTTTTAAAGCTAGTGAAGAAAGTACATTTTTCAGCCATTATTTCCCTATCTAACTTCCAGGCCTGCTTTCCATTCAGCTTCCACCCTTCTGCTGCCACTTGGCATGCATGGCATGCGAGTTGCTGGGGTGACTCCCAAATTCAGGGAAGGAATTTTCACTCCAAAATCCAGCCGGCTTCAATCTACGCTGCTGAACTGTGGCTTTCATTTCACCATGCCGGCATAAACACTTACATCTCTCAGGCAAATCGGACATCTGAGAAGAATTACACTTAAAAGAAATAACTGGTGTAAATCCCAAACCACTCAGATTTATGGGAAAAGAAATAATCTTTATGAACCCTAAACTGTTAGATCTGGGGAAATATTTGATGTGTGAGAAATCTGGTCTTGCTGCATTTACTTATTAGCAAGAGCTGTAAAGCAGCAACATTTCAACACTGCTTGGAATATGAAAGCTTTAGAGAGCCACTGTACTTAGCTCATAAATTACACCTTTGCATGGCACAGCTTTCTGTATACATTTGGCATCATACAGTACAATAGCCATGTTTGATATTTACCCGTTGAAAGGGATTTTCCAACCCCCTGTGGAAATAGCTATGTGAGTCCAGATGATAGAACTGCTGCTTTCCTCTATTCACATTAACCACCTGAGCAGAAGACAGCTGTGGGCTTAACTCCTCTCTGGTTCTCCCATCTACACTGAACACTAGCTTTGACTCGCAAGTCCAAGAGGTAAGTGCTTTAACTCTTATGAGCTGCATGGAACAAGTAAAAGATTGGAAGCATAATACGGGACTTTAGTCTTGGTACAGACCTTCCACTTCCAAAGTCTGCGGAAGAGTGTTTCTCAGAGGAAATGGCAAAGCATATCTGCTCTTGCACCCCTTCTCACTGACAATAGACCACTTCTTGCTTTTCCACACCACTGCATTAGTGTGATGTAGTGATTCATCTATTCACATGTAGCAGCTTGTCTAACTTGACAGTGACTTCACTGTCAAGAGTTCACCAAAATCCCCACAAAAATCCTTCACAGCATGCTATTAGATTTCTTCTAAAAGCTTTGCTTTGGAAGAGTTCTTATAAAAGGTGGTCCACTACTTTTATAAACCATTCAGTTATATCCATAGGAATGACACTGGATAGCCATGAGACCACTGTTTAACCTGGTTTTGCATGACTCACAGGTGAAGTCCCTGTAAGGTTGGATGCATTAGAAGATAAAAAACAATGTTAAAACCTATAATAAAGGTTTCAGCATGGGACTTTTGATATCCCCCTTAAGCTAGAACAAAGCAATCTGCAATTCAGTGTAACAGAAATGCTAATTCTTCTGTCACACATTGCTGTGATGTTATCACTGATATTATTCAACATTCCAATATATTAAAGAATTATGATACCTGGAAAATATTCACAAGTTGTCATCTTGTTCCTAATAACATCCTAGAGGCAAAAAGATTTCTGTTCCCCACATACCAATGTAAAGAGTGTCAGCTTTATGAATCCTGCTTATGAATTACATCAGGGAGACTGAGTTTCACTGGCAACAATTCAAGAACAGGAAAGTCAGGACGGCAAAACGGCTTCAAAGGAACATGAGTTATTGGAAAGATCATGCAAGTGCAGGCTAAGTATTCAGACTTAACACATTTCAGTCTCATCACATTCCAAATAGCAGGAATCAATTATTTTTCTGTAGCAGCAAATGTCTGGTATCTCAGAGCCTGACTCCATTCTGATGTGCAGCTGCAGCTCTATGTCCTTGCGTTACTCAAAAAGACAAATCAAAACCAACACCAAAACAAACTCAAGCCCCACTGGAACCACACTAGTGCAAAGCATGAATAGAGCTGCATAGACCCTGATGCTGAGGCTCACCCACCTTTCTGCAGAGGACAAGCTCTTGAAATAAATGTTACCAAAGCATTTAAATCCGTTCAACAGTTAGTATAAGATGACCCTTAATGAGAGACTTCCCTTCAACCACAGGTTATAAATAGGAGCATTGCCTTTGCATAGTGTGAATCTCACAGTGAAGGGAGCATTCTTAGTGGAAATGCAAAGATTTATTCTAGGATTGGATTTTGTTATCCTGTTTCTCATCTTAAGAAAAGAATGAGAGGAGGCAGAAGCGTTTTTCCTATCGCATGGCTCTCGGCCACGTTAAGACCTACCTTATTTCTGAGCTCTGTCCCATGCAGAGGAATGCATTTCTGGAGGCTACAGCCCTGTGAGTAAATATGCAGGGAAGGGCAGGATGTGGGCAGAACTTGGGATCTATTCTACCCCTCCCAGGGACCAAAGTAGCCTCACAACCACCACAAATGCAGAAGAGAAGGATGGTAACGAAGGGCTATCCCTGCTGCGGTGCCTCCCATGATTACTGCTTGGACAGCATCTGCCTTCACCTCCTGCCTGGCCTGGGACAGCACACAGGCACTTCTTAACATCCCTTTTATCTGCAGACAGATACACCACTCTCTGTGCTGGTCCCAATATCAGGAATACACCAGTATTGGGAATACACCAGTATTTACAGCTATCCATTTAATTCAAACTGCTGTCTGGCAATCAGAGGTCAGTGGCTTTTGGGCTGTGATTTGGATTATTTCCTAGTGCCATCACCTAGAAAGAACATTGCCATCTGCTTTTGCTATAGGGAGCAGCCTGAGTGCATTAGTTTTCCGTAACTTGTCATATACATGTTTTAAAAACAGATTTTTCACCATTTTAAACATACATATTTTGACAATTATTGAAAGCATTTTACAAGTTCTGCATTTTTAGTACTTCAAGTGTTCCTACTGAACTCATCACATCATTGGAAGCCAATGCAGTGATTTTGGGTTTAAAATACCACACCCTGAATGTTGTGAATCAGAAGTGACCACAGCCTTTGCTATCTCTGCTGATTTAGTAACAGCCCTGAAGAAAGATCAATGTCCAGACAATCCCACTGGTATCTCAGCACACCTCTTAGTGGATTAAAGCACTCCATATTTTTTTATTGGGATGACAGAATCTGCCCCTAAATAAAGACATCATGGTAGGAACCTCAATAAATTGGGAGTCATTTTCCACTTAAGTCTGTATAACACCAAGCAAACTGCTGAAACCTTAAATTATAGAATAGTTAGGGTTGGAAAAGACCTTAAGATCATCCAGTTCCGACCCCCCTGCCATGGGCAGGGACACCTCACACTAAACCATGTCACCCAAGGCTCTGTCCAACCTGGCCTTTAACACCTCTAGGGGACAGAGCATTCACAGCTTCCCAGATAAGCATTGTTAGTGACAAAGCCCTTCTTAGACCTCATGGATTTGTTCCCAGAAAACACTAAACCTATAGGAAGGATTGCATTAATTTTCCTATCTTTATTTCACACTCTGTTCAGACATTGTTTAAACCATATCCCAAAGAATTGATTTTTAGTTCAAGAAAGCATCAATGTGAACAAGGTCAGAGGCTTTTCCCCAAGTGACACAATGATGGGCTCCGGGAAAGACATCTATGCTTGAAGTATAGAGTTGGATATAAAGTAATCCCTGAGTTCCCATTCATTCAGAAAATCTACTTATTTTCATCACTAACTTTCCTCGCTAAAAGTTTGGGATTTGGGACCTCACAGTCTGTGACATAGAAATAGGCACTGAGAGAGAGATGCAAGCTGCTGGTTTTATACATGGCATCAAAGGAAGCAGGATTTTCATTAAGATGCATTTGAAAATGCATCTTAAAATATTCACTTCAGTGGCACCATTGATGGAAGATTTAAGTGTTTACTGTGCTTCAAATGTCAGGCTACTTTTTTTATGTAATAACATATGGATACCCTATTTCTTTTCTCCTAGAAAATGATAGCACAACCTATTCAAAATCTGCCCCCAGTATCTAATACTTGACAACCTCCTTTTGCAAATAATAGCTTTTAATTCCCATTCTTACCACTTTTTTTGTGGTAAATAACAGAGTGATTTTGTACCCCAGGAGATGAAATCCATAGTCTTTTGTGCTTCGGTTTGACTTCTCCAAGAAGACCACAAGCTTTTGTGATAAACCATGAGTTAAAAAGGACCATCTCCAGTAAAATAGAAGACTGCACAACTCCTGTGGCTGAAGGACTGTGCTGTTTCAATGTGAATCAAGTGCTTTTTAAAAGGACAACGCAAGCCAAATAATCACCCATGCATGTAGGAAGAAAGCTCTGCTCTTGGCAGCAGGCAACACACTTGAAACTTCGAGAGAAGAATTAACTGGTGAAAAATGACTCTTTAAAACCCAGTAAGACAATATGGATCTAGTGTAAAACCTGTGAGAGCCTCCTGGTCACTCCTTTACTGCTCAGGAGTCTAGATGCTGCTCTTGGCATTGTCACATTCCCAAGCAATGTAAGAACCTATGGAGCAGAGGTTTTCAGGAAAAAATGTGAATTAGTCAATGAATAAACCCAGGCAGATGGTGGGACAAATAGAGGTAGGTTGGACAAATCCATTTCCCAAATCTTCTTTTAACTTGCTTTAGTCTCCTGAAGTGTAAATGTGTGTACCCTCACCTCAGATCTTGTTTCAGTGATGGTCTCTGTTACAGCACCTGGGGGATTATTTGCAGGGAGCAGTTTAAAGTCAGGCTCTGCCCTATAGAGTTACCCATGGTAGTTCCTCCAAGGTTCTCCATTCTGATGGAGTCTTTGAAAGCCCTAAAATAAAATGACCCCTCATCTGATCTTCGGGTGCCATCACCCCCTCAAATCTTCCATCGAGATACATCTTCCAGCAATACTGTTTATGAACTGAGTTAGCAACTGGTTCTGGAGAGATTAGAAAAGGGTGATAAACAGGCACTTCACCCATCACCTGGTGTTTAAAATGCCAGGTTTTAACTCAGGGGCTTGGACACTGAAGGTTTTACAAAAGTTTACTGTAACAGAGTGGGAATTACAGTCAGTCCAGGAGTCCAAATGTTATACCAAAAGGAAAACTTTCCCACATTATCTATGCTGCGACAGGAGCAAAGTGTGTCCTGTTTACCAGGCATGATCCTTGTGCTTAAAGGGTTTACAATCTAACAGAGAGGATTTCACAAATCCCCTGAGTACACAGCCATAAACGATTCTAAAGGGGTTAATAGCCTCCTCACACTTCCCATTCTTATGGAGAGTAGTGAAGGAGAACAACTCTCCTATCAGCTTCACAGCCATTCAGTACAGCAGCATGTCACAGAATAGAAAAAGGATTAACACTTATCTGATCAGGCAAACATGTTAGCTAAACAAGAAGAGCTGGTAATGAGGCAGAAAAGTTGTATGCACAATGGTATGGATCCTCCCACCCAGGCGTGGATCAGGAGTATGTGTAATAATGTAATTTAATAGAGAGACTACGTAGATAATCCATGCTCTGTAGAGCCTCGTAAAGACAAACCAGAATGAATAAAAATTATCCCATTTATAACAAAAATAAGTGAAATTATCATTTAAGTGTCTGTTTCACAGGAAGTCGTCACCATGTTCTAGGACTTTGCTGAATGGTTTCAATGCAAGAGAAACACTGTCTTCATGTCAGTATTTTCTTAAATTGGCTACAAGGGGCAACTAAATCAACCCAAAGGATAGTATTCCCCAAGACCAGTGTAATCCATCCTCCTGCATGGGCCCTGGAGAAGAGCTTTCTTAAGATACTGTGCAGTCCAACAGCCTGATACTTCCTATATCATCCATACATGGAGGAGCACTTAGCTACATGACATCACTGTCTCACTGCATATGTCCTGAAAGATCCTAGATCTGATACCTGGGATAAAAATGGCACATTGGCCTGCTGCAACTATTCCAGACCCTCCCATTCACTTTAATCACTAGTTTTAATCAATACAGAACTTTTCTGCAGTGCTAATTTACTGAGAGAGATACACCACTGACTCTTGGTCAATAGCCATGATCCCCCCAGCAAGCCTGTGGGGAATGCAGTCTTCATAGTTAACTACTGAGCGATGCTCTGAGGACTTATTGATATTATGGTGATTCATCTGACCAAATACAGAGATTTACAGTGTGTTTGTATCTGAATAAACCACCTACCAGCCCTTTGTAATCCATAGAGAGGAACAGACACTTCTTGGGAGTAATACATTTCAAACCAGTCAGATAGATCACCCTGCAAAGCCTCTATTTGTCTTCACTGCCTCTAAAGGCAGTGATGGGTGTCTGGCTGATCAGGAGAGTCTCCAGCAGATATCTAGGACTAGGGGAGGTGGCTCCTCATGACATCTTGGGTGGAAAAGGCCTGTCTCTAGACATAATCATCCTCACTGCTCGAGGCAGAGAGACCCAAGAGAGGTTAAACACCACACAAACCAGCGGCACAGTCATTGCCATAGGGCTGTGCCCATCCATGCTACCACAATGCCACGGCATTATTTGAGCGAATTCAGTTGCCAGACTTGGCAGCACTGGGGTAACAGTTGGACTCGATGATCTTAAAGGTCTTTTCCAACCTTGTTGATTCTACAATATGATGAATCTTCAAGTCATTAATGAAGAGAAAGGCAAGGGCATACAGCTAAGGGGATACACAACAGCAGTTAACATAGAATTGTTCCTCCTTATTTCTGGTGGTTTGGTTGGTTTTTTTTCCTTATGAATACTGAAGACCTACAAAGCTGCCAGGAACTCCTCCAACTTGGGATACAGACTTCCCAAAACTCATTGTACCTACAAGCTCCCTCTGTGGCTTCCTTGTCTGGCTAGGACCTGCTTTATGGGTTATTACCTTCAAAACTCATCTCTTTTTGAGAGAGACAGGGAGCAGAATCATAGGCATGGAAATGACAAGAAATGGAAGTAAGGGTAAACAGTTTTAAGCTGTATATCATAGCAGTGGAATCTGGCATAAGGGTACTTTATTCTTCATCTGTTTCACTGTGTGCTATCAGTCCTAGCTCAGAAACTGCTGAAGGGAAGGCAATTTATCTTCATATAGAGCTTGATCAGATGATGCCCTGGAAATCAACATTTCTCCAATTTCTTCCTGTGTCAAAACATCTAAAACTAGTACTTAATGTTATAGCCCACTCATAAGTGCCACAGCCCTCCTGGGGTCATGCCCCATCATCTGGGAACAGCTATGAAGGGAAGTAAAAAGGATGTTAAGGGAAGAAAACTTGACAATAGAGATACAAGGAAACAAAAAGTCGAAGGCAGCAATAAAAAAGGCTGAACAGTGAATTAAAAAGGAGAAAAAGAAATTACTCAGAAATACACAAATAATTTGACTGAAAAAAACCCAGAACAGAAAATGCACTCAGTAATAAACCCAGGGGATGGCAAAGAAAAAAGCAAAAATAAACCCAGATGTAAACCGTTTTAATTCCAGAAATCAATCATAAAAGCAGTTACCTGTATATAATCAAGATAAGCCTCCAGAAAAACATAAAAAACACTCTTAGATATACTCTAGAGGTGGTACCATAATTAAACAGCATAACAGGATGGGGGAAAATTGCCTTGAAACAACTCAAGCACAAGATGGTTTATGAAATGTCAGACTTGAACAAAGGTTGTCAACCCATCTGTTAGGAGTGAGTAATTCTCTCCTGCCTCAGCCCCCCCCAGAGCAGTCAGGCAGTTTTATTACCTATGGTAAAGTATTGCCCTTTACAACGCAACTGATTGTTTTGCTTAGTTCCTGCTGCAGGAATGTGAAGTCTCTAGTCATGCAGAGCTACATCATGAGGTCCCATGTTCAGACTGAGAGAGTCCTGGGCTATGATGCAACAGATCATTGAAATGAAGCAGATTTGAGCTTTACCAGTGCTCACACAGGAGCAGATGAATTTCAGGTGCTACAGAAGGGCTGTGCCTTGCTGCCTCCTGGCAAGTAATGAATTAATTTACCAGTGAGGAGTTAAAACCACTGGGCCTGACCACCCTGCTGAGATCAAGTGAATGGGATTTGCTAAAGATGTTCAGGTATATTTTGCACCCTTCTCTTATCAAGTACTACAGTGGAGTGAAAACCACACATTCTTTTGCATTCCCATCTCTTATTCATAGGTGGAAGAACTGACTGTGCACAGGTTCAGTGACTTGCTGATGGCTGGGCAGCACATCTGCGAGAGAACATCCTCTGTCCATAGCCCCTGACTACAGTCCAGTGGGCTTCTCAGCTGCAATGTTAAGGCAAAATCCTTGACTTCACCTGCAATTTACTGACCCCCGATGAAGCTTGATGGGACTTCCACTGAGGGGGAATCACAAAACCTTCAGCAGCAATTGGAATAACCCATAAGGAAAACACCAGTAAAATGAAGTGCATGATGGAAGAAAATAACAGGGTGAGTTTCTGTCCAAATATGACTTGAGAGTTTCTTAATATATCCATTTTCCTGCTCTTTTCCTATTCTACCTACATATGCTGCCGGGATTTCAAAATATATCCCCAATTTCTCAGTTTCAGTTCAGTGATTTCAATAGATGTTTTCTTCCTCTTTCCTCGTTCCCAAAACTTGAGCTCTCATGTTCCTAAACTTCTTTATAACAGTTGGTAGTACTCAATACAAAGTGATTCATCAGGGTATGTCACTTTACTGTGGAGAAAAATGGCTCTACCACTGAACTGGGTAGCCGGTTGCAGGGATGCTGAGTGTGCTTTGACATGGGTACCAGCTGTTGCTTCATTTCTAAGAACTGCAGTGGTAATCAAGACAGCCCATGCAGATTATCTGTAACCTTTATCTGCTGATGAAATTGGAATTACTGAAGTTCTGTTGTACAAGTGTAGTTAGTTTTAAACTAAACGTGGAGCCAACAGAAATTCCTCCTGGTGCACTCACCAATAAACTTTCCAGCTCAAAGAAAATCTTTGCAATTGATATACAGAATAATTCTTCTTATGACAATCAATATAAACCTGGTTTCTCTGGAAAGAAATACCTGGATGCTGCCAATAAGCACATAATCCAACATGGCTAAACAAACAGCACTGAGAAACTGCACTTGGATAATAAACAATTAAGCCACAACTGAGTGCTGGCTAAGCTTAGATCAAAGAACATGAGTCCAAACCAGCTGAAAGCTACTCATGGTTTAAACATCCCCTCAAATGCCATGTCAAATATGTAATTTTTGCCATTTTTTATTAAAAACACTGAAGAATCAACATTTAGGAAGTAACAATAATCAAATTGACTGTTTAAACTGAACTCAAGGGATCCTTCTATTTTGCAAAGAATCAAAGATTAATTTCTAAGGAACTGAATCAGTGCAAAGTAAATAAATTCTGATAAGCTGAGGAAGGATAGCTTACATCTACTGCATAGCAGATAAGCTCTGTGATAGCGGTATTCCCTGAGCAAAGGAAATCCAGACCACTGCATAATCAGGACTGACAGTACTTGCAAAATATGACCCATAACTCAATTTCATTCATGCTTAATGAATTGTCAAGGCTAACACAGCTTGGAGAAGCTTTCTGACAAGCAACCAGATCAGCCCCAGGTTTTCAATGTTTTGGCCAGCTCTTCAGCTGTGTATACCCTGGTGTGGGATTTGTGACTGCTCGGTGGGCTCTCAGGATGGGCTGCTGCTTATTTCTATAGCGCACGAGCTTGTGAGCAAGTGCCAGGGCTCACAGTGTCCTCTCTTTAGTGCTAAATTGCCTCCATGCTGTGGAAGAAACACTGGTTTTATATTGTTTTATAGGAAGAAGCCTTTTTAAAGTCAAAATACTCCCAGAAATCTCAGGCTCTTGTTTGTCACTACACAAAGATACCAGGTATTTGCTATGAAAACCCCAATGTAATGAAGAATAGCAACTCAGCCTGCTTTCGTTCTTCCAAAGCACAGAAAATCTTTGGGTTTAGTTTGTTTCTAGCAGCAAAATGAAACAAAAGCTACCTCACTACTTGCATCACCTGTGACATGAAATGAATTTTCCACTACCAGGAGGAAGTAACATATCTATTGCATATCAATAATGTTTAATTGGGGGGGTTGTTTCTTTTTCTCCCCACTCCAAATTAAATCCCTAATCTCTACCACAGTTCCTGCCAGATGATGTACCCACCATCTCTCCTGCTACTGTCAATCTTGAACCCATTTTCCTCAAGGCAATAATACTCTGTCCATATTTGTTCCTTGCTGGATGGAGCAAGGATATCTGATTATATTCTATTAAATCTCCTACAGATATTTAATCTTCATAGACCTTTTGATAATGCTCAAAAATAAAAATTATCACTATCACGCCCCTCCCATCCTCATACTAGGAATGAATGAGCAAATAAGGGTGTTCAGGGGCATCTTACTGCTCTCTACAGCTGCCTGAAAGGAGGTTGTGGTGAGATGGAGTTGGTCTTTTCTCCCCAGTAGCAACCAATAGGACAAGAGGAAACTGCCTCAAGTTGTGTCTGGGGAAGGTTTAGATTGGGTATTAGAAGAATTTCTTCCCCAGAGGGTGGTCAGGCATAGGAATAGGCTGCCCAGGGCAGTGGTGGAGTAACCATCCCTGGACGTATTTGAAAAGCATGTGGATGTGATGCTTCGGGACATAGTTTAGCAATGGGCAGTGTTAGACAAACCGTTGGACTCAATGATCTTAAAACTCTTTTTAAACCTAAATGGTTCTCTGATTCTGTACTTCCCAAAAATTGGATCCAGCCAGCCTCTCCTTGCAACTCAAACTCTGGAAATGTTACCTATCATTATAGCATATATTACTCAATTAAGAAGGAATCAGAATATTTCCAACTAATAAAAACATTTTTTTTAAGATCTCAAGGTCACAGCTGATGTAAATTCTCCTAATATTGTCTCTCATTCGCAAGTGGAAGAACTGACTGTGCACAAGTTCGGTGACTTGCTAAAGGCTGTGCAGAGCATCTGCCAGAGAACATTCTCTGTCCACAGCCTCTGACTACAGCCCAGTGAGCTTTTTAGTTGTAATGTTAAGAAAAAAACTCCTTGACTTCACCTGTAATTTACTGACCCTTAGTGATGGGACTTCCACTGAAGGGGAATCACAAAACCTTCAGCAGCAACTTGAACAAGCCGTTAGAAAAATACCAGTAAAATAAAGAGCATGATGGAGTAAAATAACAGGGTGAGTTTGTGTCCAAGTATGACCTGATAGTTTCCAATATCTTCATTTTCCTGTTCTACCTACATCTGCTACAAGGATTTCAATATACTTCCCAAATTTCTGTTACAGTTCAGTGATTTCTGTAGATGCTTTCTTCCCCTTTCCTCATTGCCACAACTTGAGCTCTAATGTTCCAAAACTTCTTTGTAACAGTTGGTAATGCTCAAAATAAAGTGGGCAGTATAAAATAAGGACCCGGCCTTACTGACTTTAGACTCATTCGGCTACAGAAAGACCTGCAGGAATGGCTCCTCTCTAAAGAGCTGGTTGTAAAGGCGGAAATGCACTGCCACATCTTCCTCACTAGGGAAAATAGCTGAAAAGGCTGGGAGGGGATATTTCAGTGTCATGGGAGACAAGACATAAAGTTAATCTAAGAAAGACTGGGGAATTTTGTGTTGTCTGAACTACTAAAATAGCCCTAATACTAAAGTATCACCTGTGTTATTCACATACGGTGGCACATACAAATCATTGATACAATGCAAGGGTTTTGTTAAAGGTTTCGCTCCTCACCCTGAGAAAGAGAAAGAGTTTAAGAATAGTTGTTAAAAGGGAGGTATTGCCATCACCCAGCAGTGATTAATCAAAACAGGTTGTAGAAGGAAGGGTTGTGAATGACAAATTGAAAAATCCTTTCAATCTAACATAATTACTGAGTGAATCTCAGAAACATATTTTCGCAAGAAAGTTATCACGTGCTGGAAACAAAAGCGTTCTTTCATTCGTACTATTTTCAGTATCATAATCTCCAGAATCAAAAGCTAGCTCTGGCATGTAGCAATGATGTTTGCCCTAAAACTGCACGAAATGTCAGCAGAAGAAAAGACTTATATGTATGTATAGGTGCTTCAGACACACTCACCCACACGTCTGGGTCTCTGAGCTCAGGAAGATTCCTACAGACCACTGGAACAAACTAATTCTTCCACCTAATTCCTCCTCCATTGAGTCCCCACTGGGGACCTTGTTCTTCCACCATACTAACATGAGTCATATTCATGAGTCACACTGATGCTTCCCCCACAGTAAGTCCTTCATCAGATATACTATACCAGCTTATACCCTCTTCTCATTCATGGTATTGGTCTTACTCATATTTGAAAGACTAGTATTTACATCAGTAAAACAAGCAAGATTTGACCCCAGGCTGATCCCAGAAGAGAGTGGTACCATTATCTGCTCTTTTGGAAGTCAAAACGCCTAGTTTCTTCCTTTTGCTTTCCAGTGTGTTGAGGACTGCCCTGGAATGATTCTACACAAAAGCAGATGACATTCATCACTAGGTAGGCTGCCTGTTTCTAAGTTCAGAATGGGACTTTTAACTTCTCCAAGCCTCAGTTTCACCACAAAGGACCCCAAAACAGCTCTTTGCCTCTTATTAGAAGCAACAGCAATGCAACATATGTACTGAAGATAACAGCAAATCTGCAATACATATTCAGAACTTTCTTTGTAATAATATTCCACAAACACTTCTCTGATGCAAATTCTAATATATGTACTTGATATGTCTTACTAGAAGTTGCTTCAGAGCATTGTCCCATCTGTGGACAGAGAGCATAGTCTTTGTATAGAATCATAGAATAGTTAGGGTTGGAAAGGACCTTAAGATCATCCAGTTCCAACCCCCTTGCCATGGACAGGGACACCTCCCACTAAATCCTGTCACTCAAGACTCTGTCCAACCTGGACTTGAATACCACCAGAAGTATCACAGTGGAAAATATGCATGATGGTAGGATTGAAACTTCAGTAAAAACTACTAAATGCTTACTCTTTAAAAAAAAAGGGAGCTTTTAAAACAAAATAGACCTTACAATCACCTGCCCAACCTATTTGAGAAACTGCTTCTACTGTTTTATCAGTGGGTATTTATTCTTCAGTGTTTACACAAACTCCCCCAAATCAGATGTCTAAACACACACCCATCAAAGAAAAAGGGAAGAGATTCAGGCACGCATCTAGAGTGATCCTAGGTGCAAATTAAGCACACAGCTACACCGATAGATTTTGCAGGTGCGTCTTCCTGAGAATTGCTCCATCAGTGTCCACACTGCACAGATGGGCTGTGTTATTTTAAGGTCTTAATCAAAATCAGTGCAAACAGGCAGAGCACTGTATGCATGCTAATGCCTGTGGAACATCAGCTGGGAAGCAGTCAGTACACTTGCTTTAAGTATACCAGCTATGTAAAAACACAGAAGTGAAGGAACTGCTGAATTGGACAACTTAGAGGAAGCTACAGGCTATAGCTACAAAGTGGTGCACAGTACATTCGTGATGCATAGGAAACGAAGGAAACATCCTGCTAACACCCATGGTGGTCCTGCAACCTGACAGAGTGCCACACAGAGCACAAGAAGGTGTTAGGTCATCAAAATCCCAATTAGAATTAGCCATGAAAACAGTAATTATAATGTAGGCATCTGTAAACCTCCTGTCAGCTCTGAACTTTTACAATGGCTTTCTTCAGTGAAGGCATTATGCATTCCTCAGTCACTGCTTCATCATCTGCAACGAAGACACTTTGCATCTGCTAATCACAATTCGAGGGCTGAACCAGACCTAATTCAGATGACACCTAGCCAAATATGTGGTCTGAAAACTTGTTGGCCAAGGGAAAGACCAAGGAAACGCAGAGTAAGAATAATGTAATACAGTTCCTGCTGGGTTCCCTTTGTAGGGCAGATCCTGTTCCTGCACGTCTGCATACTTAAAAAGAAAACACTCTTCTAAACTTGAGCTGCCTCCCTGCACAAGTGAGACATGGAAAGGACAAAACAAAGGTGTTGTCCAGAGTCACAGTGCCCCCAGAACGTCCCCTTACCTGCAGGAACACAGCACTACCCAAATGGTACCTGGTGCCCGGGTCCTGAGCCGCGCTCAGCCGAGGTGTCAACGCGGGGTTGTCAGCCCAGGCAGGACGAGCTGCGAAGATGGGCGTGCAGGGACAAGAGCACAGGCACAGACACACACAGACACCCCCTGCGCACACAGGTTCTCAAGACTTGCTGGTGACAGGGAGGGAATGGGCAAAACTCGGCATCTTCTGTTCACGCATCCCCGTCCTGGTGGGGGAAAACAGAGGGAGAAAGAGGGAAAGAGGGGAGACGAGGAGAAGGGGATGGAGAGAAAGAGAAGAAATAAAAGAGGAAAAAAAGGAGAAAAGACGGGAGAAAAGAAGAAAGGAGACAGACAAGAGAGGAGACAAGACAGGAGGAAAAAAAAAGGAGAAAAAAGGGGGGGAAGAGGAAAGAAAGGAGGAAAAAAGGCGAAAAGAACGGAGGAAAGTAAGGAAGAAACAGAAGAGGAAAGAAAGGAGAAAAGAAAGAAAGAAACGGAGAGAAAAGCTGGGGGGAGAGAGGGGGAAGAGGAGAGGGAAGAAAGGGGCCCGAGCAGGATGCGTTGCAGCAGCGGGACCCGGCGGCAGCGGGAGCCAGGCCGGGCGCCGGGGCGGGAGAGGGGCTGGTCTGCGGCGGCCGCGGGGTTTAAGGAGCGAGGGGAGGGGAAGGGGCTGGGCGGGAGCGCTGGGGGCCTGGGTGCGGAGGGGGCTGGACCCCGGGATGAGACGTGTGGGGGTGCGGATACAAGGGGTGTATGGGACATCCTGAGCCCCTGCCCTCCGTGGGGAGGGGCAGAGACATGGTCCCCCGAGCAGATGGAGAGCGGGATGGGGACTTCCCCGGAGCGTGTGCGGGGAGGAAGTGCCCTTTCTGGTGCAGCAAACAGGTGGCCTCTGCTTTTACCTCTGCCCTGACCTCAGTGTCTAAATAAAAAGCCCTCCGCTGGGATATTTTTGCTTGTATTTCAGCCCTGACTTGTGTGCTGGAGCCACAAGTCCTCATCCTCCTCCAGACACAGCCCTCAGTCTCTGCTATGTGCGTACCGTACCTTCTCCGCCTTAGGAAGTATTCCCATAGCAGTCTCTCCTGTTTCATCAAGGGTTGATGTCCATCAGCATGGGTTGATGTATGGGAGCCAGGATTTAGACCAAGTTATGGAGATGTTCCTGCTAAGATTTTTCCAGTGAAGTGTTGAGGCCTTAAATGTCAGCTCTATGGAGATCAAACACAGCTTTGGTGGCAGGTTATGGTTTTATTGTATCCAGTGTGTCTGCTATATGGTATCAACAGGTGCAGAAACTGGTTTCTGTTGGGTTATAGCTCAGCTGAAGGAGCACTGCAGATACCTCCACACATGGTTTTAAGCTTTCCAAAGGAAAATCATTGACAAAAATCAATCTGCTGTATTCCAAAATTTCTTGGGGAAATTATATATATATGTATGTGTGTAAGTTCAATTTTTAAGGCATGTACACATAATTCCAAAGGTTTGGGGATGGAGAAAATATTGAACATTATTTTAATAAGATTTTTTACATGAATAAATTAATTTTTAAGATAGATTAGTTTAGCATCCCATAGCAGTTACTGATGGGTGGGAGACCGACCTGAACTACATGCTCTATTTCCATTTGGCCTCTCCCACCACAGGTCCATTTATGTCTGGCAAGTGTTGGCCCTAAACTAGCACACAGGAGGAAGGTCCCACTGCTTCTGTGATCAGGACTATCAGGGACTGTAGCAATAGGACAAGGGGTGATGGGTTTAAACTTAAAACAGGGTAAGTTCAGGTTAGACCTAAGGAAGAAGCTCTTCCATATGAGGGTGCTGAGGCGCTGGCACAGGGTGCCCAGAGAAGCTGTGGCTGCCCCATTCCTGACAGTGTTCAGAACCAGGTTGAACAGGGCTTGGAGCAACCTGGTCTAGTGTGACGGGTCCCTACCTGTGGCAGGGGGTTGAAACTGGGTGATCTTAAGGTCCCTTCCAACCCAAATCATTCTATGAGCTCGGGGGCTTTGCCTCTGGTTGCTGTGGGAACAAAGTGGAGTTACACAGGGCAGATTACATGATGCTCCCAAACTGCACCTGCAGTGCTCAGTGGGCTTCAGTGGGTCACAGTGTGCCTTTAAGGAGTTTCTCCCTGCATAATACCTACAGCAAAATAAATCTTATCCTTTGTGTGCTGCCCCTTCTCCAGTTTATTCATACAACTAAAAATCTTTTGACAGACACAGAGATTAAGTGGAGTCACTTGAGTTTATTTCAGGTATCAAAGCTTATGGAGCATGCAGCTGAAACGTGTTTAAATGAGGATTTCTGTCCAATGAGACAGTGGTGACAGCTTTCTAGTGCTTTCTGTAAACTCTCTTGCCAGTGACATATTATTTCCACTCACCCCAGTCTCCTCCCTGCTGCTGCCAACAAGACAAGGTGTAATGAGGTTCTCCTTCGCATGTTATTAAGACCAATTCATGGCCATCCTGCCCATTTGTAAGAGACGTGTTTCATTTATCAGTTCCCTTCTTCCTTGGGCAGAACCATTCCTTATCTTCTCTGTGTGTATAGAAAGACTTTCCTAATGAAGAAGGATCATCACCATTGCTGTTCCCTTTCAGGTTTCCTGCAGGGAACATTACTTCAATACAAATGAGAGCCCTTCAGCAAAGCACTTTGGTGGGTTTACTGTTAGTGTCCATAATGTGGCTGTTTAAATTTTCTTTTCATGATTGCATTTTAGGCACAGGTTAGTAGAAAATCTGTTCAAAGGAATGAAAGAAAAGGCTGTGCGTGCATGAAGGTGTTTGACCTCTGCCCAGCTTTTGCAGTGGTTGCATGGTTTATTCACAGCTCTAACATCAGAAGCAGTGTATGAAAAGCAGAGGCAGTATCTAATTCTGCATATGCATCTATAAACCTGAAAAGGGATCACCTATCTCAGACTGCTCTCATTGCAGCATTCACAAACTGCACCAAAAGAAACAGGAAGATAGGGTATTGCTCATCTCTAAATCAAAGCAAGAAACCCAGATTTTTCCCATCATAGGGAGCTGCAGTACCCATACTGAATTTCTGCACACATTTGTCTTCAGTCTGCTTTGGTTTTCAACCCAATATTTGATTAAATGTCATCTTCACCTCTTGTCAAAATGTTAAGCCATTATGGATGTGCCATAAGCACATAAGGATGTGACAGTTTTCTCCCTAAAGCTTCACCTTGCCAAGAATTTGGTAACACTAACAGGAAAGGGATCTTTATACCAGCACATTAGCTTGATCAGCTGTAAGAGATTAAACCAAGTGGTGTATTGAGGATAAGTGTTGCATACAGTGAAAAAACCCTAATATCCTTACTCTGTCTTTACCAATAGCCTAGTATGTATTTATATTTTGCAGCAGTTACTATTTCAGTCACTGCATGTAATAAATATCTGTCAACATGCTTCAGGCAGGCTCAGTTGTTAAAGCTGTTGCTTCTCTTCACATTGTACCAAAGTGATGGACAGAAAGGAAATCAGTTCTCTTCATAGATATTTTGTCTTCAGTTATCTGGATAGAAAAACTGTTTTAAGTTGTATGTAGATGTAGATTTATGTATCAATGTGTAGATGGTATTTGAAGATGCTGCCTTATCAGGATTTCTACTGGAAACAGCACTGAACCAGCAGCTCAGAGGGCTATGACAACCACTGATGCATGGATATGTAACTCCATGTACATAACATATATAAATGTGTGTATATATATAACATATATGTATATATATAACATATATAATTGCCCCCATTTTGCAGTTTTTTCTGTTCTGATTGTAAGCCTTTGGTTTCCAGTTTCAGCCTGGGTTAGGAATACAATAGATGACTGTATCATGACAGGAAGAATGTCTGTGTAGCCTGATACCTTATCCTCAGGAATGGATGCCTCGGCAGGTGGGTAAGAAAACAATAATCACTACACAATGCTCCTCCAGAGTAGCTCCTCACTCTGCAATTGTAGGATTTCCTCACAAAGACATAGTGTGTGGCTTGAACATCTCACAGCATTTTCTTCTTCAGTAAATGTAGTGATAGGACAAGGGGTAACGGGTTGAAACTTAAACAGCAGATGTTTAGATTGCATATAAGGAAGAAATTCTTTACTGTTAGGGTGGTGAGGTACCGGAATGGGTTGCCCAGGGAGGTTGTGAATGCTCCATCCCTGGCAGGGTTCACGGCCAGGTTGGATGAAGCCTTGGGTGATATGGTTTAGTGTGAGGTGTCCCTGCCCATGGCAGGGGGGTTGGAACTAGATGATCTTAAAGTCCTTTCCAACCCTAACTATTCTGTGATTCTATGATTCTATAAATTTCAGCTACATTGGAAACCACATCAATATTACTTCCAATCGTTTTGTGGCAATGCATACATCAATAGTTCATTCCCAGTCCGCAAATCACAGTGCCTTCGCTGCCCAAAACTGCTAGCTTGTTTATAGACAAGACATAACCACATCACATAACCATCAGCCAGTTCTTTCTAACTATGATGCAGCAGCACAGTGCTTTTAAATCTGACTGGTTAAAGGTGTCTTGGGGCTCTGACAGGTTTCTTTTCCAAATTTCCTAAAAATTCTGGTGCTGGAAAGACTCAGATCAGTAGCTGTGTGTTGGCAACTTATAAATTCCTCAGAAACAAGGAAATACATCAGTGGGGAATACTCCTGTGCCTTTTATACTTTATATATATATTATTTTGTGAATGTTGCGCATTATAGTCCCAAATGGCTTACATTTCAAGGCATGAAGCAGATTCAAATGGTCTCTCTTAAAAAAAAAAATAAAAAAGAGAGATATTTCTATCTAGCATAGAAATATTTTTTCCTGCAATGTAGAATTTTCTATTCCAAAACCTATTAAAAGCAACGAAGGAAAAATACTAAATTCAGCAGTACAATATGAGCTCTCTCATTTTACATTATGCATCACATGCTCTATCACATTATTGTGCTCTATGTAGCAGTTCAACTTGTTATAGGGTTTACATGCTGTATGTGTCATGACACTATGCCGTGTCACTCTTACTTGTTATTATCTTACTTCATTGTTGATGGTGAATTACAGGATTTGTAATTCCCAAATCCTGACTCATAAATAATTCCATTTACATGAGTGTTACATGCAGCACTTTGTCCAGTACTGAAAGTTACAAAGTCATAAATTATGAAATCCTCACAGTTTAGTGAAAAGGTTTATAAACTTCATAGAAGAAATACAATTCATGGTAATCCTACAGTGATTGATCACTGGCTCCCTCCACAATACTCTGCAAAATCAATGCATTAGCAAATCATATCATTTAGTTCTAGTTAGCTATATAAATGTCATAGTTATGTAAGTATCAAATTTGAGTAAGTCTGATTTAATGTTGCAGATTAAGACTACTGGTAGATTTACTTGCTTCTGAAAATCATATAGCTCATCATAGGTGACAGTAAAGTTCTACGATTAAATGTTGTTTCTTTTCTCCACCTATAGGTGATAAACTTCTATAGTGTTGAGTTCTGGAGCAAGATAATCACATCATATTTGAAATCAGGACACTTCTAATGATATGATACAGTGAAAGGAATTCTTCTAAATATACCTATGACTCATCAATGAACTGCAAAATTGAACTTGCCTGATGGCCTAGCACTGAACAGTTTTCTTCCTCTTTATTGAACAACATTTCAAGTATTCGCCTGGAGCACACTTCAACTTCTTGTTTCCTTGTAATGTGGTAAATCACATCAATACCTCTTCACTGGCATTTCTGTAGAGCCAGGCAAAGTGGACACAGCTTTGGTTGCTGAAAGTAAACCCTAAATTCAAGATCTCCATATCTGTTAGGCCAGTGAGACACCTCTCTTTCTCTCCTTGTATCTCTGCATCATTACAATCAGCCAAAAAATCTGGAATTCTCCATTCCTAGTTACTTTACAAAAGCTGAGCTCAAAGGCATTAGGGACTGTAGTGATAGGACAAGGGGTAATGGGTTAAAACTTAAACAGGGGAAATTTAGATTGTATATAAGGAAGAAGTTCTTTACTACGAGGGCGATGAGGCACTGGAATGGGCTGCCCAAGGAAATTGTAAATGTTCCTGGTGGTGTTCAAGGCCAGGTTGGACAGAACCTTGGGCGACATAGTTTAATGTGAGGTGCCCCTGCCCATGGCAGGGGGTTAGAACTAGATGACCTTAAGGTTCTTTCCAACCCTATTCTGTGATTCTATGATTCCATGATTATATATGCCCGTATTAGACCCTTATGTTGAAGAGCACCTGTACATTACTGTGTGCAGTTCACCGTTAAACACAAGCAGAGAGGGCTTTTTTCAGTCTCTCCTTAAGAATGTAATGCAGACTGAGAGAAAAAGTACATGCTATATACTGTCTTTCCAGGTAAACTTGCATATATTCTCTCTTTCTTTAAAACTAATAATGTGTTGAAATCAGCTATTCTTTGAATAGAGACAAATATAGCAAGAGAAGCAATTAAAGAATCACAGAGTCATTTAGGTTAAAAAAGACATTTAAGATCAAGTCCAGCCATAAATCTAACACTGCCAAGTCCACCACTAAACTATGTACCTAAGCACCACATCCACACATCTTTTAAATACTTTCAGGGATGACAACTCAACCACTTCACAGGGCAGCCTGTTTCAATGCTTGACAACCCTTTTGGCTAAGATATTTTTTCCTAATGCCCAATCTAAACCTCCCCTGGGGCAACTTGAGGCCCTTTCTCCTTGTCCTGCTGCTTGCTACCTGGGAAAAGATACCCAGAAGGAGAAAAGACACAATTATGACTCTAAAGTTAAGGGCACCAATGTAGATATAAAATACTGTAACCTATGTTTTGAACGAGACAGCTAACCAGCTTCACATCCTTGCGGCTACTCATGACCTTGTAACAATACCTGTCAGAAAAGAAATTTATTCCGATATCATAATCAGCATAATGACCCTTATTTGTGATGAAAAATCCTTTATAATCAGTTGATCTGAAAAGGGTTTTGTTGTGGTTGGCATATCCTGCAACAACTTCATGTCAGTAAAACTCACTCATGTGCTGAACATCCCTGCTTAATTCTAGAACTACACTGGAGAATTTATAACTGAACTTACCAGCAGTGTGGAAGCAGTAAATTAGATATAAGAGACTGTGTATGTCATAAATAAAGGAAATACCTGCGGGTGAACAGTAATGTGGATGTAAAACCTTTCACAATGCACATTTGAGATGAGGCTATTATTTTTATACAAAGGAGATGAGCATCCTAAGCAAGTGCTAATCATACATTTCCTTTGCACTATACCAGCCTCTCTTCTTGTATGTAAAATGGCTGGAGGTTGATGTTTTTTATCCTGTCTACCATAGATCCCCATGCTTACACCACCCAAGAGTCCTTCTCTGTAAAGCCATTTTAAAAGCTCATAAATATTTCTATAACATTTTTCTCCATATATTTTCAATGCAAAATAACATTCTCAATACAGAAATAACTTTCCAATGTGAATAATTTCTTATCTTGGTACCTTCTGGACCTATAAATCATATTTTGTATCCCACTGGGAGGCAAAAATGTCATTTTAACTGAAGATAAAGGAAAATTTCTTCTCCCATGACTTCCAGTAAACAAAGTCCCATAGATTTTTATATACAGAAGACAAAAATAATGCCCCAGATTGAATATGGCTTATTCGTGGCCTCAAGCCAAGACAAACACAGAAATACATTTCTAAGGAGTAAGTCTGATATATGAAGATTATATTCTCATATAGGGTAGCTTATCGTAAATGGCAACTGCCTAATGTTTTTTCTAGGTTTGAAATATTTCAATTAGTCTGCGGAGAAAGGTTAGAGGGTATTAAGCTGGTGAACTGGTCAAAGAGAAATACTATATGAATTTATTACATGGATATCCATAACTCATGTATAGTGTATTTACTAGAAAGAGCCTTTTCTATCCCTTTCCGCTAGACTTCCAAATACAGAGAAAAATCAGTGTCAGCAACGTTGACAACAGATGCACCCAGTTGCTATACATTTACAGGCTGAGCAAGGTGGTGAAAAAAACCCTATGAATATAAAATACATTTTCAGACTGAAGAGGTGATTGGATTTGAGTCCCATTAATATTAATATTAACTTACTCACATAACATTTGAGAAGAGGCATTAGAAGAAGAGATATTTTGAGGGAGAGGACTGAAGACAAGGTTTGTCTTATCAGACAGTGAGATGAGTTAAGTATGAGGAGGAGAGTGATCTTGAAGATTATTTTGTGCGTATAATACAGTACACAGCTGGGTGATATAGGCTGTATTGCTGGATGTGAAGGGCTGAACATTTAGTCTTCAGACATATTGTACGGTGTGAAAGGATGGAAAATTTAGGAGGAGAAAAAGCTGTGAGATTTCTGAAGGGACACTAAAGAAGCTTGAATTTCACAGGGTGCAGATCAGGCAGCTTAAGGCAGGCTGACAGGGTGACTTAGGAGAGTGGTAAACCAGAATAATGATTTCACTGGCTGTGTTTTGAAGACTGCGGGGTAATGAATGTGTTTTAGAAATTACAAGAACATAAGAAGAGCTTTACTGAGTCTGACCGAAGTTGCACTTAGCCCCTAATCTTGGATCCACTAATAGCCAATGAGACATGCCTAGAGATGAAACAGGGCAAACCTACAGTGAAGCTTTCCCAGAAAAATCTCCCTTTCTCCAGTAATTTGTAGTTTAGTTTGTTTGTAGATGAGAGGGTGGTATCTAACAACCTTCAGTGGGTTTCTCCCTCATGAAATAAACAACTCCTTTTTGAACGCATGCAAACTTACCCTCAAAACCACATTGTGCAAAGAAAAGCTCCTTCTATGTATTTGACATCTGCTAATTTTATTTGATGATCCTTATTACCTTACTTAGACTAGAGTGCAATCCTTTCTTTTTTGACACCATATTATACACGATTTAATAAGCTTTTTTCATAGTCCTCTTCAGTTTTCTTTTCTTGCAAGATAAAGAACTGGAGTTGATTTGCTTGATTGTCATATAAATGTGTTCTCAAATAGCTAACTATCACTGCCAGTCTTCTCTGTACCTTTTCAAATTGCAGTTTATATTAAGATGGGAAATAGTTGGGGAAGCAACAAGGGTCGCTAATCATGATTTTCTCATGCTAAGATTTATTTGGTGGCTTAATGTTTATTGCTTTCCTCTCTATTCTTTTCATCATAATTACAGCATGCTCTTTTATTGAGCATTTCATAGACCTATCTAATATAATCCCAAAACCTTTTTCTATAAACTGGGTCGGAATTTATCACTCTGTGTATACATTTGAGGTTGGTTTCCCATGTGCACATTTTTGTATTTATCTATAATGAATTTCATACATGTTTTACTTTCCAGTCCCTCAGTGTCATGAAGCCTTTCTGTAACACTCTGCAGTTGGTTTATCTCTCTTCTAACATCAATGATATAATACTATTAGAGAGTTTTGTATCCTTGTATCCTTGTTGTTCAGTTGTCTTTGTAAGACAAGATCTCACGTCAACCCCAGTGAGATTCCACGTGTAACCTCTGACCACTGTGAAGCTGGGCACTATGCTACACACTGTAGGAAGCTGTAAGTAAGGTAGAAGTTTGCCACTTGCAATGTGGAAGGAGCATGAAAGACTGGCAGCAGTTTACAGCTTTTACTGACCAAGTGCAGTTGCTTTCTGGGAAAGTGGCATATATGTAAAACAGAATGTGCTTGTCAAATTCCTGATGTCATTTGCTGTTTAGAAAAAGGTTTAAATCTTTCCAAATCACTAGAGATCTTTTCCCTGAAATAGAGATGGAAAAAGCAGAGGAGTTGTCCAAAGCAAAATACTAGTTTAACAAGTGAATTATGAAGTCCTGCTCCTTTGATGGTCTGATAAGCTGTACTACATGAAATTTACTTCTCCATTAGCAGTGGGGAAGCATCATAGAATCATTTAGGTTGGAAAACACCTTTAAGACTACTGATTCCTATCATGAACCTAGTGCTGTCAAGTCCACAACTAAGCCATGTCCCTAAGCACCACATCTACACATCTTTTAAATGCCCTTGGCAGCCTATTCCAATGCTGGACAACCCTTTTGGGGAAGCAATTTTTCCTAATACCCAATCTAAACCTCCCCCGGGGCAACTCGAGGCCATTTCTTCTTGTTCTGTCACTTGTTACTTGGCAGAAGAGACCAATCCTCACCTCACTGCAACCTTCCTTCAGGTAGTTGTAGAAAGCAATAAGGTCTCCCCTGAGCTTTCTTTTCTCCAGGCTAAGCCACCCCAATTCCCTAAGTGTTCTTCATAAGGCCTGTGCACTTCCATCACCAGCTTCATTGTCCTTCCACTCTTCCCCAAGCATGTAGCATTGCATGGAGTTTTTGTGACCTCACGTTGTCTTGTTGAAACACATACCACTGGCAACAACCCATCGATCCAGCCTGTCCAGATCTCTCTGTAAAGCCTTCCTACTCTCACGCAGATCAATACTCCTATTCAACAGCTGGGAGTTTACTGGGGTAAAATCAGACATAACCTTAGGAAGACCATGGGAAAAGAAAGCAGTCAGTTGTGTTAGAGATGTGCACTGCCCCATTGAAAGTCTCCAGAAAACAAAATGTACCGTAAGACAAGCTGATGAAATCCTGGAGGAGGATAAATAGCCAGACTACAGGAAAAGAAGTCAGCAATAGTTTTCTGGATTAGCCATTAGTGCTTTGTCCGACAGATGGGTGGGAAAAACTCAGCATTAAAATAAGGTAAAAAGCCTTACTAAAAATATTTCCCGTAAAAAATTACCGTAATTCACCCTAATGTGGAAATTTTAATTTTCAGGACTTTTGTTAAAAACAAAACTTTGTGAAGCAATTAGATCCTTTTATTTAAGATTCTTCACAAAACAAGTTTCTGATCAAGGCCCCTTATCTGCTTTGTGCACAGAATAAATGTCTGACCTGCAGGTATAAGTTTCCCGTGATACTCAGTTCTGACATGCATGAACGAAGGCAGTGTACATTGGATCTATCTTGGGCAAGGCCAGACCCCTTTCTGGTAGAGACAGATATGGTAAGCATAAGACAGAACAATCAGTCATGATCAGGAAGTACAGCTAAAAAAATGGGAAGGCAGATTTGACCTTTACCACCTCTCTGCCCTCACAAATGCCAGAGCAGTTGAAGAATTGCTCATGTTTCATTGGAGGATACATTAATCTCTGTCTGGTCTTTTCAGCTTGTTCTGTTCCTTTCACTGCATTATGTGGCTCCCATTGCAACAGATTCTTCGTGGGATTTTTATAACTTTCTTGCTAGTGATGAAAAGAAATATTACAATGGAGCCAAAAACTAGATCAATAATTTTAGTGAAGTATTCGACACAGGTTGAAAAAGATGTATCCCTTTAAGATCTAACTCAGTCTCAAATGAAGCCTGACACCTTACCCTTGCTTCTCTCAATGCTGAATGTTCCTCTCCTACACCGAAAAGATAGGTCTTATAGTTTCTGATGACTGTAGGATGTCCCAAACTAAGCAAAATGTCAGCAGTGAGCACAGCAGCAGTTATATTCTGTCCAACACAGTCTTAGAGTCTGCAGTGTCATTTACAAAACTCAAAGGAGTGGTAATGCTACATGGTGAATCAGTGAGCTTCATTCAATGAGTGTGTATAGAATTCACCTCACTCTACAAACAATATGCATCTTGCCAGGGCTTTGAGACCAAAGAGTCAACTTTTGAAGCTTCCTTATGTTCGCTGTCCATTTCTATGCATTTTTTGAGGCACATGGACTGGGTTTGCCCAGTTCACCAAATAAACCCAATAATTTAGAACATCCCAGCGGAAGTCTGTCTAACCTGGTAATGATGTTGTTTTCTCAATACTTGACAGTTATTAAAGTTAGTATGTTTTTCCTAAATATCTTTTGCTATGACCTAAGACATATGTGGCCTCTGCAGAATGAATTGGGAAAAGTTAATGGTTACTTCTTTAAAACAAAGAAATTGTCTGATTAGGACAAGGGGTGATGGGTTTAAACTTAACAGGGGAAGTTCAGGTTACATGTAAGGAAGTTCTTTACTATGAGGGTAATGAGTCACTGGAACACGCTGCCCAAAGAAGTGTTAAATGCTCCATCCCTGGCAGTGTTGAAGGCCAGGTTGGACAGAACCTTGGGTGACATGGTTTAGTGTGAGGTATCCCTGCTCGTAGCTGGGGGTTGGAACTGGATGATCTTAAGGTCCTTTCCAACCAAAACCATTCTATGGTTCTATAATTCTATACTTTCAAAAGCCTTTGCCAGCCTTGTTGCTTTTTGCTCATACTTATTTAATTAGTCTGAGTACCTGCACATACTTATCCATTCATAAATCAACACAAATAAAGAGAAATAACTTAATCTCAGTTTTCTTTCTATTGTCATGGTATTAGCTGTACATTTGCTAAAATTCACTCTCTTCGGTCATCCAAGCCTTTAATGAAGATTGTTCAGTAACTGGATTCAGACAGACTCTGCTGGGAGCCTACTCAGCATCTCCACTCAAACTGAGTACTTTTGGGAGTGACTTTCCAATTTGTTATCCACACATCATCTCTTACTCATTGTGTATATCATATCAGGCCTTGTCAAAAGCCAGCAGAAGTCAGGAAGTGCCATTATGTCACTTCCCCTGTATCTACTAATCCATTACTGCTTAAGGAAGATGATTAAATTGGTCTAATGGGATATGACAGATTTCTGCACCGAACAATTTAGCACTCTGAGAACTTGAACAAGTTTCATGAGTGAGGATTTTACCATGCATTTAAAAGTGGACATAAACTATCAGACTCGAAAGCATTAGGCATTCTCTCTCCCATGGAATTAAAACCTTTCCCCATGCCCACAGCATCCCACAGTGATTACTTATGAGCTTAATGATGCCTTCTTTAAATGCCAAAGATGACAACTCTCAGACAGAAAATACTGCCCTGGATGACCTATGGGTCTGTTTGCTTCTGTGGTGCAGATGGGATGTGAAAGAGGACCTTTGAAATACTTTTCAAAGTCCTCTTTTAAAGTACTTTTGTGAATTGGTTCACATTCTAAATATAAATTCCTATCTAGTTACTTGGAATAAAGGCAAATATATTTCATCCGTTCACCTCTTCACCTGGTGAGGGCATTACACCAACAAAAAAGAAAGGCTCATGTTGAATTGACAACAGCCATATGGCAGAACAGGTGCTTTCATTTGCAGACCGAAAGATGTTTATCCAGTACTCTTAATCACTAGCTTTTAACAACACCTAGTGCTGTGTTCTGTTTCAGGCTTTACTTTACAAGAATGAAGTGGTTGAACTGGACACTATTCAGAAGCTGGATTAATGCTCAAAAGTCAGGAAAAAATGACATAAAGGAATGGATTGTTTTGCCTAGTGAAGAGGAAATTGAGGGTGAACATGATAGAAATCCTGAAATATGTATGAGGTTAAAAAGAGACAGGTAGTAGATTCTTCTGCATACCCATCTGGGTTAGGTCAACAAGCAATGGACTTCAGTTGTCTTTAGGAAGATAAAGATAAATTGGCAGAGAAAAAAAAAACAATATTCACATAGCTACTGAAATGGATATGAAATCTTTATTCTTGGAAAGTGTGGGGGTTTGGTTGGGGTTATTTTAGAAGCTGGAAAAGCACTACTAGAACAGATTTGTGTGGAGCAGGAACATGGACTAGGTGAGAGTCTCTGGAAGTCACTTAAACCCTGTTTTCTGTGATTCACTGTACCAAAGTATTCATTCCACAGCTGTGGCTCCCTTGCCATATCTTAACTCCTTTACTGAATGCAGTAGTAAACATCAAGTTTTCTGTCAGCTTTGCTATTGCAGAGATGGCAGGGATGGTACCAGCGTGTCAGTTCCACCCATGGCATTTAAAACACTTGGCCTCAGGGCCCTTTCCCCCCTGTTTTACTTCAGTAGTTGGGAAGAATTGGGATTTATCTACTTTTTTTATGTAAAACTGAAAGCTGAAAGATTTTAGGGCACATTTCAGTCAGAAACAGCCTGAGTCAGAAACAGTCTGAGTCTAGCAGCTTCCAGCTTTTGCAGATTTGCTGGCTTTGCTGTTGAGCACATTCACATTAATTCACAGATCTGAATGTTCAAGAACTGTAAGATCACCTCACCTGGCATTTCTTGTTTCAACTTCTGCTCTCCTACTGAGACAAATAGAATCTCTTTGCTTAAATACATTCAGCCTTTGCCCTTTGGTTTTAGGGAAGGGAACAGCACTTACTTTAGCATGGCCTGAAAGGAATCCATCTAGAATAAAAGTGTTAAATATGTTAGCACTACCAGTGGAAAGGAGAGTTGGAGCAGGAATTGAGTGCAGCAGCTTTTCTTTAGGGGATAGTGAATCTTTCCATGTCAACCAGTTACTTTGTCGTATTTGTCCTCCTTGAACTGCACAGGGTTGTTTTTATTTCGAATTTCATTAACGAATCCCAAGTGGAAAGAGAGCTGCTGTACTAATCAATAGCCGAAGGAAATCAATCTCAGCTCTTTTCTGCAAACATGCCACTGCACTTTGTGCTTTCCCTGGGAGAGTTTTATTCCTGACAGAAGCCAGCCATCTGCTGGAGTAGTGCTGCAATAACTATAGGCCGGAGCTGCTTGCTGATGTTTTAAAAGAAAATCCATTTTTTTCATCAAACTTCATGAAAAATTAGCAGTTTGGTAAAGAAAGTGATGAAACTATGTAGAGACCCCTTAAGAACAGACTGTTAGACAGGTGTTAAAGGCTGACAGAGATGGATACATCTGTGATGAGCAGGGATAGAGCAGAAAACATTAAGCACAGATTCACCATCTATCTGTATGGTGAAAACCATGCAATGAAAACCGGAGCACTGAAACCAGCTGCCTCTCAGACCTTCAGAGGAGAAGCACTAGAACATTATCCTGGTGTGGAACTCACAAGGAGGAGCCAGCCATTGACATTCCTTCCGCAGAAAGCCATGTCATCTGAAGAATTTGATGCCTTAAAGAGGTACAGAACTTATCACAGGAAGAGAATTTGGGGATTGTGTAAAATTTAGGATGGAAAGTTTTAAGGGGATTATAGAATTGTGCAAAATGTATGATGGGATATTTAGAGAAAGAACGAAAGTTGGGGAAAGTATGGGCTTGAGATCAACTGGTAAGAAACAAGAGCAGGGAAATAAAGGGAAAAGGAGTTGGACATGTGCTACCATGTTACTGGTGAGTATATTTGTCTCACTGCATAGACAGTGCTTAATCACTACAGCATATCCTATATCCTCATGAAATCCTGTTTCCAGCTACCCTCTTTATTCTAAGCATGTGTCATTGCTAGTGAGCTGCCAGGTAGGCTGACTGGAGACTGGAATAAGAGGCGTGGGTGCCAGCTGTTAAAGAAGACCATGGTCAGGGGCTGGGTATTGCGCAGAGCGAGGGTCCCAGAACAGCAGCTGGAGAGACCCACATCTGCTCTCGTGAGACAACACTTGGAGCACTGTGTGCAGTTTTGCTGTCCCCAACATAAGATGAACATGGAGTTGTTGGAACAAGTCCAGAGGAAGCCACAAGGATGATCAGGGGATGGGAGCACCTCCTGTATGAAGATAGGCTGAGAAAGTTGGGACTGTTTAGCCTTGAGAAGAGAAGGCTGCATGGAGACCTCATAGCAACCTTCCAGTATCTGAAGGGGGCCTGTATGGATGCCAGGGAGGGACTCTTCATTGAGGACTGTAGCAATAGGATAAGAGGTAATGTGTATAAACTTAAACAGGGGAAGTTCAGGTTGGGTATAAGGAAGAAGTTCTTTACTTCTTTGTGGAACAGGCAGCCCAGAGAAGTAGTAAATGCTCCAGCCCTGGCAGTGTTCAAGGCTGGGTTGGACAGATCTGGGACATGGTCTAGTGTGAGGCATCCCCGCCCATGGCAGGGGGTTTGGAATGGATGATCTTAAGGTCCTTTCCAACCCTAAAGATTCTATGATTCCCACAGCAGCCTGATCAGCCAGAGGGGAGGAGAAGTTTGAGCCATATTCTTTATGTTTCTGTGAGTGCTTGGTTTGTTCATGTGGATGTTAATAAAATAATAAAAGCAGTATGTCTGCATTGGTCTGTGTGTCTGAGTATATGTGGAGTCAGTAGTGTGTGTGAATGTGTGTGTGTGTTCATAGGAACACATGCAGCACCTCACCCCAGGCTGGACCTGGGAATACACAACTGCAGCAGCCTCAAAGCTGTAGGGCTGAGAGAGGAGGAGACTCTCTGTGTCCTGAAGCTCAGCGGGTTTAGTTACCTCTGGCAAAATGGGAGTGAATTTCCAAGTCTGATCCTTTGGTAACTAGATCCAAGGGACAAATATCAGGGGCCTCTAAGTGTCTTCACAACATGTGAATCAACACAGCACACGCTGCTTGATGAGAGCTCCATGTAGTCTGTCAGTGTGCGCTTGCAGCCCAGGGAGACAACCATGCCTGGGCTGCACCAAAAGATGCGTGACCAGCAGGTCAAAGGAGGTGATCCTGCCCCTCTACTCCACTCTCATGAGACCCCACTCGGAGAACCGTGTTCAGCTCTGGGACAACAACACAAGAGGGATGTGGACCTGGTCAGGCATAATCCAGACAAGTCTATGAAAATGATAAGAGAGTTGGAGCATCTTTCCTATGAAGACAGGTTGAGACAGCTGGGGACAAGTGAAGGCTCCAGGGAGACCTCAGAGCAGCTTTCAGTGCCTAAAGGGGGCCTGCAAGAAAGCTAGAGAGGTACTTTTTACAAGGGCATGCAATGATAGGACAAGGGGGAATGGATTTGAACTGGAAGAAGGTAGATTTAGGTTAGATATTAGGAAGAAATGCTTCACTATGAGAGTGATGAGTCACTTCAACAGGCTGCCCAGAGAAGCTGTGGATGCCTCATAACTGGAGGTGTTCGAGCTTGTTAGATAGTGCTTGGAGCAACCTGCTCTAGTAGAAGGTGCCTCTGCTCATGGCTTTAAGGTCCCTTCTAACCCAAACTGTTCTATGATTCTATGTATTCTGTTTTCAAATGTAATTAAGGAGGAAGAAGGAGGCAACAGAATGAACTGAGAACTGTGTTCACCTAGGAAACTAGGATTGTGTTTTTATTCTTTTCCTGATAGAATCTGTAGCTTCTGGTCCCAAGCTTGTCTTCACTGCTTGCCACCGTGGTCAAATGAAGAAGGATCAGGTTAAGAAAGCTCTGCTTTATGCCCCATAGTTTGAGTTGATACTTAGTAGTGCTGCAGGAAGCTATATATCAGAAGGAAAAGGCTGAATATAGTTCGTCAAGGCAAAGCTGATTAACATCTTTACTTGGGTAGAGAGGTGTGTCCTGATGGCTAATGGAGCTGAAATAATAATGACTTGCTTAATAGTGTCTGGCAGTAACCTGGCACAGCAGTGCTTAGAAATGACAGCTTGATGATAGGACAAACTGGTTGATTTACCAAGTGAATTAGCACTGGAAGTGCACCCAGACCTCAAACTGTGATCTTTAACTTAACATCAAAGTTTACTTCTCTCCTGCACAACACTGGCTTGCTTACATTTTCATTACATTCCAGTGACAGGTCTCTAAAATGAGAAAATGATGAACAGAGGAAACTAGGTGATGGAAAAACATTAATTGAATTATAGACATGAAAAAGGATGCTCACTTTCAAGAGGAAACAAAGAAATCTTCCACACCTCTGTTCCTAATGCAGCAGTCTTGGGTTGTTGGGATTGAGAGCTTATTAAATGTGACTTTACATCCTGCTGCCTCTGCATACAGAGATTGTTTTGCTCATGGGGTGACTAGATCAGGGACCATCACTGGGTTTCCTGTCTATGGAAGGGTGATGGAGCTTCTCTCTGTGTAACCAGCTTGGCATCACTGGGAATTTCATTTATGGCAAAATAGTCTCACAGGTACAAAGTGGCCTCTGGAAAGACAGTGAATGCAGAGCATGGTCCCTGCCATCCATGTGAGCATTCTGAGACACCTCTGGAGGGTATTGTGTTCGGGGTATCTGCGCCCAGGCTCTAGCCATGGTGCTGAAGGGCGGCCTCGGTGCGAAGAGGCTTCAGCTGCCCCAGCGCAGCACCCAGCCGAACCCCTCAGCCAAGCTGGAGGTGCCTGGGGAAAATGGGTTCCAGGCAAGGCCAAAAGCAGCGCAAGCAGAGGAAGAGGAAGCCAAGGAGGGAGCAGCAGCAGTGGGACCCCGAGGGAGGGCGGAGGAGGAGGAGGGCAGGAAGTGCTGCAGGCCCGGAGCAGGGATCCCCTCAGCCCTGCAGAGACCCCCCCTGCAGCCCGGGGAATGCCCCACGCAGCAGCAGGGGGTTATTTCCTATGTCCCTGAGGCCAGATGAACCCATCACAGCACCCAAGTGGAAGAAGCCCCAAGCTTAGCCTGACTTCACTGTTGTCCCAGATTGAAGCAGGAGGTTGAGCTGCAGAGCTCCTGAAGTCGGGACCAGGCTATGACTCTGTGTTTGATCAGTGTTACATGAAGGGAATCAAGACTTGTCCCATAGATCAACCAACAATGACACAATGGCTATTTAAACATAGTCTCTCAATATCAACTGCACTTCTCCAGGGACAATAGACCTGACACTCCAGATGGACAGAGCAGGAGATTTGATGTCAATGAATTAGGTGGAAATTAAATGAAGCATAATCTAAGCACACTTAAAATAAATGTCCTGCAAAGCATAGCCTCTCCAGGACATTCCTGTAGCACTTGGGACTTCCCTTGTCATGATCACGCATTCATCCCCATATTCCACTGAAGAAAACATTGTATACACAGCTCCACTGCCTCCCAGGGAGAGTTGTGTGCACCCTTGAGGGGAGAGGGTTCAGAAGTAAAGGGATGAAGCTGGGCCTGGGAAAGACCCTATGGTGGGGAGAAGATGTTGTTTAAATATTTTTGTCTTTATTTCTCACTACCAGAATCTACTTTAATTTTCCCTGTTTCAAGTCTACATTTTGCCTGTGACAGTAGAATAATAGAATCACAGAATGGTTTGGGTTGGAAAGGACCTTAAGATCATCCAGTTCCAACCCCCCTGCCATGGGCAGGGACACTTCGCACTCAACCATGTCACCCAAGGCTTCATCCAACCTGGCCTTGAACACTGCCAGGGATGGAGCATTCACCACTTCTTTGGGTAGCCTATTCCAGTGTCTCATCACCCTCACAGGGAAGAACTTCTCCTGTTAAAGTATAAGCTTATCACCCCTTGTCCTATTGTTATAGTCAATGATGAAGAGGGTAATTGGTAAGTGATCTTCCTTTTCTGATCTCAATGCAAAACTGGAAATGAAAACATAAGGGGAAAAGCTCCCTCCCAATTTTCATTTTGTGGAAAGTTAACAACTCTATACTTCCTTTATACTTTTTCTTCATTAAGTGATCTGTAATTAAAAGCTGCTGTTCAGTATTTTCCCTACACACTCTCACGCTAAGTCTGCATGTACATCTTAGAATGTAAAGCTTGGAAAAGGCAAACACTAGCCAAACAATTCAACCAAGTCACCTGAAGTCAGGATTCCAGAAAGGATGTAGCTTTTATAAGCTGAAAATGTTGTTTTATAACCTGAGTGAATTTCACTTGGAACTTCTGGAGTTTTGCTTTTGAGGTGTTTTTTAGTGCTTCCAGCCTGAGCTGAAATATCTCACTGTGCATTTGACTCATCTCCAACATATAGTGTAGCACTATTAGAATAAATCAGGTGTCCATCAGGAGTTGGATAGGTGTAGCTGCAGGAGGCCTAAGGAGACAAGATTGCCTCAGAAATTCACTGAAGTCCTGCTGATAGACTCCCATTGACTACAAAATCAAATAGAAAGTCTTGGTCACACCATGACCTCATGCGATCTTTGCTCATCTAAACATTATTGGGCTTTTTGGATCTTTCTTGCTCTGAAAACCTGGCAGATGCTTTTGCAAGGGGGTTGCATGCTGTTTTCTGTTCCTTACTGGGCCAGAAACACTCAAAACGCCTTTCAGAGCTTCTGTTCCTATTTCCTGCAAGAATTAGCAAGAAAAGAAATATAACGGAGAAAAATGCACTTTATGTTTTGTACCTCTAACATCTTCTCATTTGGCTTTGTTTCTGGGTTTATCTGGAGGCTCCACACATCCTTTATTTTAGCTGAACTAATTTCAAATTCTGCTGCTACAATAAATATCTAAAGACAGAGGAAGTGTCAGCAGCCTGCCCAGTGTAGAAGCCTACGTACTCAAGGAACAAAGTTAAAAGTACTCTCTGCTAATGATTTTCCAACACTGCTCCTTTTGTTGACGCTCCTGCTGCAGTTGCTGAAAGCATGTCACCCCCAGGCCCTCGGTGAATATTCAGAGGAAACGATTATGTTTAAAATCATGCCTCTCACAAACTGAGAATTAAGGCAACCTGTTGATACAAACGGCCTGAGAGCATTAGCACATTGATCCCAAAGGCAAGCATGATGCCAGCCCATTCCTGAAGTTATAGGGCTGCTTTCCAAGAGGTTTAATGTGCCCGCGTGAGCAGGAGAAATCAGAGCTGATGTTTAAACTCTCCCAGCCCCACACTAACAAGTAGAAATCCCAATTTAGAATAACAGTACTTTCCCTACTGCTGCTAATTGCTGAGCTCTTCTGGAAAGTACCCTACTGCTGCTTAAACTCCAAGTCAGTCAGTACCAATGGGATTACAGACTCCAGTGTGGGATCATGCTCCCTGTGATTCACCTCATCAGCAGTGTCCAGTGCAGAGTCTTTGATTCATTATTAGTGGGCCTGTTTCAGGCTCCTCCAGATTTGCACAAACTTTGCCTGGGACTGTTAAAACTTCCAGTCTTCACAATTTGAAGACACAGGGAAAGTTTCACAGGAAGTATGAATGGCACTCAGAGTGAGGACAGTCTATGGAGACTTTCTTGGTTCCATGTTTCTGGTTTTTATCTTTCCCTGCCTCCAATCTGTTGATGATTAGATTATCAGTTCCTATAATTCTCCACAAAATCCATATAGCAATTGCCCTGACATTGTAAGGGCAAATGTAAAGAGAATTTAATCAGGGCACAGGAGTACCTCTCATGTGAAGACAGGCTGAGAAAGTTGGGGCTGTTCAGCCTGGAGAAGAGAAGGCTGCATGGAGACCTCATAGCAGCTTTCCAGTATCTGAAGGGGGCCTATAAGAATGCTGGTGAGGGACTCTTCTTTAGGGAGTGTAGTGATAAGACAAGGGGTAACGGGTGAAAACTTGAACAGAGGAAGTTTAGACTGGATATAAGGAAGAAGTTCTTTACTGTAAGGGTGGTGAGGCACTGGAATGGGTTGCCCAAAGAAGTGGTGAATGCTCCATCCCTGACGGTGTTCAAGGCCAGGTTGGACAAAACCTTGGGTGACATGGTCTAGTGTGCAGTGTCCCTGCCCATGGCAGGGGGGGTAGAACTAGATGATCTTAAGGTCCTTTCCAACCCTAACTATTCTATGATTCTATAATAGTAAGTCATAAGAAGGATAAAAATAATCTTAGTCTGCTGCTTCAGGTCCTCACTTCTAAGAGCTTTTCCGAATCTCTTCTCTTTTGTGTTGCTTTCCATCCAAGACTGAGTTTTCCTGTTGCAGGCTGAAAGGAGAAATAACTGAAAGCAAACACCCCGGCAGTGTCTCCAGGGACTTTTCTGCACACTGTAGGGGACAGCCAAGACATTTGGCTATTTCATAGTGTTCCCATCTGTTTCAAGTCGTGACTGGGATCCAGTTTATCTCTGGGTTGTCCTCTTCACACTTCCAATGAGCCACGTCTGGCTTTAGAGGTCTGTGAATCAATCAAGAATTTGTCCTTTCCTCCTCATCCCAGGATGTGTTATTCTGCTGTGCTGTGAGGCCTGTAAAACTCTCTGGGGGTGGAAAGTGCTATTTATGAAAGATGCACTATTCCTAAATTAGATAATTGTTCCACTATTCTGCAGCTTTTTCTCATAACTGATTTGGAAAGGTTCTCACTATTCCACTTGGTCTGTTTTTGTTGTGTCCACCCACTCTCTCTTTATTTTGCATTGAGGCTAAAAAATCTTTGGAATGGAGACCATATTTGTGTCCTGCTTTTCCACAGCCCAGGGGGAAGGGATAGAGCTTGGTTTTGAATTCAGAAAAGAAATTACCCTGTTTTTTTGAGTTGCAGAAACATTGGAAGCAAAGGCAGAAAAGTGGATTAGGGAATTAAAGAGGTTTTCTCTGGGAACCACCTGCTGAACAGATACATGTATTAAAACAGTGCTTGTTCCTTTAAGAACTTTATTTACATAAGAATGGATCCGCTTCATTATTTAGTTGCTAAATTTTTCCTTTAAATTCAGTATTTCAGCATGTTTTTATGGCTCAATTAGATCTCAGCTTCACTGAGTGTGTCATCCCCAGTTCAAGCACGTTACTGAGTCAGAGTTTTCTCATCTCAATCTGAAGGCAAAGCAACTGAATTGACTTGAGGGAGTGATGCTTTACATGCAGCATGTAAATGGGAGCAGAGCTTGGTTCCCCTTCATGATATCCACCTCAATGCAGCCAGAGTTCTCTGGCAAAAATCCCTATTTTCTCTTAATCTTGCTTTTTCAATGGGATTCTTCTGAAATTGCATTTGCCCTGTAAATGATTTTTCATGTGTGCACAGGATTCGTTTTTCATTATTCACTTTATACCCTAGCGAGCATAGGTAACATCGAGTTACACTTATTTTACTAGCGAAGGGTAACATTTTGGGAACATCTAACAGTTTAGATAAATATGAGAGATCCCCTGATGCTCCCACATTGATAGTTTTCTGTTATGAAAATGTGATTATAATCACATTCCTGACTGAATAGATTTATAACATATAAGCATATAGATTTCACAGCTACAGGCTGGGCAGAGAAGTGATTCAAAGCAGCTCTGCAGAGAAGGAATTGGGGGTGTTGGTGAGTGAGAAACTTAACATGAGCAGGCAGTGTGCGCTTGCAGACCAGGAGCTGATCCTGTTCCTCTTCTCTCTCGAGACGTCACTTGGAGTATTGTGTACAGTTCCGGTGTCCTCAAAATAAAAATGACATTGAACTGTTGGAACAAGTCCAGAGGAGGGCCACAAGGGTGATCAGGGGACTGGAGCACCTCCTGCATGAAGACAGGCTGAGAAAGTTGGGTCTGTTCAGCCTGGAGAAGAGAAGGCTGTGTGGAGACCTCAGAGCAGCCTTCCAGCATCTGAAGGGGGCCTGTATGGATGCCAGAGAGGAACTTTTCAGGTACTGTAGTGATAGGACAAGGGGTAATGGGTTAAAACTGAAACAGAGGAAGTTTAGTTTGGATATGAGGAAGAAGTTTTCCCCTGTGATGGTGGTGAGGCACTTGAACAGATTATCCAAGGATGTTGTGAACACTTGATCCCTGGCAGTGTTGAAGGGGTTGGACGAAGTCTTGAATGGCATTGTTTAGTCTGAAGTGTCCCTGCCATTGACAGGGGCTTGGAACTAGATAATCCTTAGGTCATTTCCAACCCTAACTGTTCTATGTTTCTATTTTACAACAATAGCAGAGCAGAAGGATGTACAGATTCAGAAGAGGGAATGGAACATGACATTCCCTAAACTGCCATTCCAGCTAATACTGGCCAGGCATTTCTAGACCAAAGCCACCATTATTCCTCAGTATACAGAATTCTAAGGATGAAGCCCGAATTTTTAAAGTATTTGTATGTCACAGAGCCCATTGTGTCCCTTAGCACTTTCATATGGTAGTTTATTGCTTTTATCAAGACAGAAGTGCAGTTATTCACCAGAATGAATGTGTACTTCTCTGTTCTGACCTCCTTCATGCTAACACAAGCATTACTAAAGCTATTCAATAGATAAAGACTGGCTGAAAACTCATCTTTTGGGGAAATTTGCTATGTAAAATTCTCTGTTCAAGGTCACTGTGCTTCTGTTTGAGGATGGTCGGAAGTTCTAAGGTGAACAAAGAGCCAGGATAACATGCATTTATATCGAACAGCAGCCTGACTGAAAACCCAGTTCCTGTATGAATTTCTCAAGTTTCAGCTTCCACTGGAGTTTTTATATCTTTCATTTTTCTTTCTCTTCTTCTCAAAGAACACTGGATAACTACGGATCAAACTTCTCCCCTATCACATGGATGGTAAATTTCCCAGAGTTCACATTAGCCTTCTAGCACTTTTCCAATAAGTGAAAATGACTTTTAAAATAATAGAATGCAGAATAATGCTCAACTTATTTTCAAGACCTCCTCTTGACCAAAGACCTTGTCTTTGGCTATGTAGGTTTATCTCTTTTCTATAATGAATGCTCTTCATTTTTATTTCTTCTCCCACCAACCCCAGCATATTTAAAGGCTGAGTCCCACTGTTTCAAGTCACCTTCTGGTTTTTCATTTCAGAGGCATTCATATATTCTTACCAACTCCAGTAATATTATGGAAATTCTCACCATTGCTCTTTTAAGTTCCAGTTTCTAAGATCACTTAGTAAGCAGAGAAGACCACCTCTACTAAACTCCAAGTAGCAACCAAACAGATGAACTACCAGAAGACAGCAAACATCCTGATTCTTGCTGTAGAAGTCATTTACAAAGCAAATCTCATTACACATTAGCCTTACTAGCAATACTTGCACTGTGTTAGCATCTATGGCAGCTTGTCATAATTGCTGTTTAAAAGTCTTCAAAATATATTTAGCCCCTAAAAAGATTTCTGAGACTAAATTGAGACTGTGCATTCTTGGTTTATTTCATATTATACATAAAAATAATATTCATTCTTCAAAGATGATGATGATCTCAAAAGGTGACCAAAGATGAACAGGTAAAAAGTGCAAGCAAAGCTGTTTGAGATAAAACAATAAAGATGCAAGGATTAGCTGTTCCTCCCTTTCCAGAGAAACTGGGAAAGAACAAACAAACATGAAGAAGTCAATGAAAACCAGTCATCCATTAGATATAGCCTTCTGAAGGATTCAGTGAGTATCTTGACAAGAGCTATAAGACAATGAAGGGAAATTGTACAATGTGAAAAGTTGTATTTATTGTACATTTGTGATCTATGTGGCTTGGTTAGGAGCCCTGCAAGTACATAACTGAAAAAACAGACCATACAATACAGGAAAATGAATGCTGAAGGACATTACAGATCATATACCCCTTTTTGTATCTGAATGAAGGCTTAATTAATCTGAAATCATCCCTGGCAGGTGTTTTTCTAATGTATTACTTAACATTTCAGTGACAGACATTCCCATTTCTGTAAACAACATTCTTCAGTGTTTATTGTCCTCAAAAGTGTTTCTTCTTTTCTGACTTAAATGTTCTTGCTAAATCTTAAATTAATTACTTTTTGTTCTGCCCACTATTTATATAGAGAAAATTTTAATCTTGTCTTTCTGAAACCAACTTGCCACAGCTGGAAGAGGGAGGGCTGTGTTCTCAGGACAAATGATGTCTTGCCCCAGCCACAGTATTTTCCAGGTTATTGTTGCTGTCTTGGTCCTTCCACCGCATCCCCATCCAGATTTCTTCTGCATGATCCATATGTGTCATGAAAACATTTAATTCATGCTGCACTCAGAACTGTAGCTAGAGCGTTTCTAGTATTGAGCAGCCCTATGGCCCACTTGTTTGAGCTTCTCAGAAATGACAGAGTTGTTCAACAATATTAACTCATTTTCATTTTGTGCTCTAGTAACACATCCAGACATTTTTTCTATCTAACCAGTCTATCTAAGGTCATTTACTGGGTAGCTGTTGCATCCAAGTCTCCAATGCATTATATGGTGCATGATATTCAGTCTTCATCCACCTGGATGATGTCTCCCAAGGCCATCCTTCGAGCAGACTGTCTCTTCACTAAAGAGGCTTCATCCATTTCCCTGTGCTTTGCTACTCGTTCCTTCTGTTTTTTGGTGACGTTTTCAAGGAGCTTGCTCGCATCGCTGAGGGTTTTCTGTGTTCGTTGACCTGCAGATCTCTGTTTGCCTTCTCCCACACTTGGATCTGTGACCTTTAAGGGTTTGGCTTTCCCATGGTCTTCCTGCTGTTCTGTCATGTGCCTTACTCTGAATCGGCGCCGAGAAGCATTCTGGCAAGGATCGGGGGTGCTGTCAGGGCTGTTGGGCTCTTCATGCATCTCAGATATCTGGACAGTGGGGATTAATGGCTTACGGAGTGTCTTGGGAGCCTCTTCAATAGCCTGTTGTTTAGTCAACTTAAAGGCTGTCTCTGGAGGCAAAACGATTTGGATTTCTCCCAGGGGTTTGCTGCTTTTAGGAGGTAGGGGATCATCTTTATCCTCCAGAGCAGCCTTCTCACTCAGCTTTACCTTCTGAAGGTTTTCCAGCTCCCCCTGAGCCAGGTTCTTTACCCTTTTCACATGGGGTTCATTGCTGATGGAATTAATAACTGTCAGCTTCTGAGCAGCCATTTGGGCTTCTCTCTGGATGCTCATTATCCTTTGGAGCTGGGCTTCTTTTACTTCCACTGGGATGTCCAGAGGAGCCAACTTCACTGGCCTCTTCAGGGTGACATTCTCTGTGCTACACAGCTCATTTGCATGATGCAGACTGGGAGACAAAGCTCCCTCTTTTTTCACCTTTTCTGGCCACATTTTTTTCTCTCCTTGGGATAGCCTCTTCTCTGAAATCCTTGGTGAAGGAGGTTGGAAACTGAGGTTCCTGTGTTCACTTCCTGGCTTCCCTCCTGGCAAGGTGAGACTTTTCTGAGAGTGGATGTTCACAGTGGTGACTTCACTGACAGTGCAGTTGTACTTGGGCTTTTCTTCAGCCATTGGGGGACCCTGAAACAAAGCAAATGCTATCATACATTGTATTGATTGTCACTGTTTGGTTTTCATATGATGTCTGGGAGTGTGACAAGAGTGCAATCTCAGTGGCCGTTGAAGCATACTCCTCATAACCATAACTCTTCATAACCATAGTTCCTCATTACCATAAATCTGATATATTCTTACTGCAGGCTAATCTAAACCAAAGGGCAAATATAGCCTCCATGCCTAGAGAATAAATATGCCTGACAACTGGGGAATCAGGGCTTGTTTCCTTCCTGACAGTCACCAAAGCATCTCAAACAGAATTACCATTCTTCCTCCCACTCTGTCCCAAATACTGAGTGTATTTCCCAAGCAGTGAGCAGCACCAGTGCAGTCACTGAAGTAAGGACCTGCACAACACATGGAAAATACCAGAGAATTAATGCTATTTTGGGGAAGTTCCTGCTTAAGGCTCAGATGTGGCTCCTTCCCTTTTCCTCTGATGTACTGAGTGATGGGGTTTTCTGATGAGGGTGATTATCTAGCTCACTCCTGTGCATATACTGACATGTGCTTTACAGGACAGGGCAAGTATCTTTATTTCCACCAAAATTCTGCCTAATTTCACAAAGTGCTTTTCATATAGGATAGACAATTTCCCTTTCCCATTCCCAACCTGTTTCCTGTACAGACTATGCATTTTATGGGATACTCAAGAGCAATATTCTTGACTGTATCTTGAACTTCTAGACCTTATTATCATAAAGATATTTTATTAAATAATAGTACTAACTTGTTTTTCCTCTGTCAGACAGAGAACATGAGCTTTTTTACTTCACAGCTCCTCTCATCTCATCTGATCTAATCTGCGTTGGCAATTCCTGGTCACTGATATTGGTGGGAATTGTTTCTTCTAAGACATGAGCTTAGTATCATTGCAAATGAAAATAATACTCCTCTTGCCCTTTCTGTGTCTTGTGTTCCAGGAAAACACTTAAAGCTGCCTGCAATTCTGTAAATGTGAAGTGAAATAAAATAAACATAAGCAAAGCCTTGTCCTAAAATGCAAGCAGATAAAGCAATGAGACAGAATGAAAGCTCCAATGCAAAGCAAGGTATGGGAATAGGAAGGAATAAAAGGTAAATAACAAAGTACCTATAAATTATCATTTTTTAAAAAAAAAAAATCCTGCTTGAAAAGCCTTTTATCTGCCTTTGAAAAGTGAGTACTAAACTAAAACCAAGATACCTATCCAAGCCTATAGAATAACCTGCCTAGACAATGCCTATTCCTAGCTATGGCACTTCTTTGTTTTCCTGCTGTTTTTAGACAACAGTGATTAAGTGATTCTCTACTTCATTCACATTAGGAAAATTCAGCCAAATTAAGAAGGCTTGGAGAAATTTGCACACCACCTGAATCTGATTGGAGTCCTAATATAAAGACAGGCTAAGAAAGCTGGGGCTGTTCAGCCTGGAGAAGAGAAGGCTGCGTGGAGACCTCATAGCAGCCTTCCAATATCTGAAGGAGGCCTACAGGGATGCTGGGAACGGACTATTCATTAGAGACTGTGGCAATAGGACAAGGGGTAATGGTTTGAAACTTAAAGAGAGGAAGTTTAGATTGGATATAAGGAAGAAGTTGTTTACTGTGAGGGTGGTGAGGCACTGGAAAGGGTTGCCCAGGGAAACTGTGAATGCTTCATCCCTGGCAGTGTTCAAGGCCAGGCTGGAGAGAGCCTTGGGTGACATGGTTTAGTGTGAGGTGTCCCTGCCCATGGCAGGGGGGTTGCAACTTGATAATCTTAAGGTCCTTTCCAGCCCAAACCATCCTATAATTCTACGTTAAGACACTTAAACCCCATCCTTGCCTAATGTGCAAGATAAGCTGTATCCTCTGTTACCCTGCACACATTACTCAGTGCCTTCTTAAAATGTCCATCTGCTATGTATATACTCCTACTTAAAATTTAATTAAGTAATTGGCCCAATCTTGTGTAGATAATTGCTCTGTGCCCAAAAGTCCCTTTGCAGTCAATGAGAGGCCCATACAAAGAATGACTACTTCAAGCTCTCAGGATCGAAGTATTATGATAGTAGTATCATCAAAGGGACCACCAGTCTTTATTTAGAAACCACAGCCTTCATGTAATTTAAATACTTTCTTCACCGACCTCAGCTTGCTGATCCTTCTGATATACACTGCACAGTAATGGAAGAAAAGATGCAGAAGGGTCATGGTACCTTATTACTGTTTAACTAGATTTATTTCATGCACAGTGGCAAATGAGCATGGAGTGACCTCAGATCTATGAAACTTAGTGTGTCCCTTAAACATGATTCTGATGTTTCTCTACTTAAGCTACCTTAGTGCCCAGACTGGATGGTCCTCAGAGAGAGGCACTTCTGCAATTTTTACTTCATTTTAATTTCAGGAGTCTGATCATTGCAGGGCAAAAACACTTCAGTTGTATGGGAGAAGTGAGACTTTAAAGAGTTTTAGGGAAACATGATACTGTTCTGAGATCTCATCCATCAGCTTTATGATGAGGTCAAGAGAAAGGATTGAGCTGAGGTCCTTTTACAGTCTTGTTCCTCAGCCTCTGTTGCTCTACAGTTGATGAAACCAGAGAGATTTAAAGCAGCCTCAGGAGCTCTCAGGCTTTCTGTTGATAGGCACCTGTTGGAAACGGGGTATCAAAATGGGGCCATGCACACAGGATGTGCTTAGATATCCTGACAACCAGCTGGACTTTAGCCAGAAAGTCAATCTGTCGGCAGGACAAAGCAGCAGGCTGCTATGCTATCACAAAGCTCTGCAGGGTTTGAGATCCAAACCAGTTTTATGCAAGTCACTTCCCTGTATGGCTCCAAAATGCTCCCGCATTCCAGCCCAGTCATAAGAGTAACCACCAGGAGGCAACACTGGGATTGCAGTATTCATGATTATGATCCTTTAAAAATATCAACTTTCTTTAAAAATCCCTGTTTTCTTAATAACACTTGTGAAGTTTCCTCTCCTTGCTTAATGAAACCAGATTTTTACATACTTTACATAAGTAAATTACATAATTTTGCATACATTACATGAATAAAAAAAAAGGTGGGGAGAAAAACCCCAAACCATTAAAAAAAAACAACTCTAAATCCTAATCTTTTCCTACACAAGGAAAAGCTTTAATCTCATTGCTTACAGGATAATCTCTAGTGATAAGCAGATGTTACACAACTCAGATGCTTTTTCTTCCCATCATCACGTGTATCAACTGATTGCTGAGGTTCAAAGGGGAGGACAGAAATACCTAAGAGAGGATGTTCACAGACCAAATCCTCCAGCTTGTCAGTTTAAAGGTTGTCCCCATAGCGGAGGGCAATTTGGGTTCAATCCCAAAATTAACAGCAAGCCTTCAGTGTGCCTTAATTCTCCAGGTGATGCCTGAAGCTCTGTTACTAAAAAGCCCTCTGGCACGTGGAGATCCATTACACATGTCATTCAGCAGGGGAGAAAAATGATGCAGTTTAAACATCTAGGAGTGAATGGTTTTGTTTCCACTACAGATTCTGCATGTGCAGTAAATAGCTCAGGTCACTGCAAATGGAAAAATGCAACAGAGCCAGCACCCAAATAACACCCAGGAAAGCCTAAAATACCCAGCCTCACAGTATTCTACATGCTGTCTGCTTTTGTCAGCTGGCATGAAGATCACACTCACAATGTCAGAGACTTACAGTATCATTTGTTGTACGAGAAAAAAAACTGAAACAATAATAATTTTTAAAAAAAACCCTGAAAAAACAAAACAATATTTTCTGTAAGCGTTTGTGTCCTAGGAGGTCCAATGATCCATCAGCCTGGTGAAATGAAAACCTAACAGTGTCTGTAATCAGCAGAACTGGGGGCAGTGCTACAAGCACACCTAGCTGTCATTGATACCAAAACAACCAGGTACCAAGGTGGAGTGAGTGCGGGGACATCACACAAGCAAGTCACTGCTGAGTCTCCTCAGTCCAGTACCCAGAGATGATGCGTCATTCTGCCACAATTCTCTTTCCATTGCACTACTTTGTATCTTAAAACAATAGCAAGAAGAGTTTCAAAATAGAGCAAAGACAGTTGAATGGTCGCAAAAACAGCCCAGTATCAGGAAACCCACTTAAAATCCCTTTTCTACCACACGCTGCTCATCTATTGACAGGGAAGATGCTTTGTGGCCCTATGACTTTCCACCTGTAAACTTGTACTGATTCCTTCTCCTATCCCACAGGAACATGTTGGATATAAGTTACTCAGCACAGGTAAAATGGAGTTATGTTAGTTCCCAAAGTATGTTCAATTTCAGGTAACTTCATTTTCAGAAAACAAGTACTCTACAGAAGGTGGTACTTGTTGAATAACAAAAGCATGAAAAAAACAGTAATAATTTGAAAAATCCATAAGGAAATGCTGAGCAGGGATGCAACATTTTTCTCAATGCTTTTCTGCCAATTGATGTTCTGTAGGATTTTACAGATCTTTAGTACAAATTTTGCTTTACAGAGAACTTGTTTTTACACTGTGTGTTTTATTTCATAGGTGAGAGAGGGTTTGGGACATGACTTAGTGTTTGCAATCATTAACCAAAAGGAATGGTTTGTGAAAACACATATAAAAATTGTTCATAAAGTTTGGGAGATCTTAAAAGGAATTACACCATTTCATACAATTTGGTACCCTTTCCTTCCTAATGCTGCCATTGCTTTAATAGCTCCTCTTTAAATAGACAAGGAGATCAGTGTGAGCTCTAGCAAACCTACAGCAGACCTACCCTTTCAGGCTCATCCAGTCTGCAAATTACAGTCTCCAGACTTCCCAAATGTCTTCCAGTCTTTATTGAGCAACCTAAGTCTTGGGAAGCTTTTTGAAGGGATATGTAATATTGCAAGAAAGAAAGGGAGGTTCAGAACTCCAGTTCTGAGCTTCTTATTGGCCCTCTGTGATGATAAGTAAGTCACGTAAGCCAGCTCTTCCAACTTCCACATCTAAATAGGGACCTCCTTCCTTATTTAGACTAAGACAAAGATTTGCAAAAAAATTAGCAACTAATATTAGACTTCCAAATCTGGATTTCAGATATAAATAAATGACCTGTTTTTCAACAGTAGCACTTCTTAAATTCAGCCAACTTATTCAAGGATATAAATCATAATTCAGATTCTAGCTTCAGCTTTGAAAATCCTAGCCTTAACCATCAGAATAAGGAGATTGATTCCCCAAAGTCCTAACGATCTGCAAATCCCAGTCATTTCAACAAGACTGTATGAGAAGTAAAGGTCCTCATCTGCAGTTGGACCCATGCTAACAGGGGTGTGTATGTATGTGCGGCATTACAGCACTAGCCTAACTCTTCTCACTGCTGTGTGTGGAGGAAAGCAGAAATGAAAAATGCAATATGCCCTTCTAACTACCAGCTCCTGCTTACATTACATGCTTACAAAGATAACAGCATGAGAAAAACTTGCAGAGACAAAGAGATTGAGCTCTCCCCTTGCCAGTTTTTCTTAATTTAGAGCTTGGCACTGTAAAATGCAGAGAAATGGAGCTATCTGCTACAGTGGAAGCTCATGTCTAGGAATTAATTTGGTACCCTGCACTATCCCACTGATAACAGAGGCCAGCACCTTGGAGGCAATGAGAGCAGCTCTGCAATCATTCAATCTGCCTGTTCTCTGGATGCCACTCATCCATTGCACTAAGAAATACCCAGGGAGACAGGCAACTTTTCTTAGCTTTCCCCTGCAATATTTCATTCAGAATGGAAGAATGAGCATCCTTGTCTTCTGAAAAGGAGGTGTCAGCAGTGCCATTATCCTTCTTCAAAACACACAAGCTAGGAAATTTACTCCTTAGAAAAGAGACCCTCAAGTCCCGATATCCCATCTCTCTACAGTATTATGGGGTTATTACTCCTGTCAGAATTGTTCCTTCTGGTTTTGTTACACCAATTAGGCCAGATGTGAAAAACTGTCATGATTACACAGGCTGGCAGTAAGGGCACCTTTGGAGGTGACCTTTGACGAAGACAATTTAATATAGAGGGGCTTCAGTACTAAAACCTTTCTGAATGTCCAGCTACAAGGCTAAAACCTCATCTTCCACTTTCTCCCCCACGTTTTCATCTCCACCCTCCAACAGGAGGGGTTGAGATTTTTTCTAGCCCATGTTTTAGTTAGGGCATGCTCCCAAAGGGATGCTTCATGTGTAGTCTCATCAGACAGGAGGATGTCCTCTAGTTAGGAAGGGCTTTGGGAAGGCATTTGTGAGTTGTCTGAAAGCTGTGTACAATGGACAGAAGCCAGACAGAAGCCTGTTCTCTTCAGCCATTAAGAGTCCAGTATGAGCTGGATGACTAGGGCACCCTCAATAGGAATGGAGAAGGACCTGAAAATAGGTACTTGAGACAGCAGTACCGTAGAGAGTGGGGTGACCGCCTTCCAGGAGATCATAACCCACTTCAGTGACTTTGTGGTTAAACTTAAGCTAGGGTTAAAGTTAAGCTCCAATCCAAAAAGGAGACTTCATCTCTTTAGTGTCTGGGACAAGCCTTGAATATTTGTTCTACCTTTTGTGATAATTTCCTTACCTACATTCTATGGCTATTGCTGTTATTCCCTTCATATTGTCACTCCACAAAAACACTTTTCAAATGTTCCTCTTAAGATGTGACAGCACATACTGTTATACCAGTAGTAATGTTAAACCAGAATTACCTGCTAGTCCTGTTAATCCATTGATGCTTTGACAGCAGAGGTATTACAAATAGAACTTCTCTGTGAAAAATTATTAAATGTGACCTGAAAATTCACAGCTCTCCAATTCCCTGAAAACTTGCAGTTTCCTTTTTGAATGATGTAGCATTTAAGGCCAGAAGAGTCAACGACAGCCCATCCTCTGATCCACTAATAACATGGATGTTGAGAGATTTTGATGTCACTTCTTTTATCCTCAAACCTATTATCTGACTGTTCTCCCTTTTGCTCTTCAGAGTCTGCTTTATAGAGCAGTGCAGTGGGCAGGCAGGGGACGTAGGAACTGTTATTACTTTTGCTAAGGACTTGCTCCACAGCAATAGACAAGCCACTGAAGATCTCTATGCCTTACAATCAAGTGATGCACTGCTCAAGAAAATCACTATAACCTCTTCCAACCTTAATTCACCTCTAACTTCAGCAGGACACTGGTTTATTCCATTCTGCCCAATGGTCCTAAAGTTGAATGGTGTTATTCAGTTCCTGTGTTCTGCTCTGTGAAGGGCCACATTTCAGTGTCATGTGGATCCCTGCACCATTTGGAGACCGCTGTAGGACGTTCCAGATGGTAAGCAGAATACATTAATCTATGTCATGAAAATTTAATTCATACAAAGGCAATATACTGTTTATGTATAAAATAGGCAGGACTAATACATTAGCATTCAGGGCTGAATCACACCAGGGTACACAGAGCTCACAGTGAACTCAGCTTTTTGGCTGTTACAACAAGAATCAATTGACAGAGTTATTAAGCACAGGTACTCTGTATTTGGGTAGAATATGCCAGCACACTAGCAACTGCGTTGGTAAAACAACCCGCCCCTCTCCATAGTAAATTTAACTCAGTTATAAGAAACCAACTATGATTTAAGAGAGAAAAACCGTAATAATACAGAGAGCATGTAACAGCATGGGCTTGCTGCTACATTTGCATTGACGTCAGAGCAAACAAGATTAAATGAAGGCGAGAACAGCTACTGAAATGTGACCTTAAACACAGCCCCAGAGTTGCAGATATTGCCAAAATCCTAGCTATAACTCCACCTGGTTTGCTGACATAGCCCCAGAGATAATGTCTTCAAGAAGCAGATGAAGATCCCTGTGGCAGCTGGCACAGTGAGAGCTTTGCTCACTTTTGGGCATAATGCCACAGAAAAGAATCAGGATGGGGCAGAAAAGAAGGTGTTGGCATGGTCCTCCACAAGGAACCATTGAGGCTGGTAGAATTTGCAGCAGCCTCTTAGCTGCTATAAGCTTTGCTAGGACTGCTTTGGCCCAGGATTAGGGAAAAGACGAAAAAAGACTTGATCTCATTTTCTCAGTCACTCACTTCTCTTCTCTCTGCCCGGTGTAACCTTGACACTTTGAGATCCAGTCTTGGAAAGCCCAAGCCACATATAGAACCAGGCTGCTGGGAACAATGATTAATGGGACCTTCAGAAACACGAGAAAAATCACAGCTAAAAATCTGTTGCTATAGGAGCAAAGCCCGTTCAAGTCTACCCATTGAAATAAAGCGTGACTGCATGCTGACATTGCTGAAACCTGTACCACTGTTCACTGAACAAGAAATGGACAAACTATCCACAGACATGAAAAAATTTCTCTGGCAAGAGAGCATCCATTCAAAAACGAACTAAACAGGTAGAACCCACTCTTCCCAGACACAGATTTGAGTGAACAAACATGTTTCTTTTGACTTAAAGAATGGGATTACCTGCTATGTGTGGAACAGCTTGCCCAGAGGAACTGTGGCTGCCCAATCCCTGACAGTGCTCAAGGCCAGGTTGGACAGGGCTTGGAGCAACCTGCCCTAGTGAAAAGTGTTCCTGATCACAGCAGGGGGTTGGAACTGGGTGAGCTTTCAGGTCCCTTCCGAACCAAACCATTCTGTGATTCTGTGATTTAAACCTCTCTAAACTAGGCTGAATTGATTATAAATGATTTAATCACTTTGCTGGATCTCACTGCTCTCATCATTATTTCATTTTACACCTACTATAATTTGGATCTATGGGGTGAAGCATCCTTCTAGACATTCAAATATAATCAATCAGAATACCAATTTCAGTCTAATTTCCCTATTTGGAGAAGATAATCCAAACACAAAGATACCTCTCCCTTCATGTCTCTGTATAAAGTTGTTCTAGAATGCTTAAAGCATAATAGGAGACCTTTGGCAGGCAATTTACACTGTAATAACTTCTCCAATCAATTCGCCCCAGCTGAAGAAAAAACAGATAGATTAGAATCATAGAATAGTTAGGGTTGGAAAGGACCTTAAGATCATCAAGATCCAACCCCCCTGACACAGGCAGGGACACCTCACACTAAATCATGTCACCCAAGGCTTCGTCCAACCTGGCCTTGAACACTGCCAGGGATGGAGCATTCACAACCTCCCTGGGCAACCCATTCCACTACCTCACCACCCTAACAGTAAAGAATTTCTTCCTTATATCCAATCTAAACCTCTGCTATTTAAGTTTCAACCTGTTACCCCTTGTCCTGTCACTACAGTCCTTAATGAACAGTCCCTCTCCAGCATCCCTATAGGCCCCCTTCAAATACTAGAAGGCTGCTCTGAGGTCTCCACGCAGCCTTCTCTTCTCCAGGCTGAACAGCCCCAACTTTCTCAGCCTGTCTTCATATGGGAGGTGCTCCAGTCCCCTGATCATCCTCGTGGCCTCCTCTGGACTTGTTCCAACAGTTCCATGTGCTGTCTGCAGCCAGCTGGGAAATTTTGCGTTTCCTGCAGGTTAGAGACCATTATGTAACCAGGTAGGTTCCTTGAGGGAGGGAAAGATGTTATAATAAAACTTAGTCAAATAACTGCATTACACCCAGGGCTCCAAACAGATGCTCCTGTTATGCTTACAGTACCAGACCAAGCACCGTGCTATGAGGAGCTAAAAACCCTTTCAAGATGTCATCCCTGTTGTACACAAAGTTCATGGGGGCTTACTGCCTTTCTGTTCCTGTCCCAGGCCCAACATTCAGCCAATATATTTGGACAGGGCAGGAGCTTTGGAGAGCTTCTTGAATCAGATTTCAGGATATTGTATTATCTTGTGATCCCAGCATAAAGAAAGGTGGGTTTTTTCATGGTTTTTTTTTCCGGCTTTTTTTTTTTACCCATGCAGTTTTATGGGTGCAAATAACCTCTGAAGAGATATTTGACTTTGATGGTTGTGGATTTAAAGAAAAGCAGCACAGCCCTAAGTCATGCTGTGCCAAGTAATTTACCACCTTCCTTAGGAACACAGAGAGCTAAGCTGTATTATGCTACCCAGCTTATTATCAAGAGGTCATTGAAGACTTGATAGATCTTTTACTGTATTTCTCTGTCCTCTCTTTGACATGTAGGATGCAAATGCTGTTGTTGCATTAATTGCAACTGGTCCTATTGTGAAATCTGAGAGTAATTATCTCATTCAGAACTTGCTGTTTCTGCCTACATGGATCACTGGTGGTGTCCTGGAGACTTTTAATGTACCATTGAATGTCCATACAGCAGCAGTTTTGATTTCTTCTGAACCATGAGGTGTGAGATCCTAGCACTTGTGACTTGTACTTTGGAGCATTTTCTGGTCCATCAATCCTGAATCACTTTTTCAATTCAACACTTAGCAGTTGACTTGACTTTATCTGGAAATGGAAATAGACTCTTTGTTTCACTCTGCCTGTTGTGCTCAACTCTTGGACAAAAGACAACTAATGTAAAAAAAGACAAAAACTCATTGCAACAACATCACTAGCTCCACCCTTTGTCTCCTAATTTAAAAGCAAGCATGTACAGTTAAGGAGCACTGTTCCACCAAGCCTGGGAGCATCTGAACCTTTATGTACTAGTGTCATTCCAGTGATTTTGGCAATGAATAGTACATCCTTGCTTGCAGATACCCCTATTAATCCAAGTGCACACATGGAGGTGTATCCATTCATTTCATTGCAGACTTTCTGAATTCAATCCTGGCAGCATCCTAGGAATTCTGATAACTTTACTCAGAACCTTTTATTTTATATTTTTCTCTTACTTATTACCATTGCTTTGCAGCCAGGATTTAGGAGGGAAAGAAAAACTGCTTTTCTCCTGAGAGTTAAATAGATTTCACTGCAAAGAACAAAACAGCTTTCTGGAACACCAGGATTAAGGCAACCTTGTGCTTCTCGAGGTAAGCTTCTCTCCCTCCCATTCACAAGGACCTCTTCTCCTCCCAACTAACCAGTCAAGTTAACTAGTGTTAACAGTGTTTTGAAGACCCTCCTAACAACTTATTGTTGTTCTGCTTGGGAATATATGACGGCAATCAGAAATTCAGCTCTCAGTGGGAATCTTTGTGTTCACTTTGATGGGTGTTACAAGTAAACCAACAAGGAAATCTTCAGTATCATTGGAAGATGGATGTTTATGCTGCACAACAGAGGTATACTCTGGGAAATCTCCTGATCCTAGAAGGCCTTGGTCCTTTTACGGTCAATGATGGTGGTGCCCTCGATTTCAACAGAGGCAGAATCAAGTTGGGGGCTTTTCCACATGCACTAGGACCATCTGAAAACTGGGGTATGTTTGTGTTGTGTTGAAGGCTTTTGCTGGTCCTTTAGAGCTGCAGTGTTCAGAAAGCCCTCTAGGAGCTGCATCTCAGAGACTGCTTCTGATAAGAGAGGGAAGTTGATAATGGGTTTTCTGTCATCCTGGAGACAACGGGGCGAGGAAAGGGAGGCTGGAAATAGATTTTCACTTCTACGTTTGTGAAGACAGAAGTTGTCCATCAGCAGCAGGACAATTTTACAAACTGCATGTAGCCTTCATCCAATCTCATGTGTGGCTAAAGAGCAATGAAACCTCCCACCCATATTCTTCTTGAACGTTGTGTGTGTTCCTTAGCTAAGGATCCAGTGTAAATACCTATATATGTGCGTCATTACATACAGGCAAGCAGCCCCATCAGGGTGGAAAAGGGTGAATATGAAACCTATCCTCTTTCTAAATACCATGCAAGGCCTCAAATTCAAGTATTCATAGTCTTCCTTCCTCCTGGTATTCCAGAAAAAACACCAAGTTTTCCTCATTAGTAGAATTCTGTGCTCAGTAGGACGAGCCTTTTAGCTCTGTTAAAAGTATCTCTGTCTACACCAGTTGTCTTATGTTCAGGATAAAGACGTTACCAATAACAGCACTATCTCCCAAAGACCTCAGACTATTCAGATACTCGCTCTTAGTACCTCTTAACACCTTAGCTTGCTCTTATCTCTTGGACCTTCTGTCCATTTCTTCAGGACTGTCTCCCATTGCTCTGTCTCACCACAGCTTCTCTTCCTGGTCCCTGAAATTTACTTGTGAAAGAGATAATTTCTCCCTATAGGTCTTGGAATGACTTTTGTTTCTCTGATAGAGAGGTACGATGGGCTACCTTAGACATCAGGGTGGTGCGTGTCTTAGCACACACAGCACTTCTGTGTGTCCATATTACTTAACCCAACTCAGTAATCTCTGTCATATCTTGTCAGAGTGCTTTGAAAAGCAAATCCTATCAGTGTTATAGGAAGGGAAGTTAAGGCTATTACATAGATTGCACTTTCTTAACAGGTCAAGGGAGGTAAGGGGAGCTCTCTAATTATGTTCAGATACATTTTCTTTTCTTTCTCATAATCTTGAATGATAACTAAATCTCCAGATGGCTTTAGATGCTATTAACATATCCAATAAGTAAACCAGAAAGGCAGCTAAAAAGGGCAAATACATGTGAACAGGCACTGCAGGGTATTTGTTGAGGAAGAGCAGTGGCTGCTCATCTTCCATCTCTAGGAACATCTTCAGGGGGAGGGGTCCACGTTCAATGGAGTCATGCATTGTCCATCTTTATGGACATTTTACATCCTGCCAAACCTACCATGCTGTCTATACATCTCATTTGGCAGCTGGATGTTTTGTGTGTTGCTGCTTCAAATACGCAGATGGTACTGTGTGTGTTTTATTACCCTCAGTAAAGCCCCTGGCCAGAGTTGGTTTTAAACATCTTCTTCCCAGGAAGGTTTGGGGTGAGGGTGAAGGGATTAAAGAGAATCAGAGAAAGTCATTAATATCATTCAAGACTATCTTTAGGCATTTCAGAGCAATGAACAATACTGGAGATGTATATAAACTGTATACTAAACACACAGGGATTTTAGTTCCTCTTGCCATATCAGACCAAAACTAGACTTAAGCCAGGCACACTTACTTGTTAGAAATAATGGCAAATCAAGCCCTCTTGGTGCCCTGCAGGACATTTGGTCTAGTCCCTCATGGCAGATAACGAAAATATGGAGGGAATTAGCAGAGAATTCAGTTCTTAATCTCCAAGTGCTCAGACTGAGGAGTAAAACAAACTTAACCCCTGTTCCTATGGTTCCTACATTGAAAAGGGACTAAATAAATAGTCTTCAGGCTAACAGCAAATCATCCTCTCATAAAAATAAGGTGCTGACTGGAAAATGTGGTAGTGGATGGGGGAGGAAGGGGTGTTTTTTGTCTAATGGTCTCTTACTACTTTCAGATTATGAGGAAACATTCCCAAAACATTGTCATCATTGCTATGCAGTGATAGGAGCAGCACAGTTGGTCTTTCTTACACAGTGTGACTGTTGCACAGCCAGTCTACTCTGAACTCATCTAAGCTACATGTTATCACACATCTGCAAACCCACCAAGCACCCTACATCACAGGTTCAATTTCACAACATTCTCCTAGAGAGTTTCTTTATCCTGATGAGCTATGGAAGGTTTGCATAGTTCAGGTAGAGAAATTGTGCTATGCCTTGTGCAACACACAGATTCACTCTCATCATTGTACCTCAAACTTCCCACAGGTTTTTATGTGCTCTGCCAGTTTTGCAGTACTGATGTGCTGGGAAAGCAGAATTAGTATTGTTGAAACTGGAATAGGAATTACAACTCTTTCCCCACTTCTCCAACAGGCATCTGAAGTGCCTTACTCATTTGGAAAACTACCCAGTAGGACACCAAGCTTACAAAGTCCCTGTGTCTAATACCCTCCTTGTGGGACTTTTTCCCTTTAGATGCCTTTACATATTGCAGAAATAACCAAATTCTCCTCTGTTTCCTATTAATTTCTTCATTCAGTTCCTGGATCTTGGAGAGTTACGTAAGGAAATTAGGCAAATCCAGCTTAAAGTTCTCCTGAACCCTTTCACCACTAGTGAAAAGCTGATAGCTTAACTTTAGAGTTACTTAAGTGACTGGATAAGATATTCTATTTTAACAGTAGCAATTTTCTAATCTATTAGAAGAGCGTGGGGATTTCAATAGAGAAGACAAATAGGTCATGAAAGGCTATAAACATGCTTTCCTTCTAGAAAAATCATAAGAAATATAGTAAGGAAGGCTACAGAAAAGTTGTACTTCTATATATTTTTTTTAATATATAGAGTTTGGTAGAGGATTTTGCACCCATCCAGAGGACTGAATAGGAAGAACAAACATTTCTGGGAATGCAATGAAACCATGGGGGAAATATTTCCCTTTCAGTCACAGCTGCAGGCCTCTTCTCTAAAGCTTACACTAAGTGGTGCTTCAGAGAAAGATTCCAAAGGCTGAACGAGAGTATTGCATAACGGGAGATGGTCTCTGCAGGTGGAGAAATGTGTAGAGCCCAGACACTCACTTTCCAGCTGTGTGAAATTGTCACCCTGCTAGTAATAACTAGAAGCATTCACGTTGCAAACTTATCTGGCATCTTTTGCCAGCATTAGTTTCAGTTCTTGCATGCTCCAGAGATCACTGGTTCCTGTTCATAACCCCTGTTAAATATCCTGAAATATATCTCTTCCAGAAAATTGCTCTGGTTTAGCCATTCTTTTAAATAGATACTTCCACGAGGAGGAATTTTCAGCCAGTTTTTTGCTGTACAGCTCATTGTTTCTAATCTCTTCACTGCCATTGCTATGGCAATCAAGTGCCTGTGCAATGTCCCAACTAGAAAATGTCTTTTTTATGCAATTAGCTCCCAAGTTCAGTCTTATTAATTAATAACTTCATTCCACCCATGGTTGGCATTGATCCCTCTTATCAGCACTGGCTCCTGCTCTCGGTTTTTTCAGAGTAACACATGCAAAGGTAGAAATTTCTAGTCATTTCTCTTGGAAAGACTCCTGTGTAATCCATAAGAAACCCATCACTTTCACACTTACCATCCTGCCCGGCAGCTCTTGCTTTGCTCGTTGTTTTATCATTCCTTCTCCTGATGAGATCTGGTTATTCTGCGGTGTTCAAGCTGCTGTGGTGGGGTGTGCAGGTGCCTTGCTTGCTCAGAAGAACTGAAAGGCTTAGAAATCCTACGGGGAGATAAGTACGAGATTAGGGTCAGCGTTGCTGAAGTCACTTAGAGGCTGAACAGATTCTGTATGTCAAAATAAAAGCAAATGTGAATGTGTTGGATTCTTCTTGCTTCTTTGAAGAGATTATTCTTACTTTAAGTGCTTTTACTTTACGTTATGTTAAGAATCCCCATTCTCTACCTGTCTTTCACCCATCATGAACCATTTTCATGCTTTCATACTTTTTCCTTCTCTTCTGTGCCCTGCTTCTCCTTCAGCTTGTCTTTGCTCTCTTTTCACTGCGTTATGTGGTCCAAAATTCCTCAAATCACACCTGCCTTGTAATTAAGGTGTTAATTCATAAAATAATGCCCCAACGTTTGCGTTTTAGCCCCTAAGGAGAAATCGTCTGATTTCCAGAAGAATCAGTGATGTGGTTTCTCTGTTAGTTTGGTTTCTGAAAGCCCAATCATTTCTGTTATATCCAAATTCCATTATGCGAAGGGGTGTATAAATCCAAGGAAGGCTGCTAGCCTACAGTGAGATATAGAATCGTAGAATCATAGAACAGTTAGGGTTGGAAAGGACCTTAAGATCCAACCCCCTGACATGGGCAGGGACACCTCACACTAAACCATGTCACCCAAGGCTTTGTCCAACCTGACCTTGAACACTGCCAGGGATGGAGCATTCACAGCTTCCTTGGGCAACCCATTCCAGTGCCTCACCACCCTTACAGTAAAGAACTTTTTACTTACATCCAATCTAAACTTCTCCTGTTTAAGTTTTAACCCATTACTCCTTGTCCTATCACTACAGTTCCTAATGAAGAGTCCCTCACCAGCACCATTATAGGCCCCCTTCAGATACTGAAAAGCTGCTATGAGGTCTCCACGAGCTTCTCTTCTCCAGGCTGAACAGCCCCAACTTTCTCAACCTATCTATATGTGGAGAAAGAGTTGTTTCAAGCCACATCAAGTCTCTGGGGTTACCAGGTACAATATGTACAATATATGTGCTCATCGAACAGAGCAGAACCTTAACAAGGTTCACAGAAGTACCAGTTCCTAAGGTCAACTTCAGTCAGTTCACACACCCCAGCACAAAGAGCAAGCACAGCTCCAGGATTTGAATGTGCCCTTGCAATATCGGTGCATGCAACCCCAGATCTTCATGGGGTCAAGATGGAAATCAGGCCTTCTCATGGCCCCATTATGTTGGGTACAGTTTAAACACCATTGAACAACAGCCCCTCAAATATTTACTACCAGTATAATGCAAAGATTGCTGTTCAGGCGGCAAAGGGGAAGTGATCTATTGCAATCATGACAGGAGGTTAACTGCAGCCATTTGGGCAGCTGGTATTGCCTTCATTATGGACTCTGTGTTTCTAACACTTTGGGCTCTACTTCTTTCTTGCCACCAAAGTATTTTGCTCTTATTTTTCTTTAGCCTGCTGCACCTGGCTGGCACACGTTAGCCTTGGAAACACACTAGTGGGCCAGCTTACCTCTAATGAGGAGTCAATGCTTTTGAAGGCTCTCAGGACTTTGCCCTCCCAGAAGGACCGGAGTGGCTCCCACACTATAAGGCAGGTCTTACTTCCCCAGGCAGGATATATCCTTCCAGACAGTGATGGTCAATGGCTGGAAAGATTCAGCAGTCCCAGTGTCACTTAAAAAAAGCAATAAAACCAGAAAATATGTTTTTTTCCAGAAAAAAAGAAAAGAAACAACTAACAAAACAACCTCCCCCCAAAAAAACCCCAACAACAACAAAACAAACAAACAACCCCCCTCCTGTATTTGGTTTTTAACATATTGATTTGAGTCAAGCTCAACCCTGTGGGGTTTGACTGTTTGAGAGAGAGTTAACTCTCTGCTTTGAGTCTCCTTATCTACTGAGCCAGGATCCTTTCCACAGATAACACAATCCATAGGAGAAGTCCTTCAACCTTTGTGAAAATGGGCTCCTGATTTATTTTTTCATTTATAATTTTGTTCTTTTTTATCCCCAATATGTTTTGTTGCTGTTTATCTGAATTCCAGTGTCTCACAAAAGTGAACAGACAAGAGATATGCGCTTATAGCTTGGTTAGGAATTGGTGGTGCTCAGAGTTTTCAATAACAAAAAGAAAGATGGAAATATGTATTTATTTTAATCAATTGTTCTTTCTAATGACAGCAGCTCATGGGGCTAAGTAAGTGAGCGTTATGAATTAGTGTTTAAAATCCTTCTAAATCTTCCTGGATTGGGAGTTATAGAAACATAGAATCATAAAACATTTGTGGAAAGGACCTTAAGATGACCCAGTTCCAACCACCTGCCATGGGCAGGGACACCTCACCCTAAACCATGTCTTCCAAGTCTCTGTCCAACCTGGCCTTGAACACCGCCAGGGATGGAGCATTCACAACTTCTCTGGGCAGCCTGTTCCAGTGCCTCACCACCCTCACAGTAAAGAATTTCTTCCTTATATCTAACCTGAATTTTCCCTGCTTAAGTTCAAAGCCATTGCCCCTTGACCCATCACTACAGTCCCTAAAGAAGGGCCAACAAAAATTGTTGAGACATGCCCAAGAATCACCAAGGCATTTTGGGAAGCCCAAAATACAGACTTAAAACTATCTGCAAAGTATCATGAAGACAGTGGTCAACATGTCTGAGGCATTGCACAGGGTTATTGAAAGCTCTACCTGACTCCTCTCAGCTCTTTCAAAAACATCAGCAGTAAACTGCTTCCCCTTGTATGATAAATACATAGTCTCTCACACACTCTTGTTTGCACACACATGGAGAGCAGTAGTCCAGCCACTTTTAAGGATCTCATGCCAATGCTCTGTTCTGCTTTTTCAGCAGCCTTTGAAAACAAAACATTCAGAAAAGCCTGAGACACAAGTGGGTTGGCCCTGTACAGATTATTTGGGGGAAAAGAAAGAGGGCTTTGCAAGAGAAGTTAAAAAGAAAAAAGAAGATTTAAGTTAAAGAAAAAAATACACAATCTTGTTCTAAAGTTCATATGAGGCATAAAGGAATAGCAAATGGCAAATTACAGTGAAGACTGAAATACAATAGAGAAGCGGGTAATCAGCTTATAGGCTGCTTTCATAAAGTAAAGAAAATCATGCATAATTTTCAGAGGAACCTTCAGTTCTCCCTGCCTTAAAACAACATCCCTGATGTAAGCAGAGGCTCAAGAGACCAGCCCCATTCTGTTTTCTGCCTTCTATTTGTACCATTGTAAACATCAGTGACAAATCCCATCAGAGTCCTCTATTCTCATGAAAATGAGAAATAATTTCAGCTACATCTATTACATGCAGCATGCTAAATTGCAGATTAATTGTCTGTAGAAAAGAAGGCTACATCACCTCTTGTACCTATATACAATAGTTTTGTTAACAGATATATTAGGTATGTAAGGTATATTAGGTATATAAGGTATATTCCTTTCAAGTCCAGGACAGTTGTTTCTATAGGGTTTGCCTTCACTAACTGCTTGCACAAGCAAGTGGGGGTAATTCTGTTCCTCTTATAATGTTTTGCTTGCGTCTAAATGTTGCTGCAGCCAGATGTTGGAAACCTTGAAAGTAGATCTAAAGAAAAGGGGAGCCAAACGCTCCCTCCTTTGCTAATGTTCACACTCTTATGGTAGATAATAAGCTAGACAAGAAAGTATCAATAGGATGCCTCCAAAGTGTTTGCTGGCTAAGACTGAGTGTAATATATCCTTATTCCCCAGAACACACAGATCAGATTTAACCTCCCATACAGTCACCCTCCAGACTTAGCTCACAAGTCTCATGTACGAAGGCCAACGAATTGGAAAAACAGGAACCAGACTGCTAATTGGTGCTTCTTACAGATTTGTGATGGGCTTCTAAGCTGTCACATTCAAAATCTTGCTGTGGGCAACGATGGAGCATACCTCACATAGATACTGAGCAATATGAAGCTGTTGATAATCTAGATAGAATTTTCATTATCTAATAGTCCAAGTGGTTATTCCAGTCATAAAATTACAAATGCATAGTCCTAGTGAATGCAGAGAAGACTCAGTAATGATGTTAAAATTCTTATTAAAAAAAAAAAAAGAAGAGAAAAAAAGAAACAAAACACCAGCTTTTTATCTCCATCTTTTTTCGGTACTGCCCTTGTTCTATCAGTCCCTGTCTGGCTCCTATGGTTGAGCATTTCAGCCTTACTCAGGATGACTGGGAGGTTGTGATATGTTGCCATATATCTGAGATTTCTGTACAAGCAATATGATTTTTCTGGTGGGGTTTTCTTCATCTCCTCTTCTGGATGGCATCGGATTTTGATGCCAATGTTCTGCTCTTCCTCATTTTTGGGTCTTCTGGGATTTGTTTCAATACATTTTCTTAACACATTCTTCCTTCTGATTATGCTCATTATCCAGTTTTTCTGTCCCTGTTGGTATAAAAGTTAAAATCTAGGCAAGCCAAGGGTCATCGGCCTGGACTGACTAAGCTGTGACTTCAGGTCAATGCAAAGCCTCTGGCCTTTAACTTGTAATAGCAGAAATAATAGCTACTGTGCTGCAAAGCCTCCATGTTATACGTACACCAGGACTTATACCCCTCTTTATCAGGGACTGTAGTGAAAGGATAAGGGGAAATGAGTTCAAACTTAAACTACCATGAAGTAGACACTGATTTTTCAGCAGTTACTTTCAATTGTATTCACAAATTTCCTTGACCAAGAAACCTCTCACTGAGCTGAAATGCTAACTAAATATCATGTATTTTGGCTCACTAAGTGCAATGAATTGAAGCTATCAATCAAAAATATTAGCTTTGTTTTCCTGAGCCTATTAAGTTCATAGAATCATAGAGTCATGGAATTACAGAATGGCTTGGGTTGAAAAGGACCTTAAAGATCGTGCAGTTCTAACCCCCCTGCAGTGGGCAGGGACACCTTCCCCCAGACCAAGTTGCTCAAAGTCCCATCTGACCTATTTGTCTTTGTTTGTCATATTTGTCTTCAGTTTGCACGTATCAAAGCAAAGTCAAGATTTCAAAGAAAAATATTCCTAAGAGAGGCTCCCCATTCCACAGCTAAAAGCACTCAAACACATAAATAAATCAAACCAAGCTGGTGATTTGGAAGCTTCCCTGGAATTTAGACATGAAAATACCCTTGTTGATGTTGGACAGGACTTCTAGAGGTCATTTCATCCCCCTACCTGTTCCACGCAAGCTGTCTCCACACCCCTGCACTTTCTGACTCATAACACAGCTCAAAGCTCCGGGTCACTGCTCAGGCTGATGAACAATTTGACCATAGATACCATAGAATCATAGAATCATAGAATGACTTGAGTTGGAAAGGACCTTAAGATGACCCAGTTCCAACCCCATGCCATGGGCAGGGATGCCTCACCCTAGACCATGTCCTTCCATACAACATTTCTTTGAATGCTTCCCAGAGATAGCATTGATAATATTTAGAGTTGTAATATATTCCTCCATGGATACATGCATAATGTAGAAGAGTCACCAGCCTTACCAATCCCTCGATGCCTTCACTCATCTTTTCGTATGGGGAGTTACTATACTGTTTCCCTTTGCATAAGGATTGGGTGAGACTGCAAAGCCAAGAGCTTTCTGACATATCACTCTCATTTTCCTCTGTTGTTCTGTGACTTATTTTGGTCTGATATTGTAGTTTGGTAACATAGCTCTGCATAGCTTCCTCCTTGCCCTAAAGAATGCTGTCATTTGCAGACTTAATGCCTGGGGGACTCTCTGATGTCTGGTATAGTTTATATGATGTACTCAGGAGATGAGCTGATGTCTGTAGACTGTCGTACCACTACATTGCTACTTATAACTTGTATAGTGATGTCTCATTTTAGGTACGACAGTTTCTTCTTCAGTGGGCTCACTGGACCGCATTACATTTCATGTTTTGATGAAGCAAAAGGCTGTAAAAAAATGGCCCTTTTCCTGATTTTAATTGTAGTTATCTCCTGGAGCCATTCCCTTAATCTTATGAGGAGGGTTGGACTAGCTGGACATCTGCAAAATCCATCTATGTCTGTCTGATCTTTGGTCAGATCTCAAACAGTAGCTGCTCATCAACAGGCACAAACAAGCTTCTCCATGCTCTGCAGACAGAAAATGCATTGTGGTCCTGACAACCAGCCATCCATCTTCTTCATTAATATCCTTTTATTCCACTGCAAGTTGATTTCTCTATAGGTTGGCCTGAGTAGACCAGCAACTGATCCAGCTGCGGTTGAATAGAAAGATCTCTTGGCATCTCCATGATTTTTTCCCTCTTTCCCTGCCCTCTGCTCTTCTAATAATTCCAGTCCAATCTCTGCTGTCTCAGGAGATGTATAAAACTCCCTTCCTAAACTTCTGCACTTTCTGTACAAAGAAATACATTCTATCCATCTTTGAAATTGAAATTATAGATGAAAATCACTGTCCATTCCCATTGGACTAAACCAGGATTGATTGTTCTACACAGAATATTATCCAGTCTGATCATAAAGGACACAACTGATAACTGTTTTACTGCTTTTCCTGGGAGACCACACCACATCCTGATCAATGTCTTTATAAGGACTTTGTGCTGTTAATAAGAGTCCTTTTTGCAGTTTTAAATTCAGCCTGTTACCCTGAGTTACTTTCCATTGAATGACCCTTACTCAATTTTTCATTATTATTGTTGCTGCCTACATTAATAAAAAGTGGTAATGCTTGGCTCCAGTGCAATGTTTGCTCTTTTATATATGTGCAATAAAGGTCTCCCTTGCACTGAAGAGTTTATAATATTTTCATGACTAAAGGTAAGATAAAGATTGGAGAAACAGAGGGATGCAAGATCCATGTTTCTGTCTGTCTTGCTTGCATAGATAAAGTCCATTACATGCAAACCCACCCTACTCATATGTCATTTTATCAGTCTAAGCTCTCAGTTGAGCTGACCTTGTATTTCTGTCATAGTAAGTGGACAAAGGGTTCAACCCCTTCCCTCTCCCTTCTCCCCAGCATTGTTTTTCTGGGTATCCTGCAGCCCAAAACCTTTCTTAAAGCCTGAAAGTTTCCATTTTGTCTGCTTGCATAGGTCCATCAAGCACCCTGACCTTGCAAACTTGCCTTTCAGCTGCCTGTAGCTGCATCCATCTGCAACAGCAAAAGCAACCTTCTTCAGCACAAAACGTTAACTTATTCCTGTAGGGCACAAAGCTTTCAGAACAGAGTCTAACAAGCAACCACACTCCAGCTAAATGCATGGCCATTAAGTGCATCTTCATAAATTTGCATCTTTTCATCCTTTAGAGTTAGAAGCATCTCACTGTCACCGCATCTTTGTCTCCCTGCCTTTCTGTGGTACAGGCAGACCATCAGCCTTTCACTAACTCCCATCAGCCTCACTTACCCAAACTCCTCCTTTCCCTTCAAGCACTGCTAAAATTTTAGCCCCCCTTTGATTTTTACATTATTTTTAGCTTTGGAAGAGCACCATTTTTTAGCTGAATGGAATCATCGAGATTGTGGATAATTTCTCCCTGTAATTCATGGCAGGCTGTTGCTATGTAACTCCTAACTATATACCTGGACTGCTTTTTCAGTGTGATGTCTTTATCTTTCTTGCTTTCTATAGCACCTTTTTGCTTCAACCTAACTGGTGAAAAGGAAAGTAACTATGACCAAATTATCAACTTAATTGAAAGTAATGGTGCATAGAAAGAAGTGCAGGTCAGCACAAGTTAAATACTATTTGGATAAGTCAGGTCCCTGCAAGCCAGTGGGGACTGATGAAATATGCTGGAGGGTACATCAGGAACTATCAAAAGCAATTGTTACATGATAAGAGATTATCTTCAAGATGTGATGGAGGAAAAGTACCAAAAGAGAAAAAAAGGACAAACAGTACTATTGTAAAAAGAAAGGTGAATTCCAGATTAGTTAGACTTTGGTGCTTGGAAAGGAAATAGACTGAATAGTGAAACAGTTGATACATAAGCATCTAAAGGAAAGTTAAGATAAGAAACATCCAGCACTGCTTTGCTGAAAGCAGCTTGCTTCCACCCAGGTGAAGACAGGAAAACTTACCTAGTGAATAAGGGGAAGCACAAATGTTTGACATTGTAACTTCTCACATTGTAGTAATGTGGTTCCATGACTCTCAGCAACCTCCTCTGGGTTGAATGTGAGTTTTTTATTATTTTAATTTTTAATAATTTTTTTTCTTTAATAATTTGTAGCCTAATTTTCCAGTTTATTGTAGTTCTGATTTAATGTAATGGTGATTAAAGCACCAATGCTGCTTGCTTAAGGTCTACCTGTTTACCCAGTCAGTGCTGCCAAGAGAATGAATACGGCCTCGGCACCGTAAACAAACCTCTAAAACTGATGCATTTCTTGGAAGGAGGATATTTCCTTGTGCACACGGTAGTCTATGGAGAACTAACCAATACAGTTCACAGAGCAGGGAGAGACCAGGTAACTGCTTATTGCCCATAGAGCTGCATACATTTGTACCAATGTCCCTGTAATCTACAAGCTATAGATTGCAACTGCCAAGCAGGGTACTCAAGGACATCCCAAATGGAGGCAGACTTCAAGTGAGGGGCAGGTACTGTGTCTCCATCAGTTAAATGCAACCTCAGAGACCCAACTTACAGACTGCCAGAAGGACCTCCACAGGCTTGTACGGCTCCTTAGTCAACAGCATCAGCAGCTTCTGGCAAGTGATTCAGCTCACCCTATAGCAGACATCAGTGCTCAGCTCACTTACGTGTTTAATATGTTTGAGATTTCTTAGCAGGCTTCCAGGTTGGGCTGGGAAATGGGATAAAGCAAATGAAATCCCATGTCTTCTGGGACTGATGTCCAGATGTGAGGTGGGGTACCGTGGGCAGCTCCAACAGTATCAAATGGGTTTCCTTAGGTGATTGAACCTGGCCCTGCATCTGGACTGGTAAATTAAAACACCCTGCTGACAGGAAGACACCTCTTTGTGGGCACAAAAAGGCTCATGTGAGCTGAATTCCATCTTTGCTCACAGTTTCACTCTTGAAGTGAAATAAAGCCCTTGCCCTTAATGCAAGCCTGGAGCATCCCCACAGGGAGTTAGTGTGGAAAAGACATAGCATCACATACAGAAACAGATTTTTAAAGGGACTGTTCTGCAGGCAAACTCTGTGACACTGCTTCAAACAAGGTATATGGCACTCAGGGACTTCTTATACAGCATCATTTACTTAAGGGCCCAGAGGGAATTATTCACTGAATCTGGCAGGGAGGAGATTCAGTTGCTGTAGTAAAGACTCAACAATGTAGTAAAGACAAACTGGAGGGAACCCAAAGAAGAGCAACAGGAGTGTACAGGTGCTGAAAAGCATGGCTGATGAAGAATTATTTGGTTTGTGAATATGCAAGTATGCATTAACCACCTTCAATTGTCTAAAAGGTTAATATAAAGAAAACTGTTCCATTGCTCTCTGCGTCCACAAAGGACAAAAAACCCCAAAACTCAAGTGTCTTGTTTTCAGCACAAAGACATATGTTAGCTAATAGGAAAGGGAAAACAGACAACAAACCTTCCAACAGGAAAGACAGTGGAGCTCTTACAGATTACTCACAAGACAGTGGATTAAAAGCTAAAAAGCTTCTAAGATGTTTCACAATCTTCTGCTGGTGGTGGCCAAGATTTATTTGATTCTTCTGCACTGTGGAAGGGTGACCTCTTCTCATCCCTTCTAGTCCTACACTTTGTTCTGAATGGAATTCAAAAGCAGTATGAATGTAATTCATGCCTAGAATCCACCATTAGTGAAATGAGCTGACCTTGTCCAGATGCCCACCAAAGTTGCTTTATGACTCCCCTCAGACAGACAGGGGAGGAAAAAACATGGCAAAAGTTTCATGGATTGAGATAAGGACAGGGAGAGAGCACTCATCAGTTGCTGCTAGACAAAAGAGACTTGATTTGGGGAAATTAGTTTAATTTATTACCAACCAAATTAGAGTAAGATAATGAGAAACCACATCTTAACACCTTCTCCACAACCCTTCCTTCTGCCCAGACTCAACTTCAGGCCTGAATTCTCCACCTTCTCCCTCCTCAGTGGTACAGGAGGTTGTGGTCAGTTCATCACATGTTGTCTCTGCTGCTCCCCTCTCCTCAGGGACGGACTCCTCACACTCTTCCCCTCCTCCAGCATGGGGTCCCTTCCACAGGAGAGTCCTCCATGGACTTCTCCAATGTGGGTCTTTATCATGGGTTGAAGTTCTTCATTAAATGTCTCAGAATAGGTCCCTTCCGTGGGGTGTGCCCTTTAGGAGAAGACTGCTCCATTGTGGGTCCCTTCCATGGGGTGCATAGAATCATAGAATAGTTAGGATTGGAAAGGACCTCAAGATCATCTAGTTCCAAACCCCCTGCCATGGGCAGGGACACCTTCAGGAACAGACTGCTCCATTGTGGGTCCCTTCCATGTGGTGCAGTCCTTCAGGAGCAGACTGCTCCAATTTGTGTGCCTTCCGTGGGGTGCACCCTTCTGGAACAGACTGCTCCATTGTGAGTCCCTTCCATGGGGTGCAGTCCCTCAGGAACAGACTGCTCTGGTGCCTGGAGCACCTCCTGCCCTCCTTCTATACTGACCTTGGTGTCTGCAGGGCTGTTTCTCTCACAACCTCTCACTCCTCTCTCCAGCTGCTGTTTCTTCCATGCAGTAACTCTTTCCTGTTCTTAAATACATTATCCCAGAAGCGCTACCACCATCACTGATGGGCTCACCCTTGGCCAGTGATGGGTCCATGTTGGAGCCATCTGACACTGGCTGTATCAGACACAGGGGAAGCTTCTAGCAGCTTCTCACAGATGCCACCCTGTACCAAAGCCTTGCCATTCAAACCCAATACAGTTAGACAAATGGGAACACAGAACTGAGTAAGGCAATGGGGATGCTCCTGTGCTTCGTCCAAAATAAGAAAATCATCTTTCCAGGTTAATGATCTTTCATACAGGCTTTATTATCTTTACTACTATTTAATGAACTCCTGATGGCACTGATAGGAACACTATCTCTTGTCATAGAAGCTTCCTTGTAAATCCTCCCAGTGATGTTCCCTTCTGGCCTGGCTTTTCTATAGCACAGACAGGAGGATCAATATGGTAAGCCATCAGGGAAATGCATTGGGCAGGAGAAGGAATAAGAGGAAATAATAGAAAGTGGGACTGGGTGAACAAAAGAAGGAGAATTGGTGGAAGGAAAAACAATGTGGAGATGCAGAGTAAACAATTCAATGCAAAAGGTGATAAGAAATGCCCTGTAGTGAGACACAGCAGGAGAAAGCACAGAAAGCTGTATAACAAGCAAGTCAGTGATGTTACATTAGCACAGTTCAGTGTATTTCCCTTGACAGAGAATGAAACAAGAAGTGAAGCACTCTTTTTCCTTTAGAAAAACTGGTGGAAACCAGTCACAAGGTACCAAACCATCCTTTTTTGCTCAAAAAAACTATGCTTTTTGAGCACAACAAAGTCTGAAGATGAAAGGTTATTGCTGTCCCAAATAATAGAAAAGTGGGAGTATGGCAGGATTAGCTGTCAGGTGAAGAAAGGAAGTCTTTCCTCAAGGTCAAGGAGTAGAGCCTCTCTGTGTGCCCAGTGTGAGAAGTGCCTAAGGTCACTCCAAGATCAATGTGGGTTCCACTGGACCAGCCTGACTGCCAATGACATATGGCTCAGCACAGGTCTGACTGAGCTCACACGCTTGTAACAGTAAAGGACATTTTTCCCTCATGTACATGATGAGAAGAGAGACATCTGTCAAGCTGGAATGATTCATCTCAACATTGTGGCTTGTACTTCAGCCACACTGCCTTTCCCCAGCACCACCGTGACTGCGGGGTGTACCATTCTCACATGCTTTCCACAAGCACATCCATTTTCCTAGGAAAATATGATGCCTAAAAGCACATCCTATATTGCTGCATGGTGCAGAGCAGCAGTAACAGCCAAAAGGAAGATTGAAAAGATGACTGGCAGAGAACGGTCTTGGACAGAGAGCAGCACGGTAAGCATCATTCTGTTACCTTCAGTACATTCAGATGCCATCTACAGAACAGCATGGTTTACAAGTCCCGCGCACAGCTAAGTTACCAAAAAACAGGGAATAAAAGGAATTGGAAAAGGGAAACATCCTATGACAAAAAACCCTCCAACTTGACATTCAGAGATGAAACAGCAAGTAGGGGGATGGAGGGACATGGTCATCCTCCATTTATAACAGTCTTGAAAGCAGAATCAGTACATGCAAAATTCAGTACCTTTATTAGGAACGATGCACACAGTTTTTTTACTCTCAAACATTATCCCATGGTGTGTGTATACTGATCTCCCACTCTCCACAGTATTTCTGTAGCAGGCATATGGATATACCAGATCATTCTCAATGACTCACTATTTACGTGCAAAATGTCATGAACATCTGAGAGTGTTTTACACCTGGAATTCTATATTTGGCAGCTCCAAGTGACTCAGTTTTGCCAGCGATGTTAGCAACGCCGAGCAAAATAAATGGCAATTTTAATTACATTTTGTAGATATTTTGCAGCAAGATTTTTTATTTTGGCAAATAAAGACATCTGGAGTCTAAATATTTTATGTTCTCTGCTCCTACTGCTTTAAGATGGAAAGGAAGGGACACTATACATCGCTGTTCCCATGTGTATATGCTGTGTTATTCATACAGCACCGGGAGTGTAACTCAATCAGACATCATGGAGCAGAACAACAGTCAGCACAGTTCAGCAGTAATAGGAGCAGGGGTCTGCTGAAAGCAGAGGTGTATTTTAAGGTGAGATTAAGCGTGAATAGGACAGAAAGGACCCATCAGCTGCCCATGTTCATTTCTACATTCTGTAGTCATAGCCTGGATGCCAGGCTCTGACCACTGCTCCTTCTGCACACACTAGCAAGGCCCCTAGGCAGGAAGGCTGCAGGTAGATAACACCAAAGGTCGAGCTCTTATACAGTATGAATGCTTGAGGTTTTCCTGCTCTGGTATGGTTTGGTTTTGTTTTCTTTTTTAAACCTCTCTCTTTCTAACAGAATTGCTCACAGTTCTTCTCTCCTTCATTGTAAATATACTGAGTACTATAAAAAAAGTCATCACATGGACTGGAGACTATCCATAAGGGACATTACTTTAAATGCTTTCTCTATTGTTGCAGCAAATAAAGACATTAGATCCCACTGCAGAGCAGTGAGGGATACCTCCTCCTCTCCTGAATTTATGACCTGTGAGCTAATGTTCTGTCTAATTGAAATGGTTAGTGACTAATGAAAAAATAAAAGATGCAGCCAAGCTTGGCTATATATTGGGAAGTTCATCAATATGCTTTTTCCCATGACACTCAAGAATATGTCCCATAAGAAGGCAGGAATCAGACTATGAGACAGGAAGACATGAAGCAGATAACCTTACCCCATTTACCTGAATACTCACAAAGTATCCCTGGACACTCCAGAAACCATAACTTGTCCTTTAAAGTCTCAGCCTGGGATAAGTATTTAATTGTTCTCCTAAAGCTCCTCCCTTAGCTTCAGTGAAGCTGTGCTTTAAGATCTGTGATGTCTATTTGGAGATGTGGATGTATATCTGCATCTGTTTTATAACCGTGGATGTGGGAACAAGTCTGCTTATAGAGTACTCCTTTGCAGCTACCTGTGAAATAGAAGACAGATGATTTAAAAAATATTCAACAAACCCTGTGTTAAAGAACAAAATAAATAAGAATATTTCAGTACATTTAATTAACTGAAATCGGGGGAAGAGACAGACATAAATAGCACAGCAACTCATTTAGTCCCATTTGGCTGAGTCAAAGCCCCAGCAGCATCCTATGTGTCATTTACCTGATTTTGTGTTGCCAGGAAGCCTGGCAACCTGGTTTTTAGCTGAAAGACTTCTGGAGTATGTCAGGTCATGTAATTGACAGAACCTGGGTTGAGCAGGGCTAAGCTCATGTCTTTAACTTGTTTAACTTATCCCAGATTTAACTTTCCCATAAACAAAAGCAGTTCAGCCAAACCAGGAATATGTGAGTTAGGAGTCACATAGAATCAGAGAATGTATCTATAAAATTAGGAGTATAGGGCTGGAATTACCTGCCTGTACCTGCCTGTACACTCAGATTTTCCATGTCCGGCTTCAGGGTGGTTGCCCAAGTAGTTTCCCAGGCTTGGAGGCTACTCATTGACACACAACTGAATCCAAAGGTGGTTGGTGTCTTTCATCTGGATATATTTCCCCCCAAACACTACCAAAGGCTAATGCAAAGTCTCCTTCTCACACAGCTGTGTGTGAGCTGTGCTGTGTGGAGGTCTGTATCTGTCAGACTTTTCAGGTTAAAGGTCATTAAAAATCTCTTTTGCAATACAAGTGCACTTTTATTCTCATATAGAGGATACTAAAGAGAAACAGACCACCTAACATTTGCAGTTCTAAACTGAACACGGCTTTGGCATGGATATGAACACTATCAATTTTGCTGCTTACCTGTTATCATCATGTTCATCACAATTTTGGCAGCACTTTCCCAGCCACAGTCTATGATGACTTTGGAGGCAGCATGAACAAGGCATTCTTCCCAACAAGGAGTTTACACATGGCCCCCTACTCAGCCACATAAGCAATGCTCAGCCACTCACCAGGAGACTAGAAAATAGCCCTTATCTCACTTTATTTGCTGATGGAGATGGAGCTGAGGAGGATGACAATTCAGCCCAGATGATGACAGTATTCTTTCTATTTCTCAGTCTGGTAAATAGAAAACTAAAACCATATCTCACCTTCCATAACATGTCAGGAGGCTTTGGGCTTTCTTTAATCCAAGCTAGTTGATGCCTCAGCTTTCAGACTTCCTCCTGTCATCCTCTACTGCATCTCTATTTCTAACCCTTCTTATTAGGGTATACGTTAGCTTTGCAGTGGACACTCAGTATCAAAAATGAGGACTCAGGAAGGAGGAAATTCTGATGTGATCAGACTGAACAGGAAATTCTGGTAAAGAGGTAAATCTAACCAGTCTTCTGAATGGTGTAGTTGCAGGTGGAGGTGGGCTTAGTGCCACAGAAATGTCAAGCTGTGTAATTCCTCATGCCTTTACAAAAAGCTCTCCAGAAGTGCTTAGGGACTTGCATGTGCCCTGATTTGTGCCACTCTGGTGCCACACAGAGAGAAAAACCTGCCAGGGGGTTTAAGTTGCTCTGGCTTGTATTTATCCCAGCCTCTTCCAGAGGATGTTCTTGCAGCCCTGGAGGCATCTTGAGTCCAGATACAGTAACTACCATTGCAAGAACTACAATGAAGTCAAAGTAATCAGAGCACTAAGAACTGCCATGAGTGCAGAAATATTCCTGATTTTCCATGTACTTTCCTGCAAGCTGAATCTCCACCATCTTCTACAGCCACTTCCACTGTGCACAGAGAAATAGAAGGAAACAGGAAAAGAGCCGCATTAAACTCTGGAGACCCCATACTCCAGACCTTATAGCTGCTTCAAAGATCAGCTGCTGCTTTTTAATCAACTCAATAACCAATCTATGCAAGGGATTTTATTAAAAAGGAAGATTTTTATGTAGATAAAGATATATATACACATACACCCATATATATACACACAGATAAATTCTTCATGTGCCATTAGCACAACGTGCCATAGAGGCATCAAAATATAACACTGGGCATTCGACTTGATACACGGGTAACCAATGTACAGGGGGGTAATACAGAGAAATTGTACAAGGGAGTTAAAGGAATTCCTTTGCTTAAACAAAAGTATTGTCTGTCCTAAGTACCTGCCATTGCCACCTTGATTACTGCTGGAGGGGAAGAAGCAGATGCTAGTTCTGCTGACAAAAGCAGATGAAAGGTCCTGCTGATAAGCCGGGGAGAAGCAGACTGGGCGATCAAGCCTTAAGACCATGACAAAAACACAGATGTTTGTTCCTATTGATAAGCGGCAGGAGAAGCAGACTGGGCGCCAACTAACCCTAAGTCCATGTCTGAAGATTAAAAGGTGTAAAGGTTAAGAAGAGGAAGACTCATTTACTTCATCTTGAAGACCCCTGCCCACAGGAGGAAGACTCATTTACTTCATCCTGAGACCCCTGCCCATGATCAGAAGGGGCACTGCGCAAGTGCAAAGGACCTTCTGGCTCATTATAATACGAAGCGGGGATAGATAATAAATATGTATAGGCGGATTGAGCAACCTCATGTCTATGTATACCTTAAGAGAATAAGTGTAAAGGGACAACAACCCTGAGGTGTGCATGCTTTGGAGGAGCTATCCCCATGCACCTCAGCGCTGAATAAAAGCATACCTACTTTACAACTTTAACTAGTTGTGGAGTCTATCCTCGCATCAGACTTCTGGGTCTCATTGAGCCCCTCAGTGGGATCAATCTGCATGGCAGAAGCTTGTCCTTTGGACAGACACTTTGTCAAAACACCAAATCAGCCAAAAATCAGGGAAAAGCAATGAGCTTTGCTAAGGTCCTCACTGTTCTTCTACAGTATTTATACTGGGCACAGTACTGATTCAAGCCCATTATCTTCAAGCATCATTAAGAGTGCAATGAAAAGAGATAAATTATTCTTCTAATGCAAATATAATGACATAAAGACACTTTTAAAGTAATTAGATTCTCAGCCTTGAGAGTGTGGAGTGTCTTTTTCCCATAAAGATCATGCGATGCTGACAGTGGTGAGGCTTGAGACATGCCAAGGAGGGTTAAGTGCTGCCCAAAGAAACACAGAGGAAAGGCTCGTCTCTCAAACAGGGGGTAGCTGTCTTCAAGATTTCTGCTTGGTCACTGCATGAAAAGAGAGTGGGATTGCCTAGAGGTGAGAGCAATAGACAAAAGTCTTGGCTATAGCATTGGTTGAAGTGTTACTACTATGACTAACAGATCCAAGAAGTGACCCATATTATTTGCACAGTTCCCCTCTCCAGGCACAAGTAATGTGGGAACATGTTTCTGCACTTGGGTGCCCAATACTTTAAACCCCATTCCTTGCCCAACACAGAGCTGATTATTATAGCCCTATTTAGCATAGGTTTGCTATAGAAAATCATGCTCTCTTGTGCCTCAGTTTACCAAAAGCAACTCTTCAGTGGGAACCTCTAAAATTATTGCATACAGCACTCCCATTGTCAATCACAGTCTAGTGTATTCCTGCACATTAACTGCTCTTCACACTCCCCTGTGCCCAGAAATCCCAAGAACAACCATGGGTTTTCCCAAATGCCACAGGAGGATGTGTAGGCACAGAGATACCTTCTCAACAACAGCCGGGCAGATGTTCATTCCAATACCTTTCAGGTCCTGGATGCTGCACTGGCACAAAAAGGAAACATATACCATTTTAATTTATCATATTGGTATGTGCTTCAGTGCTAACATATACCAATATGATAAATAACCTCATAACATGAGGCTCTGAGCTCAGGTTGCTGGTGTCACCAAGTGCTCCTGCTGAAGAGCATCTGCTTTTCCATACCCTTAAACAGGAGGCAAGCATCAGTCAAGTTAGGAATGGGGAAACATAAAACTCATTTCTGTAAATTACTCCAGAGAAGAATAGCTTGTGTAAAGCTGAATGTTCAGATAGAAGGTGCTGTTATAGGAATGCAAAGTATTATTGAAAAGGTATAATTGTTTCGGCATGGGGATTGAGGACACCAAGTTGAGTTTCTCCCTGCCTAAATGTTGTAAACAGCCCTCTGGCTTTTAGCAGGGATAGCTTCTGGGTTCTAAATCTCTTAAAACATTAACTGCTTCTGTTGTTACAGGGTGATTTATATGAAGGTTAGCTCCCTCATTGGTCTCTCATGATGATTAAAGACTAAAGTAATGACCAATAACTCTGGAACTAAGGCTTAAATATCACTCCCTGGGAACTGAAGACAGCAAAATGTGGCTGAGAGCACCTACATGAATATAGAAGTGTCATTCTAATGAAGATGAGGCAGTCGCAGCCAGGCAGTGATTAGTACATGATAAGTGGAGGGATTAGGGTGGAGGCCAGAGCAGAGCATGTGCCAATTAGCTTAAAAAGAGGTTGAAAAAGTCTTGAGCTGCAATCTCTAGTTCTGTAAGTACATCTAAGTGTTGGCTAAGAAGAAATAACTGAGGTTGCATTGGAGCTACAATTACTTTTTTTCCCAGAGTCACTCAAGACCAGCTAATACAGTTCACCTTTGATAGGATGTTTAATCAGCACAAAACCCATCTGATAACCTACATGAGAGGTTTTCCTACAATTTAGGCAAAGTATAGCTATCTTACTGTCTTGCAGCCTTCCAGATAGTAAGAGTCATTACTAAGCAGCTGATAAGGAGGAGTAAGATGGGTCCTGGAGTCTCTACTTGGTCAAAGATTTGCAAGATATCATAGAAGTGTCCTTGCTTGTGCTCCTAAATGGACTGCAAACTTCCATTATGCTCTGTATATGAAGGTCTAATGTCTCCCCTCCTGGGCTTCAATACTTCACTTCTAGTGTTTTCTGAGCCCAGTATTTCTGACAGGAGAAATCCTACAGCTTCTTGAGTGCTTCTCCCCATTCTCCTTCCATCTGTGCCCAACAACCAGACCAGGACACTCATCGGAAGAAACCTCTGACCAGCACCCAGCCTTTTGGGCTGCCCAAATGTTTTCTAGCAGAGCAGAGAAGCTGCGTTTACTTAGATTTATAAGGCATTAAGGACAGCTCTAGGCACCTTTGCTATCTATTAAATGCACAAATCAGAAGGAGTAGAGCAGCCTCTGCAGTGTGGAAGTGGCTCAATCAGCAGCCCAGGGGCATGGTGACATGGGGAGGGAAGAAGAAGAACCAGATGAAAACTCATCTTGCTGAAAGGCAAATATCAGAATTAATAACCTTCCCCTGCTGCAGCCAATCAATAGTTCACTCCTCAAAGACATCACCTGACATTATTCAGCTTCTCTTTCAAGCTATTCAGTGAATTCCTGGCTTCTGCCTGACTCTTTAACAGGAATCTCTCCATGGTTTTCAGGCTCAGAGGACTTAGCTTCATGGCAGAGATAGCTCTGGAAGATGAACTAACTCTCAACAGCACCTGCTGAAAGAGCATGTCTGCAGCCGTTATGCTTTTCTTCAGTGAGCAATCAAGCCATGCCTTTGCTCCTGCCAAAAGGCTGTACTCTGCTACGTGGAGATTTATAGCAGGGCTCAGATAAATGGAGATGAGTGCTTTTATTATCTATTTGAAACTATGCAAATGCAGAGTGTGGGTTATGAGGTGAGGGAGAAAGGCCTCATTCAGCAAGACAGAATAGCCAGTTTGGGAAGTAAATCAAATGTTGGCACTTTCCCTTGTAGATATGGTGAGGAAAGGGAAGGACCATTGCTACCTGTGAATATGGTTTTCCGGACTGACGGAAAAAAAACCCAGGGAAGTGTAATTATAGAAACGTTTTTAATGAGCAGAAGTATCATCAGGAAAAAAGAAGTCTTTAAATAAAAAGCAATGGGAAATGGTGAAACACAGTTTAAACCCACAGTTTAACCCCTCTGATTGTGATTAGAAGTTCCTATTGAAGCTAGGTAGTGAGGCTCATGCCAAAAGAAAAGGGAAAAGCAAACCAGTCAGACTCAGAATCCATACAGAAATAGATTTTTGTTCAAATTACCTGCATTACAGATCAACAGATGTCAGGCATGACCTATGCTTTCTGAAAGATAAGATGCAATTTGTTCATGTTGGAAAGCCTGAGAACTGAAAAGACTCATGCTCTCTAGCTGTTTGTCCAACACAAAGAAGTCTCCCAAAGGGAAGAATGCTGTCAAGATGACAAATCCTTCCTTTGAAGTCCAACAGCAGGTTCTATTATAGCTGTAGACTGAGAGCCCAGGCACAGGATTACTTTAAGTAACCAGGCTATGAAGGGAAAACAATTGAAAGTTTACTCCTAGGACCAAGGCTTCTACAAGTTACTCAGTGACTTCAGTCACGAGAAACCAGTACTCACATGCATGAGTGTAAGGCCCTGGCTGGATAAAAAGCAATTTAAATATAGCATTCATTGGGGTGAAGAATCTGGGGTTAGTTTAATATAAATTAATTTAATATCCATTTAAAGGGCAAGAATGCCTCTCTTCTGGCAGTTTCCCAAAAGCATCATCAGCAGAGCAGTAGCTTAAGAGAATTGCATGACAGTGCCTTAGGACATAAATAAAATGTTTAAAGATTTTAATGGAACTTAAGGCATGCAAATGAAGACTTCTGACTCTTGTTGACTTCAGTGAGTTGCTAACGCTCAGCCCTGAGACCTTGGTGTGTGATAGGATCACACCCTCCAAAGGCAAAAGCCAATAAGTAAATTGTTGGCTGAGTAGACACACTAATGATTAACTCATACTAATGTGGCTGGTAGCAAAGCTATTAGCAAAAATGCTCAAAATCTCTTAATCTGGCACATTTAAAGGGAATCCTTGGAGCCAGGCACCAAATTAATTTGCAAATTAGGAGGATTTAGCTTATAGAAATTAAATTTAGACCCACATATAATCCATCCCTCCTCCTTAAGGCAGGATTAGGTACATTTAAGCCATTCCCACCCAGTATTAGTCTACCACACTCTTAAAAATTTGGAGACTGAACACCCTCATCTTCCCAAGTTCTTTATTTTCCTCACTGTTCCTGATCTTTACTATGATTTAAGCCCTCTATTTCTTGCTCTATACACCCTGGAGTGGAAAGTAGTATATTCCGCTACTCTCTACAGCAAGAGTCATTCCTATTTTCAGACTCCTTTCCTCCAAGATGAGAAACTGGATTGGTCTACATCTTCATGACCTGATTACGGTCTACACTCAAAGATGACGCCATTGGCCTCCATTTGACCACAGTGTATTGCTCTCTGGTTCCTCACTTATTTGCTGTCCTGCTGTCCTCCTGTCCTCGTACACCAGTGCAACCATGCCTGTGCACTGCAGATTCAGATCTGGGGATCTTCCAGCACTGTAGAGCTGTTGCTCCCCACTTATGCTTCTATTGCATCTGCCCTTGCTCAACCTTAGCAAATTTCAGCAATAAGGTTGGGCAGATTTGGGCTTGGCTCTGCACTTGGCAATGAGCACTATCTGATGCCCAGTATTTGATCACTTAGCAACACATAGCAAACTGGTTTTACTGGTGCACAATCAAACCTTGTTTAACCATTTGCTATGAATTGCTGACAAAACCAATCTGTTCACACAATGAGATTCTGCTCATCACTAATTGTGTATCTCACGAGCATTGTTGAATGCTCATTCTGCTATAAACCTGTGTTTTTTCTAGCTTTTCCTTTATTCTGTTTTATTTGACCTATTTTCTATTCTTTTTTTCTCTTTTTTTTTGCATGCTTTTACCAGAAGATTTTAACCTGTGCAGGTGAGACCCTGAAAATCTTCAACTGCAAAAAAGGATTTAAGTAAAAAACAGAATCCTTTGAATATATGAAAAGGTAACATTGATTTGAAATACTGCAAAGCTTCAGAGCTAGCAGTCTGTATTTTACAAGCTAACCATGTCTCTGTAAGCAAATTTACAACCGCTTGATTTGCAGCTAAAATCAGGTTAATAAAAAACCACCCAAGGTAGAGTGAAAATTATTCTAGCAGGAAAAGATATCAGACCTTTTATATTGCCCTGTGTAGCCTACTGAATCACTGATTTAATTACCTTTGTCCAAGCTGAATTGAATCCTTATCATTATCTCAGTAACTCTTCAGGAGCAAGAGAATAAACAACCTTTATTAACACATGTCATTTTTATAGACTCTGAGGACCCAGTACTAATAGTCTGTCTCACTGTTGATACTTCCAGGCCACCACAACTTCTCTTGAGCTGTACTGTATATACACTAACAGCCCTGTTCTGCTTTAGTGTGCCAAAAGATGCTTGCTCTCAGAGCCCTGACATGTGACATGGTGGGTCAACTGGGTCCCCTGAACTGTTGGACAAAGCCATTTTCCAGTGCTATTGGACTAGGTACATGCACTCATCCACATTGTTGGATCTCCTCTTGGTACAGTGATACCTAAATATGCCGAATCAGAATATAAGTCCATTGGGCTGGATACTGTATGGGCATCTGGGAAAAGACTGAGTCTACCCCAAACTGCCAAAAGGAAAAATTAATGTCTGTTTTGTTATAGGGAACAGACATATAGCCCAGAGCTGCTGCAGAGGGATCCTGGAACTATTGCTACCATAAACCTGCCCTTTCAAGTGTTCCCTTCCCTCTCTGATCTACTGTATCTTTGCCCTCTGTATGCAGCTCACACCACTTACTAAGAGAGTTGCTCCTAGAAAGAGAAGAGTGATGGTTCTCCACCATGTCATGAACTTTGGTGAGACTCAGACTATTACAAGCAAGGATAGATCCTGAGCACCACTGCTGACTTCACTTTGGTTGTTGGTTATATACTCACTAACTTGGCAATGCGGGGCAGAGATTTCTGACTGACTCCAGGAAGCATCATCCAACACAATTTATCACCTTGGGGTTAGCACTGATGCAGCCAACCACTGGCTGTGTAAATGAGGTAGTGCCACCAAGGAATTAATTTTCCTATATGAATTATTGGTATAAAAAGAATCACTGATGAGGAGGAGATGAGAACCACAAGCACAGTGACAGCTCCTCTCTTGTACCCCAAGGGTGCCATGTCTGCATGCTCAGCTCTCACACTGCTGTTTCTGCAATGAAAGCATAACCCTGGATTATCATTTGCCAGCAGCTGTCTTATATGGATATGCTTGGCTTGATCATTTGTACAGTCAGTCTAAGAATAGCTTCCTCTCTAACATCTGATTTCTCTTAAAGGATAAAAATAAAACAATCACAGCCTGGATATAAAAGAGCAAACTGCTGAACACTGCACTGCATGCATCTATGTTTAATGAAGGAAAATGTCACTTTACGAGGGGCACGAGTTATTTGTGTCAACCATATTTGGCCTGGAGATCTGTATCTAAGCTGCCATTTCTTGGTCTGACAGCTCAATGACTTCACATATTACAGAGTGCTTCACTGCACTAATCATCCCAGGCAGTTCAACTTTTGCCATGACCCCAGTGGGTTTGCAGCCCATGACTACTTTAAGTCTCCCAGACAACGCCCAGGAATGATGCAGACACCACCACAGCCAGGATCATGCCCATCACATCCAGTATCATGCCCAGATGTCTTTTTGAAGGCAGGCACACAGCTCTGGGCATGGGTTGTGCCATCTGCTTGATCTCAGTGGCAAACAACAGACCTTGGCTGGTATTAGGTTATAGCTTGAGAGTCCTGGGGCCATATCAGGTAGGCTAAGAAAGGTGCTTTGCTAAGACATTAAAAGGTCACAATGTTTCTGTTCAAGAGCAGTGTGGGCAGCCTAGTTTAGGCTTCCCAGTCTATTATTGCACTGCCAGTGGAGACAAGTAGTCACAATACTTAGCTCAGATGACTTGAATATAGGCTATAAATAGTACTTGGTCCCTTTCCTTCTCCCTTCCCTATCTGCACTATGCATTCAGCAAGTATTTTCTCATATTGAATCCTCATAGAACATCTGCAGTACATGGTACCCCTTGTAAAACAGATTTTATTTATTTTTTCCCTTTTCAGAAACAAACAAAATCTTAAAAAAAAACACAAACCAATGGAAAATGAAATGTGATCAGCATTTTATCCAGAATAATCAAACTGAAGGAGTCACTAACCAAGAAGGAAATGTTGAAATCAAAATAACTTTATATTGGGTTTTTTCGGCTAGGGTTTTTTTTTTGCCACATACAATAGAGCTGTCTCTGCTGTGCTAGACCACTTGTCTATAATATCTTAATAAGATACTAAGATATTATTATATGTCTAAAATATCTTAATATTTTTCCTCATTCAAAAATAGCATAGAGTGTGCTGAAGCCAGATATGAATTAGCATGCATGCTAAACAAGACAAGTAAAACAAAACCTTCAGCTCATTGCTGGGGGCTGCAAAAACCCAAGCATTCAAAGCAGGGGATATCAATGCGTGCTCCTGACAAAACCTGGTCCTGCAATGGACAGTATGACATGATGTCACAAGGACCAGCAGTGCAAGTCAGTGATGCAAGGCAGCCCAATATCAGGTAAAGCCCTAATACCATGAGATGGGTTTGTAAATATATCTGTCCTCAGAGTGGGGAACATGGTAGCTTGAGATATGATGCTCAAGAATTGTCAGCAGGAAGAGGTCCTAACACCTCTGATTCCTTGCCATCAATACACTTTTTGCCCCATCAGACCACAAGAAAGGCATTTTTAATCTTACCATCTCTTCACTGTGTTCAGTTCTGGGTCCCTCACTACAAGAGAGACATCGAGGTGCTGGAGCAAGTCCAGAGAAGGACAATGGAGCTGGTACAGGGTCTGGAGCACAGTGTGATGAGGAACGGTTGAGGGACCTGGGGGTTCAGTCTGGAGAAGAGAAGGCTCAGGGGGGACCTTATTGCTCTCTACAGATACCTGAAAGGAGGTTGTAGTGAGGTAGGAGTTGGTCTCTTCTCTGAAGTAACAAGTGACAGGACAAGGTGAAGCAGTCTCAAGTTATCCCAGGTGAGGTTTAGATTGGATATTAGGAAAAAAATTCATCATCAAAAAGGTTATCAAGCATTGGAACAGGCTGCAAGAGCTATTACTAAGGAGCAGTAAGACAAGTTCTGAAATCTGTACTTGGTCAGAGATATGTATGATAACACTGCATTGTCCTTGCTTTTGCGTGACATGGCCCTTGGATGGAGAATTTGCTAGAGTCCAAAGCGTCCCTAAACCTAAGTGCAGCAAATCCTACATCTACGCATTCATGATGAATTTAATTCACAAGGAGCAATTTCTGAAATGGAAGATTCAACTTGTCTTGTTAGTCTAGGAGGGTATTTACCCAGGACTCCTTCTTGTCCTCCTGAGTCCCAGTCTGAAGCCCTCGACAAGGCTCTGTTTGTCCCCCTTGAAACATGTTACTTGACAGCTGAGCTTAGCTTGATTTTGGCTGGTAATTCCTCCCCTGTTCTTTCTCTTTCTTTCTTCTTAATTATATTTGATTTTTCTTCAGAAAATAATTCTTTTATATGGTCATATTTTTATTGGAATTTTAATGAGTCACTTGGCATGACATTAATCACTGAAGATTTAAAGTGTCTTCAAATTGTATTTTCCTTCCTCTTGAATGCCAGCCACACATTTTTGTTTACAGTGAAATGTTAGTGAAAAAAAATCCTTCAGCCTATTTTCCTCAGTGCTAATTGGGGGTTTATTACTGCTTCATTTGCTTACAATTGAATCAAACAAAAGCCTCCATCCCTTTTTCATGGTGCTGCTAATTGAATTGAGTGGGTTATAATGTTATTACTGTATATACAAAAATGAACATTTCTAGAATAAATAAAAGAACATTAAAAATATGCCTCTAAGTACAGATCTAACTAGGTAGGTAACTGTGTACTTTTCTGAAGCAGATGTTACAGCTATTCTCAATACAGATACAGGCTTTAACCGTATCCTGGGCTGCATCAAAAGGAGCATGACCAGCAGGTTGAAGGAGGTGATTCTGCCCCTCTACTCTGCTCTCGTGAGACCTCACTTGGAGTATTGTGTTCAGTTCTGGTGTCCTCAACACAAAAAGCATATGGAACTGTTGGAACAAGTCCAGAGGAGGCCACGAGGATGATCAGGGGACTGGATCACCTCCCATATGAAGACAGGCTGAGAAAGTTGGGTCTGTTCAGCCTGGAGAAGAGAAGGCTGCATGGAGACCTCAGAGCAGCCTTCCAGTATCTGAAGGGGAGAGGGACTATTCATTAGGGACTGTAGTGATAGGACAATGGGTAATGGGTTCAAACTTAACCAGGGGAAGTTTAGATTGGATAAAAGGAAGAAGTTCTTTACTGTGAGGGTGCTGAGGCACTGGAATGGGTTGCCCAGGGAAGCTGTGAATGCTCCATCCCTGGCATTGTTCAAGGCCAGCTTGGACAAAGCCTTGGGTGACATGGTTTAGTGTGAGGTGTCCCTGCCCATGGCAGGGGAGTTGGAACTACATGATCTTAAGCTTCTTTCCAACCCTAACTATCCTATAATTCTATGATTCTATTCAAATAAATCTGCATAGCTTATTTCTGCACTCAGAATAACACAGGAATCAGTCAAAGGTGGTGCTGATGGTAAGGTCTAAGGATGGGGTCTTCTAGAGGACCAAGGAGGGCTGAGTGTCTATTTTTAAAAGAATTTTGTTGGGATTTTGGCACGTCATTGCCATGAATCCCAGGGAACACTGCATACCTTTATACCTGTTGGATACAGCACTGTAGTTAACATTACAGGTGGGTGATCTGAACATCTACAGAAGGGACCACAGGTTTTATTGACCAGTTCAATACTTATCATTAGTTATAAATTCAGAGTTTGTTTTGTGAAAATTCTTATTTAAAACAGCCAAAGTTTCCAAAACCCATTTGTTGTATCTCATGATCATTTGTAGTGTTTATATGAATATTATCAATGAAGGCCCACAAAACCAACTTGCTTCTTCATCTACATCAAGATTAACCATTGATGTTGATGTCCCAAGTTCCTCTCCAGAATGCGGTTCTTTGGGGAGGGTTTATATATATTTCTTTTGATCTGTAAAGTTTTTCTTTCAGCTAATGTGCTCTTATGAAGGAAAATCGTTCCAAACTCACAGGGAATTTTGTCTCATTTAATCCCTACCTACCTCTGGTGTTGATCTGATCATGTTCCATAAATATTCTAGAGCACGCATCTGACAAAAACGTCACTTCTATATGAGTGAGAAATTGTGCCCATGTTCAGCGTTCCATTTTGTGTAGCAGTTCTTGGAGTAAACTTACTTTGTTAAGAGTAAGTGCACTGCAGCTATTTCATGAACTGATGTCTACCCTCATGTAATTTCCCTTTAACTCCCAAAAATACCAAGAATGGCAAGACAAAACAAGTATATACATTTAACAGAGGAAGAACTTGAAACTTGAGGAAAAGTCAAGGGAGAAAAATAATCATGAATGGGTTGGAGAAAATGAATTGGAAATACTTATATTATTTCTTATCATACACAGATTGAAAACACCAACTGAAGTGCTCAGGCAATAGATTTAAAGCAAACAAGGGAAGAAGCTACTGTTTCAGAAAGCTCATAACCAAACTGCCAACTTATTGCTACAGGGCATACCTGTACCTAAGTGTGTTAAACTGTCCATACATATGTATGTTTACATACGTTTACAGAAAATATATTAATCTGCTAAGTACAGTAGTCTTGAGGAAGACTTTTACTCAATAAGGTTATTGACTACTAGAGGATGGAAAGATTCCCTTGGCCCATACTGTGTTTGAACTGTCCTTCTGAACTTATCTGGGGACATGAACAAGGCAGCTCTTTGCTGTGGTTTTTCTACTGTGTGCTCTCATGTAGTCTTTATCCTTAGACACAACAGCTGAAGAGAACTCTCTTGAAGTTTATTTCAGTGCAGAGGTTCTAGGTCAGTAGCTATTTCATCCTGACCTCAAAAGACTTCAAGCTCTGGTTTGTTTTTTTGGTTTGATTTTCTTTTACCTTTGAATGATGTAGCATATTTGTCAAAATGTACCTTGAATATAAATGGAAAAACATTGTGTTTAATAGACTACAAGAGGATTAGCTTCATGAGTCTGTCTGTAATTTACTATGGAGTTGCTAGCAGAGCAAATCTATTGGTGACATATTTCACTGCAACAGCAATCTACATAAAGTGCAACACAGCACATTGGATTTTTATGTACTTACCTGTAGTTGCATAAATAAACAAGAGTTATTACATGAGTGTGCTTATGTACAGTAGTTAATAGTTACTCAGGTCAGTTTTAATAATTTTGAATAGGAAGATGCTGCCTGAGTATCTTTAACAATAAAGTATGTTTAACCCAATGTTCATATATTAATCCCTTAACTTATTACTACACCTTTTTGCCTTGGGTACGTACACAAATCGTTGTTTAGTTATTGTAGGGCTGCTCATCATAAGTGCAGTGCTGCAAGCATTGAAACTTTCCTATACCTCCACTGAAACATTTTTTAAAGCAGTTCTGTGCACCTTTATTTCAGAGCATTTCTGAGAAGAAGAGCAGTTATACCCCAGAATAAAGTTTGTCATGTCCCTTAGTCCTGGTTTCATCCTGTCTGATTGTAGGCACCTAAATATCCCTGCTTAGGAAGCAACTGTGATGGGATCTCTCTGTTATCAGTGGTAAGGGCTGAAGGCAGCAGCTGGCTCAAGACTGAAAGTGTCCTGTTGTCACTCTTGACTAAAGAGTGAAGACAGAGAAAGCAGGGAGGAGTAGGTATGGGTCACCATACCCTCAAGGTTCTGTTTCTAACTATATATATTGTTTTCCCAAACCTGCTCCTGGAAGAGACTAATAGAAGACCAGACCTTACCTGAAGTAGAGAATCTTGAACCCTTCTCCAGGGTTTGGATGTGGCAGTCAGTAGCATTAATGTAAGGGCTCCTGATTTAGAGCACCACTTACTGCTCAAACAACGAGCTAACCTAATGAGAATGAGGTTTTCTGCATTAGCTTCCACTGAACCATGTAGAAATACCTTTAGTTGAGAGCTTGGATAATTAAGGAAAGACAGGACATCATTCCTCCTTTTTCCAGGCAAAGGAGTAGGATCATCTGCATGAGCAGATGTGACTGGGCAACAACTTCATTCAGCACAAGCATGAACTCTTCAAAGGGCTACCATTTGAAGTAGAGTTGTGCTATTAAAATCCCCTCTACTCCTGCAAAAGAAGAAGCAAGTAAGTGAAAAAGACCCTCAGAACACTGAAAGAATATCCATTGTGATAATGGACATAGAGAGTTATATCGACAAGGAGCAAGTCAATGAAGTTCAAACTGAAAATATAATGCAAGGTCCAATGTTTCCATTAAGTATTTCAAGTAGCTAACTAGCATGCTGTCCAGTAGTAAATTAACACAATGCCTTTTTGACATTATATATTGGGTTCAGCTATGTGTTATGAAGATGAGATGAGGGAACTGCTGAGCAAGAGCCTATGTGAACATAACAGCCCCCGTTCTGGACTTAGGTGCAGTTCATTCAGTTTAATGGCAAACCTCCTCATGACTTCAGCAGGGCTAAGATTTCATGCTGCAAACCTATTTCTCTGACCAGCCCCATGCAGCCTTGACCAGAGCACAGTCTTATCTCCAGAGCCAAGAAAGACTGAATACAGCTATGAGTAAGTGCTCAAGGGCAAAAATTTAACATGTGGTTGAAAAAATGACTCGTAGCCAGGATGGATCCATCCCAGATGCTGAGACCTTTATTGATTGGTGCTTCTGTTCACCAAAGCATTGTTTATTCCTGAGCATGACAGATCATAGAAACACAGAATCAAAGAATAGTTTGGGTTGGAAAGGACCTTAAAATCATCCAGTTGTAACCTCCTGCACGGGCCACCTCACACTAGACCATGTTGCCCAAGGCTCTATCCAACCTGGTCTTGAACACCTCCAGGGATGGAGCATTTACTGCTTCTTTGGGCAATGTGTGCCAGTGCCCCACCACTCTCACAATAAAGAACTTCCTCCTTATATCCAACCTAAACTTCCCCTATTTAAGTCTGAACCTGTTACCCCTTGTCCTATCACAACAGTCCCTAAAGAATAGTCCCTCCCCAGCATCCCTTCACATACTGGAAGCTGCTTTGAGGTCTCCACGCAGTTTCTCTTCTGCAGGCTGAACAGCCCCAACTTTCTCAGCCTTTCTCCATACAGGAGGTGCTTCAGTCCCTCGTGGCCTCCTCTGGACTTGCTCTAACAGTTTCATGCCCTTAGGCTGAGGACACCAGAACTACACACAATGCTCCAAGTGGGGTGAACTGTATTTGCGAAATATAACATGGCACATACATAGCAAAGCCTTTACATTGCTCCAGCCTGTTCTCATGTTTATAGTTTCACCCAGCAGACAAAAGATGCACAAGAAGCTTTCCTGCATTTTTCTTCCAATGGTGTGAAATTCGAGTTGCAGGAAGCCAAAGCACAGAGCTGGTGGCACAGGTGCTGCTGGCAGGAGATCTCAGGCACCAGCTGAGCCACACTTGTGGCATTGCTTTGAGAAGAAGATGCTCTCTCGTTCATCTTCACCTCCCTTTACTGAGGCTAAACCGGTTGATTCTCAAAGGCACAGAGCATCCCTGCCTCCCATTGACTTCATCTGGAATAACAACTGTGTCTCACTTCTAAGGCCAGGGAATCACTTACTTTGCCAAGCTACAAAACTAACTTTAGGCACCTGACTACAGATTCTTAGTCTCCCTCCTGATACAGGGTTAACCAATGCAACTGAAAATATCAGGCCACAACTTCCTAGTGAACTCTATTCTTTCCTATAACTCATGTAAAATTAACCTGGGCATTAATCACCCTAGTCTCACTATTAGAGAAACCCTCATAAACCCCCTCTGAACATTTATTCCAGCTCGAAGACCATAAGCTGACCTTTTGCAAAAGCCTCTGGCCTGACCAGTGCATCTGGGCACAGTGATGCGTGAATAGACTTCACAACTCGTTAAAGTTGTAAAGTAGGTATGCTTTTATTCAGTGCTGAGGTGCATGGGGGTAGCTCCTCCAAAGTATGCACACTTCAGGGTTGTTCTCCCTTTACATTTATTCTCTTAAGGTTTACACATGCATTAGGGTTACCTCGATACACCTATACATATTTATTATCTATCCCCACTTCATATTATGAGTTATAAGGTCCTTTGCTCCTGCACAGTGCCCCTTCTGGTCATGGGCAGGGGTCTCAGGATGAAGTAAATGAGTCTTCCTCTTGTGGGTAGGGGTCTTCAAGATGAAGTAAATGAGTCTTCCTCTTCTTAAACTTTTCACCTTTTAATCTTCGTACATGTTCTTAGGGTTTGGTCGGTACCCAGTCTGCTTCTCCCCCACTTATCAGTAGAACCAAACATCTGCTTTTGTCCCTTACCAGTAGAGCTAAGCATCTGCTTTTGTCCCTTATCAGTAGAACTAAGCATCTGCTTCTCCCCCTCATCAGTAGTCAATGCCTTGGCATGTTAGGTACTTAGGACAGACAATCCTTTTGTTTAAGCAAAGGAATTCCTTTAATCCCCTTGTACAATTACTCTGTATTACCCCCCTGTACTTTGGTTACCCCTCTATCAACAGTTCCTGCCCCAGTTATATATATTTGGTGTGACCTGGATTAAATCGCAGTGAACAGACATGCCTTTGTCAGCTAACTTGATTCTTACCTGGAAATGTCTGTATAAGAATGCACTGTTTATTCAGACATCAGGATCTGCTTGGCACTATGGGGCACTCCTTATATTTTATCTTACTGTTGTAACTCATAGCAGAAACCCATAGCCTTGTGAGCTCCCAGGTACCAGACACCTGCACATAGACAGCTATCTCCATTTCTTTAATCATGCAGTTGCCAGATAATAGTTGCTGTGATGCACTGTGAACAGTATATGAGGTTCAATATGATCTCATCAAGTCTCTCTTACTTCCAGAAAAGTAATCCCCACCCCTCCAAGACCAAACTGAAGTTGCCATTAGTGTAATCAAAACTGTAACCAACAGCTCCTTGCAGCCTAGGGCCTTGACACATTAAGCAACACAAAGCAGATAGATTAGGTGCTATGTTTAAATAAAAGAAGCTATAATTGAATAGAAGAAAATCATTAGTAGCCAAGGCAACTAATTGTGAGAGAACTTCTTGCTCATAACAAATACCAAAATAAGCTAAAGAAGAGACAAATAAAAAAAATCAAAGAAAAAAAATAAAACAACCACAAAGTACATTTTAGTGAAAAATACTCTTTTAATAGTACCCAAATCATCACATTTAAAACTATGCACAGAAACACAAGCAAACCTAAGGGCATATGGACAGCCACACTGTTCATGACCACAGCCCAGCCAGCAGTGGCAGGACAGACAGACCACAGGGGCTGTGTGTCCAGCTCATTGCCTGCACAGCATTGTTACAGCTCCCACCACTTCCCCAGTGTGGGGAGTTTATCCCCACATTGATCCTTTTCAGCTTAAGGATTTCCTTTCCTTTCCTTTCCTTCTTTCCTTTCCTTTCCTTTCCTTTCCTTTCCTTTCCTTTCCTTTCCTTTCCTTTCCTTTCCTTTCCTTTCCTTTCCTTTCCTTTCCTTTCCTTTCCTTTCCTTTCCTTTCCTTTCCTTTCCTTTCCTTTCCTTTCCTTTCCTTTCCTTTCCTTTCCTTTCCTTTCCTTTCCTTTCCTTTCCTTTCCTTTCCCTTCCTTTCCTTTCCTCTTTCCTTCCCTCCCCTTCCCTTCCCTATCCTTTCATTCCAGGAAGTTCTGCATATCTCCCATCATTCCATGAAGAATCTTTTCCCCTTGCTTTCACTCCATCACCCACGATCCTCACCCGATGGCCCCTGTTCTCATGTGACAAGACACGATGAGTCAACCCCTCTGTTACATACTCCTCATAACAAATTCCCTGCACCTTTATACTTTCAAACCACTCACAGAGAATGTGTGTGTGAATAGGATTAACACATGGCTGATGCAAAGGAGGTTATAGTACATCTTGCACACAGAGACGTGAAACAATCATCAGTTGCTCACTGCCCTGAGGAAGATACACGCATGATATGTCAGCTCTGAATCAGACTAAAATGCCAAATGACTCTGTGATGGGAGGGATGGTTTGCACCTCTGAAGGGTCCTCCTTCTGGGCAATAACATCCCAATGGGGTAACACACAATAAGTAGAGTGAGGTGAAGGCTTGTGGTGTGTTCAGAAACTCAGGGACCTACTGCCAAACTTGCTGCTCATTGCTGTGTCCCTTTTGGCTCCCAGGTTTCTTGGGTTCAAGTGGAAATAACTCCCAAAGGTCCTGCATCAAGGAGACAGGAACCATATTCCATGTGGTATTAGGCAAATGCTTATTTCTGTTGCTTTAATCCCAGTCCCACATGTACCCAAGGACAACATTACCAATATCAAACAGGAACAGAACCTCTACAAACTCTGTTCTTCACTTCCTTCATAGGTCACTTGCCTTGGTCTTTTTTCTTCCCCTCAACAGTGTGAAAACTTTGCTGCTGCCCAAGAGGGGGATCTGATATGAAATAATTATGAGCAATGTGAATGCCTGAAGTAATCTCATGGTTTTATGTCTTAAAATATCTGCTCCCAAGCCCAGAAACAACCACAGCTGAGAGTACAAGGCTTCCTCAAAAGCAAAAATAACACAGGGAAATGTCATCTCTGTTTGTAACCATCAGAAAGGGCTTAAGTTTTCTGTGGGAAAAGGGGTAGGAAACCTCAGTTTACTGAACTCATGTTGACTACCATTTACAGCTTAAAAGAACATTGCTTTGTGAGGTATTATTGGCCTCATTTGATTCCAGCTTTCACCGATCTCATGCCATGTGTTTGCCTTCTCACGGCCACAACAGACTGCTGGTTACCAGCCCAGTCTCACCTTTTTCCCATCAGCAGGAACTCTTATTGTCTGATTCTTTCTTTTATATCTTACTTTTTCTCCTTAAAATCTATATCTAGAAATTCAGATCCAAAGGTGAACCTGAAACACACAAACCACACTTGAAGCAAGTGTGCTTCTACATTTAGCAACAAACACTTCTGTTTTGCTGCTGCGGAGTCTTTTTAAAGAGCTGCACCTTCAAACAGGTCTTCCAAGAGCTACTGTGCTAGAAAAGATTGAGGGTGTGCATCTACAATTCAGTGTTGTTAAGCTCTTCAGCTTGTAGCTAGAGCCAGAGCAGGGGGACATCTGCATGGTTAGCTCAGTTTCTTTTCTTCCTAGAAATTGAAGAGAAGGAACACAAGGTGAAAAATTAATGCCAGAGCTAAAAAAAGACCCCAGCATCTTCCTGTAATGTCATTCTCACTCTCTTACCCATATATACTTGTTCAAACAAGCACTGGGACACATTGCATGTCCATTGCCACGACTGATTGCTTAACACACATCAAAGTCTTTTTTTTTCCCCCAGATAGATGTATCCATATCCAGTATAGCAATATAGTGTGGAGACCTCATAACAGCCTTCCGGTATCTGAAGGCGGATTCTGAGGATGCTGGGGGGAGATTCTTCATTAGGGACTGTAGAGACAGGACAAGGGGTAACAGGCTCAAACTGAAACAGGGGAAGTTTAGACTGGATATAAGGAAGATGTTCTTTACTGGAAGGGTAATATCTGTAAGGAATGGGTTGCCCAGGGAAGTTGTGAATGCTCCATCCCTGGTGGTGTTCAAGGCCAGATTGGACAGAGCCTTGAGTGACATGGTTTAGTGTGAGGTGTCCCTGCCCATGGCGGGGGGGTTGTAACTGGATGATATTAAGACCCTTTCCAACCCTAACTATTCTGTGATTCTATAATGGTGTTTAATTGCATTGTGCTTACCTAAATCTGATCCTGACATGTCTACCATTAAGACCAGACCTTATGTCCACTCCTGATTAATATCACTGGTAATCCTAAATGAGCATAACCAAACCCTCTCAGGAAAGGCTATAGATGTTAGAAGCTGCATCCAGCTCTGGGGCACCCAAGATAAGAAGTGTATGGACACACTGGAGTGAGTCCAGAGGAGCCCACAACGATGATCAGAGGGCTGAAGCATCTTATGAAGATAGGTTGAGAGGGCTTGGGTTGTTCAGCTTTGAAAAAAGAGTGCTCCAGGAAGACCTTAGAGCAGCTCCCAGTACCTATAGGGGCTGACAAGAAAACTGAAGAGGGGCTTTTTAGGAAAGCATGAAGTGATAGGACAATGGGTAATGACTGTAAACTGAAAGAGAATAGATTTAGACTAGATCTTAGGCAGAAGTTCTTCCCTGTGAGGGTGCTGAGGCACTGGCACAGGGTGCCCAGAGAAGCTGTGGCTGCTTCATCCCTGACAGTGTTCAAGACCAGGCTGGACACAGGGGCTTGGAGCAAGCTGGTCTAGTGGAAGGTGCCCCTGCCCATGGCAGGGTTTGGAACTGGATGAGCTTTAAGGTCCCTTCCAACCCAAACCATTCTATGATTTTATTATCATTGTTAGTTAAAAGCTGGTTACAGAGAACAAAAATAGATAGTTTCAAGCAAACATTCTCTGAGATTTCTCTTTAAGATAGATATTTGTTCTTCAAATATCACCTACATTTTCTGTTTTCTTATTTTATTCTGCCATATGAGATCACCATTTTCATTCCTCTTTCCCTTCTCACCCCAAAGGCGGCTGGATTTGAGCAGAATAAAGACATTTGTACATGTTTCACATCACAATGAAGTGTGATCTTTGACCAAGATGCAACTGATGCCAACGAGACTTTTGTCTGGGTAAGGATTCATTGGCATCCCAGGATTTGGTTTACAGCTTGCAAGGCATTCCAGGGACTTTGCAGGAGAGAAGCACTGCAACCACAAAGCCAGAGTTACTGGCTCAAACATCCCTTTCTCAAGAAAAAGTCTTTCTCTGGAGTAAGAGCTTTGGGAAGATTTCAGGATTCTCTGTCTCACTTCTAGTTTTTGCCATAGTTAAAGTAAGGAACTTACCATTGATGACTGCAGAGAGATCAGCACTGCTGCTACAGCAGCATAGGACTTTCAGGATGTTATGAGTATTAAGTTGCCAGGAACCACCTTCTCCCATCACGAGAGTGGCACACTTGGGGAGACAGATGCCGGCAAACCACCCCCGTCATTCCAATATCCCAGCCCATTTCCAGCTGCTCATCAGAGGTGATGGATCATCCCACTGGCAATGGACAATGGGGGAAAGCTGCATAGTACTTGCTTTAAAGAAGTTCTGTTAGCACCTAGGTGCTTTTCATTTTCCCATCCTGAGATTTAAGTCAATGTGTAGAGAAGGCAGGGAGGAATTTCCCTGTTGTCATATGGATGATTTGTGGCTCTTTCCTCTTAAAAGCTAGACTTGACCCCTAAACCAGAGAGAATATTAATCTTAATGAGCAAATGCTCTAAGCTGTCTTGTCCTGTTGTTCAAAGATAGGAATTCACTAGTATTAGCAAAGGCAGTAACATCTGCAGAAGTGGGTGGAAGGGAAGTGCTTGGGTACACAGATAATTATTGGGATTGTTACATGATAGATGAGGTTATTTTCTCAGTTCTGTGCATGCAGCTCATAATGACTCTACACCCATGAAGTGATGTGACATTAAGTAGCTGCAAGTAAAAGGAAAACCATTGACTCCCATCACCAGAAGATTCAATGACCTTTTCACTCCAGAGAGGAAAATAAGGGGTTATTTATTTAACTTTAATTCCTTTTTTCCATGGCCTGTAAAAAGATAAGGATCAAGACCTACAATTCCTGGTTATGAGGTAAAGTAAGTGCTGGATAGGATTTAGGAACCTACACACCTTTGTAATTCCAGTGTTGCTCTTCACATCAGTCCATACACGCTTTAATTACAAGGAAGGGTTTTATCTTTCTTCAAGTGATTTGACAAGAATATAAAATGTTTTAATTGATTTGGGGCTAAATGGAAGGACAGACGTATACAGTGTTGTCCAAATCCATAAAAAAAAGAGGGAAAAACTGGGAGATATTTTTTCCTCATCATACATCAGCATTTTGAGGTCATTGTCCTTGACTTTGTTAAAATACTTTTTATCTTCTGTTACCTTACTTTTATGCTTGGAATGAGGCCATACTTCTGAAATTCATGTAGATAAAGTTATTGAGTATATTCAATGTGAGTGGAGAGCATAATAGCAAACTATAAAAACAGAAGGCCTGTTTATATGAGTTATGTTGTTGCTCTCATCCTGGAGGATACTACCAGCTCTAGAGTGTATTACACTGCTGAATGTACTTGGGCTCTCTCAAGGTTATAGAGTGCTTGTTCTCCTCTACCTTGTGTTACTGCTCTGTTGAGCAAACTGGCAAGATGCAGACTGGATTGTTGGTTTGTGAAATAGGTAGGAAATTGGATGCATTCCGAGTGTGGTGATCAGTGGTTTTTACTCAGACTGGCAGCCTGTCACTAGTGAGGTCCTCCAGAGCTGAGTACTTTGCCCCACACTGCACAGCATCTCCATAAATGACCTCACGGTGGAATTGAAAGCACCCTCACCAAGTTTGTTGATGGCACCAAGCTGAGTGGTGAAGAAAACTCATCAGAAAGCAGACCCAGAGAGAACTGGACAGGCTGGAAGTGTGGGCAAGCAAGAACCATATGAAGTTTAACTAAGACAAGTGCAAAGTCCTGTAACTGGGATGACATAATTAAAGAGCCCAGTGCAGGCTGGGACTTGTGTGGCAGGGGAACAGCTTTGCTTAAAGGAATCTGGAGATCCTGATGGACTACAAGATGAAGAGGGGTCAGCAGTGCACTGCTGCAGCAACAAAGGCAAATTGGATCCTGGGCTGCTTCCATGAGGCATTGCAAGCAGAGACAGAGATGTGATGAACCCACTGTATGCAGCACTTGCCAGGCCACAGCTGGAGTACTGTGTCCAGTTCTGGTCCCTACAACTCAAAAAAGATGCAGACAAATGGAGAGGGTACAAAGAAAGGCCACAACATCATCAAAATGCTGGACAACCTGCCCTGTTAGGAAAGACTGAAGAAGTTAGGTCTTTTCTACTTGGAAAACAGAAGGCTCAGGGGGGGACTTCATCACAGTATTCCAGTACTTAAAGGGTGTCTACAAAGAAGATGGACTCTCTCTTCACAAGAAGCCACATAGAGAAAACAAGTTGCATGAGGAGAGATTTCATCTCAGTATAAGAAATATCTTTTACAGTGACAATAATCATTCAGTGGAACAACTTCTCCAGGGATGTGGAGTATCCATCACTGGAGTTTTTCAAGAGGTGGCTGGGTAGGCTGCTAGATAATGTCATCTTGCCTCCCTTTCCCATAAAAGATTGGACCAGGTAATCTTTTGAGATTCCTTCCAGCCTGGGCTAGTCTATGATTCTGTGTTCTATAATTCTTTGAAATTCAGCAAGAGAATAGAGTCTAGCATGTTAATAACAACATTCATCAGTTTCACAGAAAATTAACATGTGTTGCACCAGGTGCCACAATCAGCTTCAACTCTTATACAGTGGTTTTCATCTCCAGGTCATTAGTGCTTTAGAAACTGCTTTAGAACACCAAACAATCCTTGTTTCATCAGAACTTCCATGTGTTCTTGACTAAGAACCCCTGCACCCTCTTGCCACTTTTCCCATTTACATTGTATCATTTTGACTAGGAACCAGTTACATATAATACATATAGATTTAATATAATTAATAGAGTAACAATTAATTAATATACTAATTCTATTGATTAATAATTAATAGATTTAATACATACAGATTTAATATTGCCAAGAGATCAGGTTGCTGGCACTGGAATAAAAATAACCAGAAACCTCATGAGACTTTCAGAACATCACTTCTCCCCTGTTTCTCTCTAAGCCTAGCAGACCTTGCCTGGTACTCTGGTACTCTATATTGCAGTTGCATCCATTCTACCTTCACCTAGGTTTTCCAGATGCTTTTGTAATACAGTCTATAGTATCATAGTATCACTTGATCACCTTTCTTGTACTCAGAACAGCTTTGAATGCTTCCCCAGTTTATGCAGATCCTCCCTTGCCCTTATACACTAGTGGCAAGAGTTGATTCACTGTCTTATCAAAGGGCATTCATCCATTCAGCACAATGGGGGTGCCTCAGCATAACCAGCTGCGCAATGCGTGCTGCTATATACATTATCTAATAGAAGACAACTTGCCAGCTGGCGGCTACTAATGTCTAACCTGGGACTCGAAAACATTATCCATATATTTCACACAGATATTACTGCAATTCTCCATGGGTCTGTTTGCTGATGTTGTCCACAGCTATACCAGTTTACAGCTTCTGGGAAGCATTGTCATCTTACCTTGTAAATCAAAAACATTTCCCAGTTATTCCTGGAGAGAAACCTTTCAGATTTGAAAAGCTTTCATGGGTTTCTTGCTGTAAGAGGACACAGGGTGTCATTGTTTAATGCACCAGGATGGATTAGGGATACTGGTGCAGTTTCAGCTTTGCAAAGGTGCAATTGTCACTGCAGCTTGGTGACTTTCGCCCTTTTGAACAGACCACAGAAAGAAGAGAGACGGCTCATCTAGGATTTATTGTGGTTTGGATCTGCTTTTGCACACAGTAAAAGAAAGAGAGATTTATGTCACATTCAGCATTATCTCTTGCCTCTTAAGGTCCAGAAGAACAAGTGGTTTATGTTTTCTCCCACTGGTATTGCTTAGGAATAACTCCCTGAAATTTAACAGAGATCAGAGATATATTTGAAGGTTAAACTTATTACACACTCAGTTAGAATGTCCTTGAATGTAAAGTTCACAACATATTTTTCATTAGGTCCCCACCAGGACACCCGTAAGTGCAAAACTGCTTCATCTACTTAGGAAATGAAGCCCTTGGAACTAGCTAAAGGCCAGATATAAGGATTTTAGCTAGGAATACTCATATGATTGAAATTCCTGCCCTGTTTATATTCAGATATGAATAAATCATAAATTTCTTCACAAAATAAAGCCTAAATGGAAGCACAATCTGCTTTTTTAAATCCATGGGCATCTTTTCAGATCAGTGGAAAATCTGCCTACAGAAAAGTTTGCCTGAAACCTGAATGGCTCAAAAGCTCTTACTTGCTATGCATCTCATGCACAGAATTGCCTTCTACTGAGAAGTACAAGGAGCACAGACTGTATCTGTTTTTAAATCGTTTGATATCCCTTGCACTGTTCAAGATTTTATGACATGTCCTTTTGCTCTGGTAATGATTTGTTGTTCTATTGTGTTTCGTTAAGCTATTATTTGTAAAGTGTTTTGTAATGCATTGCATGAAAGCAGCTATATAAGCACTTTTATGGGCTGTGATGACAATTCAGGTGTCAACAGTCAAGGATTAATGATGCTAATTATTCAATGAAATTGTTCCTTTCTTTAAGTCCTTTGTTTAGAGGGAGGGGTGAATTCAAATGAGTGAGCGGATGTTGTGTGTAATAGGTGTCAGCATTTCTGCTGTTGGAAGATACAAATGTAGATCAAAAAACATGAAAAACAACTCCAAAATATTATATATTTGAATGTGGCTGCTATATGTCTTGTAAATTAATCAATAAAACAGGACTGTACAAGCTACAGAGCAAAACGAGTAACTCATCAAATAATCCATTGGACAAATATGGAAAAAAAAGGCAAAAAGTACATTCTTTATCATCTTCACCACCAAGTCTAACCTACAGCTGAAGTGGACCGTACTATTGTATAATTTGCAATAGGAAGCACATGTCTACTGAATCCACTTCTGTTCACAGCAAGCTGATGGAATATGTGTTAGCCCTGTGAATAAAAGCAACCTACTATGAAGGATTTTAACTCCACCCTATCCCAAACCAGTAAAATAATGCAGATTTCTTCAAACGTTTAAATAATGTGGATTTAGGATTCCAGTGTGTGGCATTTTGTGTTAGAAACCAGGAGTATTAATTTCTTTTTCCCTTCTTTTCATCCTGGAATGAATTGTGCATGTATTGTTTCTTACTTGAGAAAGTAAGTATAGCTCCCACGCTGAACCAGCCACCTTGTTTGTGTTCCCTTTCCTGTACAGTGTGTTAACCCATGGTGATTTCTTTTAAGGCAGGGGAATCATGGAATCATAGAATGGTTTGGGTTGGAAAGGAACTTAAGATCATCTAGTTCCAACTGCCTGTCATGGGCAGGGACACCACACACTAAACCAAGACTCATCCAACCTGGAATCCACTTCCTTGGAATCCCCTCTATGCCAGGATAAAAGATAACAAACTTCCAGTTGCAAGAGTTTTACCTTGCCCCATTGAGATCCTCTGCAGAAGGGAAGTGTTTGCTCAGAAGGCCCTAGTTGTACTAACTGCTGTACCATGTCCCATACCACCTCTAGGATTAGGTGGAGAAAACAAGAAACCATCTCTCTGTCAAAACACAAACTGCAGATCTTAAGGTGCTTTCCAATCCCAACTATTCTATGATTCTATGATTCAGAAAGCTAAAAGCTAAAGCGCCTTCTCCTTCTGGCTTTTTTTTTTGTTATTTGTGTTAATGAAATCTGGGGAGATAAACTGGGGAGGTAAGGACAAACTTCTACATTAGCCTGATTTCACTCAGTTTTCCTCTCTCCCATTAGGCTCCTTATGCAGTGTCTGATACACTTGGAGATTTTTCTTCACTGGTAACTGCAGCTAGGAGCATCAGCCTGCTAAAACCATCAATCTTCTTTTACATAAAAGAGATGCGCATGTTTCCATACAGCCTGCTTACAGTTTTGCCTGTTGTTTACCTCCTGCTTCCTAAGCATGCATAAGAGCATCTGTATTTCACTGCTGTCATGGGAATGATTTATTCACAATGCTGCAATGACTAAATCCTAGACAAAACACAAAAACTTGCAGAGCTGACAAATCCAGCAAGAACATAAAACAAAACTCCTGATTCCTTTCTGCAGACTTCAGATGGGAAAAGAGGATGCTGCTTCATAAGGTAACTGGTTTAACCTCTGCCTCTGTGAACTTACATGTTTCTTGCCTCCTACTAGGGCAGAAAAAAATATAGTTGAGCTAAGGGACATATATAGGTCTGAAATTGATGGTTAATTGAGAGCCCTGCCCTCCTCAGCAGCTTGTGTACAACTTGGATATCTCTTAAGCATTGGTGTTCTTTGGAAACCAAGGCAAGTCATATCTTGTGACTGCAGGGCATGGGCCTAAGCATGACCTGGTTACTAATGCAACCAGATAATTATTCCCTGATGGTTGGTGTGTATTCATTATAATGTGTATCTAATGCAAATTATTCATTTTAATTGTGTTCTCTCCTCCCTACGCACATTTAACTTCCATTGACAGGGACATCAGAATAGACTCCCTCTGCTTTCACTTATTAGCAAGTGTTACAAGTATTATTCTGGTTATTGGGGAAGGCTTTGGGTGCTCTGTGATGATGTGCCTGACTCATCCCTTATTGTAGCAAGTAGGGAGGGTTATTTTCACAATGTTAATGTGAAAAAGCATGTGGAAAATGTAATGCTTCAAAGAGGTGCCTTCTGTGGAAAGTCATTGCTAATTAGGTGGTACGTGGGTGTCATCTGGGTCCCTGCAAACTATAGGTCATGCTAATATTTGAATCCTCTGAAGATTTTAGTGTAATTAGGGGGAAATAATTAGTGTTTCACCTTTCATTAGGAAATTATGATTAACTATGAAATAACTCTTTTTAATGATTCTAAGGTTTTCTAGAATTGCAAAGTTCCTTGCTGCTTTCAGAGCTGTGTGCTTAATGACAACCAGAAGGCATGTGGAAGTCTTATTGGCTGTCACAAAGGGTCTCCATCTCTCTGATCCAGACAGTTAGTATCATCACCTCTTTAACCTGAAAGACTGTCTTTACCCACTTAAGATCTGGATCATGTTGTGCCAAGTTCCGCATCTCCATACAGACATGGTGCCTTCTAACCTAGACAAAAACTGTGAAGGAAATCAGAAGGATGAACTATCTTGTATAGAGTTAGTTCACATAATAGAGCAGACTCGGGACTACAGGACTGAAGCTATCAATCAGGCTGACACAATTGCTTCTCCTGGCCAGAAATGTAAAGAGTATCTTTCTTCCCATGGGTTTTAAAGAGAAGAATGTCAGAATGTCACTCCTTTTCTTGCCAATTGTCATGGGTTGAGCAGTAGCAGTCATTTTTTCTCCTTCTTGTAGCTGGTGAAGTGCTGTGTTTTGACTTCTGGGCTGGGTACAGTTGCTTGATAGTGAGCATGTTTTGAGGGTGTTTTTGTTCAAGGCCTTTTCTGAGCACGTGCTCTGCCGGGGAGGAGGGGAGGCCGGGAGGAAGGAGAGACAGGACACCTGACCCAGGCTAGCCAATGAGGTATTCCATACCATAGCACGTGATGCCCAGGATGCAACTGGGAGAGAGAGAGCTGGAGGGGTGGAGCTCTGGAAAAAGATGGAGGAGGGAGCACGCAGTGCTTGGCCAGGCAGGGTGGAGTGAGTTATGGGTCAGTGGCTGGTGGGGTGTTGTATTCTTTTTGCTTGTTATTGGCTTTATCATCATTATTTGTAGTAGTAATGGCAGTAGTGACTTGTGTTGTGCCTTAGCAATTAAACCATTCTTATCTCAACCCGTGGGGGCTACATTCTTTGGATTTTCCTTCCTAACTCTCTGGGAGTTGGGGAACTTGGTTTAAACCACGACACCAATGGAGATACCCAGAGTTGGTGAGTACAATATGAGACAGGGATGTGAGTAAGCTCTAAACCAAATAACTGAAGCACTAATTACAGACTAGTCATAGCACAATCTCCCTGAGACTCTAGAGACATGTTGCGCTAAGCTCCTTGTTGCTATTTAATTAAGTGCCATTTCAGGGATGTGTCCAAGAACTGCAGTCACACTTTTGATTGGCATGAAGTCTTTCTCATAACATGAAGCATTTCTCCTCTTGCTATTGATCAGTTATGTGCAATATGAACCAGCCTCTGCAGAGATGTTCTCTGAGCCTGCTACTCTGTTGCAACAGTATCTCTTCCCATGCTTGTGTTATGGTCATTGCACTCTTGTGGTCAACTGCAGAATTCATGTCTGGAATTAAAATTCCCGAAATTTGGTAGGTTTTCTGTTCCTGTAGAAAGAGTACAGAATAAGATCATTTTCACAGCAGAAAAAAAAAATCTTATTTTTTTGCCCTCCACCTAAATAGAAAGAAGTTTAACTCCCAAGAACACACATCAAGCCATGCAAGGGGCCTACCCAAGATCCAGACAAGAAACCATGACTCTCTCTGATAGTCCCTTAGAATATCAATTCCATTAGAGCCACAGGACCAAATCTCCCCACATCTTAAACAGGATTCCTATAACACACCTGGAATCATATCCAGGGTAAGGATATCCTCCTGGAGCTCCAAAGCATTGCTGTGCTGCTGGGAAGTATGCATTGTGGACCTATATAGCAGCCCCTTGCATCCTAAGGGGATAGAGAATGTTGTCTTCTGATTCTGTGTGTAAAGCTGACAGACAGAGGTATAATTATCCCAAGTTAGAATGTGAAATGTTAGATTAGATTGTTCTGCAAGGAAACTATACTGCCCTGTCCATTCTGCATCATGGCTTTCCTCTTCTTGGCTACAGGTAGAGCAAGTATATAATCCTCAAGTGTTAACATTTTTATTAGCCTGGTTCCCAAAAGCCTTTGATGAAATGGTATCAAGTAGCACAGGATCAGAATTTTTGATTCCCTGATGTCTTCCCTGCTTTTTGGCTATAAGATCGCCTCTCAGGAGCACTCCAACACACTTTACTCTGTGACATTTCAGCTGGTGCCAACCAGCAGAACCAGACATGCCTTGAATCACAGTGGGGGACCTGCAGCCATCTCCTGTCCAATTCTCTCTGTAGGTACCATGGACCATATGTTGTCCCTGGCAGGTACATCCAGCAACACTAAACATAGGAGCTGGCAGCACTCTGCCTGCTCTCACTGAAACACCATAGATATCAGAGGTGTTGCCAGCCATTGACAAGCAGGAGATTAGGCAAGGAGCCATCTGTCCATGCATCCTTTCTGCCATTGCTGTTGCTGATGCCCAGCAAGTTCCCCCAGTCCTGCAGAACAAATTGAGTTTGGCCTCATGTAAAAACCTGGTGCTGAAAGGGAAACGTGACAAGAAGGCTGTAACTTCGACCTTTAAGAAAGAGGTATGCATGGGAGAGGAATAAGGGAGGCGAAGAACAGCATGACCACCTACCTTGCTGGAACAAAGCAGTGTGTCGCCATATGTGCATGCTTCAGAACTTCAGGGATACTGTGTTTGGAAGAGAGGAGACATCTTCATCTAACAGACTAATAATAGTGGTGCAAATAAAGGCAATGGTTTAATTACATTAAAAACTCAGCAGAGAAGGTAAATGACAGCTTCTGCCATCCCATCTAGTTTAGACATGATGCTGCCTAAAACACATGCATCATTAGACATCACAGCTATGTGAACACACATCATGTGTATGACACATGATGCTGTGGGAAGTGGGAAGTTTGTGGGTTATGCTGGGAAGCAGCAGGTAGTTCCCATACACTAAATTCCCCTTGAATATAAATACATGCAAGCAAATTGTTGTCCCAGCAGCCTGAAACCCTGTGTTTAATAACAGCTTGATGAAGCAACTTCAGATAGTGAGACTTGAAACAAAGCAAGAGTTTCAAAGGGGTGAGCACCACTGAAAGAAGAGTAGAAGAGCAAAATTTGTCTGCTCCATGGTGGCAAGACAAACCAAACCATCCCAAATGCCAGAGAAGTAGCCAGTGACTAGAGGCACCCAACGTGGCTACAGCTCCATGGAGCGTGCTTTCAGAATCCATCTTCTTTATCTCTGCTTAAAGCTTCTGTAAGTTTATGAGGAAACCTCTGAGCCATATGGGAGCAAAAGTGGGATACTGGGACCAAGCTGGTTGTAGTTATTGCCCAGGGACACTAGATGGAGAAACGCCTTTGGGGATAGAGAGTAGGTGAGGGGCTGTGTCACCAGTCTTACAGGAAAAAAACAAAGTACCCTCAGCTCACTGTTATTGATGCTATTGGCGTTAAGTTTTGCTTAAAAGCTTTCTGGTTTTGGATCCCATTACAGCTCTATACAGGCCATTAGTTAATTAAGTTACACCACCAGAGTCTGTCAAAGCTTGGATATGTTGTTACTTACTGCCAGCTCTCCCAGGCTCCCAATCCCCTCCCTCCCCTTCACCCCTCACCACTGTCAGTTGGAAAATACAGTAAAAAACAAGTCCCTGAGTGCATCAAAATGGTTTTATCCTTGAGGAGGTTGAGCCAACACAGCTTCCCTGTGCTAAGGACATAAAACCACTGAGGAGCCTGCAGCTTTCAGATTCCAAAAGCATTATCAGAAGGCATCATATTCTTTTTGTCCACACAAGCATGCCTCTGCCTCCACCATGATGCACTTCCTAGGAGTAGGAATTCACCTGTAAGAAGTGAATATGCTCCTCAATATGGAGCCACCAAGCCATCAGTGCCTTGTAGAAGAAGACATTGTACATTCTCCAAGACACATAGAGGAAGACATCAATTCACGGAGCCAAAAAAATTGCTACCCCTGCCTGTTTGCCCCAACTTGTGCGCCAACACCAATGGTTTCTGCTGAGAAACAGTCTCCTGGGGTGCTCATAGTTGTAACTTCTTGCTTGAGCCCTGGGGTGTCTGAACTAGCAGAGCCCACAATAACTCCAAAGATGGAAATAATTGACCCATGTTAACAGTCTCTGCACCTAATGAACAGAGCATTTGAGCACAGTGCCATACTAATATGGTTCCCAAGACCTTTATCATATCTGTGTTCAACATTGTACTGTGTGGCTGCACGACCTGGCTCTATACTGATCATACTGCCCAGCCCTATAGCATTTTTATGGCCCTAGCTTCCTTATTGCTGATGCCACAAACTGCGTTATGTTACTGATTCTCCCACTGACAGCCTGTTAATTAAAAACTGAAAATTAAAGTGTGAAAGAATTATTTTTATGAACAGGTATATATATGTAAAACATGCAGAGGGTAATGGAGGTCTCTGAAAACACTCAAAAGAAGGGACTTAAATTATTCAGATGTACTTGTTGCTATGTGGGAAAGTGTGACAGGCTGAAGGTTCAAGGCTTGGACAAAGAAATCAGGACTGATTATCACCATGAACTGCACTCAAACAGGGTTTCTTTCTGGGAAGTCTGCTGGAGAGAGTTATGAATATTAAAACAGTCTTAGAACAAGACCAAGTTGCTTTAAGCAAATAGCATACAGAGAAGCAGGTTGCTTTAAGCAAGTTAATACAGAGAAGACTGGAGTCAATGCAAATGATGAATCTTGTGCCTGACATAGGCAAAATTTTGCTTTTGGCGTCAAAGGCTTAAGGGTGATCACAACATCCTTCCAATTCTTAAATAAGTCTCTTCTGCCTAGTAATGCTAAAGCATAGAGCCTTATTCAAGACGAAGAGTGCAGACTCATCCAGCCCATGCCAAAGTTCAGTAAGCAGACCTGGTACGATCTCTGCTACTTTTGGAAGACAAGCCTTTAAATAGAAAAGATGAGGGTTGTTAAGAACAAAGTAGAGAGGGAAGTCATAGAGATGTTCACCTTTTTCTTGACAGCTGGAGACTCTACAAGCCTGGAACACAGCTGATAAAACTGGTAAACCTGAAGGTGCTGTGCTTTTTTCTTAGCAGGGGGTTGTTTAGTTCTTCAGTAGAAAGGAAATGATAGTCATCACCAGGTGATCCCGGTTGCATTTTACTCAGTGCAAAAGCAGAACCCAAAGGCTATTCAGCAAAGGGAAGAAGCAAACTACTTTTGACAAGTGACAATGAGTTGTATTCAGAGTGCTTCATATCAGAACATGTAACGATCCAGGAATTTGCTTCTTACATTTTCTAAGAGTATATTTTTAGCCTCACTGACTAAATTAGCTACCTTTTCTCCTTTCTTCATGTCTTTTCTGCAAGCCATCAACAGCAAGGATGCAGAATAGTCCTTTATCAGATGCAATTCGGGGTCTTTGTCATCAAACACAATCTAAGGTGTGGAGGCTTTGTCAGATAACTGACTTTATGAACTCATGACGCTAGTAACTGTGGCTGTAGTGCTGTTCCCCCTAAGGCTGAAAAAATCCTCTGTGTGGGTGAGTTGGAGCAGGAGGAGAGAGTTGAGAATGTTGAGAGGCTCAGCTGAAATTTGTTTGTTTTTCTCAGAGCCAATAAGTTTTTTATTATCAGACATTGGGACTATGTAAAGCAAACTGAATTACAGACATGTCAATGGAAAGGGTGTGAACTCAACTGAAAACACAAAGGGAATGAGGTGAAAGTTAAAAATGGCAATAGGGACTCTAAATCTATCTGCATTAAAAAACAGTGGATGCTAGGATTTGTGTTATCCGAGTGCTATGTTCAAACCCTCCCTGCTATAACTGTACAAAGCTGATTAGACCTAATTCACTGTTGCCTCGCCTTTCTCAATGTCAACTTGCTAGTACAGAGTCCCTCAAACAACCTGATTTTTCTCCAAAAGAGGTTTAATTCCATCAGCATAAGAAGATGGTGTTGTCAATGAATTTGCTGGAGATGCGCTCGATCCCACTATATCATTGATCATGATATTAAACAGTACTGGTGCCAATATGGACCCCTGAGGGACATCACTTGTCACTGATGTCCATCCGGATATTGATCTGTTGACCACTACCCTCAGGATGTGACCAGCTAATCGATTTCTCATCTGGCTATCAGTCCATCCATCAAATCCATCTCTCTCCAAGTTAGAAACAAAGATGTTATAGGGGACTGTGTCAAAGGCCTTACAGAAGTCCACATAGATGACATACGTAGCTCTTCCCTTGTCTGCTAATGTAGATATTCCATCATAGAAAGACACTATGTTGATCAGACAGGACTTGTCCTTGGTGAAGCCATGCTTACTGTCTCATATCACATCCCTGCCCTCCATATGCCTTAACATAGCTTTAGAAGGATCTGTTCCATGATCTTCCCAGGCACAGAGGTGAGGTTCACAGGTCAGTCCTCTTTTCTACCTTTTTAAAAATGAGTGCAGTTTCCCTTTTCCTAGTCGCTGGAGACTTCACCTGACTTCCATGACTTTCTAATATCCTGGAGAGTGACTTGGTAACTACATCATCCAAGTCCCTCAGGGCTCTGGAATGAATCTTGTAAGGTCCCATAGTCTTATGTATATTTACGTTCCTCAGGCAATCACAACCCTGGCAATGGAAAGTGGGATGAGTGCTCATCTCAAGACAAATCTCAGCCCTTGATCAATAAGCATCATCCAAACTGCCAAATCATTAGTGACCAGCCCTACAAATGGACACAAGCACCTGAATTTCCACTGGGATGATGAAATTTAGTACCTAAACAGACTTGCAAATGCTGACTCAGGTGCCTCCTGCTATCTCTAAATGTTGAATATGTTCCCATAGGACCCTGAAAATCCTGAACCATTGACCGTGAAGCTAAGAACAGCCATTGCTGTGTTCATAGTTAACTGAGCTAATGCTACATTGTGTTTACAGTATTAGGGACAAGTAAAAGAGTTTGGAAGTGACTCTTTAATAAAGATCTAGTACTTGCAGTGCTTTAAACAGTTTCTTCTTTATGAAACTACTGAGCCTTACCATGGTCCTGCTAGTCAGAAAATAGGGTCAAAACGCATAAGGTCATGTAGTCTATCTCCCTGCCTGAACACAGCATAAGCACTGTATGAAATACAATCAGACTCACTTGCAAGAAGGAAAATGTGAAAAGCAAACACTAAAACTCTGAAACGCGAGGGCTTAAAACTAGGTACTGCATTCAACGTGTATCATACTGCTGCCAGAGTTCGGTGGTACGCAATGTCAGCTCAGGACTTGTAGCATCTTCTCTGTGGAGATGAAGTGCTTGGACAAAATAGCCCTTGGCCTGGGCTCATGGTGAGGAGCTGGAGCCCTAAGTGTGGGGTTTTCACCTTCGAGGGTAGGGGTTACCAGCTGAAATGCCAATAGGAAAAGGTTAGGCACTAAGCAGGAGTGCTTCATCAAGATATTTGTCTTCCAGTGCAGAGCACTGGAAACATGTCAGGAAAAAGGCAAATGGATGGAATTAAGCCCGAAGGACTAAACTTGTAGGATGAGAAATTAGAATCAGAAGCACTAAAGTCCTAGTACCACAGACAGCAATTTGTTCCCAGCAGCTTTTGAGCTATTGAGGACCACTGATTATCCAGCAAAAGTATTTCCTCTTCTTATTAGTTTGGCCCCATTTATACTAACCTGAGTACAATCAATCAGGTTCATGGCACCACCAAAACACTGAAGCTGCAGACATGATGAGACCAATCCACATAACCACAACAATGACCACAGCAGGTCAGGCCCACTTCTGGGGCATGGTTCACTGTTGTCCCTGTATGAGAAGGGCAAAGACCTTGTGGATCAGTCTGGGATCATTTCTGCTGCCCCTCCACAGGAAGGATAAACGTATTTCTGGTCCTATGAGGTGGTGGCAGGATTCATTCATGAATGAATCACTGTGATAGAACAGACTGAAATGAAGAAGACTTAACTTCTGTTTCCCACTCTGCCAGGAATCAACTCAATCTCTGTGTGCCTATTTCTCTTCCCAATTTTTGACAACTTCAAATGTTAACCTTCTGGAGCAGAAGCTGTTTTTCAGGACAGTGCCACTAGTGCAATATGCAACTCACCAGCTCCCAGTATGCCCGTTTTCCTTCCTTCAAGGAACTGCATCTCTCTCCCAGTACATCCCCATTTTTTGTCCTGATGCCACCCTTCAGCTGTGCCAGTACAGCAAAGGGGAATGATGGTATCAAGCCCATGAGCACCTTTATACTCAGCATGCAAAACCCCTCTCTATGAGATGGGTTTTCTCAGGCTAGTGTGCAGAGTCTGACTGCTCTCAGTGTGCTCTGATGCGGCCCCAGCCAGCCTGACCCCAAATGCTCGCTAAATAAGCACCAAGTGGCCTATTTTGCATTGCCTGTAACATCCCAAAACAGTGTCTGACTTCTCAATTAGTCTGAGAAGGCACTGTAAACTTGAAATCCTAACTGATGGACTGTGAAATCTGTATCAAGTTGTCACCCAGAGCACACTCTCCCTGTTCTGCACTGAGCTATAAATAGACTTTCATTATTAGGAAGCAGACAAAGGCAGCCTGGAAGATGTTCCAAGATGACACTACTCCTAGCTTACTGATTTCTTGTTTTCACCTTGATATAGGAGTGAAGATGAGGACAAGCAGGAAAGGGCTGTTAAACAGCAAGAGAACTGAAAGCACTTCTTCCCCTAACCAGGATAATTTCTGAGTTTTGGTTTGGGTTTTGCTTGGTTGAATGGGGGTTTTATTTAAACATTCTCTCCCCTGGAGCTAAGAGGCTCAGAATACATTACCCAGTGCAACAGAATGCATTACACCCACCTTCTCTGCTAGGTCGTCTGTTTAAGCTCCTGGAGTCTGACTATCAACTCTCAAACAGTGTAGTCATTAGATACCTAATGTTTTCTCTCTCCCTCTTTTATATTTGTTATATATTAAAAAAATGAATAAAAACGAGTAAAAAGGGAGTTGGTCTTTGTTTTAACCATTTGAACGACTTATGGAAGCCAACAGCTTAGAAAAGATGAAAGGGACTTAAATTTTCTGTGAGGAGGCAAATCATGACATGTCAATGTCCTTTACAAACTCTGCCTTTACAAAGGATGAGCTTGTCCATGCAAAAACAAATCCACAAGAAAAGTGTCTGATCACAGTCATTGATGAAACACAGAAGCTGTGACCTTGAGGCATACACCTGAACATTTGTGTCCTTTGGCCGCATCACACAGACATCCATGGAACACATTTTTTAATGGTTCTATCATCCTTTAACAACAAAGAAACTCACATTAGGAGCTGAGATGAGCAAAATGGTTAAGTTTTCCTGTTCATTCATACTCTGAGTCTAAATGCTCTGCTCTTCCCATGCACTGGTCCCATGACATATAGCAGCTATGTCTCTGACTGGTTCCTTGGCATTTACAGCAAGGTCAATAAAACAAGACATTGTCTGGCCATTACTTGTACAGTCGGAGTTCATTCCTCAACCAACAGCATTGAAACGGCTTGGCATACCACCCAGGAGGATTTAGGTCTGGGTTGAATAGCAGATGAGGTTTTGCAATAGCTGGTAGCGCTCATGTGCCCTGCAAGCTGCTCTTTTGTATCTCAACTTCTTTGAAAATGAAGCAAACCCCCAAATGCCCATAGCTCATGCATGCTGTGTCTGTGTGTCTGAGGGTTTTGTTCCATTCATGTTTCTATTCTTCCTACAGCAGATAAGTTCACATGTTTCCAGCCTCCCTTTTGAGCCCCACTGGGCATTTCTTCCCCATGACAGTTTTCAACTCCACAGTTATTGCTGAGCTACTTAAATGGTTTGTGAAGCTTTACTGGAGATACATTGGTTCTTTGGGAAAGGGAAGGAGTGGAGTATTTTCAACCCAAACCGCTGCAACCTACCTCTGTAAAATTATTCAGGTTCTAAAAGTTTTGGTTTCAGTAATTCCATCTAATGCATGGCCTATAAATAATAGCGTAACTAAAGCAAAGGGACAATACTTTGCAGCCTGGGAGCAGGAAGGTACATTTTGGACACTGAGGGGGTTGGAAAGATAATGTTGGGTACTAGAGCCCCAGCCTTGCACAGGCTTGGAACAGCAGCTTTGAGAGAAATAACCTGTCCAGTCATCTTCATGAAGTGTTACCTGAATGTTTAATAAGCATAGAGTTAACTCCTTGATTCTTCCTGTCTGAGTGAGGCAAGAGTCACCTATCTGTGGGTGACAACTTCTGTAGGGTGCTTCAGTGAGTAGTGCAGGGAAATGCAGCTAAGAAGCTACACACTTATTTAAATGTTCCACACAAAACCTAAGCTCGAAGACCATAACAAAACCCAGCAGTAAACCATCTAAATCCATGTGTCATATTTGCTTGTTTTGTGGTTGGAATGAGGACTGCAGATGGAGATTTTCCTATATCATTATTCCTGCTTTCCCACAGGTGATAAAAACAGATTTCCCAAATTCTCAAGGTGTACAAAACCACAATAATAATAATTTTCATTTACCTAACCCTTTTTAGAAAACCTCAAGTCTAATTACAGTTCATATGATGCAAAGACACTTTGGAACTCCATAGTGCAAACTCACTGACTAATGAAATTAATATCAGAACAATAAGGAATATTACCAGAATAACAAATGCTCCTGAGTCTTAATAACAGCTAAAAAAAAAAAAAAAGAAAGCAGATACTAGATATTTTAAATCTATTAAGTGCTTCTGCTTTGTGTATTGACACAGGTAATGAGTTCTATGGAAAGAACGCTACACTTGAAAGCCTTTAACACTAAAAGCTTAATTTAGTGTACAATGAATAATACAGGGAGCCCATTCATGGGTCGATCAGAATGGGATGAGAGAGCACCACAGAAGCAGACAGATCATGTTAATAGGAAGCCTGAAGCTTATTTAAAAATCTATACTGTAGTTAAAATTAGAAGGCAAATTGGAACTTGGCATTCTGCTGCTCAGGAAATGGGTAATGGGATACTAAAACCTTACACTTCTCTCTGTCTGATCCTAGTTAGAACAGGACAAAGGCGATGACAGTCACAATGTTGTGTACCACAGGGAGCCATTAAAGAAAATGATAACATAAAGAAATCAGCACTTTCCACCTATTCTCACAGCATGCTATGTACTCTATTCCTTTATTATACTAAATGTAGAAAAATATGGGTCAAAATATAGAAACAGACATTGTTATTACCTTCTTCATGACTAATCCAAGGGTAGGATAAATGTGACTTCTGGTCCTTTTCTTTAGGTGTGAATTCACACTCAAATACCATTCTACCCTCTGTGGCCAGTGGTATCAACTCAGTCAGATAAACCATAGAGTCTTTACAATTAAATAACTTTTGGCTGGGCATGATGATATCATAGAATCATAGAAGGACTAGGATTTGGGTTGGAAGTGACATTACAGATCATTCAGGTCCAAACCCCCTACCATAGGAAACCTTGTACTAGACCAAATCGCTCAAAGCCCTCTCTAGGGATGGGGCATCCACAACTTCTCTGGGCAGTCTGTTCCAGTGTCTCACCACCCCCACAATGAAGAATTTCTTCATAATACCTAATCTAAATCTCCCCTCTGTCAGGTTAAAGCCATTCCTCTTGTCCTGTCACTACATGTCCTTGAAAATCCATCTCCAGTATTCTTGTAGGCACCTTTAGGCACTGGGAGCTGCTCTGACGTTTCCCTGGAGCTTTCTCTTCTCCAGCCTGAGCAACCCCATCTCCCTCAGCATGTCTTCATAGGAGAGGTGCTCCAGCCCACCAACATGCCTATAGTTCTATTGATGACAAAGAAAGGTCTCGGGTGTTTTTTGTCTCTTTCCAAGAGGAAAACTACCGTTACCTCAAAGTTCATCCTTATACTTAGGTAACATTTATCTGGACAGATCCTGAAAGCAAAGGTGAGAGAAGAAGAAACCTGTCTGTTTGAAGGATGATGTCTCTGAGATAGGGCAAAGCTACCTGCCAGGGACAAATACCTCACTTCACTGTCATGCTCCTCACGATCATCTATTCAGGCTTTATGGCCCTAGTTCAGGGTCACCCATTTCATGCTAGACAAGTTATGTCGCTACTAGAACCACAAGCTGGGAAGCAGAAAGATAGGAAAAGACTGAAAAACTCAAAGTGTAGAGCAAATGTAAGGGAGACAGCTGTCCATGTCGAGCCATAAACGGACCAAAGCAGCTCAGTGACTTCTTCCTCTGATAGCAAACTGATATAACAACCTGATGAATGAGCCCACAGGAAGAGTTCTGAAGCAGCAGACATCAGGTGCATTTACATCCTCTAGGAAAAGGTACTTGGAGATCCTAGAAAACACCCTTGGAGATCATTTTAGAAATAAACCACCAATGATTCTTAGGATAATTGTTTCCCAAAGTCACAAGAACAAGGCAGAGTTGTTAAATAACTTCTTGCTATTTTAAAACATATAAAAAGTATTAAAAGAACTATATTAAAATGTGTGTTCTGAGCAGTGCTTCATGCAAACATAATGATTAAGATAAAAAAATTATAGGCTTAATTGAAGAAATAGTCACAAATTTTTTTACCACCGTTTAATTCCCCCTTTTTTTTTATTATTAAAGACCTGCATCCCTGGCTGACAGTTTAATTATTAAGGTAATGTGATGGATAAAGGGCCTTGATCTCTAGTGCCTCCCACTTACCAAATGCTTGCAAATGCATCTGCAAAAATACCACAGTTCTTCAAAGTGAAGACAATAATTCCCTTGTTGTTCAGTGTCCTTAACACTGATTATATGAACTTTTAAAGGAAAATCACTTTTTCACCACTAAGGGTAACTGAGGGAAGTCAGAGACAGATGAGGCTTCAGACCACTGAAAGACTGTAAGCTACCAGTCTTGAGCTGCTCTGGAGCATCCACTAAACTTCTTTATGTCATTGGGATGAATTAAGGGCATCACAAAAATATTTTAGGAATATTGTATGTAGGTCTACAGTGCCTACAAAAGCTCTTTGTTCCAAATCAACTTTTAAAACTGTTTGAATTTTAAAACATTACAAAATAAGAAAAATCAATAGATGTGAGAGTCTAGAAAAAACACATAATCAATAGAGTCAAAACTGCATAATCACTAGACTACATCTGAACAGAGGCAGAAAAACTTGAGTACTACGACAACAAAGTTTACTGCAGATATGACATTACATGCACTCATAAACATTGCAAAACACTGCAGAATGGTCTTCTGATGACAGCAGAGAAACTGGTGAACTAAATTCTGTGCCAATAAATACAAAGTACTGTATGGTAGGACATGAAAGAAAATCATCAAACAAAACTTATCTGTACCTACATCACAATAGACTCTAGCTTTTAAAATATACCTCCAGAAAAAGATGTTGATTTGACATATACAGAAATGTCAATGCAATGTCAGCAGGAGACCAGTAGTCAAAGAGAGTTAGGGGTTATTAGTAAAAGACTAGACAAGAAGCCAGAGCATCTCCTTCCAGTCCAGCGGTATGCCATTAGTGTTGCAAATGCAGCATGTGCATTTCTGGTTATCCCTTCTAAGAAAAGTACAGAGAACTTGAAAGGCAACAGTGAATGATATGAGAGGGGATCAAAGGTAAAGAACAGCTCTAATCAACACAGGGTCTTTAGCCTCAAAAAGGAAGAGATGTGGAAAGGCTGTAACAGAATTTGGCACAGTATGGAGTCATTACACAAGAACTAGTGAGTACCAGATGAAATGATCAGCCAGAAGATTTACACAAAGAAGTGCTTGTTCACGCAGTGCATAATTAAAACATGGAATTCATTGCAGGAAGATGTTCTGGAAGTTATAAATAGGTTCAAAAAGCAATTAGGCTCTGCATGGAAGAAAAGGCTATCAGGGGCTGTTAAGCTCAAAGCAGAAATAAAACCTGCAGCACAGGAAAATCTCAAGCTGGAGTCTGCCTAAAGGTGGGAGATTATGCCACAGAAATGGGGTAATATCAGTATATGCCTGTTTTGATATTCTTTCCTTAGGCATCTTCTATGCCAATGGATAGATACAGGCTACCGAGCTAAAAGGACCGTCATCTGACACAGTATGACTCTTTGATGTCTTAACTCCAAACTTGGAGCCTCAAATATATCTTCATATGAGGTGTTGCCTCAAGAAACACCTGTTTCAGGCTCCCAGTACAGCTGAGTCAATCAGAACTGAGACTTATATGCATTCAGATAGAAGCAAACCAGAGTCTGCTTGCAGACAGGCAGTGTGGACACCAATCTTGATGTTGCTCTTTCCTCCCTGGTCTTTCCAGACCTCTTAAACTATAAAAATCATTAGATTTAAAAGCAGAAATCACAAAGAAATTGTGTAGGAACCTATACCTTTACATATTCTGCCACTGAGAAGAACTATCCCACCTTAACAAAGAGTAGGATGAGCAAGAAAAGTAGAATATGCCTCTACAAGGGAGACAGCTTGTTTTGGAAAGACAGAAAGGAGAGTGTTTTGTTTTCCACCAAGAACATGTGTATTTTCCATGAAGTTCAGAAGTGATGCATGTTTGCTGCTGTTTCCACACAAGTGTGACAAAGAACAATGGAAAAACATGGGTCCTCTATAGACCTTGGGCACCTGAAGGGTAGGTTGTGGTGTCACTAAGGAACATCAAGTGGCCAAATATACATTGGGAGAGCATGGTGGTTTTAAGCTATTTATAAAGTCCTTGAAATGAATCAGGGATGTATCAAATGGTATAGGAACTTATAAGGAAAAAAAAGTTTTGGATTTGGTTCTGTCTAATAGAGAGGAACTGGTGAAGTATCTGAAAAGGAAAAGAGGTAAAAGGATTGTAAAACTTACTGACAGGTAAAAGGACTGTGAATCACTATTCTAAGAAAGAAGGAGTCAGAGAAAAAAGTAAGGATAATGGACTTCCCAAAAAAAATAAAAATAGTAGATTTCAGTAGATCCAGGGAACTCATATATAGGGGGTTTTGTGAAAGTAATTTAGGGTGTATAAAAAAGGGCAGAAAAGCTGGCAGTTACAGAAAAAGAGTGTATTAAAGGCATAGTAGCAGCCTATCTTGATACAGGCAAAGGACAGAGAGCACAGTGAGAAGCCATTATGGCTGCATCAGGAGCTGTTTAAGGGCCTGAAAGTAAACTAAGAAAAAAAAAAGACACAAAAGGTAAAAAAGGGCATCATTAAGGACAAGGTATAAAAACCTCAGGAAGGGTTTGGGATAAAATAAGTTACAGGTGAAAAGGAACATTAATAGAGATAAGAAATGCCTTTATAAGTACATTAAAGGTAGGAAAAAACATAAGAATGTAACAGCCCATTACTTTACAGAGAAAGAGAACAAATAGCACATAAATCAGAAAAGACTGAAGAATTCAGTACTATCTTTGCTGAAGACTACACTAAATAATTATGAACAGCTACTTAAGGAAGTTAATTTCAAGAAGACAAGTTCAAATAGAAAATTAATAGGTTAAAGAATATGTAGATAAGATAACACTATTCAACTTTATAAGGTAAAATGGAATTCACCAGAGGATTTTGAGGGAGTTCACAAAATAATATGGGAACCATTTGCAGTTACCTCTGAGGACTTAGGGAAGACATGAAGGATGCCAGAGGACGGAAGCAGAGACAAAAGAGCACAGAAAGAAAGGAGGACCCAAAATCATGAGGCCGACCAGCCTCATCTTTATCCCTAGAGTGCCTCTGAAAGGAATTATGGAGCAATTTATAGGCACCATGATGAAAAACAGGTGATAGAAAGAGTCAATATGGATTTGCAAACAATATAATCATGTCAGATCAACCCAATTTCCTCCCTGACAAGCTAGGACAAGATTTGGGTGAAAAGGCAGTGGTGGATATGATTTAAGCTGACTTCATTGAGGCTTTCCTGCATTCTCACATAACACCCTATGAGCAGATGAGAGGAATGTGGTATAAAAGGTATTTCTAAAATGAGTGCTCATCCTTACAAACATGTTTCCATACTCAGGATGCTGTTTTCTCTGCCCCAAGAATACTGAATATTCAAATTGTGTTTAGCTAGACTACCTTAGCTATTCTGGGGAAACACAGCAGGGCAAAAAGCTGCCATGCATTAACAGCTTCACAAGAACAGGTCTATACAGCCCTTTCCCCATTGATAAATGTGAGGCAGCTGGAAGTGCTTCCATTAAAGAGTGGCAATCGATCTTGCCTTGAATGAGAACCTAAAACCCCAACCTACCTTGTCCATGCCTCTGTATATAGGAAGTGGCCATTGCTTTGGTGAAGTTAATGAGTGGTGTCCATGAATAAAAACCTTTTTCTTTGATGAACTCTGTGCACAGAGAGAAGTTTAGATTACAGACATTTCTTGGATTTAGGTAAATCCAGCATTTCAACCATTAATTGGAGCTTGCTATCAACATGAGGTCATTAAACGAGTCCTGTGAGGGTCTTTCATGCATATAGCTCTTTCAATATTATCTTTAATACCTTAAATAGTATTGAAAAGGCCCATAAAACCTGTTGATGAAGTCAAGCTGAGAGGCACTGCAGAGGATCCACAGAGGACAGGATCAGCAACCAAGATAATCTTGACATATTGAAGAGTTGCTCTGATAAAACCAAAATCAATAAATAAGTGCTCTGCTTAGGAAGGAGATTTCCAATCCAAAAATGGGAAATAACTAGCTAGGCAGTAATACTGCAGAAAAGAAATCAAGGTGAGAGCTGACCACTAAGTAGAACTCAACAATATGCTGCTGCTGCAGAAAAGGCACATTTCATTCCTGACTGTATTAACATATGGAAGACGCAGGAGGTAATTAAAATTATTCTCCTTTATCTTGGTGGTGAAACCCCAGCTGGAGTATTGTGTCTAGTATTCGGCATCCCACGAAGATGTGAGAAAGATTGGAGAGAGTCCAGAGGATAACAGCAAGGATAGCAGGTTTTAAAATGGCATGTGGGGAAACTGGCTTTGTTTTGTTCAGGAAAGGATGATATAAGGAGGGATATATCAGTGGTCTTCCAACCCATATAAACTCTGTTTATGAAAAAGGCCTATGGGGAAATAAATTTGCAGAATAGGCAGTTCACATTAAACTGTTAGAGGATGCTAATGAAGAAGGGCAGCAGAAAGACCTCAGATAATTTGAAGAGCTCCTCCAACAGAGCTTTTAAAGAGCAGATATTTATCACTGAAGGGATAAAGATATGCTTATTCCTACCCTGTTCAGGAATACATACCCTTCCAGCCCTGCACAGATCCTTTCCCTTCCTTGTCCCTCATGTCTGAAAAATCTCTGCATCTGGGAGGAAGCCCAGTAAATGGAAACAGAGAACTCAGGAAAATCTCATTTGGTTGGATACAATGAAAGTCGGGAAGGAGCTGTGGTACATTCAAATGGTGGCTGCAGGATGGATTCAGAGGAAACAAAAGCATTCTTTCTGAATCAAGCAGTGGATAGCCAATATTTAAACATCCATGTCGTCAGCATCCTCTGCTGGCTCACTCTGGATAGCTGCCTGCTGAGCACAGAGATGACAGACCCTTTTTCACCCACCATGCTGCATGCATTGGACATGTTTCTAGTCTTTTGAATAACTGTTTTGCACACAGCCTTGAGAAACTTGTTAAGAGGAAAGCAAAGAGTTAATGATGAGGCTATGAATGGGTAATTTTTGCTGCACACTGTCATGGGTTCAGCTTAAACCATGACACACATTCATCCTTTATTCCTTGAATTCCAGTCTTGGCACTTTTTTCCTACCCTGTGGCTCCTTAGTAAAAATGGTAGAAGGCAAGGAAGTTTTCACTCACAAAATGGTCAGAAAACCAAAAGAAACAGAAATAAGCATTGAAGGGATATTATAGAATCATAGAATCATAGAATAGTTAGGGTTGGAAAGGACCTCAAGATCATCTAGTTCCAACCCCCCTGCCATGGGCAGGGACACCTCACACTAAACCATATCACCTCTAAAAATGTAATTTTTATTCAGAAAGTAAAGAACTATTTACTTCTGAATGACTAATGAACATTTTCTTATGAAGTTTGTCTGTCTTTGTCACCATCACAACTGCTGCTCCTGTCATATGCCCTTATTTCACAGTTCCCCCCAAAAATTACCTACCTAAAGAGCAAGTAAAACCCATTTCCTAGTAGGTTTCAGCTTGTCAGCAGAACAACATGATTTAAATCATGTGCACGAATGGTTCTTGAAGTACTTTGAAGCTGCCCCAGTTGCTTCTTCCCAAGAATAAACCAGATGTTACCATAAGGTCTGTTTTCTCATAAACGAGAGGCAGCTTCTAACTTAAGATGCCTGCACTTGTGTCTTATCCCAGTCAATAGGTGTTACAAAGGAGCATCTCAGGGTGGAATTTAGCTTTAAATGCCTCTCTTCCCTAAAAAGTACATCTTTCACACTAGGTTGTATTTAGAAAACTAGGTGTAACCAAAGAAAAGGTACCCTGAAAAGACTTCTTCAAATAAACACTCTGCCAAAATCAAATTTCTCAGACTTTGGGACATGCTGGTTCATTCCCTTGTAGAATCAAACTTTATGAAATGATAAAAGAGTTGCATCATCTGAGAGAGCTCTCCTCCTGAGTAGGACAGTTCTTATATTGTGTTTTATTAGTCATGCAAGGAAGAGAGGACATGCCTGGTTAGAGACAGATCCAGGACTGCTGTCTAGCAGAGGTACTTTGCATTGCTGTCACTGAGTCAACACTTGTTTTTGCAGCTTCATGCTCTGTGCTGTCACTGGCTTGCTACCACTATGATTGCTCAGTTGCACCCACAAGATTGTCAGGGTGATCCCTGTTTCCCCAGGACATCTATGACCATTCAGGTTTAACTCTGGGATGGCTGCATCTGTCACGGTTGCCTTTTCTATAACGCTGAAGAGAGTCACAAGCTTACAAAAAACCCCAACAGATGAAATAACTGAGATCCACACTGCAGAGTTATGAGCTGCACTTGAATGAAACAAATGCCTTGGCAGGTGTAATGAACTCTTCAGAAAACATTGCACATTTCAAAGCAGTGTCTTAGGAAGAGTCACAATCAATGTGGAAGAAATAGGTTCAGTTCCCAGTCACAGTAAACACTGGCAGCAACAGTTCACTCAGAGAAAGCAATCAAATTCCAAACACTTGCTCAGGCAGAGTCAGGCCCCTGAGCTCACAGCAGGCAGGAAACAGAAATAAATCAGAGGAGAGGAGCTGTTTCACTCCTTATGCATCACACTGGTGTGACAACGGTGTGGAAGCTGGGAAAGTTATTGTGAATGGGGAGATGAGCACGCTGGGTTCATCAGAAAGCACAAGTCAGGGGCTCTGAAACAGAAGAAGGAACCCAATCTTGAGTTATTAATTCAGAGATAATTTTCCTTAATCAGGTAAGTAGATTCTATATTAATAAGTTGGGGTTAGCAACATTTCAGTACAATTAACTCATTGCCGTGACAGTGATTTGTGGTTCTATCCTCATTCTACAAAGTAACACACAAGCAAAAGACCAAAGAAGGCTAAAGCTTAAGGTGTCTGTAGTGGCTGGACATGCCAGGGGAGCCCAGATCCACAGCATCTGCAGCTTTGAGCCAGTGCAGTCCTGCTGGCTGCAGGTCTGAGCCAGCTCAGGCAGCAATAGCCTTTTCAGCCACACTTGGGTTAATCCATGTCCTGGATAATCCCCTCACAGGTAATTAAGAGTTGGCCACATCCTGGAAGGTAGCAGATGGATCTTCAGAGTACCTCCAATTTGCTTTCATTCAAATGTTCTGCATGGGAGATAACTGGTGTGTTAGTCGATGGTGCCTGCTGTTTGGATGAATGCACTGCATTACGCAAAAGAGGAATATGCATATATTTCTTACACAGCTGGACAACTTTCATAGGACATGATGGAGAAGCTTCAATTAATATTTAATAAGGAATAAGTCAGATCAATAGCTATGTGAGTTTTTGCTGGCACATTTACTGTTTGACAGATTAAATTTATACAGAAACTGTATTAACAAGGGCTTAAGTTTCCCCAGTGTACTGAGTCTGCTCACATCTGAGAACAAATCAGTCCTCCTCAGTCCAGATATGGTTTCAACCCATAAACCAAGGAGCAGAAATTCATCAGCAGTTTTATAAATCATCTAGACCTAAAAGAAATAGGCTTTAAAATAAGAATATGAGAGCAAACCAAAATTATTACCAAAAATACACCTAACAAAGCAAGCTGCACTCAGGTATTGACCTTTTAACATGTGTGTGCCTGCGTGAAGTTTCTCTTTGGAAATAGGAGGCTTTTTTCTTCCTCTGATCTGATTCTCAGCACTTAGGAAAGCTGCCAGCAGCTGAGGAACAGCCACGTTTCACATGCTTCCTTTGAACTTTATTTGATAGAGCCTAAACCATTATGTTATTGGATTGGATTAGGAGGAGTGCAATGCAGCATTGCATCATTACCTGAATTTAGTTGACCTCTGGGAAAATGTACTTCTGACTTCTCCATCAATCCAGCCTTGTGTTTTTATCACCGACAGGAGAGATGCTGAGGGAAGCTCCAGCACAGCATCCCAAGCCAAGCTCCTGTGCAGGATCCATCCCCTGAGAGCAAACAGCCCAAGCGCTAACCTGCTTGCGTGACTTTTGCTGCCGCTTGGCTTTGTACAAGGTGACTAGTCGCAACACAAGAGAGGGGAGCTGAATCAGGAATAACAGCCAGGCAATGCAATGTGCTGACTGGTGTGTGAAGAGGGTGGAGGGAGAGAAGGCTGTTGGGCTGTGAAACAATTTTTCAAACAGGTGAGAAGTCTTTTATCTTCTTTTTTTTCTCTTGTGTTCTCAAATAACCTCCATTTATCAGAGTATGAAAGGAACTGATTGTAAAAGAAATATCCAGTCCATATAAAGATGGGTCTGAAGCCACTGCAGGCTCTCAAAACATGCAAGGACAACTTGGGTTTACACAGCTTACAGCTTTGATCTCACAATCAAGGACGCTGGAAAGAGGTGTTGGTCCCAGCCTCTTCCATGTCACCATGTCAGTTTAGGGGCTCAGCATAAGAGAAACCTTTTGGGATATGGCTCGAAAGAGCTGAAGCAGTTGCTGGGAAAAGCTACTGTCCTTTTCCCACAGGTGTGCCTGTGCTATTGGTATCTGAATGTGAGCCATGGGGTCAACTTAGTGCTGGTCCTAAATAAAGTCTTTGTCAATCAAAGACTTTAATTGGGATAAACATGTACTTGGGATTGGTCTGGGTTCTTCTTTCAAGACAGGTTCCTTTTATTTTCCTCCTATGATCTAATTCTTTGAACTTGTTCTGTTATCACAAGATTTCTGTTTATTTAGGACAAGATCCCAGGTTTCACAGAGGAGCACGACTGGATCTAGCTGCAGTGGGCAAAGCACATACCGGGTAAAGGACTGTTCCAATGTCTCACTTTCGGAGTGCTGCAGTGCACTGGGAACACTGCGGCTGTTCCTCCGTCCCTGTAATTTCAAACGTGTCACCCCTATAAACCTCCTTAGGATGCACGACTCCAAACAGCTACAGTGCAGTTTCACAGCACCCCCAGCCCCACTGCACATTAGAGCTCACACAACCAGCTTTGATCTGAAACTGGCTCCAAATGAGCCCCATCAAAGGTGTTTTCACAATCAGACAGAAAAAGAGCCTAAAGCAATTACCCGAAAGCTCTGTAATGCTCATTTCGAATATATAAATGTGGTCAAATCTTCCTTGAAGTTTACCTGTAAAGGGTTAATTTATAACTGATCATTTAATAAGCATTCTGAAAGTAGCTTTCAAAAAGCCCATCAGCCCAATAGGTTGCCCACACTGCAGTTTTTCATAATTAAAAATGCCTATGATGCAGGTGCTAGTGTCTGTAAGGTTCTTATAGCAGCAATTAATTATTTACTAAACCTTTAGCTGTTTTTAATGAAAAATTCATAGAAAGTGTGACCATAAACAGACTAAGCCAGGAAATGCTTCAGCAGATAAAGAAAAAACCAAAATGAAAAGCATTTAATTTCAGGAAGTGCAAGTGCCTTTTCACCCACCAGATCAAGGTGCAGCATGAAAAAGGACCTTTATCTGACACCAATATATAGGATGCTGCTTGCCATCAAAGAGAAATGCACTCCACCTCTTTGACAGCATTTTCTTGCTTGAATTAGGTAACTTTGCATGCAGCAGTCAGCTCTGGACAACGTTAACAACTATTTGCAAAGCTTGTCACAAGGCAAACAACATCCCAATACTGTGCTGTGCAAGAACTTCCTCTTGCAAAGCAACTTCCCATCTTCACACAGTACTCCCAGGTATCTTGGCCTTTGCAGTGTGTGAATCTGTTTCACACTTCCATTATGATACCATATAACCATGTGATTTTTGTAACTCCCCATGTTCCCATGTGATGGGCTTAGGCGGTTGTTTTGTTTGGTAACATGTAATTCAAAGTCAACAATGAGTATCAAATGTATAGATCACCGGGTTTGGCTACCTGAGGAAAAACCTTCTTTTACCTTAAAAAGTAGGTGTGCTATCAATTCCTCTGTGTCATAACTGACAAGTAACAAGCTACTGTGAAGGATTTACTTGACTGCCTCATCAAATCTCATGAAAAAGCATCTACACCACATGGGGCATCCCCAGATGAATAAAGCAGTCGAAGGCTGTTGAAAGCATTGTAAGGCTGTTATGAGAAACAGAAAACCAAGTTGTAGGATGTATTTGCAACAGCTAATACATTTTAAAAACAACGGTAACCTCCTGGAAAATACTTTCTATACTGATAATAAGGGAAGAGGGATCTAAATTCCAGTATGATCTCAGTCCTTGACTTTGATAAGAAATGCAGAAGTTTCTCTGTCTCATGTTCCTCAAACTTTGTAAAATCAAAGCTGACCTGACAACAACCATTCATCATCTCCCAGTTTTACTCAGAAAAAGGGAAGAGAAAGGCACAGGAATCTAAAGAAAGAGGCTAGATTCAGTTTAAGGAAGGCAGTTTTTTACATTGAGGGTGGTGAAACACTGCAGCAGATTGCCCAGAGAAGCTGTGGATACCCCATCTGTGGAAGTGTTCAACACCAGGTTGGATGAGGCTTTAAGCAACTTGGTCTAGTGGAACGTGTCCCTGCCCATGATAAGGGGGATGGATCTTGGTGAATTTAAGGTTCTTTCCAACCCAAACAATTCTATGATTCTGTGCTTCTAAAAGTCTGTGGCAAACATTTTCCATTCTTCCTCCTTATGGTATGGCAAATTACTCACTGTAACCAGGTTCATGTCTCAAGTACTTCTGAGTCCTGGTACCAAACTTATTACTGAGTTTCCACCACCTTCCTCTCTGCATTGCCATGGGAACCTTCCTAGACTGACAAAGACACTGTCCTAGTTTTGTCTTGGATAGAGTTAATTTTCTTCCTAGTAGCTGATGCAGTGCTGTGTTTTGGCTTTAGTGTCAGAACAATGCTGTTAATACACCAATGTACTGTTGCTCGGTAGCATTTACTCTGATCAAGGGCTTTTCAGTCTCATGCTCTGGTGGTGAGGAGGGGTACAAGAAGCTGGGAGGAAGCGGAGACAGGAGATCTGACCCAAACCAGCCAAAGGGGTATTCCATATCACAGCACATCATGCTCAGTATAGAAACTGTGGGAAGTCACTCAGGAGGCCCAGATCACTGCTCAGGTTAGGTTGGGTATCGGTTGGAGGGTAGTGAGCAATTGTATTGTGCATCGCTTGTGTTTATTAGGGTTTTTTTCTTTCCTATTTTAATTTTGTACTTCTCTCCTTGTTATTTCCCCTAGTAGTAGTACTACTACTGTTAGTAGTAGATTTTACTTTATTATAATTATTAAACTGTTCTTATCTCAACCCATGGGTTTTACATTCTTTCAATTCTACCTCCCCATCCTGCCTGGGAAGCAAGTGGCTTTGTGATACTTAGATACTTAGATCCTTGTTGTGGGTTTAAACCACAGGTGCATCCTTTCAATCAGTGTTTATAGTGACGAAATCCCCAGCAGAAGCTGGAGGAGATGTTGGGATCATTGCAGCTATGTCATCTAATAGCTCTGTAATGACCTCTCATTGACTCATTCTCCCAAAAAGCTGGCTTTCATAACAATGGTGATAGTATATTTGATTTTCTTCAAAATGCTCATCAGTTATTGCATGTTGATATGTTTTGTGTGACCACATTTCATCGACCAGCCTAGACATGTAAATTACCTGATTTATTCTACCCTTTGTAAAGATATCCACAGTGCTCTAAATAGTTTACCCAGGCACTAGGAGGTACATCAGGCATATGAAATACCCATATTTAAAGCAGTATCCCACTATTTTGTTTCTCTTTTCCATCTGCAATCTTCATTTATGAAAAAGAATCAATAGAAAAAAAGTTGCTGGTATCCCTTCAGGTAGGGGATTGAAAAGTCTTCGTGTATTATTTTCTCTCTCTTTTTCTTAGAAGTTCTTCTTTAAAAGTGAAAGACTTCAGTTCTATCTTAAGTTCTGAAGGCAGCCCTTCACACAGACATTATTCTTATCTATGGGTGAGTAAATCTGTAATTTAACTAATTTATGCCCCAAAAGTATATAAAAGACCTCAGCCTAAGAAACCTCTATACTCACGTGGCTACATCTTCTTAAGTGTTCAGAGCTCTACTTCAAATGAAGTAGACAGAGAGCTGGAAACTAGGCTTTTCACCTTCCTTGGAGATGCTTTCCTCAGTGCATTGTATGGTTATTTGGGATAGAGCCATTTCATTTACTTCTGTTGATCCTTCTCTGCTTTGCATAGCTGAATTAAGACCTAATGAGCAAGAGAAAGTGGGAATTTCTCCCATAATACGGTAGTTTAGGCATTCACCTGGGATGTAGGACACTTTCTCCTAGTTCCTGCTCCAATGAATAATTAATTACTTCTGCTAAAATGGAACAGCTTCAATATGTGTAAATGAGAGAGACACGTCTTCATTACTGAAGAAGCTGAAGTAGCTGCTGGTGAGGGCTGTAAAAAAATGCAAGCCAGGCACATTCACAGCAGTTTGCCAAGACTCTATGCTAACCTGCCAGCTGCAATTTGGCTGGATCTTCCTTTTCTGCTTTTGTTTTGGACTTCAGTCCAAGAACTGTAACAACTGGAGGCAGGAGAACAACATCCCATCTTTAGACAAATCTCTAACAGTACAAGACTTTATTTCTTCCCTTAGTGAATATTCATTCCATGCTTTATTCTATCTCAATTCCTGTGCTTTTAGTGGTATTGTTTTTCTCTCTCTTGGAAGATTATTGTACAAGGACAGAATTAAGATAAAGTTTTTTTCATTTATACATATCTGATTGTCAGCTTCCTCCAACATTAATAGCCACTCCTCTGAGTTTCTTTTCTTTTTACTATTCTTCATCTTGAGGGCTTTTCAACCACCTCTCTCACTTCAGAGTCCATCCTTCTCACTCCCCACCAGTGGTTTCTCTTCCAAAGCCCTTGCTGGTGTCCCATCACACTTTATTCCCAATTTTTTTTTTGTGATATCTGTAATCTTGGTTCACATTTCACAGTCTGTCTCTTGGGCACGTCTTCTCTTAACAGTCTTAAATCTGTCTGGTCATCAGTGGTGGTTTGTTCAACATAACTCTCCTCAGACCTTTCTTTGGACATCCAGCCCTCTTTGAAGTTAGAAAATGTTTCTCTTTCTTTCCTGTCTGCCTAAAATCCTGCCATCTTGTGATGAGGTAACACTGGTCTCCCAGGCAGCCAGGTTGGGCTCTATGTCTCCACCAGAACAAGTTTCCTGTCCTTCTCCTCTGCATACTTTTCTAAGATTCTATGAAAATGGCTGTCTATTGACAAGGTATGCTTTGCTCTATTTCTTCTCAGACTCCCTTTTCATCTGACTCCAAAACCCTCATGACTGCCCAAACACTGCTATTTCCTCACTTCTTAAAAGCTTTCTGTACCATCTTTGCAATTTTCTCATCCTCTTCTCATTAGGAATGACAATAAAAGCAAATGGAAACTCACAGCTCTGTTTTTGACAGTCAAATGTTTGCAGAAGGACAGATAAAGCTCTTTCACAATCTGGTTCCCCTTGGAAATTCAAGATTGTCTCTCTTTCTATAGCACTGAGCAAGTCTTCAAATGCTGCTTTTTATTTCTTATCTCCCTTGTGACTTTGGCACTGACATCCCATATTCTGACTTTTTGTGCCCCTTATTCATGTAGCATCCTTATCTATACTACTTAAAATTATCTGAACAATACTTGCTCCCCTGTGCCCAAGTTCAGAAAAAAAAAAACTGAATGTTTAACACCTCTCTTGAGATTATCAAGAGTTCTCATAGAATCATAGAATGGTTTGGGTTGGAAAGGACCTGAGGTCATCCGGTTCCAACCCCCTTGCCATGGGCAGGGACACCTCACACTAAACCATATCATAGAATCATAGAATAGTTAGAGTTGGAAAGAACCTTAAGATCATCTAGTTCCAACACCCCTGCCATGGGCAGGGACACCTCACACTAAATCATATCACCCAAGGCTTTGTCCAATCTGGCCTTGAACACTACCAGGGATGGAGTATTCACCACTTCTCTGGGCACCCTGTTCCAGTGCTTCACCACTCTTACAGTAAAGAGCTTCTTCCTTATATCTAACCTGACTTTCCCGTTTCAGTTTGAACCCATCACCCCTTATCCTATTGCTACAGTCCCTGATGAAGAGTCCGTTTCCAGCATCCTTGTAGGCCACCTTCAGACACTGGAAGCTGCTCTGAGGTCTCCACGCAGCCTTTTCTTCTCCAGGCTGAACAGCCCCAACTTTCTCAGCCTGTCTCCATACTGGAAGTGCTCCAGTCCTTGATCATCCTCATAGCCTTCTCTGGACTTGCTCCCATAGCTCCAGCTCCATGTCCTTATTCTGTTGAGGACATCAGAACTGCACACAATACTCCACTGTTTGGGATTTTAATTTTTGTTATTGTTGTTGTTGTGTCTTTTATTCTATTTTTTGGTTTTCTTCTGTAGATGTTTTTGCTTCCTACTAATACTTTGCATGTCACTGGAGATGACAAATATTTAGCCATTGTTTCATGGTTTACTAAAGAAGATACTGTTTAAAATAGAAAGCAATAAAAATATGAAGAGATTTCAAAAAGATTTCTCTTTTAAATATGTATTCATGTCCACACTCCTCACCTCTACAGATTTATATAAACACTTTACATTACAAGACCAAGAGTGTTACAGAATCAAGCACTCAAAAATGAGCAAGCGTCAGAAGCGAGGGTTTCTATGTAACTATAATTTCCTACAAAATCATACAGCTTAGTTGAAGATGGAAGGTGGAAAGAACCTCTGGGGATCATCAAGTCCATCCAATCTGCTCAGGGTGGGGACAGATAGAACAGGATGTTCAGGGATGTGGTTTGAATGTCTCCAATGATTAAGATTCAACAACCTCTTTGGGAAAACTGTTTCAGTACTCAACCACTCCCACAGTAAAAAGTTTCATTCTTCTCTCCAGTTTCAGTGTTCTTCCTCCCATCCCCACCTAGTTGCTTCTAAATACATGAATTCTGCTGGTTTTACCTATTTATTCTGTACCAGGCTATTTACTTGTTACAGTTTTTTGCCATCTTTCACAACCAGCATGCAGCTGTTTCACCAGTATCATTAATGACACCAACATTTGCCTATCATATACTGTGGAGTGGATTGATATTGCTAGTAAAATATTTTTGTTATATGTATGAACTGTGTGGGAAACAAATTAACTTACCTTAATTCACTAAAACTTAATTAAAAATTCGGGCGCTCATTGTCCAGAGCAAGTTAGCATGAAATTCAATTTGTGCTCATCTGCTTAAGACTGACAGAGTGTAAGGCGGTGCCTGAAATTCCCCATCCTACCAAAGTCTACTGGTGCATGCTATTGTTTGCGTTATGGTTATTCTTTGTGTCCCAACAGTATCTTAAGGATACAGTGCCTCCCCTGTAATAGTACACATGTTCTGCACTTACTACAACATTAAAATGTCTAAGTGTTGGTGTTCTTGCTCTATCTGTGCTGAAAGCTTGAAAACTTCTGCATCTACTATTGCAATACCTCTGGGACATACGTTTGATTTGAGTCCACACAACTAACAGATGCCCAGGTGCAGATATGTCCCTTATCTCAGGAAAGTTTTCTCTGGGTTTGTCTATCACCACCTCAGCATCCAAGATTTTAAAGTTGAAGTTTAATTCCTGCTCTGAGATTCTGAATATGTCACCTCTTTCACTCCTTCTACAGGAAGGCAGGCCTGGAAAAAATCTCTTCAGTCTCCAGATCCATAAACATCCTCCAGGAGGAGAGACACATCATCTAATCTATTCTGGAAATGGACAAAGTTGCCTTTAGGAACAAGTTAGTTCTCCTTTTCAGACAATCCACATTCATTGTCAGTTTTTTCCAGTTCTTTGCACATTTTACAATGCATGTGTTAATTCCAAGTCTTTCTTGTTTCATTAAAAAAGTTTAACACCACATCAATCTAGAAGTAGGAAATATACTGTGCTTCTCTTATCAAGAAAGTAACCAGATGGATCTGGCACGCTCTACGTGCTGATAAAGCCACTTGGCAATCGTATTTTTCACTGACATCCTTGTCCAATTATTCTTTCCTTTGAATCTTAGAGGGTGATTACCTAGGTAAAGAGTTAGTCGTCCATTAACATTTTCATACTCCATTCATTAAAACACCAAAGTACCAGCCCATGCTGAAAATTGACAGAAATAGAAGAAAACAAGCATTTTAAGATCAAGAGGCTGATGTATAGCAATTCCGAGAACAACAATGAATGAATGAAAAGATGAATAAATGAATGAGTAAATTGCTACAGTAAGATGTTTAGGTAAAGTAACTTCAAATTAATTAATTCTCTTCCTAAGCAGCTCCTGCTATGCCGGGTGACCAATTACAGTTATTTCTGAGTTCTTATTAAATGATTAATTACATTTTAGCCAACAATAAAACTATTATACCATTATAGACTCCCATGGTATAACACAGTCATGCTTTTTAGCTGGCAAATACAGCCTGAGGCTACAGTTTCTAGTTGTGTTAGGTCTGGTGGGCCTCAAATTTTATTGTAAAATAAGGTTATAGAGTAAATAAAACATTGAATTATGGAAGACCACATAACATTTTTCATTCTTACTAGTCTCACAGTTTTGTTCCAGCAATTCCATTGCATGACAAATGATGTGAATACTTTTGAATTTGAATATCGAATATTTGAATTGAATATTGAATATTTGATTTGAATACCCTTTTAACTTCCATTATTTGAAATCACTCTTTTTACAAAATTCTCAGACCTGGTGGGGCAAAGAGCCCCATGAAGCATTACTGGGGTCAGCTGGGAAGTTCTGCAGTTAGTCATTCACAAAATGTATTAAGAACAAAACCACGACAGTTCTAATTATTATAAATGGATCATTAAATCCCTTTCAATTGCAACATGAAATACAACCTGCTGGAAAAAATATATCTTCTCTGAAGTTAAAAAAAATCCATTCTGATTTGTGATAGAAGGTGAAATGCATTTTCCTAATGAATGCTGGTGTTATTAAGACATTCATAGCTACTAATGGAGAGAGGTTTGGGATGAGAGAAGTAATATTTATAGAAAAGGTAATCTGCAAAAAGGATTGTCATATTTCAGGCCTAAATTTTACAGCATTGAAACTCTTGTGGACAAGGATGATTAAGGTGACCTTAGAGAATTTTCCAGTAACTTTCTGAGTTGGAGAGTAACTCTCTGCTTGGAGAGAAGAACTCCTCTCATATATTGTCAAGGGAGGTGGTGGAAATCTCTTGCCTGAATATACTTGATAAGACATGACATTGTGTATGTACACCAGGCCTTTCAAAACAACAAAGAAAAAACAGTGCAAAAGGAAAACAGCCCAAAGACAAGACCTGAAGATAGGGCAAGCAGTAATAATTCCCAAAATGCCATAACAAATCTTTTATTTCAGCTATTCTGTTTCAAACTTCAAGCACTGGACTAAGGCACAATGCACAAGGGTAAGGCAGAGAATGTGCAGTAGGGCTGAGAACACAGGCCAGAGCTCCTGTTTTAGTATGCAACTTCTACAACATACCCAGGACAACACACATAATGGGGACTAAGGAATCAGTTATAAGATTCTCATGATTTAATACTACACAACACTATTAAACAGATTTTTCTGTAATAGTTAATATTTCAGGCCAAAATTTAGACTTCCTAGTCTGTAACATTAAGATAAAAGAAATAGTGAGATTAAAGTGTAGACATCAGTGAGAGGTAAAAACCAAAATCTTGCATCCAAACCATTTTGAATGCAGGCAGCGGTGGTGACAAGCCATTTTCACATGCAATCTAAATCCACATCAGATAACTCCCTTGGATTTACATGGACACATATATATATGGGAGCTTATACGGGAGACATTCTTCCATGCATGTCTCTCTTCTGGATTATTTGATCCCCTTAACAAAAACAGAAGAGAAAAAAGAAAACAAAAGAGCTATAGTTAATTGATTCAGAGCAAAACACATGATGAAATGTTCCCTCAACTGCTAGGTGAAGGTCGCATGCAGCAGTAAGTACCAATTCCTTGTTCCAGTTATACGTATGCCCTTGTAGTTACTGAATGCTCATGGTGAGTAGTGGCCAAAGAAAGCAGGAGATTTGCAGCATATGCAATTGCTATTGGATAAAGAATATTACACATGATACATGCAGCCCCCATGCCTACTTCTGCTTTCTTCAGAAAAGCTAAAGTCCTTCATCGCTGGCCTTGGGCTAACCTGTCAGCATCAGAGGCAGCACAATGTGAATTACAGCACTTGCCACCAAAACCACTGGTTGAATCATGCCTTGATTATCTTCTCTCCCATCAGAGATGATTGTAAGCAACAAATCCACAAGCACATCTAAGCCCATTCACAAGTGCCTTTTAAAAAGACAATGGAGAAATTCAGTAAATGGTTTGTACACTAACAAACAAAGGACTTAATGAGAACTCAAAACCAGCCAGTCTGCTAACACTGCAGAAACACAGGGCACATTTAAACATCTATGTGAAACAAATTGTTATGACCTTGGAATAAAACCAATGTCTTATGTCAACAATCCAGCTCTGCTGTATTCAGAGCTACAGTGTACCATCCTCATTAAACAAATGAGATTGATTCTTCCACGTTTCTCATTCTGAAAAACTTCAATTCTTCTGAAAGAAACTTTCCGCTGGTTTCCAGCCAAAATGTGTTTCTAGTCACTTTATAGCTGTTTGCTCTCCTGCCAACATTGTTGCCTATAAATAGAACAGGAGAGTAAACACCTTGATGATAACCATTTAAGCTTAAAGACAATCTCATCTACAGACACAGTCTTTTACTAGTCTGAGCAAACCAAGCTCTTTCAGTCCCTCCAGTTAAGAATGGCTCTCACTCATGTCAACATTGAAGTAACTCTTCTCTACAAGGTCCAATTGGAGTTCATTTGCCTCCAGCATAAAGATAACATAATTGCAGTGGTCTCTAATTCTCTGTATCGCAGAATCACAGAATTATAGAATGGTTTGGGTTAGAAAAGACCTGAAGATCATACAGTTCCACCCCCCTGCCATGGGCAGGGACACCTCACACTAAACCATGTTGCTCTAGGCTCTGCCCAGCCTGGCCTTGAACACTGCCAGTGATGGTGCATTCACCACTTCTCTGGGAAGCCTGCTCCAGTGCCTCACCCCCCTTATAGTAAAGAACTTATTCCTTATATCTAACTCAAACTTCCCTTATTTAAGTTTGAACCTGTTACCCCTTGTCCCACCACTACAGTCCCTGATCTACTAGATTGGCTCAGCTGATATTCCCTGAGGCACCAACCTTTTAATGTTCTTTCCATGGTTTTGTCACCTTAGTATTTCACTGTTAACCTGCAAACAACCATGGTTTTCTCCTCTCCAGTCATTTCCAGCTGGTAAGGTCTACCACATTGCTATGATCTCTGTTGCCAGCACACATCAATCTCAGGTATTATAGAGCTCCTCTAGGACAGGCAGTGAAGCACTTCATGACATTCTAGTAATGCTTCTGTTCGACACAGGCATTCTAAAATCCCCACTTACTACTGTGGAAGAAAAGACTATGTATAAAGTGATTACTCTGGGCAGCTGTTGGAATGCTTAAAAAGAGCAGCAGGTTTCCAGCCATCCAATTGCGGTAATAACTAAGTCAGTGCAGGTCAACAGACAAGATTAAATACTTTGGAAGGGCAGTTTAGAGAGAGCTACAGCACTCATGTCTGTCCATTGATGCTTTCAGGACATTGCATCCTGTCAGTAGGGTGGTTTAACATTCCCAAATGGGAATTCAACTGCTGTGATGAGTTTATAGGACTATTCATTCTTAATGAAAAATACTTACTTACTCATAGAATCAGAATAGTCAAAGTTGGAAAGGACCTCAAGATCATCTAGTTCCGACCTCCCTGCCATGGGCAGGGACACCTCACACTAAACCATGCCACCCAAGGCTTCATCCAACCTGGCCTTGAACACTACCAGGAATGGAGCATTCACAACCGCCCTGAGCAACCCATTCCAGTACCTCACCACCCTCACAGTAAAGAATTTCTTCCTTAGATCCAGTCTAAACCTCTGCTGTTTAAGTTTCAACCCATTACCCCTTGTCCTGTCACTACAGTCCCTAATGAATAGTCCCTCCCCAGCATCCCTGTAGGCCCCCTTCAGATACTGGAAGGCTGCTCTGAGGTCTCCACACAGCCTTCTCTTCTCCAGGCTGAACAGCCCCAACTTTCTCAGCCTGTCTTCATATGGAAGGTGCTTCATTCCCTGATCATCCTTGTGACCTCCTCTGGACTTGTTCCAACAGTTCTATGTCCTTTTTATGTTGAGGACACCAGAACTGTACACAATACTTCAAGGGACTACTCACTTACTTTCTTACTTACTTACTTACTTACTTACCACACTAATTCAAAAAGTTAAAAGTGGAGAGATGAGGGAACAAGTAAACTAAACAACTGTCACAGGAACCCTCACAGTGAACCAGAATGCAGGTGGAAATCCAGTAAGGAGCCTCATTTTCCTGCACACTTTTCTGTTCATTTCACTACATCTAGCAGGCATGCTGTGTCAGGGATAGTACTTCCGGTCCCTTCCAACTGAAATAGTCTGTTCTATTCTAATCTGAAAGATCACACATTATGGAAGGAGAGGAAATCTGTTCCTGGAAGCAAATTCCAAGTTGTTGGTAAGAATTATAGAGCACGACTCCACAGGAACATCCTCTGAATCATTCCCAGTGCCAGTGACTAGAAGCAAAGACCCAATGCCTGGCTGAGGGAAGCTGTGGGAAGAAAGGTGAAGATTTATTAGGGTCTGTAGGAAATCCTGGAAGGGATGGAGCAAGCCAACACCCAGAAAAGAATCAACCTGAAGGCACCATGGGGACAACTTCATCTAGAGATGGGACAAAGGAACAGGCATAGTAAATATGCAGCTAGAGATCATGAATCCTCACTTTGAAGAGCAATTGAAGACACAAAACTTCCTTTTCCTAAACTAGATATAATTATAGAAATGAGTAAAATTTAGCCAGTAAGCAACAAAGATTGGGAAAGGAACACAGACCCATTTAGGGCCCAGGAAGAAAAACTAACATTCAAACTCAGGCTAAGTATGTTTGTGATTTTTTCACAAATGCTAGGAGTTTAACAAATACCTTCAGAGAATTACAATGCCTCTTTTTAATTCCAATACTGAGTTAAAAGCAATCTGGGGAAGAATTGTTATCTACATAGCAATGTGGCAATATGCTTATTCACTAGAAGTTCTTCCAAAGCAAACACAAGAGAGGAATGAGCACAGAGCAAGCAAATTCAGCTTTTTTTCCACAGTAAATGTGATGAACTCAGGTCCCACAAGCAGTTAGTAGTATTAATCCTTCTGAAGCTCCAGCAGTGCCTCTGGAAAGATGGAAGCTGCTAAGGAAACATTCTCCTTGGACTTCCCACTGCATAAACACAGGAACCCATATCGTGTATCATATCCTATAAGGCCTGGCTGATTTGTCCAGATATTCCCAAACCAGGTTCTGTCTCCAGCACTCATAAACTGTAGAGTGGTAAGATGAAATAATTTCTTGATAGCCAGAACATGTATAATTCTGTTTTTACCTTAATGTACTGTATGAAGGCCCTAAAAATGCAATTTAAAGGGTTTTGCAATTTCCTTTTTTATGGAAAAAAGCCCTCTTTCCTCTTTACCTGCAGAGTCATTTTGCTTGTTGCTCTTTGCAGCTCCAGTCAGAACCACCTACATGACTGTTCTATCCCACATAATTTCATAAGCCATCAACAAAGTGCTGCTCCTCACTTCGTACTAGCGTAGTAACAGTGCTAATTGCAGCCAGGCAGTCCAAACATTCTGCCACCGTGGTAGGCAGAAGAGCATGCACAGCTTTGAGGACTGACTCAGAGATGAGGGGACAGAGGCACTTCTGTCTTCTCTTAAGGAGGATTATTGTTGCAATCATTTCCAGCCCATAAGGGCACCTTTCCTGCACTTCATGCAAGCTGGTGGTCTTTGCATACACTGCTGATGGTGACGTGAAACCCATCAGAGAGCCTAAAGACATGGTTGTTGCTACAAGAGTCCAAAGGGCAGACTGTAGCTATCTCTTTCCTGCTTGATGAAAAGCAAGTGTGGGAATGATCTCAGGCAGTCTCAGCCATCCTCCTTTCACACTTCCCATCCATTCGTGTGACTTATGCTCAATACCCAAATTCCCCTCAAACTCTGCACCACAGCTTGGATGCTTACCCAAGGACAGGAGGATTGCATGAGGATAAAACACAGCTCAAATAGATCTACACATTGTTTCTATTTTCTCTGTGAACAAGAGCTTGGTGAAAGCAAATACAGAAGCTCTACCTCCAACTAATGCCATACTAGAGGCAAACATTACATGAGATGAATCTATCCTTTTGTTAAAGAAAATTATTTGCCCTAGGTTTCCTACAGCAGAGTCTCAGACATCCAATTCTTAGGAAAATAATGTAATAATTGAGTGGTACAGGAATAGGAGAAGCTCAAGCTGTGCACCAGAACAAAGACATTCCCTACATTCTATGACCCAACCATCACATTCTACTCACATGCTATGCATGTGCCTCTTGGTGCAATTATGTTTTTTGGTCTGGGGTCTCCTTGTCTAACATTGGGTTTTTTCATTACCTTAAGGTCAAAAAATATTTCTTATCTCTCAGGTTGTCTCCCCTTGCTAACAACGCACCTCCTTTATCTTCCAATTTGCATTTGCTATAACCAAGCAGAGGTCATTGTGGCCTAGGTCTCCAGTAACTTCAGCTACCCATGACAAGGGACTACTTACGTTAAACAAAACCACCCTGTCAAAAAATTCAGTTAAAGGACTTCAGATGACTAAAGTTCATTCACAACATGCAATGCAATGCAATAAATATTCAAACCACATGTCTTTAAGGCACTAGGTTGAGGTGCTTAACAGTTGAGTACACATCATTGAAAAAGCAGGTTGGTACTTTTTGTCTCTATTTTTAGTCTTAACACAGCTATAACATCCCCAGAAGCCTGACCACCCTGCTGTGATTAAATGTTGTACTTGTACAGTGAACTGCTGCCTAGATTTTAGAGCAGGTACATTTATTTTAGACCCCAATCAGCAGAGCAAACCCTTATTTTCAGTCAAAGCTATTAAAACAGAAGAGCCATTCTTGCCCTTTTTTATATTTACCCATGCAAAAGAATTGTTAATGGTGATTTACATTTTTATTGGAATTAGTGGAAAGACTCCTATAAAGTTGTGAGTTTTCATGCCTGTCACATCACTGAATGTTGCCGGGACAATGAAGAAAACTAATGAATGAATTTTCAAATGAAGTTCCTAATCCACTGGCCATCATATTTGAAAAATCATGGCAGTCAGGTGAAGTTCCCAATGACTGGAAAAAGGGTAATATGACCCCCATTTTCAAGAAGGGGAAAATGGATGACCCGAGGAATTACAGACCTGTCAGTCTCACCTCTGTGCCTGGCAAAATCCTGGAGCAGATTCTCCTGGAAGGCATGCTAAGGCACATGAAAACAACAAGGTGCGTGGTGACAGCCAGCATGGTTTCACTAAGGGAAAATCCTGCCTGATCAATTCAGTGGCCTTCTGTGATGGGGCTACAGAATTGATGGACGGGGGGTAGAGCAGTTGATGTTGTCTACCTGGACTTGTGCAAAGCGTTCAACACTGTCCCACATGACATCCTTGTCTCTAAATAGGAAAGACATCAATTTGATAGGTGGACCACTTGGTGGATAAAGAATTGGCTGGATGGCTGCATGCAAAGAGTTGTGGTCAACGGTTCAATGTCCAGCTGGAGATCAGTAACAAGTGGTGTCCCTCAGGGATCAGTGTTGGGACTGGTCATGTTTAACACCTTTGTCACTGACATGGACAGTGGGATTGAGTGTGCCCTTAGCAAGTTTGCCGATGACACCAAGCTGTGTGGTTCTGTTGATACGTTAGAGGGAAGGAATGCCATTCAGAGGGACCTTGACAGGCTTGTGAGGGGGGCTGATGCCAACCTCATGAAGTTTAATCATGACAAGTGCAAGGTCCTACACCTGGGTTGGAGCAATCCCAGGCACAGCTACAGGTTGGGCAAAAAGGAAATTCAGTGCAGTCCTGCGGAGAAGGACTTGGGGGTGTTGGTCAATGAGAAAATTAACATGAGCCAGCTTCAGTGTGCACTTACAGCCCAGAAAGCCAACTGTATCCTGGGCTGCATCAAAAGAAGTGTGACCAGTAGCTCGAAGGAGGTGATCCTGCCCCTCTACTCTGCTCTTGTGAGATCTCACTTGGAGTACTGTGTGCAGTTCTGGTGCCCTCAACATAAGAAGGACATGGAACTGTTGGAACAAGTCCAGAGGAGGCCATGAGGATGATCAGAGGACTGGAGCACCTCCCGTATGGAGACAGGCTGAGAAAGTTGGGGCTGTTTAGCCTGGAGAAGAGAAGGCTGCATGGAGACCTCATAGCAGCCTTCCAGTATCTGAAGGGGGCCTACAGGGATGCTGGGGAGGGACTATTCATTAGGGATTGTAGTGACAGGACAAGGGGTAACGGGTTGAAACTTAAACTGCAGAGGTTTAGACTGGATCTAAGGAAGAAATTCTTTACTGTGAGGGTGGTGAGGTACTGGAATGGGTTGCTCAGGGCGGTTGTGAATGCTCCATCCCTGGTAGTGTTCAAGGCCAGGTTTGATGAAGCCTTGGGTGACATGATTTAGTGTGAGGTGTCCCTGCCTGTGTCAGGGGGATTGGATCTTGATGATCTTAAGGTCCTTTCCAACCTTAACTATTCTATGATTCTATGACTCTATGTACATATGTCTTAATTCAGAAATCAATTCTACATTTAGGGTTTCATTTGTGGTTTTACATTTTAAAACTTGGTGTTTGTCACATTAAATATCATGATGTACAGGTCATCTCCAGCTCCACATGTCCCACCATTTTCTGGTGTTTCTGTAACCACCATTCAGCAATCAAAAGTCTCCTATTGATCCTGCACCATATCAGCCAGCCCTGCATAGAAGTCTTAGATGCTGTGAGGTGCTTCAGGCAAGTAAAAGAATTATTCCGTGACTCAGTTATGTTGGGAATAGAGTTCAGCTGACCAGTTACAGCCTCTGGAGTCACTCTGGGCACTGTGGATTATCCAGAACAGTGCAGTTCCCCTGCCGCGTAGATTTGGTACAACTTGTTTCCTGCCTGCAGTAACAGTCTGTCCATGCTCTTAAACCACAATGGCTTAACCAAACCTAAATTTTAATGAAGACAAAATGCAATTAAGAGGATGTACACAGACAGCTACCACAGCTCCAAGGACTTGCAATAATTCATTATGCAGTGCTAAGTCTGACCATCCCCATCTCCTCCAAAACAATGAAGTGATCCAGCCCAAATGGCTGGATGTCCTCAACCTCTGCGCTGAGCCAGGCCCCATCCACTCTCCAGTTTGGTAGAAATTATGGAAAATGGCAGACTGTGAGAAAAACTGTAGTTGGCTGGGAAATTCATGGCTATCACATCAGAGACTGTCTATGCAGTAAGCTGTGACTTAACTGGTGAGCTTTCTGCTACCAATGGACTAAAAACTGAGCACACAGCTGGTGCATATTATTGCAGCTTGTTACAGCCAAAAGCTTTTCTATCTAGTCCTCTTGTTTGTCAGCCACCTTTTATGTCTCATCCATCAAGAAAAAGGCTTCTCAGATTAGGCACAACCATTTGCTTTGTATTTCTACAGTTGTCAAGACTGCAGATGAGATGTCTGAATGCTAGGTCTCTTTATGTATCAGTTATTACTGGTGGTTCCTCCAGGCACTCTCCAAACACAAGAATATCCAATCAGCTTGTGCCCAGGCAGCCAAGAAGTCAAATGGCATCTTGGCCTGTATCAGCAATGGTGTGACAGCGAGGGTAGGACAGTGATTGTCCCCCTGTACTGGGCACTGGTGGGACCACACCTCAAATCCTGTGTTCAGTTCCAGGCCCCTCACTACAAGAGAGATATTGAGGTGCTGGAGTGGGTCCAGAGAAGGGCAATGAAGCTGGTGCAGGGCCTGGAGCACAAGTGTGATGGGGAACGGCTGAGGGATCTTGGGGTTTCAGTATGAAGGACAGGAGGCTCAGGAGGACCAAGATGAAACAGCCTCAAGTGACATCAGGGAAGGTTTAGATTGAATACAAGGAAAAAATTCTTCTCCAAAATGGTTGTCAAGCATTGGAACAGGCTGCCCGGGGAAGTGGTGGAGTACCCATCCCTGGAGGTATCTAAAAGATATGTAGATGTGACATTTAGGGAGATGGTTTAGTGGTGGGCATGGCAGTACCAGGTTAATGGCTGGGCTTGATGATCTTAAATGTCTTTTCCAACCTAAGCAATTCTATGATTCTACCTGTATATTAATGTTTTAGGACAGGAGAAAGGACTTCAAACACCAGATCTCCACTTCTGTAACTGCTCTACCTAATCTGTCTTCCTTTGCTCTGAAATATTTAGAATACAAGGCAGCTCCAGGGCTGGAGGGAGGGTGATGTGTGTGATGGAAATCCTCTCTTTTCCTCACTCTGTTGCAGATGTTCAGGTCAAATGTATAATCCAGAATGTCAGGGGGAGTTGGGAGGCCAAAACCAATAAAAAAATAGTAAAAAATTCTGATGTTTCATTTACAAGATAGCAATCACAGTAAAATACTGGCCCAGTCATACTTGCTTGGCAGAAGCTTTTCCCCTAGTGTGTCTGCATTACAAGCAAATGGTTGGTAATGATTTGTGTGCATGCAACACTTCTAAGTAATTAAAACAAACCTCTGTCTGCTGCAGAATGCAAATGTGCCAACAAACTAACCCAACCAAGCCAACTTTGCCTAGGCTCAACAAATTCACTGCAGTGAATATTCCCTTGGAATGGCCAGTTGCAGGGCAATAGCTCCAGGAAGCCAGCTGAACATCCACTTCTTAAAAGACAAGTAACTCTCCTGCTGAGATAGCACTGTGTGTTGCCTACTGTAGCTTGAGTGCTTGAAACATGTGGCATACTAAAGAGTTTTATACTAATTTTATTCATCAACTATTGCTTGCAGGGAATATGGAAATAATGGCACATGTTGGTGTGGCAGCAGGATTTCATACATCATTATTCAACCTCTTTATCTCTGAAATGATAAAATCCTCCAATTGGAAGCACTGACATAGTTGAGACATGACTTGCAATGATCAGAACGTTAAGTTTGTGATTTTTCACCTTCTTGATCAAGAGGGATTGTATCATTTAAGCTGGGACTACACATAGTTTGTGACAACATGAGAGCAAACATGGAAAACAATGGCAGATGTTTTGTTTGTTGTCTTCTGGCACCTGATACAAGAAGCAAAGCATTGCTATTAATAACTGCCTTGTAAGAGCTGATACCGTTATTTCAGCCATTGCCTAGAGATATCAGTAGTTCTTCCATTTGAGTAGTTTGGATAAGGTCAGGAAGAAGTCATATTTCCCAGGTGAAGAGTATGACCCCTAGAAGAAGTGAAAGGACAAAGGGTGTGCATGCAAGTGCTTGTGTGACAGGGATTTTCAAAGTAACTTTGAACTGGGTTTTTGGTCACAGCAAAGAAAAGAGCCCTCAAAGACAAACAACTCCCTATAAAAATTAAATAGAAAGCTTTCATCTGCATGGCATGGCAGGAACAATACAAAGTTTAATGATCTTTGCTAGGAATTGCTATTTCTTTACATATGAAAGAAGCATTTTCCTTTTCTTTGGTAGTTGCTATTGATCTTACCCCTTGATTTTTTGCCCCATTTGGCATGCATTTGAAATTGTCCATTCATGTGTCTCATAAGCTTTGATGTCTGCATGGTTTTGAGGAAATTGCAAATTGCTGTTATAAGTGCATTTTCTGTATTATGGTAATTGCCTATAATATACCAAAGGACAATATTAAAGGAAAAATATCCTGTGCACTGATGAAGAATTTTGCAGAACTCAGCACTCAGGTTTCTTAAGAAAAAATTGTGGTTTTATAGTAAATGTGATAGAGGACAGTTAGCAAATCCCAGCATTAATCTATGAAAATGTGTATAAACCCCTATTGCTCCTGAGATGAAACGCAATGAATAATTAGGTAGCAATAGCTTTGTAACTTAGAAAAACAGTGACAGAAAATAAGAGAATGATTTTCTTAGCCTTAGATGAATTGTTCAACTTTCAACTCTTCCAACACACATCTGTAGCAGGCCTTCTCTGATGAACGTGCTGTCACTGTCAGCTCATTTCAACTGCCAAAGAAATCACTTGCAAAAGTAATTTAAATGCCGAATAGTTGTCAAGGTTATTATAAAACTATGGTAATTAAGCTAAATCACTGTTCTTATTTTCCTCTCTGCAGCCGAATTTCTCACATCTCCCTCTGTAGCTCCTTATTTATTCACACATTTTCCCTTAGATATGGCAAGACTTAGCTCAGCTAACTACAGCCATTGCAAAGCTAGGCTTGGGTCTCTAATACTGCCTTTTACACACATGTTCTTTTCAACAGAGAAGGACTTAGGAAAAGATAACTCAAGATAATCTGTCCCCTGCTTTTATATCCGTTATGTTTTGGTGGGATGAATTGCTTTCTGAAATTGCTCTGTGTTGTCTGCACACTCAACATAGAAGACACTCTTAAATTATGTATCTACTTCCTAAATGGTTAAATGAATTCTAATCTCTGCCTTTCTCTCTATTCAGGTCTCAACATTATTTGCTGCTTGGCTTATTCTCTCATTTCACCACCAATTATCTCTCCACTTAGGAACTGATCTTCTGGGCAATCAGTTCCAGTCCTCAGTCATCACAGGAAGTCATGTCATATCATTCCAGTTATGCATTTATCAAACTCCCTCTTAAAAGTAGTTTATGTGATCTGTACCACTACTCCAAGTGAGCAGCTGATCTGCATTAATCTTTTCCCTCTAAGGCTTCTTCTAATTCCCTGCCTAACCATATTTATGAGCAGTTTATACCCCACTTGTCTTTTATCTTCTATCTCTTCCTAGAATTCACCTGTTTGTAGATATTTATAAATAATAATTACATCCTCTGATAGCTTTTATTTTCCTAGTCTGCAGAAAGCAAGCTTTTAAAGTATTTTTTCTATTCTTCCATTCTAGTAAACCTGTTCTGATTTTAATACCTCTCATGAATAACGCTTATGAGAGGCGTGCATTGTATTCCAGGTCTGTTACAACAGCATTAAAATTTCCCTCTATATAGGGAGAAATCACACCAAAAACATCCCAGTGTGCTTTCTTCTTACAACCTTTTCTGGTGAGTCAGAGCCATTGTGACCAGCAAATATATGTGTATCTTTCTTCTCTTTCATTTTCTACTGAGACTTTATATTATAACAGACCTTCAAAACTTCTAAATCTTCCTCCAAACTTCATCATACAGAAATTTTTCCAGCCTTCGTGGTCAGAAATTCCTTTTGTATGTTAATCCAATATTCCTCTACCTTGACAATGAATGCCAAGTCTTTTGTCATCACTCACTTCTGTTGATACGGTCTTATTTTTTGCCAGTATCCTTAGAAAACAATGCATGACGTGAGCTGCAAGAATTAGCTTTGTATAACTACAGAAATAATCTTCCTAATCTGATGATTCTCTTTGAATTATAAATAGTTCTTAAATTCCATAGCAGTAATTCTCTAGACCTTTTAGTTCCTTTACAAGTCTTTATCTCCTCCATCTCCATATTTTTCTATGTAGAATGATCAAATGTGTTACTGAGAGCTGAAGAGGTTCACTTCTGGAAAGAATGTGGTCTTTAAGAGTACCAAACAATGTTTACTTTATAAATTCATAGAAATGTATTTGCAAAATTCTAAGTTAATTATATACTAAATTATTAAGACAGAAATTTTAATGTGAAGCCTATAATCACTTAGAAAAGTTATCTGGACTTTTTTTATATATTACATAGTAGAGCAAAGAGCTCATATATACAACGAGGAGGCCTACAAGGATGCTGGAAAGGGCCTCTTCATCAAGAATTGTAGTGATAGGACAGGGGGTAATGGGTTCAAACTGAAACAGGGGAAGTTCCAGTCAGATATAAGGAAGAAATTCTTTACTGTGAGAGTGATGAGGCACTGGAATGGATTGCCCAAAGAAGTTGTGAATGTTCCATAACTGACAGTGCTCACGGCCAGGTTGGACAAAGTCTTGGGTGACTTAGGTCCATGGAAGGTGGTTCGAACTAGGTGACCTTGAGGTCCTTTCCAGCCCAAACCAGTCTATGTTTCTATGATTTTATATATGGATATATTTCCAATATGCAACACATCTCAATTAATTCAGTTGAGAAAGCAGCTTTTGTTGAAATGGTGCTGTGCTCTGAAAACTAAAACAAGACAGAACAAACATATTTTTTCACTATTCACCTAAAAGAAGATTGGATATGTACCTTTTGGAGACAGATAATAAGTTTTCTACCCTAGACCACACACTTGTCCTCACACTTCCCTTAGTTTCACCAAAAACTTCCTAAACAAAAAGAACTACCTTCACTTTTTTTTTTTATTCATAGTATTGTTTCCTTTATTATCAACTGGTTGTCTCTGAATTCCACTTATTTTTAATATCTTTTAACCAACTTAAACCTCAAAATTATCTTATTAACTTTGAATTATAAGAACTCAGACAATCTATTCAGGTCTTTTCTAAAGAAGAGCTGACAGCCTTCCTTTGTATTTTGGACAAATGTTGCTAAATGCTTCCTCTCAAAAATAAGCCATATAGGGAATTTAATCTGGTTAACAGATTTATATTAGCACTAAATCAGTCCAAGATGACCTACAGAAAATAATCACAGAATCACAGGATGACTTGGGTTAGAAGGGACCTCTGGAGGTCGCTATTCTTACCTCCTGCTTAAATGTAGTTAGACTAGATCAGGTTGCTCAGAGCCATTTGCACTCAAGCTTTGAGTGTCTACAAGAACCTTTAACCAATCATGGCCAATGGGATCTGTGAGATGCCCTATTCACTGGATCTCAAATAAAAGCATTGGCATTTGCTAAAAAAAAAAAAAGGCAAACAAAAAAACCAAATAATAAAAAACCCCACAAAACTACAGGAAAAAAAATATATATATATGCAGACATTTAGAGAATGCTAGACAAAGCTCTGTTTAGGTGTCTGCCTGAACATGACAAAAAGTGTATGTATGTATCACACATATCATGTATATATATATAAAAATTTGAGAAAGAATTCAGTGCTGGACATGAGGAAGCAAAAATGGAATCAGTGCTACTCTGCATCTAAAACATATTTTGCAAATTCAACAGAGTTAAAGCAGATTTGCCACTGAAACCACTCCCTTTATGTTCATGCACCAGAGCCATGAATCTCTCTCCCTTGTGCTGCATTAAGTATGGGCTTTTTTATGATCTATCATTTTTAAAGTCTTCATTTTACCTTTCATTAAACATTACAAAATGTATCTCATCAGAAAGCATTGTTTTTTATGGCAACATTGCAAGCTCAGTAGCTGAGGAGTCTTTATTCTACATCTCGACATGATCTCCTTTTTCTTTTAATGAACTATTTTTATAACACAAGTGCATAAACAAATAAGAATGTGAGTGAGCAAATATGCTTAACGTGCTTTCATAGGAACAAGCTTAATTAACATCCAGCTTTCAAGAGGAGCAATTTAAAATCTGTATTATCTGTTTTATTTGCAGATGTTATGAAGAAGCTCTAGGACAATTAGCAAGACCTTGGTTCTGGAAAGCTACTTTGAGGCTATTGCATTAGTTTGAAATTGAACCTTCCACCAAATACTTCTTCCATGCAGCTGTTCAAGGGAAAGTTCATCAAAGTTTTAACAGGAAGAGACCCATTGCTATACAACTCAACTCAGAAGATGAGTGGTTCACTAAACAGTTTTAGCTGACTCTTGGGAGTTATTAAACCATTGCATTGCCAAGTCCTGGACCTGGGACTTGTCTTACCCTAACATCAGACATCCTTAAAATTACCCAGTTTTGCAACAATACCAACAATGTAAATAAAACCCCCAAACCTAGCTGCAAAATCTGTTAGCTTAAAGCTAATAATTCCATGTGTCACTGTTGTGTCTAGATATACTGTCTTTCAAGTGAGTGTCTTCCCTTTCTCATGTGAGCAGAGAGAGGAAAGAGGAGGGGGTCTAGAGCTCCTGTAGGCCCCCCTTGTAGATAGACAGATTATATAGGTATAAAGGTTATATCATTATAATCATGACTGAGACTGAGTCCCACTGTTGCTAACAAAACCTGCTGTGTCTTTCTGCATATCCCAAACTATTTGTTAACAGCTCTACAGGTCATATCTATCACCTATACAATTCCCAGTCCTGGGAAACCAGTTTGAAAAGGAGGCATTTTTTACTTTGTTTTACAGGATTTCTCTGCTGTCAGCATCTGATTCAACTGTAACACATTCCACTCTCTTAACAGGAAGGGTTTCTTTGAATAACTTGAAGTCCCATTTGTCTTATTATGCTGTGGTGAAGGAGACTCATTAGTACGCCAAAGAGCCACTTTGACTGTATTGTGGCCCTTAGCTTTTCTCTCTAAGCACTGTTCATCATCAAGAACACTCATGGCACTAAATTATTAGTTTCTGTTAAACATAAGCTACTTCTACTTGGCATCAAAATACCTATTTTTTTTCAGTAACTAAAAATTTAACTGATCAAATGAAAACACTAAGACATTTTAATTATTTGAAAAGAATAGCCAAAGATGCCTGTAAAATCTGGGCAGTACCAATCAAATCATGGTGCATGATGACTTCAAAGACATGACTGCATTAGCTTATATAGGGTGAAAATATTTTCAGGCTTAATTACTGATACTTTTTAGCAAACTTGGCAGTAAATCCAATTTTAACAATAACTAACTGCACAGTCATTAATCCTGGAACTTAAGCCAAATTCAGTCTTCCCTACTGAGGACATCTGTGATTGTCTCCTTTGGAATTTGGTCTCTGTGCATCTTATATAAGCATAGCAGAAATCTTCCAACTCTGATTCTTTTGTTTTGTTTACAGCGCATGAGAAAGCAGGCTTGGAAACCTGACAACTGAAGTTTAGAGGGAACAGAGAAGGGGAACAAATACATTTTAAAAATAGTCCTAATTTGTTTCACTGGAAAAAAAAAAGAATAGCCTTCATTTGTACATGCATAAAAGAGAAGGCATGCAGAATATAATCAGAGTAAAAGAGCACGTAGCAAGGATTTGGTTATTGTTGGACACTACGGTTTTCAGAGCAATGGCAGTCTCCATTCTCTGCTGCCTGAAGTTAAAATAAGCTCTTTCCTCAAATCCTGCTTCTTCCCAAAAGATACACAAATCTTCTTCCACTTCCAAGGAAACCAACTCCACCCCACAGCTCCTTGAACACAACCCAGATCATTGGTTATGTATGTCAATACATACTGATCTACTTGGATATTTTAGTTCTGAGAAAGAGCATCCTCTGATTTCATGCTGGCTCACCTTGCCCTCATCACGCTTGGTTTAATGGTGAAGGAAAGGGATATTTTTAGGTACTGAGGAAATGAGTAGTGAAAGAATATGCAAGATTTCCACACTATTCCTTCCTGAGTTAATGCCTAAATGCTCCTTGGAAGCCTGCATAGATTAAGGTTTCCCACTTAGACTTCTGCTTTTATATCTTCTATTTACTAGAGTATATATAGTTATTGCCACCGAAGTGAGAGACATCTAACTTCAAACAGCACCCTTAAATGCTGCTGACAGTGTACTTGTGCAAACCACAAAGCGGAACAAATAAAAAGAGCTGTTGCAGGACTAGCTAAAGAGGTTCAGGTACTTGCCATTATCATTTTGCAGCTGGAGAAAAGACTGAAAGCACATTAAAGTTACTAAGCAGAGATGTGATGCAGATTTGATCATGATAAAAGGTTAAAAAATGAGTTTTTTTGCTTATGCTTCTGGAAAGTAGATTGTGGGATATGTATAAATCATTCATATTCTATTAAAATAAGGCTCTGATTCACTTTCTGAGATTTTCAACAGATTACCATACCAAAGTACACTTTCTGCCCAGCTTCACTCTCTCACTATCCATCTTCTTTACTCTTTCATCCTCTTCAATATGAGCTCCACATAATTTTGAAAGCTCAGCACTTTGCAACTCTCATTTTCTGCCACTATCATTTCTTTCTTCTTTTTGAATAACTGTCAAAAAGTACTGCTTCACTTCTGAAAGACTTTTCCTTTTTTGTAATAAAAATCATACACAAACTGCTTTTGGTAAAAGAGTGCTGTCCTGGGTTCAGCAGTAGCAGTAATTTTCTCCTTCTTAGTAGCTGGTGCAGCTCTGTGTTTTTGACTTTCGGCCTGTGAACAGCACTGATAACACTGATGTTTTTAGTTACTGCTAAGTAATGCTTCTTCTGACTAAGGACTTTGTGAGTCTCATGCTCTGCCAGGGATGAGGGGAAGCAGGGAGGAAGCAGAGACAGGACACCTGACCCAAACTAACCAAAGAGTATTCCATACCACAGCACATCATGCCCAGTATGTAGAACTGGGGGCAGTTACCCAGAAGGGTGAGATCACTGCTCATTCAGGCTGGGTGTTGATTGGCAGGTGGTGAGTGGTTGTATTCTCTTCCCTTCTTATTTCCCTAATCATTATTATTATTGATGGTAGCAGCAGTGATTTGTTATACCTTAGTTACTGGATTGTTCTTATCTCAACCCATGGGAGTTGCGTTCTTTTGATTCTCCTCCCCATCCCTCTGGGAGCAGAGGGAGTAAGGTAGGGGAGTGAGCGAGACTTGCGTAGCTGACTGGGTTTAAACCACGACAAGTGCAAAAGTACTGCATAAATCAGGTTTCTTTAATAATTGAATGATTTAAAAAAACTTTAGACAAACGTGTTTGATGTTGCAGGTTATTGCCACTATGAAATGATAATCATAGAATCATAGAATAGTTAGGATTGGAAAGGACCTCAAGATCATCTAGTTCCAACCCCCCTGCCATAGTGTGACACCTCACACTAAACCATGCCACCCAAGGCTTCATCCAACCTGGTCTTGAACACTACCAGGGATGGAGCATTCACTACCTCCCTGGGCAACCCATTCCAGTACCCCACCACCCTAACAGTAAAGAATTTCTTCCTTATATCCAGTCTAAACCTCTGCTGTTTAAGTTTCAACCCATTACCCCTTGTCCTGTCACTACAGTCCCTAATGAATAGTCCCTCCCCAGCATCCCTGTAGGCCCCCTTCAGATAGTGGAAGGCTGCTCCGAGGTCTCCACACAGCCTTCTCTTCTCCAGGCTGAACAGACCCAACTTTCTCAGCCTGTCTTCATATGGGAGGTGCTCCAGTCCCCTGATCATCCTCGTGGCCCTCCTCTGGACATGTTCTAACAGCACCATGTCCTTTTTATGTTGAGGACACCAGAACTGAACACAATACTCCAAGTGAGGTCTCACAAGAGCAGAGTAGAGGGGCAGGATCACCTCCTTTGACCTGCTGGTCACGCTCCTCTTGATAATGTCAAAAGCATTCATATAATTTAGTAATGAAAATCAACAAAAGTAGATTATATCATGGAAAGCCTTAAACACGTTGATACTCCATCCCTCACAGTATTCAAGGGGAGGCTGGACAGAGTCTCGGGCAACATGGTCTAGTATGAGATGTCCCTGTCCATAAAATCATAGAATCAGAATAGTTAATGTTGGAAAGGAACCTAAGATCATCTAGTTCCAACCCCCTGCCATAGGCAGGGACACCTCACACTAGACCGTGTTGCCCAAGACTCCATCCAGCTTGGCCTTGAATACTGCCAAGGATGGACCATTCACCACTTCCTTAGGCAACCTATTCCAGTGCCTCACCACCTTCACAGTAAAGAGTTTCTTCCTTATATCCAAACTAAAATTTCCCTGTGTAAGTTTGAACTCGTGGCATGGAGTTGGAATTAGATAATCTTAAGGTCCTTTCCAGCCCTAACTATTCAATGAGTCTATGATAGTTTGGAACATTAAAAAAAAATATTGTAGATTGAGTTAGATTGGGAATTAATAACTTTGAGAAGGTACCATTTTGACAAAATTTAGAGCATAATGTTGGGAAGTCAGAAACCTGGTTCCAGTTGTGATATTCTGGGAAAGAGTTCTTAAGGAAAAGTTGGATCTGGTCAGGCTAATCTTTACTTTATGTCAAGCCTAACTTAAATCATCATAGTAAAGATGCCCACATGTTACATTGCTATTGGACCTTGGTACTTCAAGCACATTCACTTGTAAAGTTTATACATTTTTGTGGTGTCACGTGTTACAGTAATAAAAAATGCTAGTATTGTACATGGGCATAATACGAATGCGGAGAGATTGCATAAAGTGTCTGTCATTATTCATACTGAACATTGAAGTTATCTCTAACATGAGTCAGGCCCTACCTTTTTAAATATTTTACTACATATATTTGACTAAGTGAAATATTCATGAATATATTTCAGAATTATTGAATCTAATTTAGATTCTAATTTAGAGTTGTTTTATTCAACAGGTCCCACTCTTCATATTCTGCATACTTGTGAATTGGAGAGCTGTTTCCCACTCTGGAAAATATTTGTGAATGTTAAACAGATTGTACTGGAGAAAGTACTATTTTCCTATGAATGTAATTCAGGCATCTAAAAAGGATGCAAAAAAACCTTACCCAGGCCATATGAGCTCACACACATGATGAATAGTGATGATTTGAAGTGAACAGTTTGCAAACAGTGCACAGATTGAAAAGTTTTCATTGATGGTATTTAGCAAAAGCTTATAAATAACACAGATAATCATGAAAGTCAGAAAATATTTCTGAATTAAAATGAAACTTAAACACATGAAGGGTTTGGGCTGGCATCTCCTTCTTAATTGGTTGTACCTTTAACTCTGCTGGAACTCTCTATCTCAAGATAGTGCTCAGTGTAGTAACTAAATAATAAATAAATCCACACCAAAGGTTTAATTTCTTTTTATGTATAACATGTAGGAAGTGAGAGTGATTGTACAATGCAGGATACCACCGCATCTGATATCTAACACCACATTACTTGTAACAGAAAGCACATGGATTTTCTAAGCCCCAACAAAAGGAAACAAATCACAGGCAAGTCTAGCATCCAAACAATTTCTTGTGACTTGGCCTTCTTCAGGCTACATGAACTTGGAGGCAATGCTAGCTGCCAGCTATGGTAACACTGACACATGCAGCAATTCTGAGTACATACAAGGCTGCTTTAATTTTTGAGATTGTTCTATTGCTTGAATCAGAGATTGAAAAACAGATGAATGAAGGCAAGCAACAACCTGAGATACCACAGTGATGGTATCTCATGTCTAATCCGTTGTACTCCCCTACAGATTCGGTGCTGAGGAAGCAGGATCAGGCCAATGCACCAACTGTACCATTACGGACACACTGGGAAGCAATCAGGCACCATGTAAGAGCTTCAACAAAGAGCTCATTTCAGCAGTTCACCAGACTGATGTTCATTTAAAGGTGAAAGCAATGAACTGGGGTCTGGTACTTTCCAACCCAAACCAAAGGTACAAAAATACCCTCCAAGCCAAATAATTCTGTGATTATATGTTTTTATGATTCTATGAGTCAAGGACTTCTTGTCTGTAAATGTTATCAGAAAATCCTCCAGTTTTCACATAGATTTTGATGATATCTGTCGTGGTTCAAACTCTGTCAGCAAGTCAGCCACTCAGTCTAGCCACCCTGACTCCTGCCCCCTCACCCCAGAAATCACTATGGCTACCACCAATAATAATAATGATAAGGGAAATAACAAGGGAAGAGAATACGATACCACCCGCTGAAAACAAGCCTGACTGAGCAGAGAGAGTGCCCTTCCGGGTAACTCCCAGTTACATCCTAGGCATGACATGCTGTGGCATGGAATACATCTTTGGTCAGTTTGGGTCATGTGTCCTGCCTCTGCTTCCTCCTGCCTTCCCCTCCTCCCTGGCAGGCCATGAGACTCACAAAGTCCTTGGCCAGTCTAAACATTTGAGCAGTAACTAAAAACGTCGATGTTATCAGCACTGTTCCCAGGCTGAAAGTCAAAAACACAGCACTGTACCAGCTACTAAGAAGAAGAAAAAATGACTGCTACTGCTAAACCCAGGACAATATCACAAGCTGTAAATGTGCAATATCAATTGTGCATACCTGTGGCAGTTGTAGTCAATGCCCTTAACCAAAATATATAGTTTGGTACAGGTTCCAAAGGAGAGAAAAGCCTGAGTTACAACCAGGCCAAAACCTCCTCCAGGAAACCCACAAAGGAACCAAGTGACTCTGTGGGCATCAATACATATGATCTTGGAACATTAATCATGCTGTCGGCACATGAATAGCAGTTGGTTTTTCTGAGACTCATTTATTGAGGAGCAGAGCAAGCTGTGTATTCAAGGAGTCTCATGCATTGTATACAATTTGACTACGAGCCAACCACCTCATTCCGTAAGTATGGAAGCCTAAGTGAGCCTTCTTTGAGCTCAACCTGCTAGACAATGTGGCTGTATGGTGATGACCTCCACTTGAGGTGGATGTCTCTCAGGGTTGCTTCTCAAGGTAGAGAGACCTTTTACCAGTGACAGATCTTTGGAGGAGCCCAGTTTCAGTTCTCCCTAAACTTCAACTGGATTGCAGATTGCTCCTCAACTTGAGTACCATGTCCAGTTCTGGGGTCCCTAGTACAAGAGACGTGGAGCTCCTGGAGGAATTCCAACAAAGGGCTCCTATCATGATTAAGGAACTGGAGCACCTCTCATATGAGGAAACGCTAAGGGAGTTGGGCATGTTCAGCCTAGAGATGTCTCAGGGGGTTCTGATCAATGTGTATCTGAAAGGAGGGTGCCAAGAGGATGAGGTCAGACTCTTCTTGCTCATGTCAAGTGACATGATGAGAGGTAACGGGTATAAAATAAAACAAAGCCTGTTCCACCTGAACATGAGGAAGAACTTTACTGTGATGGTGACTGGGCATTGGAATAGGTTGCCAAGAGAGATTGTGGAGTCTCTTTCCCAGGAGATATTCAAGAGGAATCTAGGAACAGCCCTGAGTAATGTGCTCTGGGTGACCCTGCTTGAGCAGGGAGGTTGGACTAGCTGACCTCCAGTGCTCCCTTCTAACCTCAGCTATCCTGTGGTTCTATGATCGTGTGTTCCCCTCTTCACAACAACTCCTCAGTAAGTGACTGATAACATACTGAATTAATAATAGTGAAATCTATACAGATAATTTAAACATAAATCAGGATCAGTGACAATACCTCAGTCTTCATTATGTTTATATTTCCTTTTATTTTTTTTAAGTCTGATTCATCTCTGAGGCTGACACAGTTTTCAAGCTGGATGAAAAGAAGGAGTTCCCCAGGAAGATATGAATAACACCGTGCCTGTTCTCATTCTACAAGATCAGCAACTATTTCTGCTGCTCCTCACTCAAAATGATGCCAAGAAATAACAATTCAACCATCCATCCACTGCAACAGGCATTTTATAGAAATAGAAAATTGGGCTCTCCTCAATCATTACAGTAAAATAGATTGAATTGTCAATATGTATATCTGGATTGTCAACCACAATGAAAGAGAAGTAGTCAGTATTTTAGTCAATCCTAATCTGTTTCCTTAATTTTCTGTTATGTTTTCATCTGGATTAAATAATTCCTTATGCAATCTCTGCTCTGTGAGAAGGACATTAAAGAGCAAATTCCCATCTCAAGGCTGTGTCTCAAATCCAACCAGCAGGAAAGATTTTGTCCTCACACATGATGAACAAACAGTACCTTCACTCATTAATTTCTTCACAAAGGCAGCAAACCAGCGCTAGAAAAGCTAAATTTTAATTAATGTATGGAATTTGCTTAAGGCAACAGGAGTCAGTGTCAAAGCTGGGATAAGAGGAAGGAAGCATTCATGTGAAAATATGACTTTTGTTGTCAACAAATTTGTCATAAAAATTCTGCAAGCGCTCAACAGGAAGTTTTGAACCGATTCATTTCTCTGCAGTCTTGAGCATAAATGGTACAATAAGGTTGCCATAAAATTACTTGAATGCCTTCTATAGATCTAGTTGTGGTCATCTCTCTCTGCATGTGAGTATGTTTATTTCCCTCAAGGTTTTTTATATTACTGTTAACCTCAGCTTCTTGAGTCTTCAATCATTATTTATGAGACATTCTTCAATTTAGAATGAAAATTTGAAGAGCAAATTATGCACTTGATGAATACCTCCTGCTTCTAGAAACACATTCAAAACATACATACATACATACATATATATATATATATACAAATTTCCAGGTGGTAGGAATTAACCTGGCCTCTGCTAAACTTGTTCATTTAAAATGCATAAAACATCACAGGAGCTCAGAGAGAGCAAGGTAATTAATGTGGTGTTATATGCTCACTTCATTCTTCATCAATATTTATTTGTGAAATTTCTCTACCCCGCCTTCTATGACTAAAAGACTTTTAAAAGTCTTTCTTAATTTTAAAGATGACTCTGAACCAAACTCCCACTCCAAATGAGAGCCTACCCCGCTCCTTCCTACATCTGTCTCTAGATTGCTCATTTCACTGCCCTTCGTTGTATAGGGAACTCAGTGAAATGTCTCTTGGGAACCCTTTAGTAATAACAACTTATCTCCTACAGAGTGGCTGGAAGAAATCAAGTCTTCATTTATGGTGCCAAAGGATCCATCAGGAATTGTTTCTTTAATTTTTATACTATAGAAATACCTGAACTTCTTCCCCTGTATTAGCAAACATCATACCACAGTTGTTTCTTGTGTATAGAATCATAGAATCACTGAATAGTTAGGATTAAAAAGGACCTTAAGCTCATCTAGTTCCAACACCCCTGCCATGGGCAGGGATACCTCACACTAAACCATGTCACCCAAGGCTTTGTCCAGCCTGGCGTTGAACACTGCCAGGGATGGAGCATTCACAACTTTCCTGGGCACTGCATTCCAGTGCCTCACCACCCTAACAGTAAAGAGTTTCTTCCTTATATCTAGTCTAAGCCTCTGCTGTTTAAGTTTCAACCCGTTACCCCTTGTCTTGTCACTATAGTCCCTAATGAAGAGTCCCGCCCCAGCATCCTTAGAAGCCCCCTTCAGATACTGGAAAGCTGCTCTAAGGTGTCCAAGCAGCCTTCTCTATGTGGAAGCTTCTGGTCTTCAACACCAGTGACCTGCCTAGACATGTCCCCCTCCTTGACTCACCTACCTGGGGCACGGCTGCCTCTGTCTCTGTGTTTAGAAATAAGACATCCTTCAGACTAAGAAGGTTACATTGGTTCAACTGCAGTCAGATGCTACAATTCTGACGCTGTTTCGTGCTGGTCTGATTTTTCCAGTTTTGCTGTTGCAAGCCCATAGCACTTCAGGTGAGAAGGTCTATGCATTTATGATGATGCATATATCCCTTGAGCCTATATGGCCACTAGCAGTTCCATGAGTGGTTTGATTTTTACATGCCATTTCTGACATGACTGATTTTAGGCTCCACAGTAAAACTCATTCTGCGATAGTTTCCCAGTCAAAAGAACAGTTCTTATATCTTCTCTGCCACTTGGGTATGGCATTTGGTGGGCTGAAGTTTCGGTTACTTGCTCCACACACAGCTGTACAAGGCTGGGCCTGCCCAGACCCACCTGTGGCCCTGGACTTAATGCTTCCCATGGGCTTAATTCGGGCTTTCAGATACATGAAGCTGGTAGAAAACACAAGGGCTTAAGTGCGACCAAGACTCCCCAAATCAGACCAGTGCTTTTCCAGAGACATTTAGAGGATGATGTCTCTTGTTTTCTGTCCCAGTTCCCAGATAGGACCTCAATACCCAGTGTCTCTCTCGTCATCCGGGAGCACAACAGAAACTTCCTGTCATGGGTTCAGCAGTAGTTCATGCTCTGCCAGGGAGGAGGGAGAGATAGGGCGCCTGGTCTGGGCTAGTTGGGGAGGTATTCCATACCACAGCACGTCCTGCTAGGGGAGGCGACTGGAAGCTGGCCGGGAGGGGAGGGGTTAGCTCTCTCTTCCGGGCTGGGCTTGTGTCGGTGGGTGGTATCGTATTCTCTCTCCCTGTTTATTTCCTTTAACATTGATTTATTAGTGGTAGCGTAGTGATTTTGTGTTATACCTTGATTGCTGGACTGATTTTACCTCAATCCGTGGGAGTTGTATTCCTCCGGCTCTCCTCCCCATCCCTCCGGGAGTGGGAAGGTGGGGGGGGAGGGGGGGGAGGGAAACAAAGGAGTGTGTGGACTTTAAACCATGACACTTCCTAAGCTGAGTAACTTGGAGCATTAAGTCATGCCTTAATGGTTACGACCACCTTGTAATGAAAAGTGTCAGTTCTTACACAATGGAGAATAATGATAGAGCCCTTTCAATGCCTGTTCCTGAATGAAGAAGGACAGTTTGACAGACCTGCACTCCAAGTAGCTTCAGGTTTATGAAAGGAGAGATCATCCAGAATCTGCCAAGAAACCAGTTGAACTTAAATCTCTGGGATGCTGTCACTGTGAACTAACCAAGTTGCCTCAAGCACAATCACAGCATTTTTAGTGATATGTATCATGGAGAAGTGTCGTGGTTTAAGCCCAGCTGGTAATTCAGTACCACACAGCAATTTGTTCACTCCCTTCCCCTCCTTCCTCTCCCTGCTCCTGGAGGGATGGAGAGGAGAATTGAAAGAATGTAACTCCTATGGGTTGAGATAAAAACAGTCCAGTAACTAAGGTATAACACAAACCACTGCTGCTACCACCAATAACAATAATGATAAGGGAAAGAACAAGGGAAGAGAATACAACCGCTCATGACCCACCGACCAATACCCAGCCTGACCCCACCAATGATCGAACCCTTCCGGGTAACTGCTCCCAGTTCTACATCCCAGTTCTACATGCTGTGGCATGGAATACCTCTTTGGTTAGTTTGGGTCAGGTGTCCTGTCTCTGCTTCCTGCTGGCTTCCCCTCTTCCCTGGCAGAGCATGAGACTCACAAAGTCCTTGGTCAGTCTAAAACATTACTGAGTAACAACTAAAAATATTGGTGTTATCAGTGCTGTCCCCAGGCTGAAAGTCAAAACACAGCACTGCACCAGCTACTAAAGGAGAAACATGACTGCTACTGCTGAACCCAGGACAAGAAGAAAATAGAGACATTTCAACCCTGAAAACTTTCCTTTTTTCAGAAGTAAAAAGAAACCAAACCTTGCTGTCATGGGTTCAGCAGTAGCTCATGCTCTGCCAGGGAGGAGGGAGAGATAGGGCGCCTGGTCTGGGCTAGTTGGGGAGGTATTCCATACCACAGCACGTCCTGCTCGGGGAGGCGACTGGAAGCTGGCCGGGAGGAGAGGGGGGAGCTCTCTCTCTCTTCCGGGCTGGACTCGTGGCGGCGGGTGGTATCGTACTCTCTCTCCCTGTTTGTCTCCTCTAACATTGATTTGTTATTGGTACCGTTAGCGATTCTGTTATATCTTGATTGCTGGACTGATTTTACCTCAATCCGTGGGAGTTGTATTCCTCTGGCTCTCCTTCCCATCCCTCCGGGAGTGGGAAGGTGAGGGGGGGGAGGAGAAACAAAGGGGGAACTGTGCAGATTTAGTTTAAAACACGACACTTGGTTCCAAGGTTTTCTTCTTCTTCCCATCTTCAGAGGCTAAACAAACCAGAAGTTATTTTCATTGTTAAAACATGAAACACTCAACTGATGACTAAAAAAACACTAGTTTCTCCCATAGCAGCTGCTTTGTATTTGTACAGCAATCCCTTTAAACAGTTTGAAACACATCCAGAAAAACAAAAACAAAAAAAAAAAGAATGGAAATTTAAAATACTATGAGTGAAGAAGCCAACTGACTTTTCTTCTAGGAAAACTCCCCTTTATTCCTTTCACATGCACAAGAGGTGCTTCAGAGGGAAGTCTTTTGTTTAATGAGTCTCTTGCTAACACCAACAATCTCTATTATGGCAAGAAAAAAAATAATCCACTCTGGGATTTGGGATGAAGAGTTTTCTATTTTTTTCTTTAAGAATTCCTAGAAGTTCTTTTGGTGAAACAAAGGAGTGAAGGGGAGAAGAGTAATAAAGAAGCCATAGCCTCTGCTTAGCATGATACCTGACTGCTGTGCTTTGATGCTAGCACTCCTCCTGGCACTAGGCTGTTTGATTCTACGTAACTTACCAAGAACATTGTGCCAGTCTTGTCCTTGGATTGGATTACTTCCAAAGCCAGATGAGACAGAACCTGGACACTGTCAGATATGTATGAGCTGGAGCAAGGAATTCACAAATGTCCTTCCTGACCAGTGCTGCTGTTGCAAATTGGTATACAAACAGGGCTTCACAATCTAGAGTATATATGCCTCACTGAGATCCCAGTTGTATACATCACCGTCACTTTACAAGTGGAGAGGAGAGGCCAATGGGGCTGTGAGGAACCAAAATGGAAAATCTCTCCTTTTTCTTTCATTGCTCCAGCTGCACCTAGAGTCAACACTGCTACATCACCCTTTATCATTGAGGAGTCGGTCTCCATAACCTGCTCCATAGTTTTACTCCCCAGGAAGAAAACACTCATCATATTGCTAGACAGGACATTTCACTGGTGCTTGAACTAGCCCCATACGTTATATTTATGATACAGAAGTGGTGTGATGGAGGAAGAAGAAAACAAAGCTAACCCATTGATAAGACAACTTTCTTGTTCCCAAGATTAAGCTTAGTGACTACTCCTGCAATTATTTATAGGAGACATCTTCTTCAGTTTTCTAAAAGGAGATTAATATAATATATGGGAGTCTGCAGCTCTCTTCAGTCTATTCGTATTTCCCTTTAAGTCCTGCAAAACAAGACATTTATTCTCTAAGATCATCAAAATGTAATTATTTAGATAATCAAATTACTAGCAAAACTAAATATGACAGGTCCATTTCCAGCCTTTTTAATGATCCTCCCATCTTGCCATCCACAGTTGCCTGTCTTCATCATTTTCTCCCTTGTGCCTTGGTTTTGACACCTGTGAGCCCCAAAGGCTTTATTTTACGTTAATTAACAAGAAAATTTCTTTCCAAGTGAATAGCCAGATTAACTGACTCTTGATTTAGTGGCAAAGTCAGCTTTATGTACTGTGATTTACTGTTAACAAATACGAACCAAGAGAAAACTGGCCTTCTGAAGTACCACTCCAAGTTGGAGCATTTCAGCTCTGGCTGATGTCCTACACTTGAAGCAGATACTGCAGTGTTGCTGTCACCTTTTTACTTTTTCCATTAATTTGCAATTCCTCTGCAGTCCCAGCTCTCTCCATATTCCCAATACATTGATTGCTCTTTTCATGGCATTGCTCATTCTTTATCTCTTAAGGATGCAGCTTGTCCCAGAGACACCATGTAAAATGAAGCTGTGCTGTAGGTGATGTGGTGTGTTTAAAAGAAAGGCAGGAGGAGAATAGAGCTTGACATAGTCACTTATACTGGATTTTATAGAGGAAGATGATACAGATTTTGTCTCTCTCGTTGCCTGGGGTATTTGCTGGAGAAGCATGCTAATTGCATGCATGCTTCAGAGGACCAGAGGTAGGGGGAGGATCTGAACAGTCAAATGGGAGGCTCAGGAGTAGGTTTAAAGCTGAAGGTACATATTTAAGATCTCCATGAAGATTCAAAATGCACAGACCCAGGCACTGCAATTAGTCAGCTTACAGTTACTCATCCATTAACTACTCACTGGCTTCTCCAAATGCATCATGGCTGCACGTCCTTCCATTCCCCTTATATAGAAAACTACCTGTTACTGATGTATGTGGAAGATTTTTTGGCTGTCTTCTATATCTGAGCTATATTAACTCACTACTGGCAACCTTTTCATTTAGGCAGGCCAACAAAGGTCTTTTTTTGGTTCGACCTGGTTTTAGGATATGAGACCCTTCTGATTCTCTTACACGTGTGTAGCCTTGACATTTCCTTCTCATCCCTCCAGTCCCCAGCATAGCCAGCTGCTAGCCCTAAACTCAATAGCTCATTGAATTATCTGTAGAAACACATCAATGAACATCAACACTTGGAAATAAAGGTCTAGAAAAGTAGATAGGTACATTGTGGAGGTCAATATACATAACAATGTGTGTGCTCACTTACCTCATCTTCCACCCCAGGGCTAAAGCTATCTCGATGAACATCCTGCATAGCATGAGAACTTGGTAGCAAGCTTCTTTAGTGATGAACACTGGTCAGAGAACAATTCCGTTCAAGACTGCTTTTCATGGTGCTGTTACAGATAGTATAATTGCTCCTTTTTCCCTTGCTCGACTTGTATTTCATCACTCATGTATGGGAATTTCTATGAGGGGCAGTTTTGAGCCATCATTGGTGATAGGGAGTATAGTGACCTTACAATGAAGACCATGGATAAGTACTGACCAGAGAAGGAGGGCTGCAAGAAAGCAACCAGAAAATTCCAGCACACACATCTTCAATGCGTACTGAGAATAGGTGGAAAAGATACAGTATCAGAGATATTTTATCATATCATCATGATTATTGCTTACTTAACTAACAGCTAGCATCACCTTCATCCATAACATCTGCCTAGCAACAATAAGATTCCAGCTTCTCCTAATGGTAAATTTCAGCGCAAGCTGTACTTTTCTGAATATCTCTCAGAAAGGTCATTGCCAGTGGACACATAATGGGCATTAGCGATTCTGAACATTCTACCAACTTCTCTTAGAAGTGCTGCATAAGTCAAACAATGACCTGTTTAGCTGTGCTGTGCCCCTGGATGAGAAAAGCATCAACAAACTGGAACATCAGTGCCTGGAATAACAGAATAACTTTTTAATGATTTATGATCCAAGCTAGCAAACTTGCTAGCCAGATGGATCTGCTACTGAACAAACCAAGGCTGACCTGAAGCTACAGAATATATGCCAGCACACTGCAGAGGTTTTACTGGAGTCTGATTGCACTATCTCATTGCCACATAATCACCTGGTTAAATTTATGACTTTTTTTTTTGCCTCTTTTAGTTGTTATCACTTAATCCAGACACTCTCTGTTGACTTTGCAACCTGGTCCTGATTTACCAGCTTTTGGATTTTAAATTATCTAATAATTTGCTGCAAGATATTAAGCTTTGTTGCACACTTTTGCTTCTGAAAACAGCAGGTAAAATTTGCAAAGTCATGGGAGACAGCAGACTGAAAACAAAAATCCTAGACTAATAAAGTCATAGAATCATTTAGATTGGAAAAGACCCTTAAGATCATCAAGCCCTACCACTAACCTAACACTGCCAAGTCCACCACTAAACCATATCCCTAAGCACTACATCTACACATCTTTTAAATACCTCCAGGGATGGTGACTCCACCAGTGCCCCAGGCAGCCTGTTCCAATGGTTGACAACCCTTCTGGGGAAGAAATTGTTCCTAATATCCAGTCTAAACCTCCCCTGGTACAGCTTGAGGCCATTTCCTTCTGTCCTATCCGTTGTTACGCGGGAGAAGAGGTGGACCCCACCTCACAACAACCTCCTTTCAGGCAGTTTCAGAGAGCCATAAGGTCCCACCTGAGCCTCCTCTTCTCCAAACTAATCCACCTCATGTCCCTCGGCTGTTCTTCATCACACTTGTGCTCCAGACCCCTCACCAGCTCCATTGTCCTTCTCTGGACCCACTCCAGCACCACAATGTCTCTCTTGTAGTTAGGAACCAATGAGGAGAAATCTTCCTCCAGCCAACTATAATTGTGTTCACAGATTATGAATTTAATCGGATGATATTAAGTTGCTAATGGAGGAAGATCAACTTATATTTATTTATTCAGAGTAGTTATCTTTTAATAGACTATTAACTGGACTCTTTCTTGCAAAGCATAATGTCACACACAGTTTTGTGTATATGAAGATAAATGACTTAAAAATATACACTTTCTCTTCCTTATTTTCATTTCTGAGACAATATCTGAAGACAATCTGCTATAAAAGACATTTTTTAATGCTGCATGTATGGGCCTAAGGGTTCATATCCTTCTTCATCATTGTTTTACCTGAAAAATATGCTTTTCTTCATTCTGGCATCCTTTAAATCAATGATATTTCAGCATCACACTATTAAATCTTACTCTGTTCATAAATTATATACTTTCATGTCTATGTACTGAAAATTTCAGATGAGCAATATCAAATAATGAATGCAACACATTTGTCTGACTTCCTGGAAAAACATCCTGCTTTTTTCACAAATCCTATTTTGCTTTCATGAATCTGGTCATCAAAATGAAGGCCTTTTAAATCATTAGCTACAAATAGTATATATTATAAGACCGTGTTTTCAGGTAAACTGAGATTTACTGGAAAGCTTGCAATCAGTTCTGCTGGCAGTTTCAGGATACAGGATCCCAGATACTTCTCTGTCTGGTAATCACAGGACCACAATGTATCTGGATCTTCTTGACTACACATGGGCTTTGCTGTTTTGTTTCTGGTGAATTGTGACACATCACCAAATTTCCAGGAACTTCAGCACTTTCTCTGACTTTAGATATTCAATTTTCATATCCTAAAACCCTCCTATTTGGAAATCCTCACCAAGTAGGGTTTCCTCCTATATGCTTTCTAGTCCCTAATGTCCACCTAAGCTTTGTCAAGGTCAGTTTTAATTAGTGAACTGAAAATTGAACACTTACATTAGTGATCTAGAAGAGGGAGAAAACACCATATTAATGCAGTGGATTGTTGAAACTAAAATGGAAGAGAAAACATGCACGGGAGAAGGACAATTCAGTGCTAAGCAGGACAAAGGAGTTATTTCTCTGCATCAAAAATGGGCCTTTTTTCCTCTTCCCCAACCTTTCCTGTCTTCTTGTTCTCTCAGTTTGATTTTTGAATTGAATAGCTCCTTGTTAGGCATATGTCACACTTCATGTTTTATCCTAAAATACACTATAATCCTAAACCCTAAGGATTCACCATGAGCTTTGTTGAGGACAATGAAGCTGAAGGCATGGTGCTGCATGTAACTAACCTCTCCTACAGGGAGGTTAAAATGCATATTGGTGCAACATGGTAAAGCCACTTATTTTACCCTATCTTTTATGCAGGTGCAAGGAGATAATTCTATATGGAAAATGAGCCCACCCATAATTGCAAGATGAGTCAAAACTGAAGGTTTTTGGAGCTTGTCTTTGTTTTCCTTATCCTGAGCTCATTCACAACAGTTTAGACCAGATGTAATATGTTATCACACTTCTTTATTGCTATTCACATGGACCTTACAGTGAAGAAGATGATGCCATAAACTGGAGAGCAAAGATAGAAGTCCAATATATGTTGCATGTCACTTGAAAATGCAAACAACCTTCCCTGTGTGTGCATGAATGAAAAGTACATGGAAAATGTTGCTGCTGCTACATTTACTCCTACTTGTGTTGCTCTTTCAATGTTTCTATTCTTCACTTCCACAACTAATTATTTTCTATCAATCAAGCTGAAGAAAAAATTAAGATTAACTCCTAACTCTTCAAAAGACAGCATCTTTCAATACTTTTACAACAGTGAACAGAGGAGGATGAAAAGAGTGTTTGACACTTGCAAAAGGATGCGCAAGAACTGGTCTGGGCTTTCTTGATGGTGTGCTCTGACTGCTTATTATTCAATAAGGTTTTCCAGGCCTCAGCTGTAGGTCAATACATAGGCTCAAAGGTATGATATCAGGGTACAAGTGAAACAAAAAGGAAACATTACCAGATAACTAATTGCCTTGTGGGTAGGAAACTCGCTGTGAATGTGTATGAAGCTGCAATTTCCTGCTGTATCCAAGCTTATGTTCCAAGATGCATCTCTTTCGTCTGTTCCTTTGAGAAAAAATTGTAAGAAACTGGTTTGCAAAAGAATAGCAAAAACAAAGCCAAGAGATCGCTGACCCACTGTGAAGCTTGATTTTTATTGTATACCCAGGCGTTCATTTCCCTCCTACCCTTCCCTCATTACAGTACATAAGTTTCAAAGGGGTCTTTGAGACAATATATGCTGCAAGAGAGGAACATATATATGATAACAACCAGTGCCTCAGTTGCCTCACTCCAGACTTATGTCAAAGCTATGAATTTGAAGATGAGCAGGTCCGCAATACATTCCTTCAAAAGGCTTCTTCTTATGTCAAAAACAGAGCATCGGGGTGCTAGTAAACAGTTCACAAATCCATCAAACAACCACAATAGCCTTATGACTAATGCTGTTGCAGTTTTTTCCTCTGTCCATCCCTGTCTGGTGCAGTTGGAATGGCTTTCTAGTAGCAGCATCACTGAGTATTTCAGAAGGAACCCAGTACTTCCACAGGATCCCCAGAGATCCATCTTCCCTTTCATGCCTACCTTAGACTCTGCAGCAGCATCTCCTGTGCATATCTCCACACATCTTACTTCAGTAAAGCCGTTGCAGAACTTGATAGTTCAAAAGTTCTTATAATTGATCCAGATATTCCTTGCTCATCCAGTTTCCTGCCCAGCACCATGAATGTGGTGTGTGCTCTATCAGATTTCCTCTAATGAGGCGCCTACAGATTTGTTGGCCCCTGCAGCTATCCCAGCAGGAGGTAAGTTTGGTCTGCAATGAAAGGCAATTAGTGAAAAGAATTCCACACAGCTTTACCGTAGGTGGCTGGATAAGGAAAACACAAATGCTGTTGCAAAAGTGTTTCTAGACTGTATTTCACTTGGTTCATCACCTTAAATTCATTAATGGGAGGTAAATTCTCATCTTGTATACACAAATGATACCTTGTGCGACACCACAGCTATCAGTGGAGAGGCTCATGCACTGCCTGAGAGAGGAATGGGGCACACAGAATCTGTCCCACCACGAACAGTTTAGACAGCAATACAGCAGAAATCCTTGAGACAATGCAACACTGTATTTCTCAGAGAAATGTTCCAAAAAATCTATTGAGACAACTTGCCTTCAATGCACAATTCCTATGTAAATACATTCCCACCCTATACTTCTCAAATATGAGAAGTTTGGAATAAGCATTTGCTGGTTTTTCCCCTTGGTGGTGGTTTTGTTTTATTTCTGTATATATTTAAAATTATAGAATCTATGCCTATTCAATAAATACCTATATCTGATGCCCGAAATGAGATAACAGCTTTCTGGAGCAAACTCATGACCATGAGCTATTCTAATAGTATCCCAAAATTTGAAGGCCAAAATTAATGTGTTTCTCCAGCAGCAGAAACAACTTTCTTTAATGTTTCTCCTGCCTCTGTTATAACTACCTCCTGTGTCTTGACTTCCACCTAATTTGTGAGCTCTTGATGGTTCAGTTGTTCTGGTTGGCAGTTTTACAGCATCTTTCCTAATTGTGCCCTGATATATAGAAACTAAGGACTAACTCAGCATAACTATTCACTCATTTCTTTTCTAAGGTATACATTTAACAGTTGTACAAAAGGAGGTCTAGACATGATGTTTCAGTGGTATTTTAACCAGGCCCATAGGATAATTTTGCTTATAGTGGACCACTGAACATACTTTTACTGGAGTGAAAACCAGAAATGAGGATGTAACCCAAGCTCACAAGGGACAGGATTAAACATCTAACATCAAGCATCAAAGATTCATCCTGGGCTACACATGATTTATGGGAATTTTAATTGGCACTTTTATGGCCTTTTAGAAATGTTGAAAACCCATATGCTTGAAGATGATATTTTTCTGAGTTACATGGTTTTGGTAATTATGAGATGCAACCAAGTCCTCAAAGCAAGAGCTAATATTGTATGAACTTTTAATTTTATATTGTTGCTGTTGTAGTTTAAAATCATAAGCTCACCATCCTCTATTTGCTGGCTGGCACGGGATCAAAGCAAACACTTTCCACCATGAGTCTTCAGATATTCACATTTTTTTTCCTGATGATAAAAATATTTATTCCCTTTTAAAATTTTTACTTGCATTGGAAAGATTAAATATGAGTTTTGATGTGCAACTGAGCAATACAGAGCCCCAACACTGATGCTTTCCTGACATAAAATAGAATTGCAGTGCATTTCATGTTTACTGCTTAGAAAGCACAACCTGGCCACTAAGGCACAGTCTTGGGTGCCAGGAGGTGATCAGTGCATGTGCCTCCAGCACAGGAGTATGTGCTTCTCACCTTTGTAATGGCAATAAGTGGGTGTCAGTATATTCTAGTCTACCATCCTTGCTGTGGTGGGTTGACCCTCATTGGATGCCAGCTGCCCAACTTCTCCAATGTGATTCCTTCCCATGGGCTGCAGTCCTCCATGAGCTGCACCAGCGTGGGTCCCTTCCATGGGATGCATTCTTCAGCAACAGACTGCTCCAGCATGGGTCCTTCCATGAAGTGCATCCTTCAGGAACAGACTGCTTCAGCATATTCACCGATAATGTGCTCTTCAACCATGTAGACCGAAGTTAGAGACAAGTATCTGTAGGCACTTAGAGCCAAATCACAGTGAGCTGGAAACTACACCCTCATGTTCTAAGACAGTTAAAATCAGGGAGGTCCTCAGGGGTGTACTATGCAACAGGTCAGACTGATTACAGTGATTCCATTGGATGCTTTATTCCTGGAATCTCTGAACCTGTAGTTGATAATGTATCTCCAAGCATAAGTTTTGCTCCTTGCACAACTACAGTGCATGATTAAATCAGAAATTCCAGTTATGCTGCATGCAGCTGTGGTACTGGAAGTGAAGAAATCTCAGCCTGTGAGATTAGAAGCATGGTGAGAGAAAGATAAGTGTTCTCAGCTATGAGGAATATCAGTAACTGGAATTTACTCTTGAGTTTTTATTGATTATTTCACAACTTCAATCACTTTTTTCCAAGAATCCAAATGTGAATGATTAAAAATTAAGTTAGCGGCTCCTCTAGAAGCAGCATTTTGTCCTGTTTTCTTTCCTTGGTAAATTGATCTTACTCCAATTTGCAGTTGCATATTTGATATCCTGTTTTGCCCTGAAAAATAAAGCCAACCTGAATTATTGTTTGACAGAACTGCTACAAGAGCAGCATGAATGTGTCTTCCATTGAGTCTGAGGGACTAAAAATCAGCTGCCATTTATAGGAAGGATGTTACTTGATTTTAAATACAAGCAATTATAATTGGTTACACTATGATATTATTACTACAAAAGCACCCTTGACATGTTAGGATTCCTTTTTTCATTCAGTTTGATAAGTATGTTGGAAGAGGAATTCCTAAGACAAGGACTCACAGAGTTAATAACTTTGATTACCATGTTTAGAGGAACTGTTTTCATTTGTGGTGTTCTCCAAGCATTTTTAGGGAGTATCAACAAGATCCCATAAAGGACAGAAAACATTAAGTTGTAGAAAGCTCCCTTTCCAACCCCAGCATTCAGTCTCTCCAAATGAAAATAATCTCATTAAATCCATTCCAAGGTGGTTTTCACAATGAGGTTAAAATACCCTCAGGCAGGACAAATAAATGGTACCTCTAACAAATGCTTTGAAAACCCCATGATGGAGCATCTCTAAATGGTGTATGCTGTTGTCTTGCCCAACAGTGAAAATAAGACTATTACCATACAGCATCTGGACACACTGTGCCTAACAGTTGTTGAGGTCATGTAGACACAGTAGCTCATTAGAAGTTGAACTGTTGGTCCTCTTTAACTCTGTTTTTCAACCATTGTAAAGTTGTTTAGAGAGAGGAAAATTTCTCGTTAGTGACAGCAACCAAAGCAGGACAATTGGCCTTTTTTTGGCCTTTGTCTTTCTTAAAAGTGTGGGTGCCCCAAGTGGTTTCCAACTATTTTCAAAATATTTGTGAGCAAATAACTATCCAAGAGTTTACTTTCAATCTTTGACTCCCAGGAAAAATATAGCTATATCCTGATTTCACTATCTTTGTAGTTGAAGCTAGGGTAGTGTTAAGGAAATGAAGGCTGCTGTCAGTTTGGGGGAATTTCCCTCTGACAATCTCCAGGGAGTAAGGAGTATCAACAAGTTCCTTTCCAAATGGCACATTTTATGGTCTTTGGTTTCTGAATACTTATAAAAGGCAGGAAGGAATTTTGTTGAATGAGGAAGAATCTCTATAAAATATTACTGAGTAGCTGATATGAAAATCATTAATATAAAAGATTACAGTTATGGGAACGTAAAGCCTTTCAACCAGGATATGAGTAATTGCCATAGAGTAGGTTAGAGTTAGAGAAAACTTTCCATCACCAAAGACAAGCTATTATAGGTAAAATGATACAGAATATTGTTTGAATTACATTAAATTATACTGAAATTTTAAAATAATTTTCCTTTTACAATCAATTTATATCATCTACTTTCAAATATGTAATTTTTGAAAGTACAGCTTTTTGGAAAGAAGAAATTGCAAACTGAAGAGGACTAGATTCTAAAAGTTGTAATATGTGAAAATACTTAAACTGGTGTCAGCTGTTTAGGGAAGAAAAAAGCTGATCAGCTCTGTAATGGAAATAAAGCAGTCATTGGATACCCCTCAGTGCCATGGCAGGAGGAGGAACAGAGGAAAAGCATCTGAGTTGAAGGAGGCTCAAGTGGCCCCTGCTGAAAATGTGCAGTTAACAAAGCTGTATGGAAGCTGGAGCTATGCACTCCTCCCATAATAGCAGGAGTTAAGTGGGCCATAAGTGTGTTTATGTTTACAGAACTGTATCTTTCTCCTGCAGAAGTGATTGTTCAGGTCCCTATTGAGATGCCCTGCATCTGATCACTTTATTTTTTATTAGGACATTAACCTGCTGTTTTTACCATACTCATTCATGACTTGCTTCAGGGGCCAGAAAGGACCTGGTGTGAGCAAACTCTAGGAGCCCTCTTCTTCACACCAAGAGGGAGTGCCTGAAAAGCACCATGTAAGCATCCTTCTTCAGCCTCCCTTAACACCATTGCACAAAACAAAAGTTAGCAAACCTCCAGACTAGAGCCCAGTGTGAAGCTTTTCCATGCAACTGACATTATAGATAAAACCTGAACTTTATGGTAGGGGCCAGAACTGAAGCTTTTGAATGGAGCTGAACTCCCTTTTAGTTAGGCCATAATTGAAACATGAATTATTTAATCCCAGTTCATTAAATGTCTTTGAACTGATATTTTTCAGCCATTCCTGTTTTCTGAATTTCCCACTTGTCATTGTTTAAAAATTTTCATTTCTTCTTCGCCTGTTTGCCACAGAGAAAGATAATAAATGACAAGCCCTGGAGCAGGATCCCATAGAACACTTCATGCTGGGACTTTCACAATCAGTTTCTGCTCCAGGGATCATGGCAGACGCAATGAGCTGTAGAGTTTATTGATAGCATGTCTCTCCCTCCCATTATGTATTCCCTTTGTAGAGGTATAGACAGATAGTTGTCACCCTTCACCTCTCCACCCACCCCTCCCTCTTGTTCTGTACTAGCTGACAGGGTTTTCCACCCTCACAAAGATGCTTGTCCTGTTTGGCATCTACTCCATACTGCTACGCACCAACCAGATTTACTTGTTTTGAGATCTAATTAAATCCTTTACTGCCTTATTGGATGAGTCATTTCATTTTCAATGACTTCTCCTAAGTTTCCTGCAGCTCCTTTTAACCAAAAGAAAAAATGCACAGACCCAAAGTCCATCTGAACAAGTGTCTCATAGTTTGACTTTGGGGACACAGTCAGAAATCTTCTATTCTCTCAGCCTTGTTCCATGGACAAACAACAGAGGTATTCCCAAATCCCTTTTTAATGATTTTGAAGGCATGACACAAAATCTGTTGAATTGGTAGGAAGGCTCAATTTGATTTTTCATTGTTTTGGATTGGGCCCAAAGGCAGCACAGAACAGCTAGATGAAGATCAACCAAGTAAAAAAAAGCCTAAAGACCTGACTAAGAGAAAGGCAAAGCAGTTCCAGTATAATTCCTAATGAAGTCTTGAAACTGGACATCTCAGAACAGCTCACCTCTCCTTGTAACTGTCACATAGATGTTTTTGGCAATGACCAATTATGTTGACTTGATTTGAACCATGTGCACAAAAAGTCTATAGACAGATTAAATCCTTATCATCCAGAATTACTGTTGTGTTTGCAGTGCTTACTCATACTCTGTACTTTCTAATCCTGTTTCTTTCCTAGCTTTCAGGTCTATAATCAACTTTTATGCATTTTCCTGAGAATGTATAGTCTTATTTGAGCTTCCTTTCTTGTTTTTTAATTTCATTACACCTCTTCATATTGTATCATGAAGACCATCACTGTCCCTCTCTTGGAAAGCTACCTTAGACAATGTTTTCCTAACCTTCACACTACAGTTTTGACTTCTGGAATACATTGGCTCATTTTGTTGCACCAACCTGAGCTCCCATTCCATATGGTCCTCTTCCATGTGTCCTGTGTGAGCTCCCATTTCAAGCCTTAGTTATGAATACTTTCTACAAATCCTCTAAATTGCCCTTTTACTTTTTTAAATACTAGATGGCTTCCCTTAAACCAGTAAAGCATTATGGGATATTATTTGTATGAAAGATGATTGTTTCATTAAAGTTTTGCCCAGTTTTGTTTTGTTCAGGATGGGAGAATTTTATGCCTAGGAGCTCATGATCTGAGGGTGGATGTAGTTTAAAGAAGAGAATCAGGCACAGAGCCAGTTTTGGCCTACTTTTGGGAGCAAAAGGCAATACTTGATGCCAAGTTTTTGGACTAACTCCTCATCAAATATGAGTAGGATCAGACTATAGCAAATTTTAATGAGGTATATTTGCTACCAAATAATAAGTACTTGCTGCACTTAATATCTTAGTTAAAAAATCATCTACCTTGTCAGACTTTGAAGCCTCTGCCTGGGCCGAGCATATTTAAATCAATTCATTGTAAGTAATACAGGGTGAAGGAGTTTTTAAGACATGAGTGGAAGTTGGGCCATTTTTATAGAGGGCTCTATGTGGGGTAGGGCTCATAGGCAACAGTGGGCTTTACTGATCAACAACCTGACGAAGTTAGGAGCATTGACAGAGTGAATCAAATATGGGGTGAGGAGGCCACTGAGTACGTCAGTGGGGAAGAAGTAGGGAAGGGAAGAGTTATGCAGAACTTTGAATAGAGTGACAAGAACTTTTAATGTAATGAACCAGGAGCCAACAGCCGTTGTCAAATGGGGTTGTATTGTACTTTCTCTCTGTTTTCAGCAATGATTGTCAGTTTATCCCCTGCAGTGCTATAAAAAGTTAAATATTGCTGTCTAAACATGCAGGGAAGGAGGAAAGTTAGACAGGTTTAGAAATCCACTGTTATAAAACCAGCAGAAGAGAGAGCTGTGCTGAAGAGAGAGTCTAAATGGGAGGTTATTCCCAGCTCCCCAAAAAGCCTCCATCTCTGTCATCTTGTCCCACCTGGATGCTTTCTTCCCAGCTTAAACAGAGCAATTATGAGGTTATATATCATGTGAGTGCCTGCATCAAAGGGTTCATTTTGCTAGTGCTGCATCATCATCCTCATGTCAGCTCTTTAGCAGTACAGTTTATCAGTCAGATACATCATCAGAAGGGAGACAATTTGAGGATAATGTATGTAACAGATAATATAGTTGCAAAGCTGTTGGGGCTTAATTATGGGACACAGGCAACCACTGCATATGCATTACAACCTCCTGGGAACACAGGGAAATTAATTATTTTCCATGTGCACGTCATATTGATGACTCTTTTCTATTGACACTCTTGATACTGGCAGTAAATTAGATTTTTCCCATTTCAATCCATGCTAACTGAAAGGTAATTTTAAGTCTCTGCATATTTACTGAGTAAACTTCAATTTGGCATCTTTGAACAAAGGAGAGAGAAGAGAGGAATTAAGGGTTTGGTTTTTTTTAAATGCCACTGGCTTCCTTGTGCAGCAGACTGTTAAATCCTGTTAGCAAGTTTCCCCAGGAGTAGCTACAGTAAGTGAGGGATGTGTTACTCTCTATTGCTGTGATGTTCAAATAGCTAAACATTTGGTCTGTAGACAGCATATTAACTTTCCTTGAATAAAATAAGTGGGAAGACAATCTGTACTGTCTTTGGGGTCCTCAAATCCACCAAGGAAGCCCAAACCCTTCAGGGGAGTTTGGATGGTCCTGCAGTCTCAGAGCCCAAACCAATGTCAATGAATATGTCACTTGAGCAGGCTTTCAACAAAACTTTCCTCACTTGTGTTGCCTTATTACTTTCAATGCCACTCTTGTCACTTGCACAGGGACAATGAGTAAAGTAAGACTTTTTTGCACAAGGAATTATGATTCCAATATTGGTACATGAGAAAGAAAACCCTGTCTTATTTCTGATTGCTTTTGCAGAGCTGACATAAGCCTATATTTTTGAGGACTTTGTGTTTTGGAGGCCTTTCTACTTGTAAACAAGGATTAACACAGGGAAACTTTTTCTTCAAATCTCATCTTGTTTCAAGCATGACCTGAGCTGTTCTGTTTTAGTACAGATTTAAATTCAACATCTTTCAAAGGAACAGTTTGGCTTCATCTCCATTTCAAGGAGAACAATTCAGTTCAGCTTCAGCTCAAGAAAAAATATGTTTTAAAACCAGGTTTTCATTTTGGATCAAGCTGAAGTCTACTGTCTGTTTGAAAATTCCATTTAACTTAGGAGGGAGGCATTCATAAGCAGTAAATAAGAGGTAGCTCATAACAGACATAAAGCTCCACTTCAGCATCAGAGGGACAGCAACAACTAACATACTCATCAAATTGGGGACATTGAAGCAGCTCTTACTTTTCCCGAGACTAAAAAGTCTCCCTTCTATGAAAAATGAGCACAAAAGAAAGACAGCAAGGCACTGAGTATGATTATTTTCCAATAGCTCTTTGTTCATAAAGAACATAACTTCTAGTGACATTGTGTTGGAAGAACCATACAAAACTGCTTGAAAAGATGAAGTGCTACTTATTGAGTCAGGTTTTATTTGGTGGTCTCTCATCTTAGTACTGATTTAGCTCGACCTTGCTTAGATTAGAAAAGCTGCCAAAACTCACAGTTTGGCAGTGACATTACTGCAAGTGTCTGATAAATTCTGCCTCTTTTACCTTAGTCCTTCTGATTTCCTGTAACTGATTGATTATTCCTACCAGTGTGGCCAGCTTAAAGATTAAGTATTTTCCAGTAATAGATGTTAAAGGAAAGAAAAGATCAAACACAGATTACTTGCAAATATCAAATAAACAGTAGTCAGGCAAGGGCTTGAGGGAGAAGAGAAAGCAACCATTCTTCTGTGTTAGAAGAAGCCTATATAATTTACTCAAATTATATTTCATAGAGTTATAGAATGGTTTTGGTTGGGAAGGACCTTTAAAGATCATCTAGGTCCAACCCCCCTGCCATGGGGAGGAACTTTTTCACTACATCAAGATGTTAAAAGTCCCATTCAACTTGACCTTGAGCACTTCAAATGATGGGGTTTCCACAGTCCTGTGCAACCCATTCCAGTGCCTCACCTCCCTCATCATAAAAATTGTCTTCCTTATCTCTGATCTAAATATACTCTGGTTCTAATTCCTTTTATGTAAGAGAAGTCAATGATAAGGTCTTCCTGAAGTCCCTTTTTCAGGCTGGGGAACCCCAGCTCTCTCCATCTTTCTTCACAGGAGAGGTATTTGTCATGGCTGAAAACCCCAGAGGGCATCAAGTCAGCAAACAATAAAAATGAAACTGTGGCAATACTTCAATATCCTGTTTGTTCTGAGAAAACATGGATCAAGATTCAGCCTTTACCCTAACTTAACCATTGAGCCTATGTGGCATGTCCACCTTGTGATATCTTTCAAAGATGAGTTGTTGGGTTGTTTGTAGCAAGTCTACTATGATCAAAATTATACTTCTGTGGTACATAGTCACAATCAAAATAGCCACTTGTAGACTCTGATTACCTATGTATGCTTTTATAAGTGCAATCCTCAGCTGATATTTACATGCCTGATATTTCAGTATTTTATAGAGTTTAGTGTGTTTAAACCCCATTGCCCAATCAGAGTTTCCTTCACAGAGTATATTCCTGCTAGCTGCAATTAGTAAATTTGGCTTACAGGCAGCCAGCAGATCCATTTACTTGGCTATCTATATTCAAAAGATACCAGCACCTCTGAAGATAGGCATGTGCTGGAAAGACCCTTCAGATGAAAAGTTAAAACATAATGGCTGTATTATATATAAATTTTATGCTTGATAGAAAGTGCTCAAGGGGCGATGTTTGAACTTGAGTAGAATCCCAAGCACAGAATGAGTCTCCAGGGAAATGTTTGTCTCCAAAGACAAACAAGATCAAGACCTCGGTCAATGAAAGCAATTCTGAATGCTAAAGACTTGCTGAAAGATTTCATCACAGCTGGGAGAGCTGAGCAAGTGGGCTGAAATAGAGTGAATCCTTTCAAGGTGAATAAATCTACACAGTCACAGAAGGCCATCTTCATTTCCTGCACTGTTGCTGTGCAAATTATGAATTGCGTCAGTACATACGAACTCTACTTTTACCATAAGAGCTGTCTGGGTTTGAGTGCTTGCAAGAACCAAGTTAGACAGAGAGTGTTCCAAAGGTATCTGTGAAAACAGAAACGGGTAAAACCTTCGGGCCACGGCAGATCAAAGGTAATCCAGAAGTCAGAGGTATGCTCCTCCCATAGGGTGCATAGGCTGGCTCTCAGCTTTAGTGAGACAATATTAACCAGGGCATGGGACCATAGGTGCTAGACTTTTCTGAATGTTGTGAAAGTTGCCGTGTTTAAGCAGGTATAAGTCAAATGTGTCTTTGTAAGATCTTTAGTGTAGCCTGGGGATGGTGCTTACCCTTCATGTGTGCTTCAGCTGAGTTTTCATATTAGAAGTTAGCAATAGACATTCTGTAACCTAGCTGGAGCTGTCTGCCTTGTCACAGCCTTCAGGAGTTTCTGAGCACTGCAACAGATCATCTTCTGGTGATTTTATAATACTGGTAAATGCTCATCAAGGACATGCTTCAGACAGTGAAGGCCCAGGCAGATTTGAAACACATTCTCCAGAGCTTATAGGTTAGTGCTCTTTAGTTTAAAATTACTGTATGCTTCATTGCAGTCCTTCAGTAACACACACACACACAAATCAGGCAAATCAATCCCTAATGTGCCGGAATCATGCCAGTAATTAATGTCTAACTGCTAGGACTGAAAGAACAGATGGGGAAATACATCCCTTTTCACCTGGAATAGCAGTGTCATATCTTGAGTACATAAGGCTCTAGCAGCTCTGTAAATATTATTTTACAATTTAGCCATGACAGCTGTAACTCTAGTCTCTGTAACTGACCTCCTCCAGAACATGTGATGATTCATTATGCTAAAGTCCTTTTGATATTTGGATTCAGAAAAGAGAGATGAGAGAAAGGAGAAGCTGAGACAGCTATGACTGTTTAACTTGGAGAAGGCTGATTATTGTTGTATATAAGTACCTGAAGGAAGGGATACTATGAAGGGATAGGACAAGAGGTAATGGTTTTAAGACGAAGGAGGGTAGATTTGGATTAGATATTAGGAAGAAATCCTTCCCTTTGAGGGTGCTGGGGTGCTGGCACATGATGCCCAGAAAAGCTGTGGCTGCCCCATCCCTGGCAGTGTTCTAGGCCAGGTTGGATGGGGCTTGGAGCAACCTTCTCTAGTGGAAGGTGTTGCTGCCCATGGCCAGGGATTTGAAATGAATGAGCTTTAAAGTCCCTTCAACCCAAACCATTCTATGTTTCATTTATTTTCAAAATACTTTAGGATACTTGTAAAATTCCAAAGAACTGGTTAAAATGCAGTTGACCAAATGTTTTAAAAGATAAATATAGGTAATTACAGAACTAGATTTCTGTCCTATCCTGTGGAAAAAATACCCTGCTGAATATGAGAATTTATTAATAAGGGATTAAAGATGGCACTATGCAAGTCAAAATGTAAGTGTAAGAACAGATCTTGCTAAAATAATATAGTGTATTCTTTTCTGAGAATACAGGCTTGGATGAAAAAGACAATAATGTCAAAACAGTAGAAATCACTATGGTATTTGACTTTACACCAGAAACAACTTGTACAAGAACTAGAAGGATACGAAAAGAATATGTAGATGTTGAACTTTTTGCAACTGGTTGAGTGATAGTCTTTGACATGTAATTGCAAACAGAGTGTATATTTAGTTGGGTTTCTAAGCAGCCAATACTGAAAAGGGAGGGCACTGAGACAGAGCCACCTAATAAAGTAGACACACTGAAAGTATGCTTTTGTCAACTGTCACATTATACATGAAGGAATAAAGAATAATATATTATCTCATTCCCTCTTGGAAATTAGTGACTTTGAAAAAATCATGCTTTCTGAGCATAACATAATCAGAATGGCTAATATGAGTCCTGGATATATACACTGAAGGATTTCTGTGTATATGAACAGAAATTGCACAGTATCTCAATTTGATAAGGTATTACAGCTGTAGGATTGCTCCTTCTAGTTCTGATCTCTGCGTTTCAGGATGGGTATCAAAATATTAGGGAGATCACATGCGTAAATTAAGCTGCCCACTAGTTATCACATACAGCACTGAAAAGTGAGTTTAAGATTCCTCTGTCTCACAGGCAATCACAAGGAAAGATCTAGCTTAGTCTAGACAAGCTCAGACAAGAAATAAGTCATGAACTTTCAACAGGCAAGGTAATTAACTATCAGCACAACCTACCAACAGCTATGATGGATTTCCTATCTCTGGAAAATTTTAAATCAATATTGGATGTTTTTCTGAAAGTTGCATCACAGCTTGAGGAGAAATAATAGGTTTGAAAAGTGAATCAGTTAAAGCACGTCCTATGGCTTGGTCTATGCATTTCATATTGGATAATTGCTATAGCTCCTTCTGGCTTTAAAAGATGTTACATTAGGCAAATAGCCACACATCTGAGAGTCATAACTGGGAGTTGACGATCAGCATTTTCCTGCTTAATATCTGAGTTGGTGACTTATGTGTCCTTGTTGTGGTCAGAGTATCTGATGAGGTAGTGACTTGTAAATTCTGCCATTCTTGCTGTTTCTAGTATGTCTGTAAATATAGATGCATTACTGTTTGGGCCTATTTTACATTAACAACTTGATGTTGAAACTTCTGGTAGGTCTGGAAAGTACAGTCTTTAGCTTCACAGAGAATCTTGAGTATAATGTGAGGTCATGGTCCTTCAGCTTCTCATTGAAAGTTCTCAAAATGGAGCAGGGAAAACTTAACCATCTGTTCAAGCTTTCTCTGTCATAGATATTGACATTTGCTAAAGGCAGCTTCGTTCCTCCAAAACAGCTCTCTTCTGTCCAGTCATTACAGTTCTGAGCCAACAAAACTTTGTGAAACCTCTTCCAACCTTTACCACCTAATTTAGATCTCTTTTGCCAAGTATCTACTTCTGGTTTCTACAAACATCCCCTGAGACCTTGAGCAAGAAGTCACTGTATATCCTCTGCTACAAATACCCAGCTGTTCATTTAAACTTATTTTACATATCTTTTAAGTGCTTATCTTCTCCATTGAAGCAGTAAGGTCTTGGCTACAAAGACCAACTAATCAATAAATCAATGAGGAATATCTTATTGTGAGGACCCTGACTTAACTGTTACTATAATATCAATAAGTTAACCAACAACTCACGAAGTTCCCAGAACTCACACTGTGAGAGATAATGCAGAACACATTAAAATATCTTTTTTTTAAGTATTCATTTAAATCATATAAATCCACTTTGAAACTTATTTTTATTCTATCAGAGGTCTTTCTTCTATTGTTACTATGATCACATGCAGCAGCAAGAAATAGAAATCAGAAATGGAAACCTATTCATAAGGTATGTTAGTTAATGGTTTTCTAACTGCATTGAAAACTCAGTCTACTTCCAGAAGCTTACAGTGCCTCTGTACTTAAGCCTTTACCCAAATATCCTTCTCACAGGCAGTTTCATGATGACCAGTCGGTCCTAGCTGCACTTTACCATACATCTGCTCTACAGTGCTTAATATATTCTAAAAAGCCAAGAATATGTCAAACAGTAATTAATAAACACCAGCCTAGGTGCAAAAAAGGCATTATAGAGATAAGGGTAATAAAGGGAAGCCTTTAAACTCATGGCAAAAATAACCCCTTCATAAGATTTCTGATATTTAGGGTTATTAGGGCGGGAATTACTTTGTCTTATTTATTGATTTCCAAGTCTACATGATTATTGCTCTTTAAACACTGCAGAGTCCAATTGCATATTGGTGCAGGTGCTAAACCAACAAGCAGTAGAAAGGCCACTTCAGACGCAAAGCCAAGAAATACCACGGGAAGTCTTTTTTCATCTTCAACTGACACATGAAACTTCTGTTTAGACCTCTTTCTTTATCAAAAGTAAAATTATGCTGCACCTACCCCACTTCCTCCCTCCACATTGTTATTTAGTGATTAGCAGCAGTCCTTGTAGGCAATTATTTTTTCCTTTGTATTAATCAGTAGAAGCACAGTGACTCACTCCAGCACAGAACATGAAAGTCCTGCTGGGTCATCTCCCTTCACTCAGCTGGAGTAGGAGATACAAGCTGGAGTTCCATGCAGTAAGTACTCTCATATCTCTACAAACATTTTTTTCAGCCTAATAGATAAATTATTGGAGAAGTTTGTCCTTAAGCAGTGATTCAGAAGTTTTTATTTTCACATCACAAATGGGTAGATGAAGAAAGAATCTGCCTGGTAAGCATTCAGGGAACTGTGATTTCCTGAAGATGAAAACTGTACTGTTGAAACATAGAATCAGCTAGGTTGGAAAAAATCTTTGGGATCATCAAGTCCAACCATTATTATCCCAGCACTGCCAAGACTATCAGTAAACCATATCACCTAATCTACATGGGTTTTGAATACTTCCAGGGACAGTGATTCTACTACTGCCCTGGGCAGCCTGTTTCAATGCTTGAGCACCCTTTCAGTGAAGAAATTGTCCCTTATATCTAGTCTGAACTTTCCCTGGCGCAACTTGAGGCCATTACCTCTTGTTTTATCACTTGTTACTTGGGAGAAGAGACTGACCCCCACCTCATTACAACCTCCTTTCAGGTAGCTGTAGAGAGTGAAAGACCCTTCTATGCTGCCGAAGTAGTCCAATGACACTTTTGGTCTGTTTTTTTACCGTAATGAGAGCTGGGGTCAGAAATCTAAAAACATCATAATGTCATAGGATCAGAATCATAGAACAGCTAGGGTTGTGAAGGACCTAAACATCATCTAATTCCAACCGCATTCCATGGGCATGTCCATTAGCACCTGCTCCTCAAAAAGCCAGAGGCCCCAGTCTGTCATGTAGTGTAGGGTGAGGTAGGTGCATGCCCTGATGCTTATTGGGAAGAGAGAGTTACACCAACATCCTGCACAAATACACATGGATAACTTGCCACAGAGTGTGAAAGCTGCCAACTAGCACTGGTTACTTGCTTTTTGCACAGAAAGCAAGAGTTTGCCATCTCCAGGACAAACTACATGAAATTCCAGCTGTGTTGCACTCTGCATATCACTTCTCCTTATCATTCTTCAGACTCGAGAAGAAATTAGGTTTTTCTTTGCCCTCCTTCAAGAGCTACTCTCTTGCTTAAACAGCTCCTGCAGCCTTTCTGAACAAGGCTGCACTTGGACAGCAGGCAAGGAGAGACTGACTTTGCAAGAATGCTTATGAAAGAGAGACCTTTTGGCCATAAGGCGCCCAGGAAGAGTGCAGTAGTTATTACAATGGTCATTACACAGTTCCAGAGAAGAGAAGAAACTGTGGGATATCTAATGAGGTAGAAAAAAAAGCCCTGAGCCATTACTGATATCTTAATATCTGTGCAGTATTTAGCAAAAGAGTCTTACCACGCTTCACCCTCTCAGCTGGGAGAAATTACAATGCCATATGAATAATAGATGAAGTGCTATTTTGATGATGTAAATTAGTATTAATGCAGAAGATTATTTTAATAGTGTGCATAAATGGAATTTTCAGTGCTGAAAGGAACCCTAATTAAATCTGATTCTTTCAACCATTCGCTGCTACGCCACTCAGCATTTTGGCAGGGGGGAGGCTGTTTGTTTTCTCTAACACTTATTTCTGTCTCCTCTTTAAATCATTTATTGTTATATTTAGTCACTACAATCAAAAAGTAAAATAAAAACCTAGTGATGAGGTCAAACAAGAAGCCTTTTAATAATGCAAAGCATGCTGCACCAGAAGGAAAACATGCCAGCACCTGGGGAGTGTCATACTGGGGACAGGCATGCTTTAATGCTAGGAAGCTGGAGAAACTACTTTCCATTCCTCTCGCTTGTTTTGCTGTAACAAAACTGCTATTCCTGCAGAAAGGATTTTGCTGCCTTGACCTTAGTTTTGTCTCTTGCATACAACAGGGTCACACTGGTACAGTGATACACATTCACCATTACCATAGAATTGGGTTCGACCTGACTAGGAAAGCAGGCAGCTGTACAACATCTTTCAAGGGTCTTTGTTCCACAGCAGTTTCCCATTCAGTATGCATCTACTTAAATCCTGTTTGCATAAGGCTGACCAGACTATTTGGACTGTCCTTCTGCGAGCTCAAGTGCTTCTAAATTACATTTTCCAATCCATATACAGGAAAAGAATTATAACAATGGCATTATCCAGAAATGCTTAGGATGGTGAAGAGCATGGCTAACCTGTTTGTTTTGCAGAAAGAGCAAAGCCAGGAAGATGTTATGGTAATTTGATAACTCTTCTCAAGCTCCACTTCTCCTCCTTCTTAAAGAGTATGGGATCAGGCTGAATCAATACGGGGTATTTACTTACCTTAAAATAATTCTTCTTCCCCCCTTTCTTCCCCCCTTTTTTTAATATAGAATAAATGAGTGTGGGTCAACACTTCACCAGCTTCCAGAATAAGCCCAGGCAGCTCTATCTGCCTTCGTCTCTCTGAACAGTACTGGATTACATGGAACCTCCACCTCCAGCTGCCTCTCAACTACTGTTGTTTGCTCTTGCTTAGAGAGCATTCAGACAAAAGAGTAATCTCCCAGGTTACATTCATAGTCTTCAACACTTCCAGACACTGCATGATAATAAAATATCCATAATTATATGTTCACCTTCTACAATGTGTCTTTCTGCTCTACTGTTAAGAAGGTACACTTGACCAATCCTGACCAAAAGCAGATGGCTCCATTCTTACAGAATATTAGAATTATAGTCAATGCTTTTTGAGAAGCATCGCAAGAAAAATTTTCTCAGAGCTAGGGTTAATATTTTGGTTCTCTGGCGAGATCCTGATGTTTGGTGCCCAGAAGTAGCTCCACCAAAATCACTGAAACAAATAAGGGGGTAAAAATAAGCTCTTGAATAAGATCTACTCTGATCTACTTCTTGAATAAGAAGTAGAAATCCAGGATTTGGAATAAACATGCAAAACGTCAGGATAGTAATAAAAATAAGAGTGCCCCACTAGGTTAACTGTTGGACTAGATGATCTTCAAGGTCTTTTCCAACCTAGATAATTCTATGATTCTATTTAAGAACAGTAGAAGTCCTTGAAATACACCACTGTCTTCAGCTCTACATGGGAAGAGATTGAGTGCAGTGGCTGGAGGCTACTCTACCTTATAGCAGTGGCCAGCCACTGTCCTCCACAGACCCTAGAAGCTATGATTGTGTCTACATCTGAACAGAGTAAAGTATGTTATTACTGCACAGCCTAGTCATATGCTAGTCATTTGAGAGATATTTATAGCCATGCATTGTGCTATAAAGTATAATAAACAATGACAAAATACCAATGGCATAGAAGGATCATAATTTATGTGTTTTACAATGGGGCTGTTTCATAATTTAACAAGAAGCTACTTTGTGCTGTAAAATGCATTAACTAATAGTTCCTAATGTATGATCACAATACATTAGCACAGCATTGAGGTTAAGCTCAGGTGTTCATTACTGAGACATTTTTAATGTGGTAAAGCTCATAAAGGAGAAGCCAGGAGTGACTAACCCATTTTGGTAGAAATCTGAATTAATGGAATAATTACATGAGAACAGTAGATGCTATCAGACTGGAGGGGCCATTGACACAGACTGTGGAGCCTTTGCGTTCAGGAGAATGGAGCTCATTTCAAGCTGCTTCACTTTTGTTCTGGTGATGTTGATACAGATACAAATGCCTGTTTAGAGAAAAAAAGGAGATTCATGAGTCACTCCCCTGGATGAAGAAGGTCAAAAGGAGTTAAGGGGCTTGCTGTTCTCCTGTCACCTTCAGTAAGATCCTTTCCCAGATACAGGTAGAGATTATCACCCCTGCAAGCATTCCTCCAAAGATGCTACATGTTCTTCAGACCAGATGATACCAGTGCACCTCAACCTACCTCAGCAAAAATGAGCTGGGTTAATAAGGAGCTATTGTTCTGAAGAACTTTGAGAGCTACACATCCAGGTCATGTTAAAACAACAAAGGGTTACAGCCACTGTGATCAAGCCATAGGTACTTATACTATACACATCTACCTACCAGTCATCTCAAATCAGCTTCGCCTCCTGAATCACATTTTGCTGCTGAAGAGAATATGATCTTGAAGTGTGCGGTCATCATTTCTGTCTCTTCCAGATCCTCTTCTCTGGGACTCAGCTTTTCAAGGATGCCCACAAAATGCACCACCAGACTGCTGATGGCTAGCTTGCTCCAGGTAGGCAGCATTGCTCACTTGAATGACACATTATCCATGCTCTACACAACAGGCTTTTGAGAGGATTTGGTTTGTTTAGGGCTTTTGTTTCCTTATTGATTAGATCAAACCATAGACCTAGACTAGGAGGATAAACATTTATTGACCACCTACACATTTCAGATGTGGGTGCAACTACAGAACACAATAAAGTGCAGGCAAAAGATCCTCAAGCAAGCCAGTAATTTCACAAACCCATATGGAAAATGTCAGTTCAGATCCAGCACCAATAAATCATTTTCAACACTGATACATGTGGATACCTCTAAATATCTTGTATGACTTGAATTGTGTGGCTTTGGTGTGCCTCCACTGTGCTCTCCTTCAGGGCCAACGCCAGGGTGAGATTTTTCAGTAAGAGCTGCACAAAATGGGAGGTTAAAATCATATGTAGCTAACAATTAACTCATTTTTATGTGATTTTTAATTTCTCATAATATTATATTAAAAAATACAGTGCAGTGATAGACTTGATAGACCTCAAGGTCTATGACACTGCCATCAGTGTCATAAAAATTGCTCTCAGAGAAGCAATAACGAGAACTCTAGCATCTCATATTCTCAGCCAACTATCAGAATATGTAAGGTGTCACTGCTACTTGTCTGCATTCATTAAGGAGGTCATCTGACAAGACAGACCTGAACTTGGATTTCAACATTTTCGTCATGGAAATTTCAGCTTCAGTTGGATGTGTTGACCTGAAATGTGCACTTAATCAAAAGGGAACTCGGAAAGAGAAAGCTGAGGTTTCTTCCAGTAATAACTAAAAATATGGTTGACATGGCTGTGCATTTAATGGCACATCTGTTTGCAAGGTTATAATTTCCATTTCAGGTCACTGAGCTTTACTTTCAAGACACTTCCAAACTGATTAGAAATTCTGCATATAAGCCTAGCAACCAAGAAGCTGGAGAAGAGGTGACTGTGTTGAAGCTGAAGACAGAAACCTCAACATCCTCCTTGGCATTTTCCAAATACTCTGACTACCTCATCTTAGGAAAGTTTATTTCTTCTTTTGAAAGGTAGAGAAATGAAATCTGTGTCGAGCTGGGTTATCTAAACCCGAGCTTCATTCTGAAAGCACTTACTGATGGAATAATTTGTGTCAGTTTTCCCTTCTCCTTGAATTCAAGATCTTTAAGTTGGGATGTCAGCTCAACAATGAAAGCTGAACCAGACAAATGTGGAGGACACCGAGTTCTTCATACTGTTTATCTCTTTCACCCAAGAAGTGGCATATTTCTGGGTAGAAGATTTTGAAATCTTTTCAGTGATTTTCCTTTTCTGTTGCACCATTGTATGGAGAAGGTAGGCAGCTGTAATGAGCGGTATTGAAAGATCATTTAAAAGATTTCAATAATGGAATCTGGCAGTGATAAAATTTGCTGGCCTCAGGATGGTCTTTGCTACCAAAGGACGTTGTTAACTGTAGCAGGGACTTACAGGCCCCAGAGAGGTAACTCTTTCCTGTGTAGTAGAGTGATATCATCTCTGAGTTAAGGGAAAACCACCAGCTGCTCTTATTGAAACAACCTACCTTACAAACAGAAGGGAAACGCTTCCTCACAGTGTTTTGTTTTGTTAGAGTCTGAAAAATTTCTCCTTTGAAACTGTGTTTTATGGATGTCATCCAAAGGAGTATCGGGCTGCATCGACAACAGCTGCTGACTTGTTCAAGCAGCAGACAGTGAGTATGCAAGCTTCCAACTTTATTCAATTTCCCCTCAGATTTCCCTGTTACAAGCTCAATTTTCCATGCTGCTACACTCCTAGAAATCTGGATACCATACATAACGTTCAGAATATGTAGTTATAGTTATCAGAAAATAAGTTTTCACTTTGAAGGTGACCCTCCCCTACCAACCAGAAATCTTCATTACATTTCTTTTTGGTACAGATGTCTGGTGCAAGATGTAGCTGTTGCAGCTTCAGATTTAATTCCTAAACATGTGAGTATAGGACTAGCATCAACCTCAGACTTGGGAATATACCTTCCGCATTGGCTAGCCTCCTGGCTATGCTGTTGGAAGACTCAACTGTGTTGAAAGGAAGGCTCTCTCCAGCCCTTGCTCTGCACACATCACATTAGATAATCCTAAAGTATGTAAATAGAGGTACAACTAGGACCTCTTTGTGGAACTTCCTTTCCAACGTCTCCTGTAGCATTGACTGAACAGTAAACTAGCTTCAGTAAAAGATGTGATTCAGATTTTCTTTTCAGTGATGAGATATTTGAATATGGAGAAAGCCTAGAGGCAAGACAGACCTGGAACCTGAATGAGGTCCACCATAGTAGCACCTTCAAAGAGAAAATGACCTCCTTGCACTGCAACCTTTCCTTCAGCTAAGGACCCCAAGCAGATGGAAGCATCTAAGCTACATGCTTGATTCAAACATGTGCACTCTACAGAGCGCTTGAACATACCCTGCTCGGACACTATTTATTTAATTCTATTTAATTCTATTTAATGCCAGGCTATGTGTGACTGCCCATGGGATGGTAACCTCTCCCCACTGAGTTTGCACGGATGGCACACGTTTCCTTATTCTCACCATGCAGGATGAAGAGCAGTGGACACAGACATCCAGTTTTTCATCCGCTGACACCTAAATTGGAAGTGCTTATGGTGTTTTTCTAGATCTTGTCCTTTGGCTTTATTCTTGCGGTGGCTGTCAGCAGAATGCTGAACAAGCCTCTGGAAAACCAAAAGGTAGGTATCCTGAACTAGGCACATTGATGAATACTTCAGAGATTACTTGGCCTTAGCTTTCTGCATTTCTCAAATTCAAATAATGATTGTTACTTACCTTGAGGGCATACTGGGAAGCTTAATTCATTAACTGTGCTCATAAAGCAGTGCAGGATCTTTTGGCTTCTAATTTAAATTCAGTAGCCAATGCTAAGTTGCGAAGTTCCTAAATCAATATGTAGAGATGTGAACAAAAGAGATTTGCCTTTCAAGAGTTTGGGCCTATTCATCTTTCAGCAAGAACTCTCCTATTCTCTCTAATTTCAATTGACTCAGTTGAGAATTGGGAACCAAACATCTGACCATTATGATCTAAATTTCTGTTTGTCAGAGCAAAAATTCAGCCTAAACACTGTGGCTATTATACTCTGCACAACAGCAGCTATCTATGATTAAAGTGTTATCCTCATTAACTTCATTATAAGCCTCTGCAATCAGAAGACACTTCACTGATGGAAACTTTCTAAGACTGTCTCTTCCCTGATTAAAAGTCTTTGGTGCATATTTGCAACCATATTTAAGCAAACATACGTACCTCTTCATGAACATTTCAAATGTCCATGCCATATACTTATCTCTGTAGGTCTGTGGCATAGTTTTATCTCCCCATAAGCCAGAGAGCATGTTGTCTTTTTCTTTCTTTTATTTCTTCCTCATTTCACAGAGCATCTCTCGATAGTATATTATAGGAAGACTGGAAATGATCCAGACCTACATGACAGACAAAGCTTTCCTCACCCACCACCCCTTTTATCCTTTTATTTCTTTTTAGATGCTAGCTTTATTCCTTTCAACTTCCTTTGAAACAGCTGACGCTTTCAGGTGATGCCATTGGTTTGACAAGGAAGCCTAGATCATTGAATATATCATTGTCATTCCTCATGGCTTCTGCCAGCTGCCTAGAGGAGGAACTGTTTGCTTCTTAGGTATAATTTGTCTCCCGGGATGTTTTAGAGGAAGATTTTACCTCTCTCTGAATCACTGCAGATTGCTGCAGACACACACAGGGGATAAGTTGTCTCTTTGCTGGTGAGTCTCACTAGCGCACTCACATCCTTGGGGGATGTGCCTCCCAGATCAGGGTGATGGAGTTGATTTTTTGTCTTTTCCTGGAGCATTTTGCATTGCCTGTCTCCTGTGACTACTGGAGGATGTAATGGCAAAGCCCTTAGTCTTCTTTGCATGACACAGTGTAGCAGTGGCATTTGAGTTTTTGATAATAAGACTGGGTACAGGCTGTTAAAATGGTTTATTGGCCTGTGAAGGCAGATGTAATAAATGCTTTATAGACCTTTCTGTATTACATCTTTATTATACACTTGTTTATAATAGTAAGGAATTGAACTTGTTGAACCAAGTAGTCCACTCCAGTGTTTTGAGTGTTCACTTTGGTGTGAACCGTTCTTGAATGATCCAAACTCTTCTAATGGATTTGTCAAAGATCCTTATCAATTGATTTGTAATTATTGCTGCACTCTTTTGTGTGTAAAGGCTATAGTTTTAATCACCTGTTGAAGTGATAATCTCGCAGTACAGCCAAGCCAGTTAAGCCCAACCAAGCCAAGCCATAGACAAGCCACTTGAGCCCAGTTGAGGAAACTATCCCATTTCAGGGAAGCATTTAAGCACATACTCAAGAATAATTGCTGAAGATGACTGGGAATATGATGGCTGGATTTGGAAGGGTTTCCAAGACAAACAGAACACTGGGGTGATCCAGTTAAAGCCTCCCCATATTTACGTTTAACAGAGAATCAGGGAATGATGTGATCAGCACTTTGCTCGGATATATCAATTTGTTAAGCAACCAAACTTAGGTTTATTGAATGGGAAGGGAAAATCACTGCCATAGGAAGCAACTGTATTCCTGGCTGTGGTGCAACTAATCTGTGGTAAAACAAATCAGTTTCTAATAGCAAAAGCCACTTCTGTTTCCAGATACTCCCACTCTTTCTAGATCGTGGGGAGGAAATGGTAATGAATTAATTCTTGTTTCCTATTAGGACTTTTATACTTGTTTTGACTTTTCGTATCAAGATACTGGGTTAATACCTGGACAATGCCTACAGTCTCCAGTGGGGGGTTGAATCCACAGCATTAATAAAATGAGCTGTATTTTACTAGAAAACAGAAATTATTGGGGAACAAACAGAGCATAAGGTCACACAAGCCAGCCTAACCTTTCTTACAATCCTTTCATGCCCAAACCTTCCTCTCAGGAACATTTTCCTCATGTTTCTCTCTTCACTTCTTCTTGGGTGGTCAGCAGCAGAATCCCAGAGTGCAAGTCAGGTAGTAAGAAGATTTCTCAGCAGGGTTTGAAATTAACAAAGGACCAGAATTGTTGGAGACAAAGCTGTGAAGACCTGCCAAACCTACTCTTAGCTTAGCGCTGCTAGGAAAAATCATTACCTACCCTTTTTACCTTGCTTTCCATCTTCCTTTGCTTTGTTTCTGTAAGCAAAAAAAAATCAGTTCTTTTACAACTGTGTAAGTGAGATGTCAGTGGTACTTTGAGCATTATACTGTACTAAGTCCTCCATGAATTACTCAACAAAATAGTTGAGAGAAAAGATCTTGAAAGGCTTTGTATTAAACAAGTGAAGACAAGAGGAACACAACACACTAGAAACAATTATAAACAGAGGCCTTCTCTGAACATATGTCTATAACTGCTTTCAAATGATTAAAGAATCACTTTTTTTTTCACTTTGGAAGAATAGAGAAATAAGCAATGTCTAAATCCTAAAACAGTAAGACCTGTGGTCTCATGCCTTATTGATTCAGGTATTATTTAGCTCCTTTTATATTTTTCTGCAACTAAATGAAAATGGCTCCTATTATATTCCATTCCTTTTAGAAAAAAAAAAAAAAAACAAAAAAACAAAACATAAAATTAAACATCTCCTACCTGGGAGGAAAGCCAAAATGTTGAAAAGATATGATGAATGAGAGTAGACATTAGCTGAAGAAGGAACACTGAACAAAAAATGCAAGTTATCGGCATGGTACTGCTTTTATTGTCACTAGCGAATCTGAAGGCTGCCTCTTATTAAAGCATAAGCACTTATTTTCTTCACCTTAGTAATTAACTCTGTATAAACTGAATGTTGGATATCTTTAATTTAATGTCCTCTGTTGTCACATACAGTCCCAAAACTGGCTAGAAACTGGAGAATATATCATAGAATCAAACCAACAGAAGCTGCTGCTGCTTGGCTGTGAGATGCACAAGGGAGCTGCTTCATGCTGGCTCCTAGTGCAGGAAGCCAGCTCTTTCCTTGTCCCTGTGCAAGCAGAAGTCTGCAGTCAAAACAGGCTTATAGAAACCTTTTCCTCAGTGGAGAATTTTCCTGGATCAAAAATCCCCCAGTCACTTGGAAGTTAACTCCAAAGCACAGTGAAGGTTTTTGCTAATGTTCTCACAGATTTTAAGGTTTCATTTAGTTCCACAAACATCGTAAAATGCCTGACCATGCCCTAGATATGACAGGAGTCTTATAGGCCAGGTGGTCTCTACTGGGTTATAAACCTTGTTGGTCTCTGAACCATTAATCCAGGTGGGATGTGCCAAAAAGTTTAAGATGGGGCTAAGTACCTATGTTTACACAGTGGGAACTGAGTGAATTATGAGCATCTTTTCACACTGTCTCCCAAAACTTGACCTAGACAATTTGCCAATCCAAATTAAACAGTCAGTCTTTTTCAGCATGCACCAATAAACTGAATTTGCTCAGTCCTGCTCTTAGTTATCTTGGCATGAATTTGTTTCCAGTCGGAGATGTGTAGCCATGCTGGTGCAGTGCCTCACCCAGGATAGGAAAATCAGTTTCCCAAGAAACCAAGAAATACTCATGGATCCTGGACCTTGCACACATGTGGCCAGCTTGAACTCCAGGCAATGTGAGCTGGGTTTTCTATACATTACTCCCTGATACTAAGATCAGCCATTTCCTCTAAGAAATGCATGACTGGAACTGGGTTAAAATCCCTGTTCATCATTAACCTTAGACCTTCAAGACTGAATTTGGGTGATACCTGTTAATATCAAGACTTCTGGAAGGACTTATATTGGTCTGTAGGCACCCAAACCTCTTAAGTTTGCCAAGTGCTCTTTCAGAAGCACCTGTATCTCTACATCAAATACAACTGTGTTGGTAGTAGCCTTGGTACATTTCATTGCTCTTGTCTTCTGCCCCAGATCCTTCAAGGAACAATTTATTGTTCATAGAATTATGGAATAGAATCATGGAATGGTTTGGGTTGAAAAGGACTTTAAATTATCTAGTTCCAACTGCTGCCATAGATGTTATTTCATCTACAATCTTTGTCCAGAGAAGACATGTAGGTGTTGGAAGGGTGAAATGTTTCCCCTTTTTGAGGAATGCCTTAACAGCACTATGCTTAGACAGACTGCAGGCAGGATGTCCCCTGAGGAAGTCAGTGGAGAAGCCCTCTCTTTGCAAACATTAAGAAATGGAGTAGCTAATGAGAGTAAAGTACTATTTTTGTTAAGCATAAGCCTTTGCTCAGAATGAAAGATTCATATGGATTAAAACTTCTATAAACAGAGCTTCTACATGGCTCACGGCACCTCTGCCTCCTTCGCAGTTCTCTCAAAAGAGGTGGCAGCAGATCTATCTGCCCAAAGCATCCTATTCAGTCAGAAAGCAGGTAAATTCCCACATCAAATGAATACAATAGTTTCCTATCAGTCTGTAGTCTGGTTTTATTAGCACTGTATCTAAAAACCCCACACCCCTGGTGCAAAACTCTGAAGATCTAAACTAATAACACATGGACTCAACACAGGCAGCAAGAAACAATGAAGAAGCTCTCAGTTCCCTTGGTTCTTTGAAAGCACAGGAGTTGCTCTTGCATACCTGTGTGGGGTTATTAATAAGGCCAATGTCTCTGATAGCCCTTTTAGCTGATGCATGAGCTGCAGAATCACTGCCTGTCAGCTCTGTGACCAATGTGGCCTGCGATAGCAGACGCAGCCCAGCCACACTTAGCTCACTGTCTGGGATGCATTTAAAGCTCTTTGTTTTCCTGATGAGATGAGGATTTGCCAACCCTAGTACTTCTGTGTACTGACAGCTTAACTGCTGATGTCAGATTTTGTTGAAAAATGAGTTAATTTATGATTGCATGAAATGTTTGTCAAAAAGACAAAACACTTGGATCTGTTGGCAGTATATAAAACTATAAATACTAGAGAACATAGTGACAGGAGCCAACATTTATTAAAATTATGGCCTGTAATGTTTTCAATAACCTCTTTCATTTGTTATTATTTCACATCAAGAGGTCTCTAAAACCATACTATCCAGGCAGCTAAAGAAGACTTAGGATACAGGTGGATACCAAGTTCAGCATGAAGGACTTGGAAGAAGCACAAGTAGAGATGGGAGAGAAGTCTGTCATCACATTCAGTTATCCTTAGACTTCTCCCATAGGTAACTCTCACCACTCCTGCTCCAGGTGCTGCTCTATATCCGCTGACTTTCCAATGTCTTTATGACAGCTACTTGGATAGAAATCATGGAAGAGTGACACCAGAAAAGTAAAACTGTCCCTCTCCTGACCTTCTGAAGTCACTCTGGAGATGTGAACCCATTTGGCTGACTGTTAAGGGTCATGGCTGCATTTGGGGTCCCCAGACAACTCCCAATTCATGAGTTCATTTGGGATCTTGGTGCACCAAACAAGGTGGGGACCATCTATAACTACTGTTCTTGTTCACTCAACCCACCTCCTGTTTGCTTTGGATGCCAGATCCATCCAAGAGGTAGGCTTCTCTTCAGATGTACTCTTTGCTTGCAAGTCCAGCTCCTTGCAGGACTACCTAAAACTAAACCATATGATTAAGAGCATCGTCCATATGCTCCTTGAATTCTGACAGGCTTGGTGCTGTGACCACTTCCCTGGGCAGCCTTCCAGTGACTGACGACCCTCACAGTGAAGAGCCTTTTCCTCATGTCTCATCTGAGCTACCCTGATGCAGCTTCATTCTATGTCCATATGTCCCATTGCTGGTCACCAGAGAGAGGAGATCAGCACCTCCCTCCATTGCTCCCCTTGAGGAGTGATGAGTGCATCCCTCAGCCTTCTCCAAGCTGAACAATCATTCTATGATTCTATTACTCTTATGTCACTGATAGGAATTCACTGTGCCACTCCTCACACAGCTACAAAGAGGGGCCTTTCTGTAGTGAACTTTCCATCTAAAGGCTGATAGTTGAAGGGCAGAAAGGGAATTAGATGTCCACAGAAAGTAAGTAATTCACCTGAGGGCAAATCATGACCAAACTGGTGAAAGATCTTAGGTTTCCTGACACCAAGCTTTGCTCCATGTCCACAATGGTTCTGCCCTAAACCTGTCTTTTAGATTCATTCCTATCATTCTCATGCATACTATTCCTTTTTTCTCACTCTTAGGGGAATTTCCTGGACTTCATGCTTTTGAATCTTGTTCTGCTGCTGAAGAAAACAACTCAGTCTCTGAAAACACTTTGCCTAACCTGAGTGGCCAGCTAGGGTGGAGACCTGAGCAAGGAAAACCGTATATTCTGATAGGTTTTCTATGTTTTTCAGGAGAAATTTTGGCCATCACATATTCTTTTTTTTTCTGGGAGGGAAAAACTAGTCAGATAAATGGCCAATATAAGGATGCGATCCTTTGATCCTGAAAGTGTGAGCAGGCAGGCAAAGAAACTGCACTAGCTGGAAACAAATAGCTCCAGCATTTAACCTATCCCAGTACTCAAATGGTCACTGTAATGCTAAATATGTTTTCCTATAGGGAATACTGCCTTGAAAGGGCACTCTGAAGACAGCATACAGTTTTTAACACTTCACAAGACACTCACCTCAGCAGCTATTTGAAGTCACGGTATGTACCCATGCTGCTTGCAATAGGTCCTCACCCATATGTTGGGCATTTGTGATGCCAAACATTTCTCATGAAACCTAAATGTGTCTCTACACAAGCTACTTTACCAATAAACTTTCATTTTCCCAGTGTCTTTACGTTAATGTAGGAAAGATCTTCAATCATTATGTCTTATGACACTGAGGAAACCACAGGGTATGATATCAAGTGAATCATAGAATAAACTAGGTCGTAAAATACCTTCAAGATCATCAAGTCCAACCTTTACCCTAGGACTGCCAAGACTTCCCTGGGCAGCCTGTTCCAATATTTGATCACCTTCTTGATGAAATCAAGTCTAAACCTCCCTTGGTGCACCTTGAGGCCGTTTCCTCTTGTATTATTACTGAGAAAAGAGACCAGCCACAAAGAAAAGTCAACACCAAGCAATTTTACTGAAGTTTTACACATAAGGAAAGATATTGCTTAAGAAGCATTTTTGTGTTGTTGATATGCTGGAGGGAAGGAATGCCATCCAGAGGGATGCTTATGAGATGGGCTGATGCCAACCTCATGAAGTTTAACCATGACAAGTGCAAGGTCCTACACCCGGGAGCAATCCCAGGCACAGCTACAGGTTGGGCAGAGCGGCCCTGCAGAGGAGGACTTGGGGTGTTGGTCAATGAGAAAATGACCATGAGCCGGCTGCAGCATGCACTTACAGCCCAGAAAGCAACCGTATTCTGAGCTGCATCAAAAGAAGCATGACCAGCAGGTCGAAGGAGGTGATCCTGCCCCTCTACTCTGCTCTTGTGAGACCTCACTTGGAGTATGGTGTGCAGTTCTAGTGTTCTCAACATAAAAAGGACATGGAACTGTTGGAACAAGTCCAGAGGAGACCATGAGGATGATCAGGGGGCTGGAGCACCTCCTGTATGAAGACAGGCTGAGAAAGTTGGGTCTGTTCAGCCTGGAGAAGAGAAGGCTGCATGGAGACCTCATAGCAGCTTCCACTATCTGAAGGGGGCCTATAGGGAACCTGGGGATGGACTCTTCATTAGGGACTGTAGTGACAGGACAAGGGGTAACGGGTTAAGACTTAAACAGGGGAAGTTTTTATTGGATATTCTTTACTGTTAGGGTGGTGAGGCACTGGAATGGTTTAGTGTGAGGTATCCCTGGCCATTGCAGGGGGGTTAGAACTAGATGAGCTTAAGGTCCTTTCCAACCCTAACTATACTATGATTCTATGACTCTTCATTAGGGAATGTAGAGACAGGATAAGGGGCAAGGGGTTAAAACTTAAACAGGGGAAGTTTAGATTGGATATAAGGAATAAATTCTTTACTGTTAGGGTGGTGAGACACTGGAATGGGTTGCCCAGGGAGGTTTTGAATTCTCCATCCATGGCAATGTTCAAGGCCAGGTTGGACAGAGCCTTGGGTGACATGGTTCAGTGTGAGGTGTCCCTGCCCATGGCAGGGGGGTTGGAACTGGATGATCTTAAGGTCCTTTCCAACCCTAACTATTTTATTACTCTATGATTCTATAAGCAAAGAATATTAATAGATGTTTTTAATTACATGTTTGATTTGTAATGATGTAGCAGGTTAGCCCTGGCTAAGTGTCTAAAGTTCCACCCAGCTGCTCATGTACTCTCCTTCAAAACAGTTCTCAAGTGAAGGAAAAGCAAGTTTAACACACTTTGACAGTTGATTATTTTGTTCTTCTTGTACCTGGAAGCCTTGATTGAAGAGAGGTAATAGATTGGCAGAACACTTCGATATCACAGTTAGACAAGCTGGACATCATCAAGAAAAATCATGGACACTGCAATCTCAAGTAAAGAAAAGGTATCAATGAAGTAAATAACCTTGCAATGTTTTCTCCCTCACAGCTCTAACAACAAGGAAATTAGCTTTGATGGTTTTCAATATCACAACACAACTGAAACTCAAAGGAAACAAACCTCTGTCTCTGAAACCTACCACAGAGCTTGCAAATTCCCCATCCTGGAAAAGGCAGGCCTCATCTGCCAGCTCTTCTGTCTGTCTCCTGTGCTGCTGTGGATTTAAATTCTGCTTAAAAAAAAAAAAAGAAAAGGAAAAAAACCCCAACTTTGAGATCTTGTACCTGAGCCAAGATTTGATGTACTTCTCAACATCAGCAAATTGGAAAATCTCAGAGCAAATTGGAAGTTGAAATAAATGAGCTCTGAGGTCTCTGCCTTGGTGAGACGGTTTGTTTTGTCTTTTCATCTTCTTGGCTGCTTGTATAATTTTTTTCCTGAGCTTTCTTGACTCTTGCCTGACTGTGTCACAAGCAAAACAAAAAAACATTTGAGTGTGCAGTCTGTTATGGATCATGGAGGAAAGGGAAAACTAACTGCCCAGCTGACGGCATCATAGAATAATTAGGATTGGAAAGGATTTTAAGATCACTCAGCTCCAATCCCCTGCTATGAGCAGGGACACCTCACACTAAACCATGTCGCCCAAGGTTCTGTCCAACCTGGCCTGGAGCACCGGCAGGGATGGAGCATTCACAGCTTCTCTGGGCAAACCATTCCAGTGCCTCACCACCCTAACAGTAAAGAACTTCTTCCTTATCTCTAACCTGAACTTTCGCTGTTTCAGTTTGTACCCATCACCCCTTGTCCTCTTGCTACAGTCCCTGATGAAGAGTCTGTTTCCAGCATCCTTATAGGCCACTGGAAGCTGTTCTGAGGTCTCCATGCAGCTTCTCTTCTCCAGGCTGAACAGCCCCAACTTTCTCAGCCTATCTTCATACAGGAGGTGCTCCAGCCCCTGATCATCCTCATGGCCTCCTCTGGACTTGCTCCAACAGCTTCATATCCTTCTTATGCTGAGGGCATTAAAACTGCACACAGTGCTCCAAAATGGATATTTTCTAGTGAAAAAGGTGGGAAAGATCCAGCTGCTCTTGCAGACGCCAGATCCAAAGTCTCATTTCCAGACACAAGAGCCTGGATTGCATGCAAACAGCTTGACTGTGAAGCTAAGGGCAGGCATTAAATTATATGAGACAGCCCATAGGAAAAAGAAATGGCTCCCCCACTTTGTGCATTGACCCTTTGTGTCCAGCCAAGCCCTACCAAATCTTCAATCAGCCTCTGTGAGGTTCAGGACAGAAAATCCTATTTTGATGGGTGGTTTTATAGTAGAAAACTTGCACTTGGGAAAAGTGCTCAGGGTCTCAGTAAAAGCGGATGGATTTTTCTCAAAAAGATCTATAAAGGCCATGTATGAAAGCCAAAACCACCCATGCTAGGAAATAGAAAATGCTAAGGACAGTTTAATCCATCTCCTCTTCAGGATCTAAGTCTCCCAGTGCAACAGTAATTTAAACCCTCTCTTTAAATCAGGAGTTACCTTTGAAAAAGTCCGCTGGAAGTACAAGGGTCTGCATAGGATGTAAATGTGGAATCACATATATGAAATCTTTGGGAATGCAATATAGGCCAGACCCTGATCATGTCATTTCCTGTCAGCTGTTTTTTCTTGATAAGAGCTTGTCCCATAACTGTTCCCATCTTATGCCATGCAAGGAACCAGGATTACAGAGTTAATGCCAAGCTGGGGCAATGTCAAAATCCTATCAACAGTAAGAGGATGTCATATTGAAACTGTGGGGAAAAACACACATGAAAAACAAGCTATGGAAATGAATTTTAAGTAGTAATTTGATGCCACTCATAACATGGAAAAGTAATCTCTCAGACTTATGAACAGTCTAATTAAGTATAATTTATGAATAATAATTCAATCTAAATAGCCTGTGTGTGTATGCATGTGGACATATGCTTGGGCAAATAGTGAGTCCGCCTCAGCATTGGGTAATACTGTGAGTGTTTTGGTAAGGGTGCTAATGAACCAGAAGGTACAGAGATCTAGTTGTCTGACAATGCTTCATAATAAGAACAGGAAATGAAGTGTAAAAAAGGGACTGGATATGAATGCATTAAATAGTGTTGACTTTTTTATACTTGTATGAAAAAGAGTGAGCCGTCAATGAATGGAATTGTACCAGCCATCACTGGAGCTGTTTCAGATGTGCCACTTTGATCACTCATGCTCCTGAAGCAGAGAAAGGTTTGTTTGTCTTGCCTTAGTTTTAAGAATCATACACTGAATTCCTTGTTTGCAGTGTTATTAAAAATATTTTTATCTGCTATGAAGCAAAAGCCATGAGTTCCCTGAGAGGAGAAATACAGGGAAATAAATCCCTGCTATCATTTGTTGTGAAGCAGTGGTTGTAGACCTAGCATCAAATTCTTATATATTTTGGTTTCTGGTTCTTATCTCTTAAACAAGTGTTTCCAAGCAGGATTAGATTTATATTGCTGATAATGTGTAGAGCAATGTTTCTTGGCATATTGCAGAAGGAACCCAAAGAAGAAAGCAAATATTTTCCGTTCCTTTGTTTCTGTCCAAGGCACACTCATTAAGAACCTTGCTGAGAGATTACATTGGTGTGTTCAAATGTCTTTTGGGTTTTTTTCTAGTTCAGGCATAAGATGAATAAGCAGAAGAACAAAAATAGCAGTCCATAAACCAACGGACCAAAGCTGTGTGCGCAAGCAAAGCGAAATCAGGGATTCAGTTACTAATTCCCATTGCCAGGCAGATTTTTAGCTGTTTAGCTTCATTGTGTGCGACAGTGAGTTAAGAAGACTGATGCATAACTTCAAATGTCACGCCTTCCTCCCTCTTCTCTCTACCTTTTATTGCTTAGCATGATGTCATATGGTATGGGATAACCCTTTGGTCAGTGGGGTTCAGTGTGTTACCAATGCTGTTTTCATCACAGATCCAAAGCATAACACCATACCAGTGACTATGAAGAAAACTCAGTCCCAGCCCAAACCAGTACAGAGTAGAATAAGGAAGTTTCAGCAGAGATCCCAAAGCCATTACATGGGTGTGGAAGAGGAATAAGATTTGAGGGAGGTAAACAGGGAAAAGGATCAGTAAAAATACAGAAAAGCATGAAATTTCATCAATGACTGCTTTTGCTAAAGACCTTTACACACATGAGAGGAACCAGGCCCTTTGCTTGTAACCTAATGCTTCAGTACTGTTGGGATAAAGGAATATCTATCGGGCTTTGCCTTCTTTCAGAGGGGTAGACAGGTAACTTCTTCCAGCATTGTTTCCTATCTTGTTTGGATCAGGTTTTTTTTGCAATGTCTGAGACTATGACACCTCCATATAGAGATTCAGACAAATACAATACTCTTATAAAACTGACTTCTCTCTACTTATTCCTCTAGCTAGGCCGTTACTTTCTTATATAAAATCAATTACAATTTTTTTCTGAAAAACTGATTGACTTTTCCAAGTAATTATAAAGTGTATTACACAGATTTGCTTTGTTTCAAGCCACATTTTTCTTTACAGTTGTAGTAGTAGATGAGAAACAAGGAAAAAGCAGAATATGTCAACCTGTAATGCATTGTTCATGTGCAGTAGCTTCTGGTACTCAGCAGTAGCACCTAAAAATAGGCAACAAAATGGGGAGAGATATAAATAGATGTAAATAAATATAAACATGCAGTTATCTATATATACAGATATCTATATATCTATGTATAGGGATATCTATATATATATAGTTATGTGAATATATAAAGAGATATAGATATATACATACATATATAGTTATCTCTTTAAAGTTTCAGTATTCTGCCATTTCAGACAATGGAGCTAGGAGGGAAAAAATGCAGCCACATAATATCTGGATTCAGACTTACCAAAGAAGGGAACAGCTGGATACTGAAGTGCTTGTTTTTGAGGGGAAATAAGAAAGAGAAGTGACACAATGAGAAGATGTCATAGCAAGAGACTTCAGTGGCTAGTGAATGAATACTAAGTTGGAGCTATGCTGGATAAAGTGCAGCCCGCTCCTACCATACTGGCCCCAATGCAGCACAAAAACAGGGAATGCTCAATGTCAGCCATGCCCTCATGCTCGGATTTTCCTAAGGGGCTTCTGTTATTACTGGGAAGGTAGAAAAGTTTATAGAAAGGAAATTATTCTGGAGAAATGCTGATTAAAAGCATCTTGTGTTCTCACAGGGCATTGCTGCGAATAGCTCCCTGATTTATAACCAAGCAAAGGAATTTGGTGAAGAAAGGATTACATAAGGTTTACAAAGGCATATTAAGATGTGAGACAGGAACTCAATATGATCTACAAAAGAGCCTAAGAAAGGAATCGTAGAGGATTAGGTACCCACCCAGCTTAGGTCCTTGCAAGAGCTGTGTGGCACCATTATCAATCTCTGTATGCAGAAATCCCTTAGAAAACTCCCCAAGCTTTAATCATATCCCTTTAAATGAAGTTTGAACCTTGAATTTCAAGTTCCAAGCACAGAAATGAATCATGAGTGGAATTTTCCCTTCACTTTTCAGCTCCTCTCTGAGCCTTCCCTTCCCCCTCCAATATATTCAGCAAGACACAGCAAGAGCACAAAAAGGCACTCTTTATTTTAATGCTGGAGGAAAACAAGCAAAAGCGAGCCACCAAAGCAGGACTGCATGTGTTCTGACACGTTTTGACTGATCTCTCCTCTTTGTCCCCTGTGTTTCTGTCTCAGCCTTCTCTGTCCTCCAATTCCACTGAGATCAACAGGAAATATCTTATCACACCCTAACTGATATTTGCAAGCAGCAAGCTTGGAAGTCAACCATTTTTCCTCGCATCTATGCTTTGACTATGAAAAAAGCAGGGTCCTTAGAAAATTTCAACAAATTGCTTTTGCTGTTTGAAAGAATGAGGCAAGGCAAAGAAGCCGAATTTAAGTAAAGTCAAGCTAGGAAAGTGATTTGCACATAGATGTAACTATGTCATGATGATTCCCTAGCACCTTCAGGCTCATCTCCATGCTTCACTTATCAGCAGTGTTCTGTCCACTCTCCTTCTATCTGATGAGCTGCAGTTTCAGTAGAACATTGCACAGAGTCTCAGGGTACATGTAAGCTCTCAATACAACAAGCAGGTTTTGGGCCAGATTTTCCCTTAGGTAGCTTCTGTTGCCTTGTAGGAACACTAACGGGACTGAAGGCAGGGAGGCAAACACTCAGAAAGCCAAAAGGAGCAGAATGGACAAGAACCAGGTTATGAGTGGAAATGCAATAAGGAGACTGAGGGCTAAAGGGTAAGGAAAGGGAACAGTACTGGGATGAGCAGTGCCACAGCAAGGACAGTACCACAGTCCTGCAGCTTGCTGCTTAGTCCTGCTGCAAATGGGACAGAAGGGAAAGCATGCAGCCCAGCTACCATAGCATCACAAGCCCCAACAGAACCTGCACTGGTCCCTTGCCTTTCCACACTCCTAAGGGTGAATCTGTCATCTTGTGAGATAGAGGACTCCTGTAGGAAATATGGCTTCGGGGCTCTTGGCAAATTACAAATGAAGTTCTCAGACTGACAAACTTAGCTAAGTCTGTAAAAGACCCAGACACAATCTTGTGCTGGGAGAGAATGGCAATAAAAAGCAATCTTGCTTTTATATTGCTGAGCAGAGGCAGTAAGCATTTAAAGAAATGCTCAGCCAGCAAACTGAAACAGCAACATCAAAACACTATATTTTCGTCAAAATTCAAACCACCTCAAGGAGTAAATTAACAGTAACCAGTGCTGAGCTTCTCACCCCATCAGAAATGTCAGTGTTGCCATATTTATGGTTACAGTAAGCTTCAGCTGCTGGAACAAGAAGCCCTTAAAGGAAGCCAGGCAATTTCAAGATGTCGCGGTTCTAAGTGTATTAGTGGTGCAGACAGGGAGTTCTTTGAATTATTTTTAAAGACTATAAGAATTACTCATCTATGTTTAGCACTGCTTGAAAAAATACCTGCCCAGTGTATTTCAGACATCAAGTGAGCAAAATAAAATGGGGGTCATGGAGAAAATCCTGGGCAGTATTTTGTACTCAACTCTGAGTATTAATCTAGAATTTGATCCCAAATAGTTCAGTGATTAGTGAGAATAAATATTCCTGAGTTACATTTTGAAAGCTATCTTTATGTCATAATCTCTTTAAGAAAGTCCCAACAGACAAGACAGGTAAATTGTGATTGCATTCATTATGGAAATGGGCAAAAAGAAGTTCTGAGGAACTACATCTTCAATTCCAAAACTGAGAATAAGTTTTGATGTCCAAGTCTTCCATCTGTGGATGAACCTCAATAATTCTGCCTTCAATATGCACTGTTGCCAATAGAACTGGTTTTGTCTTATTATCCCAAGCAGCACATGCTTGTCTGAGTGCAGGTTTGGTGAAAGAGGGGTCATTACATTATGGGGAAAGCTAACGCCACTAGGCAACCAGAGTCACTGCAGGAAGAGCAAACGACTGTTTGGGTTTGCCTTCACCAGAATGGAGGATCCCGTTTCCTTCCAAGAAGTACATCAACTTAGCATTCCTGTTTTTCTCATCTATTATGGTTCATTACTATGACTACCAGTGAAGAAAGATACCCGGGGCATTTTTTATTCAATACATACAATATCTGAGTTACTTAGCAAGTGCACTGATTTTGGCTAAGATAATTAATTTTCTTCTTAAGTAGCTCATATGGTGACATGTTTTGGATTTCTGATGACAACAGTGTTGATACTATGATGACACAGGGATATTTTAACTAGTGCTGAGCAATGTCTATGCAGAATCAAGGACTTTTCTGCTCTTCACACCATTTCAACACTGAGCATGCTGGGGGTGTACAAGAAGCTGGGAAAGGATGCAGCCAGGACAGCTGACCCCAAGGATATTGTATACCATATGACATCTTGCTTAGCAATCCACACTGGATGGGAAAAGAAGGAAGGCCATTAGGAGTGATGGCTTTTTGCCTTCCCAAGCAACACATAATGAAGCTCCACCTTCCTGGAAATGGCTAAAAATCTTTGTGCCAATGGGAAATAGTGAAGAAACTTCTCATATGGTTTTCCTTCTGTGTGCAGCTTTTGTTTTACCTATTGAACTGTCCAGAAGTTTTTTCACTTTGGCTCTTTTCATTCTCTTCCCCTTTCCACTGGAGGGGAGCAAGCAAGCGGCTGTGTGGTGTTAACCCACCTCAGTGAAGCAAGAAACCTTTAACATACTGGTTGGGCATGAACAATAAAAAAAACCTCAGTGAGATGCAGCACACCAGCTAGAATCTGATTAAGCAGCAAATCTTTCACACCTCCAACAAAATAGAAACTCCTTTGAATGTGTCAAGGTAAGAAGATACAGTTTCTTTTGAAGAGATGCAGCTCACTCCTGCCCCCAAATAAAGGCATCTTTCACATTCATCCACTTATCCCCAACATCCAATTGGGCTTCTGGGACCCTACACTCTGCTACCTCATTTAGAAACTAGTAGGCTGTTGAGTGGGAAGCCACTGTGGGGGTCCCATGTCCTAAAGTGGTATTCCAACATGAATTCTCCTTCCACTAGTAGGAGTTACCATGCCTGTGATCTTTCTGTCAGAGCACCACTAGAAACTTTTATCCTATATACATGGAACATTGAGATCTGCCATCTTAAACTTCCTGTTAGATTTGTTTGAAACTGGCCATCAGGTTGAAATTTATAGGGAATTAGGAGATAGTGAGTAACAAACAACCAATGTGTCCATACAACCACATTTCCTACTCATTTCAGTACAAGCTCACACTAAAAAGAATGATTTCTACCTATTCTCCTCATTTTAATTTAGAGAAATTATTTCTGTCAGGACAGTCAGGAGCTCTCATCACTAATATTCAAGATCCCCAGGGTATTGTTTAGAGAAGAGTGACTGCAAACATCTGTGTTCAGCTTCCCTGGAGGCTCAGACTCCCGTGTAAGTCAATACAGAGCTCTGAACTTATATGAACATATTACTCAGTAGCAGTTAACAAAGAAGCCAGTCCATGGGCCTAATGAGCTATGACTACTGTTCCAGATTGTGTGGAGAGAACAGACATGGGACAGGCACTTCTGTTTTTGTTTCCAAACTTCTTCCAGCTTAGGTGCATTTTGCCTTACATAAAAGCCCCCCAAACTTATTTGGTTTACTGTGGATGCATAGAGCAGTTGAGTGAAGAAAACATTTGATCTCAGAGGCATCTAACCTGCTAGCAATACTCCTCTCAAAGAAATGAGTCTGTTCTCAGAAGATTGCAAACTTGGCTTAAAATAATAGCTCTTATGAAATGCTAGCCTCTGCCCACAGGGGACCTCCATTCATGCAAACTTTCCTTCTAGACAGCGTGCGATAGAATTATTTGATCTAATCTTCTCCTTTGTCTTTTCAAATGCAGGCTGAATATATCAAGTCTTTGCTGTTGATTCTGGCAGCTGGGATTTGCTCTAAGAAAAACACCAACTATTACGTGACTCACAACTGTGTCACCAAACTTCACAGGAATACCAGTACCACCCTTCCAGCCTGCTTTGCTCAAACAGCCATACCAGTTTTGAAGGTATTTAGATGTCTTTTCTTCCTGTGCCTCCATTTACACTGAACCAGACTAGTGCATGGACCAGATTATGTCATCCTGCATCAGTCTTTACAGTTTAATCATCAGGTTACCTCTTGGCAGCATTTTGGTCCACACTAACTAAAACAGGCAGTGCCTGTGCCTGCTTCACAGGACAGTGCAGCCTAACCACTCAGGCCAGGAGATATCACAGACTAGACTGGTCTCCATATACAGTTTGGACAAGAGAGTCAGGAAGATGATTTTATCACATGCATATAAGTTGTGCCATGCAACCTGCTCTCACAATTAGAGGCTGAAGCACAGTTTATTAGCAGGGAAGACAGCTCTCCAGCCCTAATACAGCAAATGTTCAAGAAGGGACAAAGTATTCGCTTTGCTAAAGCAGTATTTCCTAATTTTCTTAATAAAAAGACACGTAAATGTATTCCCTATCTTGTCAGAGAGCTGCTAGTCCAAATCTTTCCTTTCATAGTCCTCTTCTATTGTACAGGTCTTGAAAGCTTTCTGCTGTATCACAGCATTACAATTCACAAGATCTTTTGAGATTTTAAAAATGTATTAGCACTAATCTCTCTCTTTCCCTTTTGGTCTGTCTTCTTTTCCTCACCTGTGCAGTTAGCCAGATGGTAACTAAGGCAACCTGGATTTATAGTGGGATGTGCAGACCATAAAATGATTTATAACTCTCTAACTCATAACATTTCTGTAGGAATCTGTGGCAGAAACAAGCCATGGGTATAAGAGCCACTCAGCCATAATACAGCTGTCTAAGCTTCGCTATGAAACTGTTAATGGGTTAAACAGAATCTCCCCCCACATACACAGACCTCGCATCTCCCATTTCTAGAGGTTGCCTATGCTGCATTTTTGGTAATGGCACCTCATTTTGCCTTCAAACCATGAGTTAATCTCCAGTTTATTTCCAAAATTCTAATTTAATGACATCAAGCAAATGTCCTTGAAGGAATCAAATCTGCTTACCACAAAAAATTAAACCCCATAAAACCTGGGATTTCATCCCACTCTTACCCAATTATTGGACAAGACTTTCCCCAACAGCTAGTTTGAAGTCTGATGGCTTGCATGTCAGTAACACTAGAAAATTGAGGTGGGATGTGCCAGAGGTGAAGAAGCTACCCCTGGAAGGATTCATACAGTGGTGGAAAATATGGGGATAAAATGGGTCACACAAGCAGAATACGTCATTCCCATGTTCTAAGCAGTACAGTATATATCTTCTTCATAGCAGAAAGGCAGTGCCCAAAGTAAAGGAAGACAAATTCATTTCAGAAGCCACTTGAAGCAGAAAAATCTCATTCTATTCCTCTCTTCCTCACTGAGGCCTTTTTGAGACCTGTTTCAATATGTTTTATGTGCCACAACCAGAGGAGCAGAAACAAAGAACATTGCTTCCATTATGCATCTGGAAGGTGCAACATTGAACTAGAAATGCTTGTCTTCTTTTCAGATTTGCAGAAGAAAAGACTCAAAAGCAAGAAGAGAGCTGCCTGGGGAAGGTTATTCAAGGTTGTCCAGATTTGAAGGGTATTGCTTTATAGCAATATATTGCAACATATTAATAAACTAATCCAGTGTCTACCTGAAGCCAAGGCACTCACTGAGCTTAACTCAGCAGTGTCTGCAGGTGACATTGAGTGTCTGCACTCAGTAATGAGATGGGACCTTGAATGCCTGCTGAGCAGATCCTCATGAAGTCCAACAATGCCTGGAAGGCAAGCAAAGCACTGTTTCAACCCAAATGCCCTGAACTGCCTCAGTCATTCTTCAGCTGTCTGTTCCTGCCTTGTACTGCTTTACGTTTGCAGGGTCTTTGTAGACAAGCATATTTGGTGTTGCCTTTCGATGTTAAACATTGCTTTCTTTTCACAATACACATTTTGCATTTCCTTGTCCTGGAGCAAATCCCTTGGGAACTGCAATGCCTGCAGTGCTAAGTCACAGCTATGTAAATAGACTTAAACATAATTTATCTGCCATACTTCCAGATTCTTCCCAGGGTCACTGTCATTATCACAGGAGCTATCAGGAAGGACAAGTTACCAGCAACACCAGTTGCTGGTAGCAATTGTAACGCCAGTTACCAGCAACATTTCCCCCCCCCCAGGTATCATCCACCTGGTGACAACAAGAGCTGATGCAGAGCATCAGGACACCAGCACATCAAAGTCACCTGTACTAAGAGTAGTGTGTGTATGGAGGCCCACACAACTCCAATTAGTAGATGAGAACACTGTTGTGCAGAAAATACTGAAAACAACCTGTTTTGATGAGTGTGACAATATCCTTTCTATTCAAAAGACACTGGGCTGAAATTTGTTTGCAGAAACATTTGAACTGGATAAGACTTTAAATTCTGAGACATTGATGGCACCAATGGTTTGATGACAAAGACTTCTCCTGTGATGCTATGTGAACCAGGGAAATAAGACTCCTCAGATCAGGCACAGAAACAAAGCTGTAGAAGTCACTTGAGAAGTGGAGCAGTCAGTGGTATAATGACTTGAAAGCTTGAATGCAAGCAGTGATGACTGCACTAAACACAAGGAATTCAATCCCTCCTCCCAAATAAGGGCTCTTGACAGATTATAACACTACATTCTGGACAGAGAGATATTGTGTGTCTAATGCCTAGACTTTTATTGAAGTCCAGGATTACGAACTGTAAGTCATTTAGCCCACTTTAGATAAGTATCACTTTCAAATCGGATTATAATTTGCAAAGGCACAACATGTTCAGGGCAAAACTGTGTCAGATGCCAAGATAAGGATTCCAAGAGGCTCTGCTGTATGGCAGCTTTGCAGACAAGGAACCAGAGTACTGGGAACACCGTCATCGTAACACATGCACTGACAAAAGAGGCCTTTTTCTTAATTCAGCTTGAGACAAAGGTGATTTATCAGACATCCCAAGGCAATTGCCACAAAGAACAGGGGAAGCCTGTGCAACATGCAGCTGTTTCTGGTTACTTGTCATGCTTTGGCGCACATATATGTTATTAATCCTGCTATTATCAAGTCTTCTTTCCCCTTGTGTTGTGTGAAAAGCTACAGCATTCACCACTGTGCCAGTGACTGTCCTTCAATGCATTTCCATTTCCCATTCTCCCACATGATGCATCTATGTCCTGTGAAACAAAGAGGATAGCCACCAGCTCTGAGTCAGAGGGGTGCTGGATGACACAGGCAGCTTCCCAGAGGTCTCTCTAGCATGACAAGCAGGCGTGATTTGCCAGCTTCACAGAAAACCTGGAATTTGAATAAAGGAAACACAGATCTTGATCCTGTCCCTCCTCCTTTCAGAGATGTCGATGGAGTGAGTCAGTGATGAGCTGCTGCCACAGCATCATCACTACAATCACTGGGGAAAATCCCAAGTCACAGGGAGAAGCTTAAGCCATTGAGTTGCTCCTCACCATAATGCTGAAGTGGGCAGGGGAGGATGACATCCAGCAGTGGGCTCAGAAACAATTCCCTAGTAGGATTAAGCTGCTTTGAAGAAAAGGCCTCTCCATCCTCTGGAGTTCCTTCCCTGCCAAGCTGTGCATTGCCCTGCAAGAGGTTAAAGTCACCCACAGCCTGATGAGAGAGTTTTGGCTATGTCATTTTAGCCTTTGATGCCACCGAGAAAAAGGATGACAGTGCACAGACTCACAGCTGTGGCTCAGTTTTATGACCAGCTAGGTGTGCAAAACCAGAAAGGAACTGGTAGATTTGGATTCAGTTATTGGCTCTGCCAGAGTGAATTGGTCAAACCACTGACATCCATTTTTTTCTCCTTTCCTATCCTACCCTATCCTCCTATCATCTTCTATTTTTAAGCCATTTCTGAGGCATCATCAACATACTGAAAACCACTGATCAGGCCTCACCTAACCTATGTACCACAGGAACACAAGTTTCCTCTAAGTCATACTAAAAAAAAACCCCAGTATTTGTCTGCCAACTTTAGTTGATGAGCTATAAAGAGATCTAATCCAAAACAAGACTATGGAGCAGGTGGCTGAGACCAGATTTGTCCTGCTTATCTTATCAGTAGGTCTGAATTCCAGACCATGAAATGTCATTCCATGACAGTGTGTCATCTGTACTTTGAAAATCTTATGGTATAGGAACACTGGAGAATGTTTAGGGGCTTGTGGCATGTGGGAAAGGGTAGAGAAGAGGAACATATTGTTGGCATCATCTGTATCTTTCTAAACTCTACATAGTTACTCTGCATGCTCTTGCATATTCCTAAGAAGAAATGCTTAAGGGATTATTATCTGATGGAGTTATTTATTTGAACCTGGATTGTTTCTCCTTGACCTGAGTTCTCTATTCTCTATTCTGACACCTACACTTGACTATTGAATTTTTTCAAGGATCCATCATTTCTCTTGATTTATGGGATGAGAGTGACAAGCCTGACTAATTGCTGTTTATCTCAGTCTATGACATCAAACTTTCCAGAAGGTAAAGGAGGAGCTGCCATGAGAGTCATGGTCCCTTCAGAATGATTTTGATATGGAAGCTGAATTTGTATTATCTGTCCCTACTCGTGACAGAATGAATTTCTGCCTATATCTGGAAACTGTGGGTATCATGGCTTTCTGCTATACCAGCAAGAACATCAGGGTCCAGAAGCTCAGATCCCCTATACTGAACATTTCCTACTGTCACCGAATAAAACCCCCTCCTGTTTCAGTTCATTGTCTAAAGCTAGTTTCTTCTATAGGGACATCACAGTCCTGAATTTTCCTGGGTCATCATAACTGGAGAAGACACAACAAGGCTCACTGTGGCACAGTCTCCCCCTTCATGTAAAGGAAGCACTAATCCTTAGCCTTAGGGTAGCATTAACTCATGTTTACATAGTGCTAAGTATTAATTACTAAGTCAAGCTGCCACTAAAGGGAACAAAAGGCCTTGCCTTTCAGAATAATAGGGCAAGCAATTCTTGGAAGACTCCCACAGCCTATTTGACAGATGCACAGTGTGACATGGCATGTAGGAAACTGCAACCGTGTTTTCCTTTAAGTCACATAACTAATTAAACTCATGAGTTGGCCCAAGCTTCACCGAATAATACGGTGCTTTGGAAGGAAAACTGAAAGCTCTGTGAATAGCGAATCTCTGAAGACCAGGATTCGCTGATGAGAACAACAAAGACAGCATCAGTAGTAATCAGATGGTGACCGTTTACATTTTGGCAGAGTTTTTGGTTTTAGGAGAGGCACAAAGAAGTCGTCATTTCCCTTTTATGAACTATTACTGTATCTACAATACAGCAGCATGCAAACCCCCAATATAATTAGGACTATACTGAGCATGTTAGCAGCAAAGTAAAAGGCAGTCCCTTTTTCAGTGAGAAAGGTCAATGTCTTCTACTCTGCAGCTGTGAAGAGCAGAGAGTGCAGAACATGGCTACAGGTTTCCTTGCTCTTCAGAGGTGCTTGGTACCTTCTTGGATGCAATCCTGTCATGACCAAGAGTATGCCATTAGGCTAATAGTTTTCTTAGATGATATTTTATTGCCATCTTAAGTAACAGAAACAACTGGGATTGTGCCATACCAATAGCCATCCTTTCTGCCCGGTTCCGGGGTTATCTTCTTTAAACTGAAAACAATAAATGTCAGAGGGCAAACAAGATACTAACCTGGCTTTCTATGCATACATCATGTCTCAGAACAAAAGTTGACTCAGAATACTCTAAACGTAAATGTTTTACAAAATGGGAGTGTATTTCAATTTTGAAACACAGGGAGCCAGGTATCTGCCTATATGGGCATCATTTCTACTTTAAAAATGGTAAATGATCCTGAAAGACATATTGTACCTTCATGTAAATGTGTCCATGGTCACAATTTTACCACTGAACTCCAATAATATTAATACTGCTTAACAGCCCCACCACAGCCTCTCCCACTGGCCAGTTTATTTTCACTCAGACACACTTTTCACTTTTCATTTTAAAGGTACCCCTTCAGCAAACTGAAAGAACACCAGCTTTAAAGCAAGATACCAGGAAAGCCCTGCATGGATCTAAGGTGAGATCGTGCTGGGAAGTTGGTGCTATTCTTTTCATTCTTGCCAGGGGAGTTTTAGTGCTCAGAAAGGAGAGGAATGTCTTTATTACTGTTTCTTGTTGATTTTATCATTAGCACTACTACTTAAGCTGTATCACTTGCATTAGTAATAGCATTAGTAGTAGCAGTAGCAATAGCAGTAGTAACAAGAGCATTATTTGTAGGAACCATAGTCGTGACTTCAGCTTTACTCTTATCTGAACAATAAATCTCTTAAAGTATCTCAGCTTAGCTGCACTGGCAAACCCAGTTAAGCCTGGGGAGGGTGGATAGCTGATGATGTGTGTCTGCTTGAAGTCAGTATGGCATCTCTAGCCCACTTTCATAGGTACCAACTGCACTTAGAGCTAAACTGGGCAACATCAGAGATGCAAAACCAAAATGCACTTGAATGAGCAGGGGAGGAGCACAAGGAGTTCCTCCTTTGAAGCGTACAGGGTCTGCTCAGATTTACTGTCACCAGTTAACTGGTTCTGTAAGGCAACCACTTATGTGTAACTGATAGGTAGTAAAAAGAATTATTTGATGATTATCCCATTGCCTTTCCATTACTGGTCTGACCTGATAAGAAACAGCTTCCCTATCCATCACATCTGTGACCGTTCTAACTGAACTCATTTTTCAGATCACTATCAGCCAGCCTTGTCTATTTTTACTCCTAGATTTATGAGCCAAATTCATCCCCTAAATTCAATTTTCTTAGATGAAAGCTTTTTCAGAGATTTTTTTTTCATCCTTTCTCCATTGTCTGTGAGTTATGCTTTACTTTTTCTGTCCCCCATGCTAGCCCTGGAAGGTTATCTGCACCTGCAGAGAGATTGCATTGCCTTCCTATATTTCTTTTAACTACTGAAGTTTTTATTTTCAGGGGAAAAAATAATGTTTTTCTTTTAGATCTCACCATAAGGTTCAGGAAGTCTTTAAACAAGGCAAAATCTCTGTTTGTGCAGGTGGTTTTTTCCTCCTCCCCAATAGACCTTGGATCTCTGAGTTTCTGTAAAAGTGAGGACATGAGTCAATTACGTGCCGAAGGATGCTCACCATCCACCTGCATTTCTACTTCAATCACCCATTAATACCTGCAGCTGACTTGGATATTGCTATCTGTGATAGGCACTTTGCATCAGTTTGAATAGCAGACTAAGAATGCAAGTGAAAAATAACTTCCACAGAAGGAAAGGGATGTCCTCAGGAAGAAAAGAATATTAAATTCCATGATAAACATCTACTCAGCTGGAAATGTCCTGTTCCCCCCATCAGCTCTATGCAGGGATGTTGCTGCAAGTCCCTTTCCTAAAGATGAGATTTGCTATTTGAGGAAATTTAGCTACCCCCCATTGAAAAGGGAGACAAACAAGTTGCAAATACAGCTCTGTGAGTGAGCGATGTGGTACTGATGAGTCTTTGGAGGCCCTTGGTGACATGTTTTAGTAATCGATTTGGCAGTCCTAGGGTAATGGTTGGACAGCCTAGCTGATTCTGTGGTTCTCCATTTAAACAACTAGACCAGATCCTGGCTATGTAAAACATACTTTTGAGACAAAAAGCCCAGCTCTGCCCAGAAAATACTCCCTGAGGGAGGAAAATCCAGCATAGGCCAGACTTCTGCACCCTGACACCCAAAATCTGGCTTGGCTGTGAGGAATTAGCTTTTGCTTATCCTTGCTTACATTCCTCCTTGGATTACCGAACTAAATTGCTTTAATGAATTTGAGTTTCCTATTTCATTCCTCTCAGTCAGCTATCTCAGCTGCTTCAGTAGCTTGACAAGGCAAACACTAAAGGTTAAACATCTTTCCAGACCCTCTTTGCACTGTATAACAAGGTGGGGAAACTGAGAAGGGATATTATCTGATATTGCCAACCCTGACATTCAGAAGTCTGCAGCCAGACCTGACTGCAGAGGAAAGACTGCTGAGTCTCCTCTGCTGTTTGCATGGTGCAGGTGAACTGAAACAAAGGGCCAGGTCAGAAGGTGTCAGTCCCTGTAGAGGCCTACAAAAGTCAAATCAGACCTAGAATTTGTGACTTGGAAGTTTCCTGACATCAAGGAATGCCTTTTTCCATTGAATCTGCAGCTAGTGTATAGGAACAATGGAGACCCTTTGCTTAGCAGTGCTGGGTTGCGTATGAGGGAACACAAGCATTCCTGAAGCCCCAGGAGATATGATTTTGTCTTTTACCTTCAGCAGACTACAGACATTCAAAACCAAAAGCCCAGGATCCCATGTGATTTCAGGTGATGCCTGCAAGGCAGAGATTTAGTCCCTCAATTCTGAGTTTTCAAATCTTTTATTGTTTCTAGCTTTTTCCCACAAAGCAGTAGCCTTTGTCTTGATTTTAAACATCACAGTTGCTATTAAAGAAAGAGAAAAGCCTAAGCAAACAGAAAGAAAGAATCCTCTGCAGAAACCAGGTCACTCCTGCTTTCATGGCAGTTCTCAATTCCTGTTTATAAAGCTCATACTCCAGCCCTGAGTGGTGAAGACCCAGCAGAAGACAGCAGTAATGCATTGGCCCACCACCCCAAACAATCTCTCATCATATGATGGCATCATTACATACTGCTGTGCTGAAACATTGCAATCCCCTATTCCAAATCCCAAACATACAAAGACCTGGGCACAAGACTGGCTTGATTAAAAACACCTGAAAGGTCATATGTGATGTGCTGATTAACCTCCTCTGCTCAGCAGCAATTTGGTGGGGAAGGAGGTGAATTTAGGAGCAACTGGCCTGTAGGAATGGGGAGAAGAACAGGAATTATCTTGTTACAGGGCACAGGTAAGTGCCCTATAATAAAAGCTTGAGATATAGGCTTTGCAGTGATAAATAGTGCCTCTTTTTCCCTCTCAAGTTTCCCTCAGCTGCTTATATAATGCCAATTCCCTTTGGCTATCCTGCTGTATCTTCCTAACCAGCTTCTCATTGCTCCTTCTGGCCTTCCTACTGCCATTATCCTATACTGCACCCTTCTCTATGTCTGTTATGGACTGTATGTTTGTATGAGAACTTCACTACAGGTTGCTCTTTACGAAACAGCAGTTAAATCTCCAGCTCAGTTTTGTGTTTGCAGAACAAAGATGCTGCTGTGCCAGTGGCTACACAAAGGGGCCCTCTCCCTTGTTCCTTCTCTCTCCATCCCAGCAGTGCACAGCAAGGCTGGGTTGTCCAGCAGTTAGCTCCCTAGCAGTGTTTTCCCATCGGAAAGGCGCCCTTCAGACAGACCAAAAGAGATGCTCTCTGGGCCCTGGTATATCCCTCCTTTGTCTACACCCCACACATACCCCTCATCCCATTTATCACCTTGTGTGCTGAGTCTCACCCACCACTCTCTGCATAACGAGAGATGCACATGGCAGGGGGCTGGAATTAAATTATCTCAAGGTCCATTCCAATCCAAACTATTCCATGATTCTATGATCCTATGGCGATGGTGCCTCATTCAGCTCTTAACATCTCAGGTATTCTTTTTATCCTGGGGGGTATTGCTTAAGTGCACATGTGGACCACTACAAGGATGGCTGATGACCATGGGAACTGGTTTTGCTATTCTGCAGTGGTGTGGACCTTTGTTAGGACTAATCCTCTGTGTTACACTGATCTGCTTCTCACTGACTAGGCTTTGATTGATTAAGGATCTAACTGTTTCACTACCACTACCCTGCTTAACCTTGGCATGAAAAGTACCGAGACACTCAGGGAAAGATCTACAAACATATACCTCCATAATCCAGCCTGATAAGCCTAGATACTTTTGGTTTGCTGGTATAAATATCTGCTACAAAACTACATTCTGAAGAAAGCAGGACTGTCTGTGGCAGACAGTGCTCTGTCTGATGCTGGCTCTCAGGCCAATTGTATAAATGAACTGTAACTTCCCCAAACCCAGCCTATTCATGGTCTACTCCTATAACCCAAGGAGCTGGGCTCTGGACCAAGCAGTTCTTCCAGGGAGAGGACAATCTTCTTAGGACACAGTTGTAATGGGATCAGTCTGCTCTTGCCATATCAGCCTGTTGCCTATGTCTCTGCACTGTTACTTTAGAGTTCTTGCGAGCTCAACAGCCTCAGCACAAACTTCCATCAAAGAACTGGTTTAACAGTGGCCATGGGAAGATTCTTTTTGCTCCCAAATACCATGCTGTCAGGAACCCTGTGGGGTGTGAGAGGAGTACATTCCAATTTACTTGTGATTTTCCAGGAATTGAGAGCTGTTGGAGCTCAGCAATTTCATTTTAATGACTGGCATGCCAAAAGGATGAAAAGACATGGTATTAGCCTATTATCTCTAAATCATTTTATTTCAAGCTAAGGTAAGAGCAAATAGTAGTAATACCAGACAGTAAGCAGTGTAGGAATAGATAATACAGTTCACAGAGATGTTTCTATAAATATACTACTTTCTAGTCTAGCAGGTTTCAAAGTTTCTTTCACACTCTGTGATTCAGCTAATAAGCTGAAAGATGCTTCTCAGCCTTCTTATTCAAGGACTCACACAACCCATTCACCATCTGGCTGCCTCACAAAAGGCAACCCGGGCATAGAGCCCTTCTCTCACTTATAATTTAAGTTTGCAGTTTCTTTGCATACAAAGATTTCCTACTAGGTCAAGTAGAGTGTTCTATCCCCACACCATGGCCTGGCCCCTCTAGCATTCAACAGAGTACTGTCTTTAAACCAAATAGTCAATAAAGATATTTAATGAATATTCCTGTGCTCAGGAATAAATTATTAAGTCACTGTAAAAGAAAATGATCTTACTCCCTATGATGGCCACAGTCAAATGCCAGAGTGAAGCCTTGTTATTTGTCTTCACATTCTACAGTCATTGTATTATGTTCACACTGAAAGGTTTTGGTAGCAGGGAGGTTATAGGGGTGAGAAGCTGCTAAAAACTTCTTCTATGTCTGACAAAACCAATTCAGTCATCTTCAGGATGGACCTAGTGCTGGCCAAGGCCAAGCCCATCAGCAATGGTGGTTGTGCCTCTGGGATAATGTATTTAAGGGAAAAACACTAGTATGTAGGATAGGAGCAACTTCAGCCAGAGAGAGGAATGAGTATGCAGGAGAAATAGCCGTGCAGACACCAAGGTCAGTAAAGGAGGCATTGGAGCAGAGATTCCCCTGCAGCCCATGGTGCAGACTATGGTGAGGCAGGCTGTGGGTCATGGATGTCCACAGTGTCAACAGGACAGTGCATCAGCTAGAGGAGTATACTCAGAACCACATAAACTCAGGTTTTGAGTATCTCCAAGGATGGAGACTCCACAAACTCTCTGAGTGGCTGGTTCCAGATTCTACATCCCTCAGCCTCTCCTCTTCCAATAGAAGTGCTTTCTCTTATGTTTAAATTAAATTTCCTCTATTTCAATTTCTGTAATTTCTTTTTGTCCTGTCACTGGGCACCACCAAGGACATCTTGGGCAACACACGATAGTTCCACCACATCACTTCACCGCATCAGATAAGATCTCCCTGAACCTTCTCTTCTTGAGGCTGAATAGTCCCATATGAGCCTCTCATCATGTGTTAGATGCTCCAACATCTCAACCATCTTTGTGGCCCCTCACTGGACTTATCCCACTATGCCTATGTCTCTCTTGTACTGAGGAGTCCAGCACTTCTTATGGGTCTCACCAGCACTGGATAGAAGTGAAGGACCATACCCCTTGATTTGCTGGCAACACTTTACCTAATATGGCCAAGGAGGCTGTTGGCTCTTTTTTTGCTACAAGGACATATTGCCAGCTCATGTGCCATTTGTTGTCCACCAGGACCTGTAGTTCCTCCTCTGCTAAGCTGCTTTCCAGACCCTGGAAAGGGGTAAAACTTGGTATTTTCCTTTGTTGAACTTCATGAAGTTCCACCAGCCCATTTCTCCAGCCTACTGAGATCCCTCTGAAAAGCAGCACAACTTTCTGGTCCCTCAAATATGCCTTCCAGTTTTGTGTTCTGTACATAACATGGGACACTCAGAAATCTCATGCAGGACAACTCAGTTCTACTCATAGAGCCAGCAGAGTGAGAATTAAGTATTGCGGAAAATAACTTCAGGGGCCCAAGTTTCTCATTAGTTCTGGATCTGAGAATTGCTCTCTCTGTCATATCTCGTTATCCTCTGCTGCTCACTGAAAAGACCATATTTAAATATCACAGCCCTGGTGCATACACTTTATTTCAGCCTCCCTGCATGTTAATATTATTAGTATTGATTTTCTGACATTCTGCAGCAGAGATGGCAAAGGGGTCTCTCTGCCTGACGTCCTCTGCACAGCACTCACGCGTCATTGCTTTTGCAGCTTCATCCTAGTTCTCCACATTCCCTCCAATATACTGTCAATGAACCTTGAAAACAAGCCGCCTTATAGTTCATGTCTTTGTTTAAAACTGTTTGCTTGGGTCTGTATTTATCTCATTGGCTTGACTTTGCTAACTGAAGTTAACCTCTGCAAGGAAGCAGTGAGATTCCACTTCTCCCCTTAGAGCTGGTCAGAGAAGGACACAATGAGTGCAGATGAGCACTTTGTGAATCTAGGGTACATTTCTCTCCCTCCTCTGCCCTTTGCAGGAGCTCCATTAGAAGGACCTCATAAGGAATCCTTACTTGTGGCAGTTTCAAGCCATCTGTTGCTACAGAGGAAAGTGCTTGTTGGAAGTATTTGTTATCCTATATAGCTCCTGAGCAGCTGGTATTGTCTGGTGTCTGGGGTGCTCCTCATCGGTGTTCAGACAGGACCTGTCTTACTAAAAGCTTTCAGTTGTGTGTTTTAGTAAAACACACCCATCCTCAGGGTCTGGCCGGATCCCAGTGTGTGTTCAGTTGAACCTACAAATGCCTTTCCTGGAGTCAGAACAGGACTGATGCTCCTAAATCCTTTCTCCACAACTAAAGCGGTCCCAACAAAATGGCCTGCAGAGCTCAGAAATTCCTGGTGTCATAGATTATGGATCATAGAAGGCTGTGTGGCGACTTCATAGCAGCCTTCCAGTATCTGAAGAGGGCCTACAAAGATGCTGGAGAGGGACTCTTCATCATAGACTGTAGTTATAGGACAACAGGTGATGGTTTAAAGATAAACAGGGGAAGTTCAGGTTAGGTATAGGGAAGAAGCTCTTTACTGTGAGGGTGGTGAGGCACTGGAACAGCTGCCGAAAGAAGTTTTAAATGCCCCATCCATGGCAGTGTTCAAGGCCAGATTGGACTGAGCCTTGGACAACATGATCTAGTGCAAGGTGTCCCTTCCTGTCCCTGTCCCTGCCTATGTCAGGGGGGTTGGAACTGGATGATCTTAAGGTCCTTTCCAACCCAAACCATTCTATGATTCTATGATTCTATCACTGCCTACCTCACAACCAGTGGTTTTTTTTTGCACTACTGAAGAATGCAGTATTCCTGTCTGAGGAGATGAGGCTGTGCTAAGGGATTTTTTGTTCCAGTTTTCTGCAAGACAAGAATCTTTTCTTTGTGCTCCATAAGCAGTAGACCCATGGGGACCCTTTAGCCCTTCCAGTGATGGGTGAAAAGGCTTGCAGGACCTCAGAGTCCAGGTAGTGCTTCTATGTCTAGGAAGGGAGGATCAAGGTATGCTTTAATTATTCACTCTAATCAAATAACCAATGCCACTGCTTTAGGATCCCCTTCCAACAGAGAGCATTCACAGCCCTCTGTGTCAACCCTAGATAGAACCACTGGGAAGGTGGTGAGCATCACAACCAGCTTTCTTCCAGGATTAACGGAAGAAGGAAACAAGCTTGAAATCACTGTTTGAAGCACAAACCAGGGGCTATTTCACAAGGGACTGATGGAAGAGGCACTGCACAGGACCTTTGTTAATAGAAGCCGCCACAGGATGACAAATGGATAGGCTGGGGAAAAAAAGGGAAGAAAAAGAAATACTGATGGTATGACCCTGAGAACAAGGAGAGGTGTGGTGTTGCACTGATTGCAAATAAGTTATGAACTGAGCAAAAACACTGACACCTGCTGCATTTGGAGAAGTGGTGTGTTGTACATTCATTAGAAAATTTCAGGCTGTGTTGAAGAAGCATATTTAGTCTATAATGAATCAGTAATAAATATATCAATAAAATAAATCTGAATAGAATGATAAACCACAAAAGTAATAAATTAAGTCCAGTAAGAACAAGAACAAAGGGATAGGAATACACCAGATTTCCTGGGCCACATAGCAGGATGGTCTTTGACTTGCAGAACTCATAAACTCAGCTACTTTTCATTTTGGTAGTCAGTTCAGAGTTATTATGGAAACTGGGCTACCAGCAAAGACAAATTTCTAGGGGCTCAGTAAGACTTTACAGTGAGGAAAGAGCTACAGATGCCTTTAAAAATAACAACAATAATTTAGGTTGGAAGCAGAACTTGACCATCTAACCTCTGAATAAAGAAAAGCCAGCTTCAAAGACAGATCAAGATGCTCTAGAGCTTTTCCAATCAGGCTTTGATTATTTTAAGGTTAGTACTGGGTCAGCCTGTTCTGGGCTTGACCATTCTCCTTGTTATTCATTTTTACCTGGTACCTCATGGGAATTCCACTTGCTACAGATTGTGTCTGTTGCTGCTCATCCATTTACTGTACAGCTCCAACTGGAGCCTGCCTCTATATATAACCATATAATATATATAACCATATAACCATAACCATATAATGTGGGAATCATAGACTCATAGGAAGGTTTTGGTTGGAAAGGACCTGAAGATCATCTAGTTCCAGCCCCACAATGGTCCCATCTTTTTAGTGCTAGTACAGTTCTACTGAAAATCAATTGAGCTTCACTGAGCTAAAACAAAGGGACAAATGAAGATTTCTCTTCTCTGGATTCACAGTGCTGGATTTTTTCTCATCCTCAGTGTAATAATTCTTCAATGTCCCTGCATCATTTCCCGATTTTTTTTTTCCTTTACATGTGGATCTCAGCATTGCCTTTCATGATGCACAGAAAAAGAGCTATTTAATACCTCATATCCCAGCATCTACTTACTTGTGGTACCTCACTGGGATATTGCCATGGAAACAGGGAAAGTTTGAAATAAAAGTGAATATGCTTGCTTTGCTTATTTTTCAGCAGGGACTTCAAGATTTACTGTGGTATAAAACAAGCTGTGTACATCTGCTTATTGAAAATTGAATGCAAATGTTTCTTTTCTTTCTTCTGGATTTCTAAATCACTGCCACAGTGAAGCATCCTTAGAGGTGGTGCACGAGTTCATGTAGCTTCCTGTCTAGAAGTTAAGTAGATGAGAAATACCTTTGTCCTTCAGACATGGATGAAGCAGATGAGGAACAGACTGAAGCACTGGAGACAAGCAGAGCCGTGAAAACAGTGTCTGGAAGCAAATCTAGGCTGTGTAAGTTAGACAACCTCAAACTAAGTTTTGATAAAGGTAACTTTTTACATATGATAGGGGTGTGTAGGAGTCTTCACAAATACACCAGCATCATTCTTCCCCTCTGTGGCCATTTTCCCTGTGACTCAATTGAGTCAAGCACCACTGAACTGGAGAGTTGAGTCCTCTGTTCTTTGCAGAGGCAGCAGCACGTGCCTCCCAGGCAATGTGACTTTGATTTATTCAGACTCCCTTTTAGTAAGGGGCACCAGAGCATCGGTTTTGATAAAGCTGGTGGAGATAAACAGTCACAATATCTATGTAAGCTTGCTGGAGAATGCAAAGGATACAGCAATGTCGTGGTTTAAACTAAATCAGCACAGTTCTCTCACTCACTCCCCCCCTTGCTCCCCCAACTCCCAGAGAGTTAGGAAGGAGAATCCAAAGAATGTAGCCCCCACGGTTTGAGATAAGAACGGTTTAATTGCTAAGGCACAACACAAATCACTACTGCCATTACTACTACAAATAATAATGATAAAGCCAATAACAAGCAAAAAGAATACAACATCCCACCAGCCACCGACCCATAACTCACTCCACCCTTCCCGGCCGAGCACCGTGTGCTCCCTCCTCCATTTCCCTCCAGCGCTCCACTCCTCCAGCTCCCTCTCCCAGTTGCAGCCTGGGCATCACGTGCTATGGTATGAAATACCTCATTGGCTAGCCTGGGTCAGGTGTCCTGTCTCTCCATCCTCCCGGACTCCCCTTCTCCCCGGCAGAGCACGTGCTCAGAAAAGGCCTTGAACAAAAACACCCTCAAAACATACTCGCTATCAAGCAACTGTTCCCAGCCCAGAAGTCAAAACACAGCACTGCACCAGCTACAAGAAGAAAAAAAATGACTGCTACTGCTCAACCCATGACAAGCAACATTTCTCCCCACTGCCTGCTGAGGTCTGTAAAGCATCTGTCTCTCTTTAAGTTATATGCCAAAGCAGAAACCTAAGTTCATCTTAGAAGATGGCTAGAAGGAAGATCATTTTTTTTTTCATAGAATTATAGAATGGTTTGGGTTGGAAGGGACCTTAAAGATCATCCAGTTCCAACCCCCTGCCATGGACAGGGACACCTTCCACTAGATCAGCTTGCTCAAAGTCCCATTAAATCTGGCCTTGAATTCTGGCATTTCACACCCTTGCTTTACAATTGTATTGAGATCCCCACTAAGGAAAGCTTTTGGCATCATTGAGAATGCTGCTTTTATTACCCAGACACCTACTTGTCAACAGCCTGTCTCTCTGAGGTTGTGCAGTGCTGTCTGCACTAGCATAAATTATGACACACAGAAAAATCCCCCCTGACTTTAGGAGATAGCCCAGACCCACCACTGAGCCTCCAGCAGCTTCCCAGAAAAGATGCAGCAACACTGATGAGTGCAGTTATTTCTTTGCCCCTCATTTCCCCAGCCTTTTTCCAAGTCAGTGGTCAAAGAGCTTACATTTCCTCCTGCATTTAGTCATAGAATCACAGAATAGTTTGGGTTGGAAAGGACCTTAAGATAATCCAGTTCCAACCCCCTGCCATGGCAGGGACACCTCACACTAAACCATGCCACGCAAGGATTCATCCAACCTGGTCTTGAACACTGCCAGGGATGGAGCATTCACTACCTCCCTGGGCAACCCATTCCAGTGCCTCACCACCCTCACAGTAAAGAATTTCTTCCTTATATGCAGTCTAAACCCCTGCTGTTTAAATTTCAACCTGTTACCCCTTGTCCTATCGCTACAGTCCCTAATGAATAGTCCCTCCCCAGCATCCCTATAGGCCCCTTTCAGATACTGGAAGGCTGCTATGAAGTCTCCACGTGGCCTTCTCTTCTCCAGGCTGAACAGCCCCAACTTTCTCAGCCTGTCTTCATACAGGAGGTGCTCCAGTCCCCTGATCATCCTCGTGGCCCTCCTCTGGACTTGTTCCAACAGTTCCATGTCCTTTTTATGTTAAGGACACCAGAGCTGCACAGAATACTCCAACTGAGGTCTCACGAGAGCAGAGTAGAGGGGCAGGATCACCTCCTTCGAGCTGCTGGTCACGTTCCTTTTGATGCAGCCCAGGGTACGGTTGGCTTTCTGGGCTGCGAGCACACACTGCAGCCGGCTCATGTTCATTTTCTCATCGACCAGCACCCCCAAGTCCTCCGCAGGGCTGCTCTGAATCTCTTCTCTGCCCAACCTGTAGCTGTGCCTGGGATTGCTCTGACCTAGGCGTAGGACCTTGCACTTGGCATGGTTAAACTTCATGAGGTTGGCATCAGCCCACCTCATAAGCATCCCTCTGGATGGCATTCTTTCCCTCCAGCGTATCGACTGAAACACACAGCTTGGTGTCATCGGCAAACTTGCTGAGGGTGCACTCAATCCTACTCAATTTCCATGGAGTTGGGATGGCAAACAGGGACTGACTTGCAATGGTTCACCTCTTCTAGAAGCAGAGGGAACAACCCTCTGTCTTGCTCAGCATGTAACATGGCTTCACAGGCACCTCACGAGGTTGCCACCATTGCAGGGCCATCCGTTTCCTGCATGACTTAACCTTTCCCTGAGCTGTTCCAGTGGAGAGGATGTGTTTGGGTAGCATTTGCAACCAGATTGTGTTTTCTGTTGCTGTTGCTCTGGTAAGCAGACAGCTACACTAATAATCATGTCCTTACAGCCCTGGCTCCTGCTTATCACAGCCTTCTTTGAGAATGAAAGCACACTGTGCCCTGCTCACTCAGCCGTCTGTCATTTTGCTGTCCTGAATGATTAATGTCTACCCACCAGAGCCTGCACACAGCTCTCCCTGGGAGGTAGTGGAACTGTATGTATGATGGAATAGGGGAGTGAATGTGTGATCTTTACAAGAGAAGTCCAGGGTGTTACAGGAATGTCCAAGAGAGGCAGTGCTTTGCAGGACATTTACTTTAAGTGTGTTTAGATTATGCTTCATTTAAGCTTCCTCCTAATTCATGAACATCAGGTCGAATCTCCTGCTGTGTCCATTTGGAGTGACAGATCTATTATCTCTGGAGCAGTGTGGTTCATATTGAGAGACTATGTTTGAATAGCCATTGTGTCACTGCTGTTACATCTACGGGACAAGTCTTGATTCCCTTCATGTAACACTGATCAAACACAGAGTCACAGCCTGGTCCTGACCTCAGGAGCTCTGCAGCCCAACCTCCTGCTTCAATCTGGGACAATGCTGAAGTCAAACTAAGCTTGGGGCTTCTTCCACTTAGCTGCTATGGTGGGCTCACCTTGGGTAAGGGACATAGGAAATACCCTGCTCACTAGGGTTTGGGACCCTCCCTGGGCTGCAGAGAGGGTCTCTGCTCCTGTGGGGTCTCTGAGGGACCAATTTGCCTCAGTGTTGTCCATGTTCAATGCCAAGCTGAACAGCCTAATTTTTCTTTGGTATTAAGCACAACTGCAGTCAAAATAAGGTGTAATCCTGAATATAAGACCAAAGAATAGGAGGCGTTTTTCCCAGTATGTCTGGGTCTGTCCTGAGGAGTTGTGTGTTTAGAACAACCTTAGGATCATTAAAGATCTTGAGTTGGGAGGGACCCATAAAGATCACTGAGTCCAACTACCTGCTCCTTGCAAGACTACCTAAAGCTAAACCATAGAAGCAGAACTAGCAAAGTGTTGTAACTTGCACTGATTTTCTGGGTTGGCTCAAATAGGCAAAGTTCAGCACCAATGTAGATTAAACTGCTTAATGCAATGCTGAAAAAAAATAGGTAAATTCTATTAAATCTGAATAGATAAATAATTCAGATTGTTGCTCTATCTAATCCATTCTTTTTCATGACATCTGTATTCAGCTGAGTACGATCTCAGTGATGCTGGCTTTTACCCTACCACCCAACAGTTTGTTTCACGTCACCCCACAGGCTCTTGTACCAAAACACAGACTAATTTAACACATCAGCCCAAATGTTCCTCTTGTTTACAGTAATATAAATTCAGTGAGCTGAGATCAGATTGATTCTGAAATACAGCTTCCATACTGTGGTAGTCAGAGCCCAAGCCCACTGTGGGGAGAGAGAATAACACAGAAATACAAGCTGGAATCATTCGTACTACACATATTCCACAATGGCAACATGAGTCTAGAATGGCAGGAGGTTGCCTTCTTGCTCCATCTCTGCTCCTTGTTTCTCTTTGCCTTTTGGGAAAATCATTCAACCCACATTTTTAAGGCAAAAATAGGGACAACATTCCCAAAGAAATCTTGCAGGAGAAGGGTGACTGCATGTCTGAGCAGCCCCCTTTTTGTACATGGAATTTCTTGTTAAGAAATTAGGAAAGAAAAGCACAGCAATAGCACTAAAAGTGTCACCAAGAGTCATAACTCACAGTTTGAGAGCAAGGTCACTCATGTTGTGAGTTGGCCTCTTTTTCTCTCACTTCTGTGTACAGCACAGCAAACCTCTGTCCTAAAACTCCACAGATGTGTCAGCATCTTGCAGTTTGTCCCTGCATCCTACTATTCAAAATGCAGCTGGTAACACTCATCAGTACAACAGTGAAACTGAAGATTAAAGCTGTTGCTCATGATGCACTGTGCAGCACAGGACACCAGAGGATGGTGTAAACTGTCTTCTTTGCTTGAAAGTCAGTTGCTGGCTTTTGCCTAGAGGAGGACACCAGATTAAGCTGACTGTGGTATGACACACTGAGGAGATGCTCTTCCTGCCCTGCGGCACCAGCGATATAGCATCTCCTTTAGGACAATCTAGGTCCTCTATAGCAGATATATGCAAAATGGAAACAGGTCATGAGTGAGGCCGGAAACTTCCTGTGATCAAGATGTACCGTATTTTCTCCTTTTATTGAAACCTAAATCTAAGGTTTAGATTTAGGGAACAGTCAGAGCTGTGGGTTGTTCCCTTTGGAAATACCAAGTTCATTCATGTGGTCCAAACTTCCACTGTAAAATTAGATTCTTTTGTGACACAGGAATATTAATGGATGAGGTCAGCAGAAGTAATGTGGCAATCAAAAGGACTTTTTCTTCCTCTCAACCTTGACTAGGTGGTAGAAGGGAAAGATTAACTTCCTGGTGGAGTCCATGTAATCTGAGGTGGTACAGGTCAGTGGTTTCTATCTCTAGCATTTCCAGCCTCTTAGAAACGAAGTGACACATTCCCACCCCAGTCAGACCTGGAACAAATAACCATAGTGCTAAGACAGGGCAGCTCATCTGAGTCTGCATTAAGCGTTAAAGCCAAGAGCTTCCATTAGTAGCCACTATGTAAGTGGCACAGTACATTAACTTCATCTATAGGAACATTTTCTTCCTTTTCCCAGCAGTAAAATGTTGGAGCCAAAGACCGGCTGAATATAAACAGGAACTAGTCTTTTATAGCTCCTTCAGTGGCTGAACTTGGACTAATACACTGCAGGTCTTCCAGATCTTTTTATTTTCTGCCTTTTAATTAAGTAACAGCTTTTTCCTGGCTCTGAAGATCCTAGAAATATGCCTTTTATTTCCTAAAACCAGGTTTGTTTTTTTTTTTTTCCTTTAAATAGCAGAAATAAAGACATTTCCTTCTCTCATTTCTGAATGCTTTGGTTTCTGTTTAATTGGGTATTGCTTTGTCCTGCGAGAGTGAGAAACCACTTCAGGGAAGAGCTAATTTACCTTTTCTGCAATGCTCATTATTTTGTACACTTCCAGTACAATTCCCTCATTTATCCCCTCTCAAAAATCACTGTTTTTACAACGGGCAAGCTGAACTGAAGACATTGCCTTAGGTGAGAAAGATGCAGAGATTTGGTCACAGCATGATTACAGACACAAACCCATTTTCAGCACCTGAGATATTTTGTTTGCTGTCAACCAAGCAGTCAATGTGGACTGAGCAGGCTCTTGCATTTTGTTGCAGGAGGCTTCATTTCTTTCGTCCTCTGAGATGGGACCCTGGCACATGTCAGCAGCCAAACCCTGAGCAATCAGTCATCTGTGACTTTGATTTAGATTTATACATATATTTATATGCCTATACATGAAAGATTGGAGAGTTTTTTTCCCCTAAGTCTAACATTCCTGTGGTTGTTAACGTTCAGCACATGAGATCTTCTCCAAATCCTCCTGGGATTCCACTGCACTACCTGGAACCCTTTAAAATCTGGTCTTCTAGTTTATATTATCGATTGCTTAATTAATTACTCAAAGGGGATTTTTCTGCTTGCAAAAGGGGTGGACAGGGTTCAACACCACTTTGGCTTCTCTGTGAGGGCTGGATAAATCGAGATGATAAAATGTACTGGCAAATACGACTCCAAAAAGAGATTTTTGATTTTAATGACTAGCAGAGATGTTGTCTGATGCAGCAGAGCAAACGCATGTGGGATTGTTTGGGTATATTCATCTCTGTTGCTAAATGGAGGTAAATAAATTGGTTTTCTCCTTTCTGTGCCATAAGAACTCCGGTCTTCACCATCAGAAAATTAAGCATTTCCAAGGATTTTTTTGTTGTTTTAATGTTGCTGGGGACTGAATACAGGGTGCATATAACACTCACTATGTCCCAACACACAAGATATGTTGGCTTTTAACTCTTTTCTAAATGAGTCTCATATACATCAAGAACAGAAGAAGGCTATAATGACAAGCTAATATCACTCTCCTTATAATAAAGAACAGTGACTTCTATGAAGTACTTTCTGCATTAAAGAAACGGTTTCTTCCTCTAAGGCTGCACAAAGCAGTTGGCCTCTTTTCTCACTCCATGTCATGGAAAATTTGCTGCAACCAGTTTTTTCTTGTAATAGTTAACTGACCTCACTGTTCAGGTAGACGTTTTCTTTCATCAAGGCTGTTGGAAGAAAATATAAAACCTCTGATTCTCTCTGTGCAGCTGGGATCAGCTTCTGGCCACAGCATCATCAGGGAAAAAATTAAAAAGAAAAAAAAGAAAACAAAAGGAAAAAATTAAAAGAATAAAAAAAGGAGAAAATGACAAAGAAAAAAGGAAAAAGAAAAACAAAAGAAAAAATAGAAAACAGAAAATACAAAAGAGAAAAGAGAAATAAGAAAAAAAAGAGAAAAAAAGATGGGATTCTTCAATTTTTGGTAAGAGAAGTTTCTCAAATATGAAATATTAGCTCCAGGAACTTAGAATTCTTCCATGAGCATCATTGTGTGGAAATCACATCGTACGTATAAAAGCAGATCCTGTACCTGACTCCACTTGTGACTCATCTGGGCAGCAACAACAGTACAAGTTGCCCAATGCTCCATCCCAAATGAGAGATTGTTCTTGTGCCTCACAGCAACACAGTCAGAATTATCCTGAGACCCATTTCCCCTCTTTTGATAGAAAACACTAGATTAATAGCTTTGTGAGTGAAATGCCTCATGTTAGGAGAAGTTATGCTGTTCATTTTGATATCCTAGAATCTTACCCTTCAGCTCCACAATGTTGAAGTGGGGGGAGTCTCAACAGCCAACTCCAGTCTGCCATGTACTGACTCTGCTCTTAAGCCTCCCCTAAAGCACTTCCCTTTTGCTTATTCTGTGCTGTATTCTTCTGGGAACAGCATGGTTGGGTATCTGATGAAGGTTCATACTTCACTCTGCACGTACTTTTGTCAAAAAAGCTTTTATTGCAATGCAAAATATCTTCTGTATATGACATCTTTCAGCCCCTCCCCCCCCCCCCCCTTAAATTTAATGAGTAATCCTTTCTGGGTTTGTACATTGTGATTCTTGTGTGTATGTATGAATATATATACATATCTATATATCTATCAATCTATAGATATTATATTAATACAATCATATATAAATCTGGACCTATATCATTTTATATATATACACATATCACTAGTTATATGTGTGTGTGTGCATATACATATATATACATTACATATACACTATATACACGTATATGTGCAGACACACATATCATATAATCATAAACAACTGTTGGTTGTCAAGGGACTTTGCTTTAACAAAATAAGTTCCATCAGTGGATTTTACTTCTGTAGTGCAATTTTACAGGAAGTTAACATTTCCACATTCAATATAAAAGAAACAATATACATTTGAAAACGTGCCATAGGATTTTTAATGAAAAAATTAGAAAAGTGCATTATTTTACAACACTACAGTAAATGATTCTTTTTTCCTTTTTTCTCTGTAAAGACATTGTAAAATATATACAGGGTTGCTTAGTGCATTCATTACAAAAGAAAGATGCAATCCCTTGCATAAATTACATATTGTACAGGGGTTCGCTGTCTACTTGGACTTGTAAACATTTGTGTGATACAGTTTTCATTCTTTATGTAAGCTGCAATGCATCTCATTTTCATTTGACTGTTGTTGCATTCTAACTCCAGTACGGCATTCTAAGGCCATGTGTGAAGGCATCCTCTCCCATTATGGAGAAGGCCAGAAAAAGAAATGAAAACACAAAAGAGTCTTTAATTTGGTTCTTTGTAATCAAGTTATCACTGGTTTAATAAATCGCATCTTGATGCCATGACCTGCTCTTTCTCCTTTGCTAGGACCAGCTCAACAACTATGTTGAAGTTAGAGTCTGAAATGAGCAGAGAAAACAGCTTCCAGGAGGTAAATTCCCAGTGCAGTCTCCACAGCCAAGCAGTTCCTCTTTCTAGGTGACCATGCTCCTAATGCTCTGTGTGCTGCACAGAAAATGTATTGACCAGGATAGAAATTTAGAGAGTTTTGCTCTATCTCAGGCTGTTGAGGGCCTTTAGAATGCCGTCAATACACCATCAGTAAGTCCGCATATGCACATTCAAAGAAGTACAAAAATGCACCAAAAAGTGTCAAGAGATCCAAAAGAGACAGAGCATCAACACACACTCACAAACACACACATACACGCACACTTCTGTCTGAGCAGGAAGGCTCAGTCTCCAAAGTAGGAATCACAATTTAATTTCAACATGTATGTGTGTTTGGAAGAAATCCAAGAATTTCCATATAAACTCCTTAGGTCCCAAATTGAACACTTTTATCCCTGTTTCTCATAGATGAACAGTTTGTTGAAGTAAGAAATTGCACCTTGAAGAGACAGTATCCACATTCTTTTGGCCTACTGGAAACAACTTTTAACCTCCCCCCCCCACCCCATTCTCCATTGACCTATCCAGCTCCAAATTATTTCCTTTGTCATGTTATCACTAGGATCAAAAGATTCAGTCAATCCTCCTCAATGGCAACAAACAGCCACACAAATCTTAACAAGTCAAGGGAAGAGTAAAAAGAAAACACTTTTTTTCTTCCATAGTTCACTCCTGACCTTGCAAAAAAAGAACAGATGGATTACTGGATGTATAGCATAGGAAATAGGAATAGGAATAGAAAAAGGAACAGAAATTAGGAATACGAATTAAGAATAGGAATAGGAACAGGAATAGGAATAGGAAAGTAAATTATAGGAAATTTACATTCAGCAAAAGAAAGACTAGGTTTGTATTCTTAAGAATGAGACAATCTCTCATTATTTCTGTTTATTAGTTAGTTGTTAAACAGACCTGTAGTAGACAGGACTCTCTGAAGTGTATACTAGTCCTTTGTTTTCAAACAGGGACAACCCAACAGTAATTACACCCAAACTTTGTGTGGATTAACCAAATCTGTTAATGTTAAAATCCAAAAAAGTGGTGATCAGAATGGTACCCAGGAAATGACTTAATAAAGACAACCACTTTAACAGAGTCTTAAACGTGTTGTAACCTGCACAGTGGGATTCCTCTCTTGTTATGCAGGTAGCATCCTTGTCCTCCAATATCTGAATAATACTCCTGCAATAACAACAGAAAGCATCTGGCGCAATGTAAATACAGCTGAGCAGTTAAAAAGGAGATAAACTGGCATGTGAAGGTCATTAAGTTGTGTTGAGCGTAACAGTGTGGTGGTTGATGGTGACCACACCAGACTCTGCTGTACTAATCTTCCCAGGACAATAAAAAGGGCACAGTATCAGCGATGAAGAATTTCCTACTCTTGCCTTTGACAGCAGTATCTTTCCATGTTGCAAAAGGATATGCTAAAAAGGAGCAATATGGCATCCAGACTTCTGGAAAATTTGTGTGACAGGAATTCTTCGAAGAAAAGAGAAGTTGCATGGAAAGGTAAGTCACTGTAGAGCAATGGAGGGGTTGGATGTTGAACATGAAAGGAGTGTACAGTGAAGATAAAAAATCCCCTCACCAACTAACTGCGCATTACTAAAAGGATCTCATGTCTATGTCTTTGCTCCTGTGCTGCATTTAGTCAATCTTTTGGCAAAACAACATCTGTCTGAGCAACCAGAGGAATTTGGCCAAGTTCTGGTGGCCACAAACAGGATGAGTAACTGTGAGCTGCCCCACAGATCTATTTGAATGACTGTCACGAAGAAGATAACAAGATGTGCCCACTGTTGCATGCTGAACAAGAAACTCCAAATCACCCACACTGCCATTCAGAAGGGGGTCTCAGAAGTAGAGCTGCAAATCAGAGAAATCAGAGAAATGTGCTAGGTACCATAAGGGAAACATTAGAACAAACAGCTATAGAGCTATCTGAAGGCCCTGTCACCAAAGTTCCTTGTCTTGGTTCCTAAGGAGAATGCTGGCCTGAGCTCTTGCTCAGTGTGCAAGTTAGAAATCATCCCTGCCCTCCATCACCATCACCCAGAAAGAAATACAATCTTTTGCTTTGCCTTTTTAACCTTGGTCAGAGAGGGTTGAGGAGAAGGATATGGATAGCATCAGTGTCCTAATCAACCTAGCATGTGACACAGACACTCAGCTGTATCTTCCCCTTTCCCCAGGAGGTCCAGACACATTTCCATGCAACCTTTCCTCCTGGAAGCATGATCTATCCCAGGCAGCACAGCTAAGACACTTTGGTTACTGCACCAAATGTGCACCAGAAGCATGCTCCATCTGGAAACAGAGAGTCTCACTCATTGGTCTGCATCATCTCAACTCTCTAAGACACAAAACTGATCCTTTCCTCCACAGGCAAGACAGAATCAGGCCCAAAGCCTACCTCCACACTTAGGCAGCTATTTAGTTCAGTGGGAATTAAGAGCCTCACTGCATATACTGGATTGAAGCTAAAATCCTTTCCCAGGTACTCCCATAAACAGCTCCGGTCAATGTGCCAAGATGATGCTTGTCAATAGGACAGCCATGGCATGACCTGTACGTCAGCAGTGGTATCACCAAACAGGCCTTTTGTAAATCATTTTGTAGACCTGTGATTTCAGATTCTGGGAGGCCAAAAATAATTTACACATTCTACTTCAGCTAATCTAATTAAATGCTGTTATCAGATTAATTAGCCTCTTAACAATAATTATGATTAAGGAGCTGCATACTCATGCTGTAGAGAGAAGCACCAATAATGACTTAATGTTATTTCTCCAAAGGTCAATTTTGATTATGTTTTGACATGTAGAAGCTGTCCAAACACAGTCAATCTGAAGAGGATTCTTTGCTATATTGTCACCTCCTGAACCCAGCTGGAGAAGCTTTGCATTTCCCACACATTTCTACAGCATAGCTTGGGGGAGATGCTATCAAAGTCAGGCAAAGATACCACAATCTAGGTCTTGGAGCCACAGTACAGGCTTGCTGCAGGCAGCAGGAGGGATAGTGTAAATGATCTCTTCCAAGGAATAGTAGAGGGAAGATGCTCTGAAAAATGCTGTAGAAGATGCAATTTTCCCTGCTTCCTGCTTGACACCAGTAATCCACTCTACCATGAACCAGCCATGGTCCATCCTTCTCACATATCCTGCCACTCCTGCTTGGGATGATGATTGTTTTGACTAAACCCAGAAGAATCATGGCTCTTCCTTAACTGGAAACCATGCCACAGACCTTACCAGTGATCTACAGACAATGAGCCAAGCCACTGTCTCTTTGCCTGGTCATGTAGTTTGTGCCACCCTTTCTCCTCACAATCTTCAAACAAACACACTCCCAAACACTCCTTGCAGGCTAATGCATTGCATCCCAGCCAGGGAAGAAGTGGATATGACCTGTGCGGGTTTATGGACTTTACATTTCCTACTTGATTTCCTGCATATTGTTTCTAATCAATCTGTAGATTTCTTTTGTCAGTACTAAATAGAGTGGAACATTTCCTTCCCCAGGGTGCAGTTCTTTAGCATAATGCTTTTCATTAATAGATGAAGAGGGAAAGTACAGAATGAGGTGATCTTAGGTCTGAACATACATCTATGAAATGGAAAGCTAATGAGTTAATATCTGGGTATGATAGTGGGGAAGGCATATGGAGAAAGCCTGAGGGCTGCTGTCTGTGAAATGGATCTCTCTTCTAGCCTCAAGTATAGTGCTCTGGATATGGCAATTAATGCAAGCTGTTCCACAGACCAGATAAACAATGAATCAAAGCCAGACTAGTGGTATGAGAACTCATGCATGAGTAAGAGGCATTAGAGAGCATAGTTTCAATTATTATATTTGCTAGCTGCTGCACTTGTGAATAAGCCAGCTATGATAAATGTCATCATGCTGTTGTTTGCTCTGCATTTCTCAAAGTGAACTAAAAGACAACACAGTTTGGAACTGTGAATATTAATTACCAATAAAATTGCAGCAGTAATCTTTCTTCTCCCCACCTTTTATTCCCCCCCCCATTCTGCTGTGAGTGTTGATGTATGGCAGCATTCCTTACACTGTCAAAAAGCAAGGTGAGGGAGGGCTTTGGGATATTTATTAACTACAATATTCACAGAAGGAGAGACAAATGAAGGCTGAAAGCCCCAGGGATAGCATTTCCAGCCTAAAATTAGCAGGCAGCTTTGGATGACTGGATCCCATAAGCAAAACACAGTTGCATAAATTATACAAGTTAACAGCTGTCTTAAGGTCTTTCTGCTCTCCATTAGATTTAGGGAAGTTTGTTCATGGAAAGCAGTAGCTAGAGACACTGATATGGTATCTAGCAGTATATAGAAAAAGGCTCACGTTCCAGGTTCAGTAAAGGAGTATAAATGAAGCCTCACTGCATTGCACCCAAGTCAGGTCAGTCACTTTATTAGAAATCTGTGAGAAAAAGATAGCTTTATAGTGTTTTGATTTCTCTTACCAATTCATAGAATATAAACCCACCAGCTACAGAAAACAGTCAAGCCATCTTCAGCAGCTGTAACATCCACCTAGGTTATGTGCAAACCCAGACATCATGCATTCCCCATGTCTGTGTTCTCCAGTGCACACAAGGAGAAACTTTGTGGAGCTCCCAGTGTAACAGAGACACAAATGCTGAAAGCTCCTCAATTTGAAGCTCTGTGTTGGACTTTTTCCCCAAAGGAACACTGATGTGTACATGACTTTGAAATTTGTGCAAAGGGCAATATGTTTTGACTCAGAATCACAGAATGGTTTGGGTTAGAAGGGGCCTTAAAGATCATCTGGTTCTAATCCCACCTTCCACTAGACCATGTCCAACCTGAATTAGTCATGGGCTTTGAAGATGCCCCTTTGGCAAAAAACTAAAAGTAAGAATAACAATCACCAAACAATTTCAAATTAAATGAAAGACTTGGGGCCAGTGTGAACAAGTTTACCCTTAGTAAAGCAAACACTGGCTTCAGAGGAAGGTCCTGCCATTTCAGGCTTTAGAGAATGAAAAAGTTTGGTTATATCCTAATGAACCCTTGCATTAGGGACCACCAGTAAAGGAATAGCATCACTAACATTTCACAGGGATCAGCACTGCTCAGGCTGAGCTGGCTGTATAAAATCCTGATTTCAATGAAAACAGCAGCAAAAAAATAACTGGAGAATAAGGAACTCCATGAATCTCCTCCCTATCAGAAGTAATCAGTGAAACACAGTGGCATAGACCTTGGTGGAGCAGAGGATGGTCTCCTAGATCAACAACAGCCTTCAGTACCACCACACAGTGGTTTCAACTCGAAAGAACATTACTCATGCTGCTGAGAACAATTTCTTTCTTTCTAAATTTTTGCCCTCTTCCATGTTCATTATCTGCATCTAAAATAATTGAAAAATGCATTTTGGCAAAGGGTACCATCAGTTTCCATGGGTTTAGATCAGCCTCTGAGCTCAGATTAACTAGCATAAGAGTCCCAGAGAGCCTTCCATCTGAAATCAGTTTCTCTGTGTCCGATGTCATTATTCCATTTGTTTCAGTTTTGGTGTATTGCTATGATGGCTAACCCTCTTCGTGTGCTTTATCTTGCCAATGATCCCAAAATAAAGTTTGATATTAAAGTTAGATGACAGGCAGGCTGGTCAGAAAGGCAATGTTACCTTTGCAGTTCTGTGTTATGCATCTCTAGCTGATGAAAGTAGTAGTGGTGTAAGCCTCACTGTCATTTGTGCAATATTGCAGTCAATAATAGTGTCTTGTTGAAATATGCATTAGAGTCCGTAACATTAGTGCAATGGATACATTCCAACACTCCCCTCTGGTCTGGCTTCCACATACAGATTTTAAATGACTGTTTAATTAGATCTTAATATTAACAGGAATATTACATAAACTTAAATGGGGATAGAAATTTCAGCTAAAAGCTACTTCCAATCAAACCCATGCCCCCTGGTCTGCACATCCCAAAGCATTCTGGAAGGTTTCCATTCTCCATCTTGGTTCCATTGACTGCCCTTTTCTAAGCTTTTAGCAACAAATGATGCCTTCTTTTTCCCTATGAAAAAAAAAAAAAGCTTTCAAATCTGTTAGAGAAAACAAGAAATTATCTTGCTCAGGTTTGAGTCACAATAATCTTGATTACTCTCTGGCATTTCTTCGATCAAAGCACTAGGAAAATAATGAGACAACCTACAATACAGCAGATTAACTTGGTCACTTTCCTCTTTTTCCTTGTTGTTGATCATGTCCTAATGAGCTGTAACAGAGGAGTCCACAAAGAAGTCTACTGATAAAGGTCACTGTAAGTCTTCTCCATTCATTAGCAATTGAGACGCTATTAGGGGCTGTTGGAATAACATCCAAACACCCCTTCTTGAGCTATCCCATTGCAGTCATCTCTGTAAAGCAGATGTATGTACAAATTTTTGGCAAAGCAGCACCAGTCGGATCAGTCAGGATCTTCCTTACACAGTAACAAAGTCCAAGCAGAGACTTGTGCATGCATTGTTCTATTAAGCTTCCTCTTTCGTTTCCATATCACAGCATGCTCAGTCAAAGCTATTTTGGTGCTTCACTGATCAAACTGATTTTTCCCTTTGATGATAATATGAAATATGATAGGATAATAGCGTTGTTATATAATCAAAGTTGACAGCAGGGAGCTAAATTTGTGTTGTTTTGATGAAGAGCACATTAGTGTGACATAAATAGATTAATCTGATTTATTATTATTATTTCTAATGCTTAATAATAGGGAAGGGTAGGGGAAATGAGACTCTGGGGAATGAGAGTGCATAACAAAGTGATAGCAGGCATTAGGATGTCTTGCCATAAGCAGCACCACTACTACCTGCTTTAGCTGAATTTCAAAATAGAGAGTAGAGAGCAAGAGAAGTTGTTGCGAAAGACTTAATGTCTTATATGGAATAAAACTTCTAATGTACCAGAGACAATGTTCTCCGGAAAGCAGTGTTGTGGGAAGAGAACTGGTGTTCATATGAAGACAGGCTGAGAAAGCTGGGGCTTCTCCAGCTTTCTGGAGAAGAGAAGCTACGAGGATACCTCAGAACAGTTTTCAGTATCTGAAGGAGGCCTACAAGGATGCTTCAGAGGGACTCTTCATCAGGGACTGTAGCAACAGGGTAATAAGAAGTCAGAGATAGAGCAGATAAAAATCAGCTCACCTCTCACTGACTGATTTTTCATGTGCAACTGAATAGCTGGAATTAACCTTGGACAAAGGCTTCCCTTTCATTGTCTGTTCCAGTTCCAGACAGCCCAAGTCATTATTCACATATCAGCCAAGAACCACATAAAGATGTAAGAGGCACATTTTGCCTGGTGTACTGGTGTGTACACATGAGAGTTCTTTGTGGCTGCACAAAGCAAAGTCTTGCAAGAGCTCATGCAAACATCCAAATGTGTGCAGTCTTGCAAAGGAAATGCCTTCCCACTTTAAAATTTCCCATGTAACAAAAATATAGATTGGACAGAACTGTGGGTTTTTCAAGCAGAAAATAAAAAGAAATATATTTGAAAATCCTAAGGAATGCAGATACATCTTAGCAAAACACTGTCCCACATACACACTCATACAGATATCTACTCTGGCTCCTTCCTAACAACTTATATGGATATCTTCAATGTCTATAAACTTCAACTACACTAAAGCAGACGTTTTACAAAGCCATTGAGTTTTAATGCAAAGACTGCAAGTAGAAGATGACCCATGACATGCCAAGATAAGTTTCTTCCCTACTTATACACCCCATGCATTAAAATTTACTCTTCATTTATGGTTCCAGAGGGAAGATTGTAGTAGAAAATCAGCTAGAGTATGTAACAGCTTTGAACATCTGGAATTCAACATGATCTCTAGAACATTTAAAGATAATTTTTATATGAAGCAGAATTTTCCACTGAAAAGGAAAAAGCTGACCAATGTTTTATAAGATAAAATTGTTGGTTTGGGCTTGTTTGGATGGGGTTTTTTCCTCACAAAACTGTTTAAACTTTGCTAAAAGTCCCGTTACACAAGTTCTTCTTTGCAAGGCAGACAGAATTTCACTCAAATTCTGCAAAAACCCAAACTTTTCCTGCTTTTCTCCAGTGTCAGATACACCCAGCAGATGTACATGATATTGATGTGTATATTCCAGGCATACTTTTTCTTATCTCCTTAGCAGGAATAGAAACCTACATTGATTTACACTTCTGGAATGCCACAAGCAAAGACTGCAGTAGTGAATTTGCACAGCACTGTGACCCCCATGGGCCACTCTTGAAAGAAACCAGCTTCTAGGTGGCAATCACTGAAGTGTTTTAACACATCCTGAAGCTGCTTTTCTAAGTATGCTTGCTTCAATACTTCTGCCATCAGCCTTAGAACACGGTGCCAGCGGCAGAGCATTAATGGACCCAGCATGCTGTCCTACTGTATTCAGGGATGTTATCCTCACATGTTAGGCTGAAAGAAGTCAATCCTCATCCATCTTCATTAAGAATCCTAAGCTACTTCTTCACTAACCTTAATGGAGATTTTCATACCACAGGATTGTATAATCCCAAAAGAAGCTGCATAGAAGAGCCAAAGACATGGATACCTGCTTTTCATCTACTTGTTGAAGCACAGATATGTAAATTAGAACATGAACATATTTGATATATCAAATAATTTAAAGCCAGGGAGATGAGAACAGAGGAGGAATTGAAATTTCCTATTTCTCCCTATTAATTCTCTTTATAGAAGCCTCTTTGAAAGGGTATCAACATCCATCAGCACACAGAGCTCAGAGGTGGGGCTTGTATAGAAACATACCATCTAGTTTTAATGGGAAAAAAAAGTGATTATTGCTTTTACACTGAGAGCACAAAATGGTAGAATCAGCAGGAGATGATTAGTGCCAAAAAGGGATGGGTTTTGTATGGCAAATTAACACGAAAGGCAGTTTAAAAGATAGGATTAAATCAGAGACAAAGGTGGAGGTTTATAAAACTCCCAGTTCCACCTCTGTCAAATCAAAGATAAATCTCCCAAAGTACTAAATCCCATGTAATCATTGAAAATTCCTATTATCTTAAAAGGGAGCTGGATTAGGCCTCTAATTCAGTCCTGTAAAGTCCGTTTGGTCCAGATGAACAGCTGAGAGATGGACAATCTCCAAGGAACAACTCTATCACATGGTCTCAACATCCTTCACTACAACTTGCCAATGCAATCACTCCCAACATTACCTTCCAGACACTGGAGTAAAACTGCTTTTGTCCATCACTGCTAAATGCATTTTGCCTTTCCACCTAGCAAAAAAGCAGTATCACATCTTATCTCACAAGTTCCCAGTGAGCCAAACACAAGATACTGTCCCTTGAATTCTTCCTGAGACCAACAAAGGCTTTCCATTATTTACAAATCAAAAGCATTTAGAGACAATCATCTTTATTTTTTTATTTAAAACAAGGAAATGCCCTGTCACTATTATATAAGAAAAAATATACATCCACCTATTTATACCCATTCTGATCCAAGCATTAAAAAAAAAAAATCCTATTCATGCAGGTAATTGCTGCACAAAATAATAATAATAATAATAATAATAATAATAATAATAATAATAATAATAATAATAATAATAATAATAATAATAATAATAATTTTATAAATAAAATTAAAATAACAAAATACACTCTTTGGTTCCAACAATTCTCCCAATTTCTCTTAAAAATTGTTGGAACAGTTGAAAACGATAAAAGGAAATCTAGTTAAATCAATAGAATTATTTGCTTTTGATTATTAATTCTGTTGCTAGTTTTTCTTGTGTTTTTATTATGCATACCAGTTTTACAAAGTGCATGCTTTATTTTATTAATTTTATTTTTTTGTAATTTTGAACTGGCAAGCTAAAATGATCCATCTTTTCCTGCCTTTTTTTTATTAATGTTAATACAATCTAAAATCTAGCATTAAAAAATTTACCATGATACACCTGGTATATTGACTGCTTATGGCGCATGCTTGTCTTGGCAAAAAAGAAATGAACCAAATTTGCTCCCCTCCCACCCTCCCCATTCCTTTTGGAAGCAATCTAAAAGTTAAAAGCAGACTGGAACACAATTGCTTCAAGGGAAAAAATAACCCAAAATAATACCTGATGCTTTGATTTTTGTCGCATGGCACTAGTCGTGGAATTCCACACACACGCACGCACACCCAACACGCACGCAAGCACACAACCTGCTTGTGAGGAAAAGAGTTTATTAGGTCAAGAGTGCCAATGGCACATGAAGGCTCCCAGCTGTGTGTGCAACTTTGGATTTGGTACCCACTTCATGTCACCTTGAATCCTCTGACATCCACCGAGGGGGTAATGTAAGGCATACTTTGCTGGAACGGTAATAATCCATGCTTCATGCTCAAGAGCTGAGTCTCAGAGGAGGACTGGCTTTCTCTACTCCCTTTGGCCTCACTCTGTCTCACTCAAGGAACAAAGAAACCCCAAAATAATGGAGAAGAACTGGGGAGAAACAAGGAAAGCAAAAGAAAACAAATCCCTTTAAATGGACTTTCGCCTTTTCATCAGCCTGTGGTTATCTGTAAAGCTGTGCAACCCAGGTGAGATGGAGCTGACAGGAGATGGGAAAAGGCTGTTTTTTAATGTGCTTGGCGAGATCTCTTCTATCTTGTAAGAGATGGAGTGAAAGTACTGGGGGTTCAGCTTTGAGCTGAACGAATTTTGGTGGGACACCACCCGGCTGGTGTACTCATGGGACCTGTAACACATGCAGGAACAAACTGACTGAAGGTCTGTTACTTCGGCCTTGTATCGTGGCCGACCATGCTGGGAGTCCTCTTGGATGTGGATAATCATGCTGTTGCGGTTCCCTGCCAGGGACGCCCGTTCCTCAGCATCCCGCCTCTCGTCCTCGCTGTTCATGGTCAAGAACCTGAGAACAACCAGATTTAGAAATGCCCCAATGACTGTCAACCCCACTAGAATGTACATAAAGCTAAAAGCCACATAGAGAGGCTTCTTTTGAAGGGCCCCTTTGGTCTGCAGAGCCACATAGTCTCCAAAACCTATCGTAGTCAATGTTATAAAGCAGTAATAGTAAGCATGGAAAAAGCTCCACTCCTCATACTGGGAAAAAGCTGCTGCTCCAATGCAGAGTGTTCCCATGCAGGAAAAGAAACCCACAGTGACCATGTTTTCCATGGAGACTTCGGTGCTCCTCATCCCGCAGCACTTTTTGATGCGTTTCAAGAGGTACTTGACAAAGGTGTTCATGCGCTCGCCCAGGCTCTGAAACATGACGAGTGTCAGTGGGATCCCCAGGACTGCGTAGAACATGCAAAAGGCCTTCCCCGCATCTGTCCCTGGGGCAGCGTGTCCATAACCTGGGAATGAAAAGATAGAACAGTCAGCAAGGCAGGTGATGGCCACAAGTCCCCCTTTGTGCCAGCCACATGAATCGCAGAGAGACTGATGGCATAGCCAGATCCAAAGCTACAGGAGCACTGCAGTCACACAACCTTTCTATCTCCTTGCCCATGTACTGTATCCAAAGCAAGTAAGACACAGAGAACTTCTGTACACACAGGAGTGAGAAAGATGAAAGGATGGACAAGCCATCCTACTTCAAGTTAACTGTGCAGTCTCCTAAACAAGATTGTATTGCATTCGTTCACTAGAGAAATGTCATGTCCATCCTTTAACACATACAAAAGTGGAAACTTTGGAAATAGATGGACTCTTCCATAATGTTTTCTGAGAGGAGCGGAGGTTGCCCTATCTCAGACCCTGAGTACACTGATGGCAGCATGGAATTAACAATATTAACAGAACCACCTATGAAAGAAATTCCTTTTCAAATTCTTTCAGGCTGAAGAAACCTTTCTACTAGACATACTATGAAAGCCATCCTCTTCTGGAACACTGTAACATTCAATGCATGCCCTATCTTTAATTAGTGAAGAATAAACAACTTACAATCTTGCTTTATAGTTTCACAGCTTTTACAGCTAATGTGGCAGAGGAAATTTCATCTAATCCAGGACAGCATAGTTTACAGAAGGTAAAGTCACAGCTAAGCCTTTATGCTAAATCAACCCATAAAGAGGGTTGGGGCTCTTTTGAAATTCTAAGTTCACTTTTTCATATCACACTGCTTTAAAACTCTACATTTCTTACAGCTGAGAATCTAAGTGACAGTACCGAAGTGTCCAAAATGGGATAGCTGGGACCTACCTGGCCATGGTGTACATTGTCAATGTGGGTACCACTATCCAGACTCTCCTTGAAGTTAATGGATAGCACCATGCACTTCACAACTGCAGTTCCTCTCATCTATACCTAGGTCAACGAGTTGTTCTCAGGAGACACCTATTTCTCTACAGTCATAATAACAGAAATCCTGGGACAGAACTCAGTATGTCCAAATTTTTGCATCTACGTGTGTGTTAGGTGTTCAAGCTCCCATTACAGTCAACATAGATTTGATGAAAACGGGTAGTACTGAGCTAGCTGGGGCTGTTCAGCCTGGAGAAGAGAAGGCCACGTGGAGACCTCAGAGCAGCCTTCCAGTATCTGAAGGGGGCCTACAGGGATGCTGGGGAGGGACTATTCATTAGGGACTGTAGTGATAGGACAAGGGGTAACGGGTTGAAACTTAAACAGCAGACGTTTAGACTGGATATAAGGAAGAAATTCTTTACTGTTAGGGTACTGAGGTACTGGAATGGGTTGCCCAGGGAGGTAGTGAATGCTCCATCCCTGGCAGTGTTCAAGGCCAGGTTGGATGAAGCCTTGGTGATATGGTTTAGTGTGAGGTGTCCCTGCCCATGGCAGGGGGGTTGGAACTAGATGATCTTGAGGTCCTTTCCAATCCTAACTATTCTATGATTCTATGATTCTATGATTTAACTGACCTTATGGTAAGATGAAATGACACTACAGACTGCTCCATCAACCATGCTCATCAGGTCCCCATTAGAGTGGCTAAACATCTGTTAACTTCAGAAGAATTTAGACACCTGCTACACAGGTAGACAGCCATATGCAAATAGCCAGATGCAGGCATCTTAATCATGACTAGAGCTCCATTTCAGTGCAATGTAGGTGTCTGCATTGTAGATGCAAAGGGTTTAAATTAGCATCATCTACTAGCATCTGAGACCTCTGAGATATCAGGATATCCAGATGAAACACAGGCCATAGAGCAGACCCACACTCTTACAAATCAGATGCTGGAGGTCAGACAGCACCTTAGATACTACTGAGGCAGGATCATTCCCTTTGTACTGCCTCAGTCCTACCCCTCACCTTTAGGCTCATGTTATGAATCTGCTGCTCTGAGTTAACGAGCCCTGTCTATGAAACTTCTGACACTGCCCAACTCCTCAGCCTCCTGTGGCAACAGATTACGGACATTCACTACCTGCTGCATTAAAAGGTACTTCATCATGTAGAGCAATGTTGTGCTTCTTAGCCTTAGTATCAAAGTTCTACATCTACCTTCAGCTAAACCGAGCTTTATCTCTGCTCTCAGTTTTCTCCTTTCTGAACTGGAGCCACAGGCTTTTTAGCTCATATAGCAGAATTTCCTTGACTATTTCAATGTCCTTCTCTGGACCTCCTTTAGCTCTGTTGCATCATTTTTGAGGTGCAGAAACCAGAACCCTGCATAGCCCTCAGGATGTGGGTACAGCATGGAGTCTGCAGTTCTGTTAGTACAAAAATATGAGCACCATTCAACCTTAAAAATGGAAAGCAACAGTGGATAAGGAAAATAAAATGAGAAAATGAGCAATAATGCCCTCTAAGAAGCAGCAGGCATTTCTTCAGCTCAGTTGCTAGTTAGCAGATGGATGGCGACATGGTCTAGTGTGAGGCATCCCTGCCCATGGCAGGGGGTTTGAACTGGCTAATCTTAAGGTCCTTTCCAACCCTAAGTATTCTGTGATTCCATTATTCTATGTAAAAAGCACAAAAGAAGCACATAACTGAATATAGGAAGTTCTTTTTAGGTTACAAAACAAAGGGATTCACCTGTTGTATCGGGCTAGGTAGTCTGTTCATCATAAAAAGCAGTTTCCAAATTACCTGGAAAGTGAAATGTCTTGAATAGATTGATGCAGGGTTTGTTCCACCTGACTGTCCCTCAATAAAGGCTATAATTGCCTCTCATTACTAAGATCAGCTTTTGAACTACAGGGGTGTTAATTAAACCAGGGACATCTTCCCATTTTACAGCTTTAGTTACAGCTGATAAAGAGAAGGAAAGCTTCAGAAAATGTGATTTTCCAGATGGTTGCAGGGATGGCAGTTGGTGGAAACAACTTTCACTTTGGGTTCTAAAGAAAATGGCTGGGGTGAAAAAAGATTCCTTTCTATATCGCTATATCCCTCTCACTAAATATATCCACAGCGGCAGTTTAGGGAGATTATAAAACACTAGTTCTTACACACTATCTCACAACCGCATTTCTAAAATTTGCCACAGACTTCACAATTAACTTGGGACTCACAGCTCTCCCATAAGAGAGCAACATGGTTTAGTGTTATGGTTTAGTGTGAGGTGTCCCTGCCCATGGCAGGGGGGTTGGAACTAGATGATCTTGAGATCCTTTTCAATCCTAACTATTCTATCATTCTATGAACATACCCAATTCCCTGCTTTACAGACAGGAAAGCATAAGAACCAGCAGGCTATAACTCACATGGGTAGATAGAATATCCAGAAGTTCTGATTTCTATTCTGTCCCATGTCATACTCACTTTCCACAATATCAGATTACAAAATACAAAAATGCATTTTACCATATTTTCACCATGAAGCTGGGGTAAAGGAAGGACTTTGTTAATGGAGCTGGAATAAAACTTTGCAAATAGATTCATGTATAGGGAAACAGAGTCATATATTTCTCCAGTACAATACACCCTTAATAGGCACCTTAGCCATTTCTTCCAACACTGGAACGACGGGTTTCAAAATACACTAGGCAAAAACTTAACCAGTCTTCTCAACATCAAAGACTGCCTCTGAGAAACATGAGGACGTCAATCATTGCCAGAGGAAGAGGGGCACAGAGTATCATTCATGCCAGGATCAGTATCCAAGTAGCTGGGCTTTACTTGTGTGAAGTAAAGGCAGAAGCAGAAGCCACTTGGTTGTAGGCTTCAGCTAGCAAAATTCAGCCTAGCTTCCTCTACATGAATGTTTCTGCTGTTTACCAGAATATAAAGAGATAATGCCATGTGAAATATAAGAAACACATGGTTCACAGAAGAAACACAAGGCTCAAAGAGAAGTAGAAAGGTTAAGCATAGCATTGGTATTTTTCACACTTCTATGGTGAAGAAGGAAGATGAGAATACCTTAAAATTAGGTATAGCAAACACATCCCCTAACAGCCATGTGGCTGAGGTAACAATGAGAAAGATACAGATGAAGCTTTACATTGCACCACACCTAGGTAAGTACTACCTATACTACTTTACTATCCTAACCAGTTTGCTGAACTCCCACAATACAGTAATGGGACCACAGCAGGCAGGTTTCTCTGATATTTAATGAGACACAATCTGATTGATCAAGGACAATCTAAATAACTTTCACCTTGATTGGAAGTGATGTCATTAGTACTCTCACTTTCGTAACACCCAGCTGCTTAAGCTTTCAAGACAGAGCTCATCTGGGCTGCCACCAAGAATGGTTTGGCATGAATAAATTCCCTGTCTCAGATTGTTATTCTAATTCTGGACTGCAGAGCACCAATGCACCACAAAAGCTGCCTCCTCCCAATTACAGAAGGACTGGGCTACAGATATCAAGCAGAACTTGCAGGCAAGGAGGCAAGAGAGGCAAGGGGTCAGACTGTAAGGGCTCACACACCAAATGAGTACTCTGTTAAAGTCTTCACTGCCCTTGATCTTTCCAGACCTTACCCATTCTCAGGTGGAAAACTCTCAAAGACAACATGCTTCTATATGTAATTCTAGAAAGAAAGAATACTATTTTCCTGTTTGCCAGAGTGTAGTCTGGGGAAAACCTATTCAGCCTCCTTCAAAGCTTATTTTTCCATGGTTTCTTTCAGATGAGACACAGAGGGAAATTCATTATAGTCTATGTGAGATCCATTCAGGAGGACAATCCGAATATGTCTTCTAAAAATCAAATATGTCTTCACTTCTAAAAGGATATTGTGCTGGGGTACCAGGCCACAACCCTAGCATGCAGTGGATCACAGTGCACATATATCATTCCCTATTACCCTTCCTTGTGCCACTCATGGTTTCAGAGATAGTTTATCAACAAAAATGCCATGCTTGCATTCAGACTTTAAGCAAGTATCTCTGGCACTGTATAGCCTCATGTGGACAGACCAGCTTGCTTAGATCTACATCAGTGATCTTTGCACCATGCTCAGCTGCAGTGTACAGCCAGGCCTGTAACATCTGACTTGTCCTCCAACACTTCTCCTGAAGTGAAGTATTCTCTTGAATAACACTTTGCTTCTGGGGGAAAAGGGTTTCAATAAACACTTCCATGCTACTGCAATGACACAGATTGCACAGAATAAGTAAATTCATAATAAAAATTAAAACATTATGGGAAAAAATCTTTTCACTGTACTACATCTACATGGAACCAACTACAATACTGAAAGGCAATACACACATCACTAGCACAGTTTGTGTCATGGCTTTACCCTGGACCAGTCAGCACTGTCCCAGGCAAAGTCCATGACCAGTCCAGCCATGGAGGTTAACACTGGCCAGGGACCACTGTAGCTGAGCATCACTCTGGAGCAGTACATGTGTTTAGCTGTTACTGACATTCTCCATGTTGCATTTTCAAAACACAGCTCATGCTCTACTTAGTAGCATAGATGGAGCCTGTATGGTGTAAAGCGAAGGGTGTTTTTCTACATTGGGCTCTATCAAAGACTGGGAGAGATTCGTACCTAGATATGCACTGGTACCAGGCCAAATACATGATCAGTGTTAAAACATAAAAATGAAATGTGGCAGTGGTAAGTTATTTATAGGTAGCATTCAGGCCAGTGTGTAGCTGCAGAGTGGCTAAGCCTCATTCATATTCACGTTGAATGTATAACAGGTTTTAGATGTCTTGAATCTTGAGGCAACACTGCGTTATTCATGAGGGATGCTTTATTTCTCTCAGGAGGAAATTTCTCCCCTCATTCATCTACACATCATTCATCCCGGTGATGGACATTTGCGCCTGGCTGTCTCTGACAACAGCCTCTGGAAGGAAATGAACTACTTACTCCATCCCTGTGATTCAAACCTTTCTTCCTCATGCTGGCAGCAGCCCTGGCCATGAGATAATGAAAAGGGGATAACAGCACCTGGTACTCAGATGGGCAAACATAATTCAGATTAAAACATCTCCCTGATGTCACACACTTCAGAGGTACATCTACGTCAGAGGAACTGCCACAAAGGACAGGCTGTGTCTCCGCCGGATTTGCTGCTCATGCTTTCAGCAGGGAGAAAAAACATGTCCTTTGAGGTAGAGATGAAAGTGGTTTCAGTATGGATCAAGAAGATACTTCATCTTTCTAACTGGGAGTAACTCATTTGCCAGGACAAAGTCATTTTCATGTAAGGAAATCGAGAGCACATCATGGATGCTGCTGTTATATGGATGAAAGCTGCTATGCAACTACGCCAGCCTTCTGGCACACAGGCACCACTGACTCTCCCCAAATCCTGCTGTCTTTCTCCTTAAACATCTCCAGGACCCCCTTATTTCTTTCATTTCCTTATCTCACTGCAGCACACCAACTGAAAAACCTCTATTAGTTTTGCACAGCTTCCCCTTCCATCCTCAAAGACATCCTCCCCTTCCATGCTCAAAAGGCAATCTCTAACACCAGGTCAAAGCATGGCACAAGGCTCTCTATAGGCACACACACAGCAATATGGGATGACATCATCCTGTGTTTGAAGACAGACACATCCTGTGAGAGCAAAAAGGATGTACCAACACCAAGTATAACCTCAAATCTGAAATCTCTCAATAAGGGCAGCACAGGCTCTCACCCTGGCTCATCTCTGTTCGATGTCCTGACTGCAAAGGTAAGACCATGCCACCTTGGAAATTACACTGTTTTCCATTGCATCAAGACCTGCAGAAGATCTCCTATTCTGGGCAGCAGTGATGCAGCAGGCTCCCCTCACATTAGTCTCCCCACCACAGACATCTTTTCTTGTTGATTGTAGAACCAAACTGTCAAGATGTTCGGGGCAAACAGCTTCAAAAGCAGATCTGATCATCAGACACACACGTATGCACAGGTGATGTGCAGCAAAGAAATGTGAAAAAGAAATGGCTTCCCTCTGTGATCCATTAGCTGGCAGGTGAGGGTGCAGCCAAAACTGGTCTTGCAGGCAGAAAGCCAGTCCTGATCCATGCATATCATAAGTCAGGACAGATAAATACCTCAGCCTTGGAAATTACCCCGACCACAATGATCTCTATAAGCTCACCAGGCACTGTCAGCACTTGGTCTGCATAACAGCCCAGCAGCAGACCTGAAGGACTCATCCAAAATGACTGATAAGATTGAAAACAATGAGGGTTTTTCTCTACTCATCCTCTATCCTGTTTCCTCACTTCCTTCTGGTCTGCAGCTATCACATGTTACCTGTCAGATACCTGCCTGATGTGGTGAGTGTACAAACCTATTCAGGTCACTGGGGCAGAGTAGTTGGAGGTGGTGCTCATTCAGTTCTGTGCCTATCAGAGGTGTGTGCCCGGGCAGTTTCCACCCTCCCCATAGCTGGAGATACCTGGGGGCTTCTCTGCTTCCCTGGAAAAGAGCTTGTACCCCTCCTGAACTCACACACCAACAAGACTCAGCTCCCTCATTCTGAGAGATATTGCTTCTACCTAGCAGAAAAGCAGAGATTTGGTCACATTTGGTTCTTTCAGATACCCACTTGATTACTGCATGAAGAAATTGGTTTACAAGTTTAAACCAAGGCATAAGAAACTTTTTCTAATTAGTTCTATTTCTATTCTCATTTCTTGATAATGATGAGCCACATATATCTGTATCTATGCCCATCTGTCATCCTTGCCAATAATTTTAAAGCTGCTCACCAATTTCCACCACTTAGAAGAAGCTGCAATGTAAACTCAATATTAATCTGTTCTGCTGGGCCTGCCATCTGGCCCATATGTGAATACACGTAAAAGGGCCAAAAAAAATCAAGGCAGAGATAGTGCAGAGTCAGCTGCAATGTGATCAGCTCTTTCTCTGGCCTCTGGTTAGAGGAAAGAGATAGGAGTTTGGGGTCTTGCAAGGTGGGTAGAGACATAAAGGTATCGGATATGACTTCAGGAATAGGATGTCTCCATCAGACAGCCTGTGATGGAATACCTATCTGCCTGCAAGGCTGAGGCTGCAGATCAGGGTTCAAGAGAATTGGAGGATGTTTTGGAGTTCACAGGAACCAAAATATTTCAGAGTTCTGCATTTCTGTTTGTTGTCTAATTTTCTTTTGCACATGAACCATTTCCATTTTTCCTGTGTAAAATTTACACTATAAAGAGCTTTTACTAAAAAAGTAAATGAGGGAAAGTGGAAATGTTCAAATGGTCATACAAAACCACTGACAATCTTCCTGCTCATCTATTATGACACAGAAGACCTGATTATCTCAAATCTCCTCTTGTTGAACTTAGCCATCTACTTTTACTGCTTAGATAAGAGATGCCTGTGATCATTGGCAATTCTTCTGAGTAAGATGACAGAGCATCTGAGGTAATTGCCACCTTGTGTACCACCTCCCCAGGAATCCAAAGATGTCAACACTTGCCAGTTAATTTTGTTGACATGACAACATTATCTCTACTCATCTCTGCAACTGCCTCTGCTTCAGAAAAGAGGCTGGGAAGAGTGAGTAGGTTCCACTCCAGTTCTATGAGGAGACTAGCACTGAAAACGGCAGTGATTTGGGCCATATTTCTGGTATACCACTTCATAAGTACTCTCAAACCCAATGGCAGCTCTGTTCTGGCTTTCCATCTGGGCAGTAGTTGATGGATTCCTGGACTGCAGCTGAGCCTGGCCACCTTTCTGAAGGCATCAACAGCAGTACAAATCAGCAGATAGGCACATCACCAGGAGAGCATGTGTGCACCCCAGGGACACAGCAAGGCAGATCAGCCAACAAGCTGGATTCTTGTAACAGCAAGAAAAGCAAACCTCCAAAGTCCAAGGATGAGCAGGCTGGCCATGACTCCTTGGGTTCAAACATCATCACACTAGGGGTCTGGAGCATCTCTCTTATGAGGAGATACTGTGGGAGCAGGCCCTGATTAGTCTAGAGAAGAAAGGACTGAGAGGGGATCTCATTAATGCAGATCAATATCTCAAAGGTGGGTGTCAGGAGGATGGTGCCAGACTCTTCAGCAGTGCCCAGCAACAGGATGAGGAGCAAAGGCCATAACTAAAACACAACTAGTTTCACCTCAATATGAGAAAGAACTTCTTTATGCTGCGGGCAGCAGAGCACTGAACAGGCTGCCCGGGGGGGTCATTGGGTTGAATATCTCCCTTTCTGGAGATATTCAAACTCCACCATGGGCACGTTCCTGTGTAACCTCCTCTGAATGGCCCTGCCTTGGCAGGGGGGTGGACTGGATGATCTTCAGACTCCCCTCCACCCCTAATGATTCTGTGATCTTCGGAGCTTTGTCATAAGCACAAAATGATCAGGTTTTCCAGAGTCTGAACACCACCAGATCAGCACTGTGAACTTTTACGTCTGTTTTGTATTTCTCAGGCACTGAGATACCTGACTGCGCAAATGCCAGCAGCACTTCGGACTCAACGTTTTCCCATGCTATCTATTTCTGACTGCCCCTGCGTGCCTTCCCTCTCTATCCTCTTTATCCTCTCCATTTTGTTCTCCAAAACATCAGTGGACTGACCTGAGGCTCACACCACATCTAGTTCCAAGACAAATCGTGCCCAGAAGAAGTTCTCAATCTGAAGAGGATCACAGCAGAAACTAGGAAGAGACTTACAAGGTCACATTATCCATCCCTGAGGGCCAGCATGCAATTGTTCCCCACATTATATTCTCCAGGGCTTTGTCCAGTTTTGTTTAAATGATTGAAATAACAGGGTTTATTCTCCCTTTCTTAGGAAATTATTCCCCTTTCTACCAGATTCAGCTATTAGGAAGGTTTTTTACATAGATAGCCTGTACTTTTCTATGCTGCCTTTTATCACGGTGTTCTTTTATAGCCCTAAATCCAACACACCCCATTTCTCTCCATCATTACACGCTCCTTTACTTTTCTTGGAGATAATCACAGCTTTATCCCTTAGTCAACATCAGCTATAAACAGAGCTCTCTGGGGCAAAGACCTGTAGCAAGAAAGACAATAGGTGTTTCACAACATACAGCTAGATTCAGATTTTAAATACTCTTCAGAAGCAGCTCCTTATGTGATCACTTCAATTGTGCTTGCCTGCCATCCTTCTTGCTCTTCAGAAATTTTCAGGGTCTTTGCTAAAGTTGTGCACAGTCATTATAGATGCAGAATCATGCTAGCAGTTATCAGTTCTCTGGACTGCAAAATAACCTCTTTGGGTACGTAGGATCTGAATGGTCATCACTAACATTATGTCCTCATTGTATAGCAAACTTTTCCTGATGCTGCCATTCCTTACATCATAAAGGTTCCTTCTATTATTGCTATGGAATTGCACTAACCATTATTTTTTCCCAACCCCCTCTATAAATGGCCATAAATGGCTTTCTGAGGAAATTTTAATAGCATCCTGTAACTGATTTTGGTTGCTCTGAGTGTATTGGCAATGATTTGCAACCTCTCCATGAGGGAGGAAGATGAAGGAATCATCACCTGCAGAGCTGGCAAGTTGACTCAAACAGTGCTCTGGGGCATGTGGAAAAAATACATCAAGAAGAAGTGTAAGGGCTCATGTCTTAGCAAGAGGCCAAAAATGAATCACAGAATCATAGAATGGCTTGTGTTGGAAGGAATCTTAAAGCTCATCCAGTTCCAAACCCCTGTCATGGGAAGGGACACCTTCCACTAGAGCAGGTTGCTGCAAGCCCCTCTGTCCAGCCTGGCCTTGGACACTGCCAGGGATGGGGCAGCCACAGCTTCTCTGGGCACCCTGTGCCAGTGCCTCAGCACCCTCACAGGGAAGAGCTTTTCCCTTATATCTAACCTGGCAGAGTGGCTTGAAACATTACTGATGTAGTAATCATATCCTCTAAATCTGTGATGCCATTATCCACTGCACTTCACAGGGCTCTGTTTCCAGATCAGTGTGACAGCAAATACTGTCAGAGCTGGTCCAGTGTGAAGCAGCACATCCAATGAGAGATGCAGACTGACATTTAGGCAAGGGGTTCAGCTGTGTTCTTACTGAAGCAATTGTATTTTGCCGTGACTGTCTATATGCAACTGAGAGAAGAGCACAGACAACTTGCTGTGAGTTTGCTCACCTGATTCATGCTGTATCTACTGCAGATTGTTCCCATGCAGAAGATAAAATGGATATTTTTCAAGCTTTCAGAAAATACTAAATAGGCACATGGTATTTTGAGCAGATTCTCCTTTCTGCTGTTTGAGAAACCAGGGCTTCCCCCATTCAAAAGGGCAGCTAAAGGAAGGGCTATCGATTTCCACTGTGCTCAGTTTTGGTCCCTGCTAGTAAAACATGCCAGCAAATCGATTAGGATACACAACTTTTACTAATACAGATAAATGGGTACAAGGTCTGATCTAAACAAAGTTTTACAGATACAAACATGACTCTTCCAGGGTAGACTCTATCTCTGTAGGTGATCAGTCGTGTTAGGAGGAAACACCAATTCCTCTCTCTCCTTTATGTCTCATTCTCTGCTTCTTCTTGACCATGATAAGAAATTAGCCAAATGGACACAAGTTTTCCTGCTTCTAGACATCTGCAATCATAGACTCCTTGACATCAGTTACAGCATATATTGTACCTTTCTCTGATGAACAGAACTCCCAAGCATGGCTTCTGACTCTGGCTGGCTGCAATTTTGGCCAAGGCTATTTTCCTTGCAGACACTCTAATTTTGCAGTAACTTTATTAGTTGAAACCTGGCTTCAGTGGTCTAACAGACAAAGCAAGTAGAGTCCATCATGATTTCCCCCACTGCATCACACATACAGACTGAGCAGTGATTTAATTGGATTTATAGAGAGATTTCATCAAAGGGATATGTGTATTTATTGAAAAAAAGGAAGACAATTATTTTGTTCAAATGCTTTGGATTGAGTTTATTTTACCAATGTCAGATTTTTCCTGTTGTTTTCATTTCCAAATCAGGCTTATGCTTGAAAGTACAAGCAAAAAGAGATTTCTCAATTTCCCTTTACATATTTTAAGTGTGTTCTGTCAATTGTCTTTGAAAAGTTGAAATAATGTAACCAAAACTTCTGTGAAGGAAGAAGTTTAATTCTGACTGAGAAAGCATTTTTGGAACTGAAACCAAGGAAGTTAATAGAAATATATTGCCCAGCTTTACCATCCTGTTTAGTTTTCCACTGAGCCAGTACTAACTCTGAGGTACATTTATCCTTGTGCTTTGAAGACAGAAAAGCTGAGCTAAAATGTGAAGGTCAAAGTTTTGCAATGTTACTCAGGGTTGTCTACAGGAAAATGTGCTGGAATTGCAGAATCAGGGTAATTACACTGCTGTGGCTGGACTGGTCTAACTCACTGGGTTGGCACTTCTGAATGAAACCACCTCATCCTTTTTCTCCAATTGCAACTTTCATCTCAAGCACACATCAGGAGCGTAGAGGCTGTCAGTACTTTTCCCCACCAAACCAAAACCAGAGTGGCTTCTCGTAAGATGCTAATACAACCAGCAGAAACTGTCCAAGGTTAAGTCAGGTGCTTTAGGAACTTGAGCCTAAGAGATATCAAACCCAGAATTTGAGTTCACATGCAGTGAGAACCTCCTTCATAAAAAGATAAGAGATCCACTTCAGGGCTCCTATCTCTATTTGATAATGCTGTCCCTAAACTCACTGCTCTTACAGCTAAAAGTCTTCCTATTTTCAATCTAAACATGGTCTACTTGTTTCCATGAAAGTAAAGTCCTTAGCTCAAAGAGCAATTCTCCCAATCTCCCCTACTGCCATAGATTAACAAAGATCAGACATATCTCACCAGCCTGTTTGGGGTTTTTTCCCTAGGATGAATAAACCAGGCACTGCTAATGTATTGCATGAGACAGTTTCACTCTCATAGCATTTTGCATCTTTACAGCTTGAATTTAATTTTCTTGTACATCAGCAACTCAAATTTAGATACAGAAAAACAGAAATTCAATGCTTTGTATAGTATTTCATCCAGTTTTAGACAGATCTTGTACACAGCACTGACAGAAAACTTGAAATAAAGTATGCATCTCAAACCTACCTGTCTGATTCACAGCACTAAAAATCTACGGGATCTTATTTTGTCTCCCACTGATAAAAACAGAGTAATCTTTCTTGGTGACTATGAACTCACAGCACCATAACTCAAGTATCCATGAATTCATGGTTTAACTAGAGACAGGCATTTGAGCTAAGCTCCATCTTAGCATTAAACAGATGGATGCTAAAAAGAAACTTTCCATAGACTGCAAGCATCTCTTCAACAAATGACCCATGAAAAGCAGGATGGGGTTCAAGTGCACTACTGAGTCTTGAAGCTGACAAGCATATCCCAATTAGTTATTCTAAAAGTGGCTCAGTTTAATCTCCTCAACACATTTCCAGTTCCTAACAAACGCTTTTCTTAAGACCAGTCCGAGATCTTTAACCCCCCTTTCATTTCTTTATTGTTTACAGACATCTACCTTTCCACATCAGCTCTGATAAGCACGCGGAGCAGCAAGATCACAGGAGGCAGTGGAGTGAGACACCATTTAATGCACCTGACTAGGCATAATCAGAGCAATCCATCACTTCTCTTTTCATTCCCAGCCACCAGGAATAGTCAAACTGAGTGGGAAGAAATGAGAAGCTGCTTACCAAAACTTCTTCAAACCTCTACTCCTCACCGTTCCTTTTTTTTGATGGGTGAAAAACAGTGTCCTACTATAGTATTTTGTCATAAACAGGTGTTTTTCAATTGATTTATTCTCTGAACTCCTCCTTACAAGGTAGCTTGAAAAATCCAACTAACAAAATAGTTCATGTGATGTTTCTGAGCAGTCCTAGCCATCACTTGCACTGGTTTTATACCTGAGAACATCCACTGTGATCCAAGACAAATACTATATAATTGACACAGAATAATATGAATGGCTCCCAACTATTCACAGTTCTCCTCTGACACTGGGAATTGCCATCTGCATTTTCCACAATTTGATACCAGAAAGGGAGAAGGCCTAGATCAGAGTTTGATATCCCCCCCAAAAAGAGCCTAGGAAGTTAATCTGTTCAACAAGGGAGAAAACCCACTAGGGAGGGATATTTAAAACTGCTTTGGACAAAACATCTAGAACTATTCCTGTAGTGATTTATGCCTCAGTTTCAGCTTCACTTGCAAGCTTTGAAGCATATATAAGTAAGAAACAGCACTGCTGAGGATCCACCGGAGTTCCTGTCTATAATAACGATTCTCCACTGCACTACCCTTCCCACTCATGCCCTGTATTTCCAGAGTGATATCATCACATTGCTTAATTTGGGATTGGAGTTGCAGCACATGCTCTGTTTTGGACTCTTGGTAAAGATCTTAGTTTTGTGGAAGTTCACTTATCTGCATGTTTCTGGGAATCAATATCTAAAATGATGTGGTGAGTTGGTTGGTCACCATGTCTCTCTCTTACTTACCATTCCTCAACAGAACAGGAGGAAAAAGGATGGTAAAACTTATGGCTTGAGGTAAGAACAGGGACATTGCTCAACAGTTACCATCATGGGCAAAAGAGACTCAACTTGAGGAAGATTTACTGCTAACAACAGTGTAGGATAGTGATAAATAGGCAAAGCTTCCCTCCACTCTTCCCTTCTTCGCAGGGTCAACTTCCTTCCCAACTCTTCCATCTTGTCCTCCCCATTTAGCACAAGGGGATGAGGAATGGGTGTTGTGGTCGGTCCATGGCACTTCATCTCTGCCACTCCTTCCCCCTCACATTCTTTGCCAGAATGGGGTTCCTCCTACATATTACAGTCCTTCACAAACTGCTCCAGCGTGGGTGCAGTCCTTCAGGAACAGACTGCTCCAGTCGTGCCAGATAATCTGCTCCAGTGTGGGCTCCTCTCCATGGCCTGCAGGTGGGTATCTGCTCCATCACGAACCTCAGTGGGCTGTAGTGGCACAGACTGCTTCACCATGGTCCGCACCATGGTCTGCAGGGGAATCTCTTCTCTCATGCCTGGAGCATCTCCTCCCCTCCTTCTGCACTGATATTGATGTCTGCAGAGCTGTTTTGCTCATAGAATATCACTCTCACAGCTGCTGCATAGCATTTTTTACCCTTTCTTAAATACATCACAGCAGCACCATCAGCATCTCTGATGGGCTCATCTTTGGACAGCTTGGAGCTGGCTGAAGCTGTCCAATGTGGGGGCAGCTTCTGGTGTCTTCTCACAAAAGCCAGCCCTGTAGCTGCCAGCTACCAAAACTTTCATATGTAAACCCAATACATATCAATAGCTATTTTGTATTTGCCTACTTGATTGCTTGCAAGTTTTGGAAATAACAAGTCCACTTTCAGACTTACTACTTCATTTGCTGGTTGGTCTCATTTGCTTTGCAAAACCATAAGCAGTGTGATGGAGCTGTTGTCGCCTGCTTCAAGTGCTCACACTGAGGCTCAAGCTGTTTCTTAGTCCTGAAGACCTCCTGATTTCCTGGCTGTGTAGCAGCAACAGGATTATAAACCTGGCAATGGGTTATTTATGTCTGCAGAAGACTGGCTCTCAGCTTGAAAGAGCCTGTCCCAGGGAGAAGACTCCAATGAGCATCAGCACTGGGTAACCACATTGCTTTTCTTACTAGGCAGATAGGTGGTACATGGCCTAACGTCAGAGAAGCTGAAAATAACCTTCAAAAGAAAAAAACCCCAACTCTTCTTTTGCCTACACTGAATCTCAGACAGACTTCTGTACTCACTGGCCTATTTCTCCCAACAGCTTCTTTCTATTTCTTTTATATATTATAAAACCATAAAATCATAAAACCATAGAATGGTTTGGGTTGGAAAGGATCTTAAAGCTCATCCAGTTCCAACCCCTGCCATGGGCAGAGACACCTTCCACTAGAGCAGCTTGCTCCAAGCCCCTGTGTCCAACCTGGCCTTGAGCACTGCCAGGGATGGGGCAGCCACAGCTTCTCTGGGCACCCTGTGCCAGTGCCTCAGCACCCTCACAGGGAAGAGCTTCTACCTATGAGCTCATCTCAATCTCCCCTCTGGAAGGTTAAAGCCATTCCCCTTGTCCTGTCCCTACATCTTATTGGAAAAAGTCCCTCTCCAAATTTCTTGCTGTTCCCCTTTGGTATTGGACAATTGTTATATAATGTGTCTCCAGAACCTTCCCTTGTCCAGGCTGCCCCAGCCCAGCTCTCTCAGCCTGGCTCCAGAGCAGAGCTGCTCCAGCCCTTGCAGCATCTCCATGGCCTCCTCTGGACTCTGACCAACAGCTCCACGTCCCTCTTGTGCTGTTGCCCCAGAGCTGGATCAGGACTGCAGCGGGAGTCTCACCAGAGCAGAATAGAGGGGCAGAATTACCTCCCCCAACCTGCTTATTGGCAATAGCCATTTCTCTTCTTCCCCTGCCCCACTTACACGTCCCTCCCATGCTGTTCCTGTGTCTTCACCCTACTTGTTTTCATTTGCTGTTACCCCCTTTGTTTGGTCATCTTTCCGTCCTCTTTTTTGCCTATTTTCTTTTATTCCCATCTGCCCCTTCTTCATTTTACTCTGTCTTGATTATGGCAAACACCTGCCTCCTTAGACAATACATAATAGTGAAAAGAACTTCATAGCCTATACCCACCCTATACAACAGTTGCTCTATGACTGCAATTGCCAACTATAAACCATCAGCCTTATCTTTGCAGTCAAGATTAATTCTGGCATGGTGCATTATAAAATTAGCCATCCTAAAAGCTACTGCCCTTCAGTTTTAGCAGGAACACAATTAAGTGGAATTTGCACAGTCAAGCTAGAGCAAAGCTCAGAGGAGACAGACATCATGAAGTTATTAGATTAGGAGGTAAACCACCTACTCCTTGGTTAGATCAAGCACTTGAACACATTATATTACATTTTAGAGGTAATAGAGACAAAATGAAACCTCTTAGGCACTTTCCTTCCTTCCCTCCCTCTGCAGCCAAGCTGTGGGGAAGCACATGTAGTAATAGCAAATGAAGAAAAGCACTACCCAGACTTCAGCTTTGCTCAGAAGGTAACTTGCGCTACCTGAGCAAAAAGGTTAACTTGGTGGGGACCCCAGAGCATGCACACAGCTTGTAGTGCTTCCGAATTAAACACACACACATCATAATCAGAGCTGTGCCCTCACCCCAGGGCTGGATCTTCAGCTTGTGGAAGTCAGCAGAATGCCCTAAGAAACTACTTTGATTTATGTTAGCTAAAAACCCAATCCCAGAGCCTCTGTGCGTACAAGAGGATGTGTTGGCCTAACTGATGAGAGTCTGGGCTTTAAAGCAGTCTTGCTCACAAAGATTTTCACCATGCAGATAGATAGAACCTTGCATACACACCTGTAGCAACTCAAGCCTTACCTCTTCTCCAAATCAGGTTTTGATTGTTGATATGCAATGCTCCGGAGCTGGTGCCCACAGGCACCATCCTGCTGGGGCAATCTCTCTCCCCCTGCCCTGCACCCTCAGACATATAGTCCAAAAGAATCAAAATCAAGCAAATTTGCTGAGCATGCCCTACTTTGTCATCACAGTGGTCCCCAAATCACTGTGTTTGGCAGCATTTTGGAAGAAGACTATAAAACACAGAACAGTTTCAACCCACCAGTTTTCTTTTTTTTTTTCCACAACCTGTGATGTGACTTACTGACATAAAATGGAAAAATTAAATATTTATCCATCCCCCTTTAAACAAGTATGCCATGTTAAAAGGTAACCATCAATACCGTTGTTAGGAAACCAAGGAGCCTAATGTAGTTCTTTAGAAGAAGGGAGATAAGAAACACAGGCTTCAGGGTAAGATCTGTAATTCTTCAGAATCTGTCAAGGCCAAGTGTCCTAAGCACTCAAATCATTACCCAGTGATCACATGTCCTGTGGGAACTGGGTTCAACTTTGACAACCCTCACAAGTTTAATGTGTGAAGCTCCTTCTCCACCCACTCATGGCCAAAGGAGCAGACCAGCTTAATTCACTGCTGTTTAAAAACAGACACTGGCCCTTGATTCATCTCCATCAAGAGAAAAAAATACCCAAGCTCCTCAAATGAAAAGCCCTGCAGGATTTTGCCTGTGCAAATGTGAGATGGAGATTTGACAATAAAAAAGACATTTCATTTGTCTTATTAGTGGCTGACTACTGTGGAAGGTGTTCAATCAATTAGACTGATCTTGGACTCCTGAATTATTGATAGAGAGAGCTGGATTACATTCTCAAACGCTTTTAGCTTAATTGCGCGACCCATCATTGCTTCATTTTCCTTCTTTTATATATATAATATTTGTTGTTGCTGTTCTGTTTTTAACTATAGCAGCTAGCCAGAGGATGACCCCAATACTTGGCTGCTGTTGCAAGTGCTGCTGATGCTGATCCAGGGAGGGAGCACTGAAGCTGTGCAGCCAGGCATCATTCATAGGGTGCAGCTGGCAGACAAAGTCAGGGTGATGCTGGCATCCAGTGGAACTTGGTTGGAGAGAGAACAGTGGCCTCCCACTATGAAAAAGACACACAAGGGGTATCAGGGGTGCCTCTCTCCCACTTCCTACCCGGTCTGTACATTTTATACTACTCAGTTTCCTCCTTTCTCTTCATGAATCTGCTCCTCTTTGCTTTGCGTGCACTTTCCCTCGTCCTCCCCTCACATGCATAAATGCAATACAGCACAGATCTGGAGCTTGTCTTGGCCAGTGTACCATCTCCAGCATCATACAGGTGCCTGAGTGTCTCTTCTTACTCCATCCTGACCACCACAGTTTCCCCCAAACCATCTTAACCTTCCTCTCTCATTACCCCTCTCCAACTTCAATACCTTCCAGCTCCTTTGCATGCCCCTCTCCTCCTTGTTTCTCAGCTCTTACAGTCTCTATTGCATTTCCCATTCTGGACCCATCCTCTCCCTCCTCCACTTGTAGGCTGGAGTGGGAAGTTTGGTGTAAAAAACATCCGAATTTGGAAATACAATCAAAATAGTTAAACATGGCCAGCAGAGAGAACAAGTGGCATTATGTGCATGGCTTTGAGTAATCCACACAAGCCACACAAGCCCCAAACTGCACTGACCTTGATTGTTTAACTCTTGCTCACATACCAGCACACAAACAGAGTTGCTGTATTTGAGCATGCTCCATGTTTTATAGACTAAGCCCATTGTATGTGCCTTTAAAATGTGGTTCTCTGTCACTATTTCACAGGCTAACCTAAAGGAGGGAGAGAAGCTCAAATGGATTTATAAGGACATGGGAGCTAATTCACAGAGAGAGAGGAAAAAAGAGAGGATGTAAAATGAGATAGGGCAGGGTATGAAAAAGAGATTAAAAGAGCAGAGTGAAGAGGTTGAAAAGAGAAAGGAGGATATGAAGAATGAGAAAGGAGAGAGAAAAGGAGGAAGTGTGGAGGGAATAAAAAGATAAGGAAAACTTGCCCGTGGAAAATGGCAGATACGCAATGTGGATGATTGGAAGAACAAGAACTCCAGGTACCAGGTGCAAAACAGAGTATTTCTGTGATAATAGGAACATGATACGATCAGCACGTGGTACTGGGGGATATGATATGAGAAAGAATAAGAAGTTGTAACAGCAAAACTGCAGTGCAGGTGAATAAGAGTAGCTCATAAGGATTTAAAAGACGAGATCATGCATATAACAGGATCTATATGAATACAGTTCATTTTCTGGGAAGCTGTTACAGATCTCTGCCATTGTATCCAGACACAACAAGAGATCTCTGGAAAATTATTAGAAAGATGAACAATACTGGGGAATGTGTCATTTTGCAATTTTCTAGATGACAAGCAGAGAATTACTGCTACCAGCAATACTTTAGCTCAGTCCTTCCTGGATGTAACAGGCAATAGATTTCCCCCCCCCCCCCCCCCGTGAAATAGTACCGGAACAGCAAAAAGCAATTCTATTTTGGACTTGGTTTAGGTCAACAGTGAGGACACTACAGAAAAGTGCTTGTTTGATCAAATGTTTGCTACTGTTTAATTTAAAAGGAAAAATAAGCAAAAGCAGGCATCCAAGTCCTATATTTCCAAAGTGCAATGGTAAAAAATTAAACGGACTAGTAACTGAATCATTTGGTATGGAGAACACACAGATGATAAAACAGCAGCTTGAGATTTCTCCATGACAAATGCACAAGGAACACCGGGATTAGATTACAATAATGCTTACTGCAATAGGTCTTGCAACCTGCAAGATAACAGTAATATTTAATGCAAGGGAAGAACTGACAGGGATATTTAAAAGGAATGACTAAAGGACAAACTGACAAATTCACGTCTGATAAGTTTCTGTATGTATGATTAAGATGAGAACTGCCTAAAAAACATTAAAACAAGTTAGAAGAGGGTTCTTTGGATGTGTAGGGAAAGAAGGCAGCTGGGAACAAGGGTAGGATGAGGACGAGACACACATTAGATGAATATGTTGCTTGCTTTTCAGCAGGAAGGAGGTTACTTAATGCTCAGAAGTCCAGACAGAGACTAGTAACTGAGATAGAGAACTTGTTACAAGTCCTGAACAACTCAGCACATATAAAACCCAGATATCATTATATCAGAATGGAAAGGAAGGAAGGAAGGAAGGAAGGAAGGAAGGAAGGAAGGAAGGAAGGAAGGAAGGAAGAAAGCAAGCAAGCAAGCAAGCGAAAATGCAGATGTGTTCTTGTTGTATTCCAGTGAGATTAATTAATATGCCCCACAGGGAATCCCTTGTAAAAATGAGTAATGCTGAAGGATTAAATAGGAAATGTCAACACGCTGTGTGGGACATTGAGAGTTACTGACTGTGGCTTGTCACTGTGGTTAAAGAGATGCTTGTGGCTGCTTCTGAGTGAAAGGATCCTTTAGTACAACAACAGGTAAATGTAAAAATGACAGAGGAAGGAGCCAAGATCCACAGACATCAGCAGGCTGCAGACATGTGATGATGGCCTTGCTGGAGAGAGGTCCACCCCTGCACACACACTTTGAGTTCCCTACAGGGGGCTGGTATTACTGTTTCCATTCCTGGAACAGCACTGGGATGCCAGTGATGAGATAAGGCACTTCATGATAGGGCAAGGCATGAATTGCAGTAAAGAAGGGTTCTGACACCAACAAATGGTGAAGTGGGAGCAGTGGGAAGGTTTGCATGGCCACCAAGCACCCCTGACAACACAGGAGGCGAGTGTCTCTGGGGGCACAGCTCCTTTCCAGGAGGTTGGGAGAGCTGAAATGCAAAGGTTGTATCCTGGAAAGGTTTCCATCTCCCCAGACATGGATCAGGGTCCAGCCCCTTCCTTCTCTCACACAGCCAAAATGACCAGGGGTGCACAGCACAGTGTTCCTGCCTCTTGAAGCCAATTCCTGCCCTGCTGATGTGAAGGAGATCCAGAGCTGCCTTCCAGCAGCTAAGTGCCAGCAGAGACAAGCTGTATGGAAACAAAGAGATGATTTGCTTACACCAAAGCACCTTGGAGAATGATTTCATTCACAATAAATCTCCTTTCTCCACAGTGGTGATGGTAAGAGCCTGGATGTTCAAAGGATCCAGAGGAGGGCGACAGAAATGGTCAGAGGGATGGAACAGCTCACTTAGGAGGAAAGGCTGAGAGAGTTGGAATTGTTTGGCCTGGAGAAGAAGAGGTTCTGAGAGACCCTATTGCAGCCTTTCAGTACTAAAAAGGGGCCTATAAGAAATATGGAGAGAGTTTTAAGCAGGGTCTGTTGTGATACAGAATCATAGAATCACAGAATGGTTTGGGTTGGAAAGGACCTTAAGACCATCTAGTTCCAGCCCCCTGCCATGGGCAGGGATACCACACACTAAACCATGTCAATCAAGACTCAGTCCAACTTGGCCTGTATATATAAATATATATATATATTTGCCTTGTCCTATATAGGACAAGTGTTGGTGGTTTTAAAGTAAAAGAGGGGAGATTCAGGCTGGACTGGGAAAGGAATTCTTTACTATGAGGTTGCTGAGGCGCTGGCACAGGGTGCCCAGAGAAGCTGTGGCTGCCTCATCCCTGGCAGTGTTCAAGGCCAGGCTGGATGAGGCTTGGAGCAGCCTGCTCTAGTGGAAGGTGTCCTTGCCCATGGCAGGGGCTTGGGACTGTATGATCTTTAAGCTCCTTTCCAACCCAAACCGTTCTATGATTCTATGAAATGGTGCAGGAAGACATCAGGACTCTAGGGAAGATCAAGGTTTCCTTTCAATACATATCCTCTGACCTCTCACACCCTTCTCCATCACACTCCTCAGATGCCAGGGGAAGCAGGTTTATGCCATGAACAGAAGGCATGTGGGATTGTGCTGTGCTATGCTCCTTCAGCTTGATAGTCCCTGTTACTGCAATGCCTGGATGGGAAAGCTGAGTTTGATGAAGTCTGAAGGGCTGAAATGAGGTCTTCTACTGCCAGCCTTGGATTTTAAACTCGCCCTCAAACTAGGGAAGTGTAAATATCAGGCAAGTGAATCTATTACTTGCACTGCTCAATGAGGCTTTTATGATATTGCCTGTCCCCCTAGGAGAGATGCTTAGTATACTCTGGGGTGCTGTGATACATTCATTTCCATTTCCAATTCCCTTTTATTCACCATCCATCTCCTGGCTGGTATACACACACATTCTTCTTTCCACAAGCAAAGAGCCTTCCTCCCCAGTTCCTTCTTCATAGAAATGCCTCCCATTGACCCCCAGCTGGTGAGCTTCATTAGCACACCAGGGGTAGAAGTGTAGCTTTTCAGATGAACCCTTCAGCTCCTCAACCAACCTTGCACCTACTTGCACTAGACCACCTTGTGTCTCCACTAAACACTGCTTTCAGCCCCCTTTTCAACAGAGACATGGTTTATTGTCCCCTAAGTAGCCCTTCAAAATTCCCCTTCTCAATCAGCACTGGGTAATGGTTTCCTAGGGACCATAATACTTAGCAGCACAGTAATTGAACGATATTATTAACAGCAGCAGCATCTGTGTTGTCTGTTTAATTAACTGGAGAGCAAATGAGTCCTAAGTCTGATTCTTTATTGTTTTCCTAATGATCTGCAGCTTTTCTTATTTGATTATTGGCTAAGGATCCCCTTTACCAAAAAATGCACTTTTAATAAAATAATAGCAAAACAACTCGCTATAGTTGTTGAATGACATGTATTACTTCTCTCAAGCTGCAGATTAGATAATGTTAAACTTCTACTCTAAATACTCCAAACGCATCATCTCTACTACTCCTTGAGTAGCATAGGGGAAATAGGAGACAGTAGCCTTTCCAAGGGAAGAAAGCAAGCTGTAACAGGCATTGTATTACTGATGACTTTTTAAGTGACAAAAGCAAAGCTCACCCTGCTTTTTTCACATCAATCATGGAAGCTCTGTAGGGGATGGAGACAACAAAACCACCTTTAAAGACTGCTGGACACCAAGCAAGAGCTATAGTAAGCCACAGCTGATGATCACATTTAATTTCCTCTCTGCACTGAAAAACAGATGGGCACCAAACAAACGAGACTCTTTTGCATCCGGAATTTGGCTGAATTTATGGGCACTCCTACAACAGTAGTTCCCATAGCTCCACCTAGGAGCTTCTTATATAGATGGGACAGCCACTCCACAGTAGCTTTGCGAGCTGTCATGCAACCCTGTCGTCACACATAGGCAGGAGTTGGCTGTGGAGTCATCACTCCCTCCATACCCATTTAGCAGCCATCCTTGTGGGGTGGTTTGGGCTGAGGTTCATTGCTTGACAGCTGGTTATTGGCTTCTCTGCAAGGGGCATATGGAAATTTCCATGAAGATTATCCCAACTGCAGTTATTTAGTTTATCAGGAAGCACAGGCAATTGATGTTAACCAATTAGGAAAAAATCCCATCTCCAACAGGAAGATCTTGCTGTTTGATGGGCAGGATATATTCTCCTGCGAAGCCTGTAATTTAAGTTAAGCAGTAAAGAGTGTCAGACAGAGTCATATACAGATGTGGGGACATACCACTGTGTGTTATACATCCTTTTCAATGGCTAGTCTTGAAATCTTAAAACTACCTAGCTTTTCTTTAACTTAATCTTGTGTCTCTGGTTAACCCCCTGGTCTGTTAGTCAGGACACCAATCATCACACTGCAGCAGGTCTCTGGACTGCCAACTGCATGCATGTCAAAGCCTGTCTTTGAATCAACACCACACTAGCACTTTGCATGCTCACAGACTTGGAGGTACTCTGCCGAGGTACTAATTTGGAGACAATTGTGCTCACAAATGGGCCTTAGATAAGAGAGATTCCACCTTCTTGTCATCAGTCAATACAGGGCACAGATTGAAAGGAAGGGGGGCATGGCAACATGCTTTTGTTCAGGTTTAGAGGTGAGGTGCTTTTGTGGCATGTTTCTATTAACATTTATGGGTTCAGTAATCAACATGGGATCTTTGAACATCAAGTCCATGTTGGTTGCTTTGTTCCAAGTCCCAAATGCATCTCACTGTGTAACATCATTGGAACCAAAAGGTACCAAAGCATATGAATATGAGAAGTTAGCACTAAGGCTGAGGTTTTGAGGGGCACTATGGAAGAAGAGCTGCTTGTAACTCCATGATCTCAGTGCAAATTCCTCCAGGAGTCATTGTCTACTGATCTGAATTGCCATTAAGGAGAAAAATTAACCCATTTTCTCCTGTCATGGCCTCATTGAGTTCAGTAGCATGTTTCATCAACCAACTTCTGCTTGCACATATTAAATAAATACAGAATGAAGAATAAGCAGAACTGGATCCTGCAGCTTTAAGGAGACTGGGAAAATGACTGTCTTGCATGTGTAGCTAAGAATAAACAGGAAAATCAAATGAGCAAGGAGAGAAAAGAAAATGTAATGATGTCTCTTGTCACCACTGGACTTTTCTGTCTCAGAACAAATTCACAACTGCTCCAAGATACGCAGACTTCAAACAGTTGCGATTCTCTGAACATTTTTTGGAGCACTTTACTAAACCAACTTCTTAGCTAGGGGCTGGCTCGTTGACAATTACAGACGTCTCTGACTTGCTCACATGGAAATCCTGCTACTTGTTCAAGAGGGATTTATTTGTAATCCCTGATTTGCTGCCATTCTCTCCCTCCTTGGATTCATATGCAGCAGCTGTTGGCTGCCTCCTGCTCAGTGCATGGATGAAAAATAAATGAATGAAAACATGAACTTTGTGGCTTCCTGTCAATTTAGAATATAGCAGCTCCTTCATACTGGGTATAACAACAGGTACCGTAAGAAACCAACAAAGCTGCTGTTTCCTGGATGAAGCTGCCAGCATGATTGCTGAAAAGACCTCAGACATTTCTCTTGAGGGTCTGAAGAACCATCTACAGCTTCAAATATCTTTACAAAGCATTTAAAAGCCCTTCAAAATTTGTGATGTAAATCTGCTAGGTACAATCTTTCTTGTGATTCAGCTGGAGACTGTCCTCCCTCCAAGAGAGAGCTTCTCAGCAGCATTTTGGTACAGCAGGTTCCAGTACCGACTGGAAAAGGGGGAAAGAAAGACAAAAGAGATGAGCTTTAGAAATTGTATGCTTCAGAGAAAAACCTAAATGATAGGAAATAATAAACTCTTTCAGGCCAGCTGCTAACCAACTAAGTGACTAGACAGTCGTAGCCTTCCGAGTCTTCTCTTAACTGCCTCCATAAATTGGGAATAGTGGTGCCTGTCTATCAATAAGTGAAAATGGTTCTGGGATCTCTGAACAGCAAGCAGTGGATATAAAAATGTTCCAGTAAACCCTGCTGATTTGTGGTTTTCACCGTAAGAGTCTTTTTTGGGATTGATGCCTGGGAAACCATCCCACTGGATTCTCCCAGCTCTTCTGTTCATATTATTAACAGGCAAAGCCCCCTTGGGTCCTCACAATACACCTTCACATTCATTCATACCTCAGCAGACTTGCTTCCATACCATTGATTCTTTCAGATCACCCTTACCCCTTTTGTGCACTTACCTAGTTACAAAATGCTAGCCAAGTGCCACACATCTCCATGGCAGCTTATTTTCTGTACTAACACTTCTGACTGCAGATTTGTACTGTACTCAACCTGGATTTTAACCCTCCATAATTCTGCCACCATTACTGCTGAGTGCTACACCCTTTGACTAAGCCAAGTCATTCCACCCTTTATTCAGTTTCTACATCCATTAGAATTTCGTACCTAGGTAGCAACAGCCCTTTTGCTCATCCCTTGATCAAGCTCTCCAGGTTTAACCCTCCACTAGTATTTTGCATTGCCTTCCCACTGCTTTGTGTGCATTTCCTGATAATCCACCTTTTAACAGCATAACAAGGTCTGCAGATCAAGCTATGAGTGGGGAACTGTCCTGGGTTCAGCAGTAGCAGTCATTTTTTCTCCTTCTTGGTAGCTGGTGCAGTGCTGTGTTTTCACTTTCAGGCTGGGAACTTAATAGGGTACAACACCTTCAATCTCCTTCTCTCTCTTTATAGTGATTGCTTCTCCCCACTAAGCTTGTGCTTGCATGCAGCATTGCATATTTTATATTGTAACATGAAGGCATCTACTCATCTCCCTACATCTACAGCATAGCTGGAGGTGATGCCAAGAGCCCAAGGGGATCCGCATGCAAGCTGCAGTCTCTAAGCTCATCTACACAGCATCTTTCCAGTTGCATTCTGCAGAGTTAAAGACTGAAGCATATAAAGAAAACAGGAACGGAATAAAGAGGGATGAAAATTTAGCTCTGTGGCAAGGATACAGGACAGGTCCCTAGGAAGGTGGATTCAAAGGAAGACCCAGCTTTCTACCACACAATGAAGCAGGTGGCTTTGTAACACACTGCGGAAGAGCCCAGCCATTGCCAACACGCAGTGCAGGGAACCAGAACTCTTGGCTCATGGTCTCTGCTCTCCACGTGAAGCTGCTGAGCAAAACTACATAATCCACTTAAGCATGAGCCTCATTTTATGATCTCTGGATGTAACAAGGTGGCAAGATCAATGGCCTCATTGCGTGTGTTTGAAAGGCACATGGGGAAGAGCTGCCTGTCTTGGCTTTAAAGGGTGTTTCCTTGTTGCATTTGTAGAAAGTTGCCATAATTAAAATGAGGAGAGAATAATCCCCAACACAAGAAAATCATCAGGCAATGCAATCGCTGTACTGAAATCTGCAGCCTTAACCCAGCCGGAGGTTGAATTTTTAGGTAATTGATTTCCAGAAAACTCATTCTTTGCCAGATTTCTTATTTCACTGGGTCTTGCTGTCGAACAGCTGATTCAGCTTAGTAGTAGATCTTTTCTGGTATGCCTGTGGGAGGGGGACTGGTAGGAAATAATTGTCCCACTAATGCTGAGCATATGCACACAGCATCCTCCTCCCTGACAGTGGATGTGCCATGGGGTGTCACCTCCCATTCCTCATATCCCCAGAGCTCTGACTGACTGACAAATTAGGGACAGTGCCACTCGTATTTTCTTGTGTTTTGGTTGAAGAGCCATGTCACATTCATTTTTGCTCCTGGCCATGCAGGACATGGCTGTCACAGCCTGTCGAGCCCTTCACAGTCTGGCTCTTGGCAGTCTAATCATCTCAGGCCCATCTGAGAGAGGGGCTCCAAAACAAGAGAGAACAAAATCTGACTCAGTATACTGCGAAGGTCACCCTACGGCATGCTCTGGCTGATGATGCTATGCTGGAGGCTTCTGGGATGACGTGAAGTTAGTTAGACTCCTATTTTCTTTACCTTTCCATGGAGAAATGACTGGCAATGGATACCAGGCATGTTTCCATGGCTGATCATGATCTCTGCTTCTTCCTGGCATGGTCTGGCTAGCAAGTTTGGCCACCACTCTTTCCAAGTCTATCCTGCATTTGACCTATTTATCTTCTCCCACCTGCCTCTTTCTTTCCCATCTGTCCCTCCCTTTCCCTTCCACTTTCCACAGCAAAATCTGTGGTCCCGGAGAACTTTCTATGTGCACAAGACAAGCACAAGTGACTTGTGTGGAAGGTTTCATCCCCTCCATGATGCTGGAGAGCAGTGGCAGAAAGACTGGCCACCTCCAAAGACCAGTGCCAGCTCTATTGCTGCTGGGCTTTACTGGTCACTGGGCCTGCATGGAGACATCCAGAAGCTGCCCATGGGCAGAACATTGACTCAGACTCTTTGGCATAAAACCTGCTGGCATATACTGCCTTTTGAGCAGGCAATTGATGTATTTTCCCAACATGGGTCTGCCACATAGCAAGGGTATTTCAGAAGGGTCACCATTCTGCTAGATGATCACAGTGAACAGGTTCCTCTGCCTAAGATACCACCTTGTATTACAACATAGTCTCAGCTTTTACTTTAGCCTGGTGCAGGTCCCCTCATCTTCCCTCCAGGGCCTGTGAGCAGGATGGACAAGGCAAGGGTACGGCTTCATTCTGACCTCCCTTATCACCTCCTAAAATGCTCTTCCAAGTCTGTGATAAGCAGAAGCAAAAATGGCAGTCTTACAGCTATACAAACATAGCTATATAAATACAAAAATACACACAGATATGTATATATAGCTATAGGTACTGTAGGAACCAACCTTGCTGCCAGTATCTCTCTCTCAAACAAGACTTGACTGGTTTTGCAATGAGCTCAAAGTCTTTAGCAAAACCTTTTGCTCCCCACAACGCCACCCTGTACTTCAGCAGCTCTGAAGCAGAAACAAGGCTCCACATGGGAGAGCATCAATATCAAACCAAGGAACCTACCAGCCAGAGGCAGGCTAGGAGCAGAACCCCAACTTGACAGCTCTGTTAGCATTCAAATCACATGACTGTCTCCTTCCATTCAGCCACAGCCTCATTTTCTACTAAGCTGTTTAGCCTTGCTTTTTACCCATGCCCTTACTCCATACGACTGCCACTTGCATGAAGCAGCATGTCCCATCTACTCAGCTTTCATTCAGATTGCTTTGTTTGTGGTTTTCTTTAGACTGCTCCCAACAACAACCACTGATCTCATTCAGATTTACCAAATCGTTTCACAGTTCTGAGTGCTCTTTTCTTGGTAACCTTGCAGCCACTTCAGTAGGAACAGTCTGATGTCCTTAGTCTTTGCTGATATATAAATAGTATTTTTATAAGCCTAATGCAATGAACCCCATTGTCATGCTCTGGCCACCAGGTTCTTCATAGCAGAAGAAATGTATCTCCAGTAAAAAGCAATCAGTTTGCACATAAAGTCCCTTAAAAACTTAACTGTATTTTGTCATAAGTTACACCTGAATTTATGGTCTGTCCTTCCACTGGAAAAGCAACAGTCACATCTCTCCTGCTCTGCCTGCTTAGGTACTTGTTAGCTTGTAGCTGAACAACAAAACACATAAAGGATAGCCATAAGGCAACCCTCAATGCTCAGCACTTGTCAAAATCCACCAAATGTTGGTATTAACAGCCATAAAGGCCCACAGTGTACATGCTATCACTATTAATCATGTACAGCAATGGTCCTGTCCTGGGTTCAGCAGTAGCAGTCATTTTTTATCCTTCTTAATAGCTGGTGCAGTGCTGTGTTTTGACTTTCAGCCTGGGAACAGCACTGATAACACCAATGTTTTTAGTTGTTGCTCAGTAATGTTTACTCTGATCAAGGACTTTGTGAGTCTCATGGTCTGCCAGGGAAGAGGGGAAGCCAGCAGGAAGCAGAGATAGGACACCTGACCCAAACTAACCAAAGAGGTATTCCATACCACAGCACATCATGCCCAGGATGTAACTGGGAGTTACCCGGAAGGGCACTCTCTCTGCTCAGTCAGGCTCATTTTCGGTGGGTGGTGTCGTATTCTTTTCCCTTGTTATTTCCTTTATCATTATTATTATTGATGGTAGCAGCAGTGATTTGTGTTATACCTTAGTTACTGGACTGTTCTTATCTCAACCCGTGGGAGTTACATTCTTTCGATTCTCCTCCCCATCCCTCCAGGAGCTGGGGGGATGAAGGACGGACGGACTAGACTGCGTGGCTGACTTGCTGACAGAGTTTAAACCGTGACAGGTTCCCAAAGGCATAATCCAATGGCCTTTAGCCCTGGTATTTGGTAGGCATAAGAGCATAATATACTTCGGATTAAGACACATAAATTGTGACTGGCACACACTGACAGATGTTGGCAGTTGAGCAAAGAAATTACTACTATTTTAAAAGCAGAAAATGCTTTTTCCTGCTTTAAGAAAAGTTGGGCCCACTGTATCAGTCACCAGTGGCACAAAACCCTTACCATAACCAGGCTTAAAGAGCTAAGAAGGGTTTAGGGAGTGGTATTGCTGATGTTAAGCAGAGGACTAAATTTGCCCTGGCTTACACATTCCCAAAATGTGGCTTTGGATTTAAATAAATGTTGTCATATGTTCTCAAGGAAGTAGAGACACAGTATCCACATAATGGCACAGAACTGCATGGCATGAAGACAGGGTAAACCCCTATAGGGCTGTAAACTTGGTGACCTCTCCCGAAACCTATGGAAGTCAAATATGGCACATAACAGGTCTGCTTCAGTATCATGCTTCTAATAGCACCATTGGTGAAATGGATGGTTCAAAAAAGCTGTCTTTATGTAAAAAACTTCATAATGAGCAATCAGTATTTTAACCTGGCAGGGATGTCATCTTTCTTGATCTATGCAGAAAACGTTTTATGCTCCGAAACTCATAACCAGAAATGTTATTGCTGCCCTCAAAATTAGTCAACTACACCTCTAAAAAGCTGGCCTCATCCACTGAGCAATAGGCTGCTCTGCATGCTCATTAAAAGAGGTAACAGGAGGTAACAGACTGATTTCAGCACCTACCGTGACATGAGAATAACATTTAATTTCCCTGGCCCTTCATGAGCCAGATTTCTTCCTCTGTCATATAATCTGCAATAAATAGCCCATCAATCCTTTCACTGGGTGGCTGGCTGCAGAGCTGTTCAGTTCAGCATATGCACTTTACTGTCCCCATTGTATCGTTGCACATTAGCCCACATTTAAACCATATTTTCCACTGGAAATCTCACTCAGAAAGAGATCCACATCTCTCAAAATCCACATTAGGCTCCATCACCAGTGACTCATCCCCCTTCAGCAAACCAAAGCAACTCGGATAATCCCCCTTTTCATCTCCCTTTCATCTCCATCTCCGTGCTCCCCTGTCCTTCTTGTTAACCATTTCACTGCTGCCCCTCTGGATTAACGTTTTGTGTATCAGACATCTGAATATTGACTGAAAGACAGCATGAGTCAAAATAAGGCAAATTTAGTATTTCAGGACATGAAAGGAACATCACCACAATACATCAATCAGCTCATTGTAGAAAGAGAGAAGTTGGACTTCTGCTGAAGCAGGGAAAGTACCACTTCATCGCTTGCACTTAGCAATCTAATCTTAGCAGTGCTGAGGGCAATGCAGGTCCCCTGCCAGGCAACACTTCGAATTTGCCTCTAAACACATTTTAATCTTATATCAAAATTAAACGTGACCTGACCACCTTCACACCTTCAGCAGGGGAGGTAAAAGCAGTGGTTGGCAAGCTCTGCCTGTCACAGACACCTCCAGTAGATCACTATTCTCATGCTGCATTGAAGAAGACGGCAAAGCACCCACATTTCCCTGCAGGCATCAGATGCTTCCATCAGCCCCTCAAGCCCTCCCAGGGCAGAGCAAGGAGGCTGGGGAGGAGTGGGGAGATACGCTTTTATTTTTGGAATGGGCATAAACTGAAAATAGCCTCCTGGTAGATGAGTACATTAGTGAAGCATGACTTACCAAGCACAAGAGATGCTTCACTGAGATAAATCTATTGCCTCTGAACTCACCCTGAGAGTGAAGAAGCCAGCACCAGGAACAGATGTTCACACCAATATTTTTTCTACCTTTACCTTGGGTAACCTCTGAATCCTCACTGAATCTTGCTAGGGCTTTGAAAGGAGAGAAGTCATCAAGGCCAGGACCAGTACACTGTGCTCTACATGGTTGATCAGAGCCTTCCAGTTTGTTTAAAGAAGTAATTTGATGATAAAAATCCTAACAATATCCTGCTCCCTTCACCCTCAATATGTTGTAATTGTATTTAACACACTTGGGGGGAAAAGAAAGCCAAACAACAATCTCGTAGTGAGGAGGAACCAGAGGGAATGTGGGCTAGAAAAGGATATTACAGTATCACTTTGGAGAGCACCATAAATAAATCTTCACCCGAGATGGGTAGGCAGATCAGTGCAGAGCTCCGCACAAAATTGTGCTGCTCTATAAGACAGTGACTCATCAACTTCTCCACTTCTGATAATCAGTCCAACCAGGTTTTCATTACAGCAAGGAAGAGAGGCCACGGAAGGGAATCATCTCCAAGGCTGGCTAGAAAATCTGGCCTCACTGTCATAGCAGGGAGCTGGGACCTTCGGGTCCAGATCCCACCTCCCTTGATCATTTTCTGTTGGGCAGTGGGGATGCTCTCCAAAGAATGGAGCCTGCAGCCAAGGCATCCAGTGCTGGGCTTCCCAGTACAAAAGAGACATGGACATACTGGAGTGAATCCAACAAAGGGCCATGAAGATGATTAAGGGCTGGGAATATTTGTCACACAAGAAGAGGCTGAGAGAGCTGGGACTGTTCAGCCTGGAGAAGAGGAGGCTCAAGAGGATCTTCTCCATGTGTATAAATACCTGATAGGAGAACATAAGGAAGACGCAGCCAGACTCTTCTCAGTGGTGCCCACTGCCAGGACAACAAGCATAAAGTGGCATACAGGAAACACCATTTAAACAGAAGGAACACATTTACTGTGAGAGTGGTCGCCATCAAAATAGGTTGCTCAGAGAGGCTGTAGAGTCTCCTTTCTTGGAGATACTCAACCCCTCTCCAGATCAAACCCTGTTTGAGCTCAGGACTAGATGATCTCCGGAGACTCCCTCAAACCTCCACTACTATGTGATTCTATGAGTGTCACCCCAGTTTATTGGCTGTTCAAGGATATTAATATCACCTACATCTGCTGTTAAAAGCAGATACCCATTTACATACATTATGGACCTTACTAAATGTAAAATCCAGGGTACTAATCAGGTGTCTGTAAGTTTCTGAGCCAGTGTCTAGCCCTGTGTCTTCAAAGACTTTAGTTGCAGAGGTCAGGTATTCAGAGCTCATTTTATTTCTCCTCAATAATATAAATTCAACATCTGAATCAAAGGTCTCCCTCCAAATGACTGTCATTCACTATTATTTTTTAAATCATCCACACACTGCTTCTTTCCTTTTCTTCTCCAACGCGCACTTCTCTTTTGCCCACTTGCACCTTCCACTAAATGGAGAAGGAAAATTGGACCAGACAGGAATATGTAATACAAAACCTGCCACTCTGAGGCCTGGTTCATGCTTTTCAGCAGAAAAATAGGGCCATTAATACCCAGGGAAGGAGAGAGTTACACACAGCAATACATGCCATTTGCTCTGGAAATGAGGTAGTTGATTTCCAACAAGCAGCATTTATATGTGCAGAATAGCTGTTTAAGGATGTTCCCTGAAGCTTTATGGTTGTCTCCGAGCTCCAAAGAGCTCAACTCATGGTAACTAAAGCACCTGGATTTACAGGTCAGCAGATGCTAATCTAAACCTAATTTTAATACATTAAAGCTCTCTATAAAGTTTGCAGAACAGTTTCTCTGTAAGAAAGCAGGTACAGAATATATGTTAAACGATGGGATAGGAAGAATTTGTCCGTAGATGTTTGTCTTCTGCAATTTTAAACCCACATACATTACTTGACTCATGGCTCCCATGAAGAGTGTAATTGACCCTCGCATCCTACAAGGCCACTTTGGGTCCTGCATGACATCCAGATCAGGTAGAGGATAATTTTCAGTCAAATTATCCCATTAACTCTGCATAGGTAAAGGTCCTCTTCATCAGAGGCAGTGTGAGGGTAGGAAGAGAGCAAACCCAGGTGGAGAGCCCACATGAACCACAGGGACTACAGTCCAAGGCAAGGGGAGTACAACTGTAAGAAGACTGAAAGAACAAGACATTGCCCAGGAGTGGCCTGTCTCATGATCTACACACTCTGTGCAGCATAGAACAATAAATGGGACAAGCTCTCATTTCCCAGTGAAACACATTCCTGAAAGGGATAAAGGTCTTCTGCTGTTAAATCCACACCTTCTTACTTCTGACTTACCACAAGTAAGCTGATAAAATAACTACTGTGCCAGGTGCATCCTATGGAAGAAGTAAGAATTAAACTGCCAGGAACACCTGAGTGTAGCTCTATCTTCCTGAAGATAGGACTGAGCGTTCACAAACTTGTCCTGTGGGCACATCAGCAGGGAACCATATGAAATCATGCCTCCTCGTGCAGCAGGGCAGCTGGCATACTGGTGCACACCAGCATTCTGAACATGCAGTTACTATACCATTTGCAGAGCCAAAAGCATCTGTTTTTGACTTGACAGCCCTTCTGCATTGAGAGCCCTCGTAATATCCATTAAAATTTCCTTCCTCAGTCTTTCCTTGCTGCAGCTCTATGGAAACTGCTTTTTTTTTCACCTAGACTAGGAGAAGGAAAGAGTGGAAGGGCACACTGGAAACATGACTTTCCTGACAGTGAGGCCATGTGCACGTACTGCACGTGTGTGACTGCCTGTGTATCTCCAGCCCAGCTCAGTTATGTCCTCAATTAGAGTCCAAGCACTTCAAGGCAGACATCACCAGCCAGATGCCTCCTGATGTTCCTCCGCTAACTCCATACATTGCCTCAAGGGCAGACTATGCTTATACATTTACTTCTAGGTTTATTACAGCAGGCCCACAGCAGCTTTATCCCAGATCAGCAAAGAAATACCAGTGCAGGGTAATATGGTCCAATACAACCTTCTGATTTTGCTCAACTTCCTGCAGTTTAGAACAGGCCTTCAGAACTGTTCAAAGGCCAGGGGTACGATGAAAGTCACTACCCAAGGTGTTTCTAGGATGCTCCACTATAGGTACAAGATCACTGCTTCTTGGCTGGTTCCTGTGATTGCCTCAGTACCTCTTCAAAGGTGCAGTAGCATGGATTGAAAGGTGTAGTTTCAAAATGCCCTATCTCTTGGTGACTGTGGAACACTGACATTGCCATTAAGTTCATCAAGTTAGTGCATACCTAAGGAAGAGTCTGAGCCACACATCCACACACATTAAATCTGCAGACAAAAACCATCTTAATGTAATTAAGGCTGAACAGCAGTGACTGCTTTGACCAGACCCATCTTTTTTTCTAAGGTTTTCAATTAAATGAACATTTCCAAAGGGAATTTATTAAAAGGAGAGACCGATTCTTTTTAAAAACATACTGTAGGGACATTAGAAAGCCCTTATCATTACTAGTGCTTAGCAATAAGAGAATTATTAATTGGAATGAAAAGAATGTGTTTGATTCATTTTAAAAATTACCGATGATTAAGGATTACTATTTCTGGATCATTGTTATGAATTTGCATACAGCCATGTTTCATTCCTGGGGTTCAAACGAGCTGAAAACCTGAACTTGAGACTGAGCCAAAACTGCTGGATGCCATACAAAGGCAAAGCCTCCCACACCTACCCAAGTCATTTCAAAGTGGTCTGGGACACCACACACTGGGCACAGGCAACTTCTAGATAGTCTGACCTAGAGCCAAAACTGCCATCAAAGCTGAACCACATGTATCTCATTTGGAAGGAGATAACCCATGCTGCAATCACTGCTGTATGCAAGGGATTTTGTGCATAGCAGCACTTATGAATAGGGTGATATTTGCACAGCATGACATCCCTTTCCATTCCCAGTTTGACATTGGTATGCACTAGATCTACTAGATCCTTAAACTATTAGATCCTTACAGTACTAGGTCCTTAACTGAAAACAATATATAGATCCATACATATATAAGCCTGTATGAAATTCCAAGAAATACTTTCTCCACCAAAGTACACAAATTTGTCATGCAGCCTAGGAACACTTTTCTCCTCTGAAACAAACTGCCTTTAGCTTTCTTTGTACTTCTCCCTGCTCATCACTTCATAAACACGATCCAAAGACAAAAAGCAAAACCAGAGAGTGGCAGATGAGCTTTTTCCTATGAGTATTAACACTATAAAGTACATCAGTTCTAATTTATTCATCTTTACCTGGATTGAATCCTATCACTTTTCCTTCTCAAGAATGTTTCCCGTACAGAGGAACCACATGGTGCTGATCACTCCATTATTTTCCTATTTGCCCTACCTATCACTGTCCAACATTTATTAGCAATCCTGGCTAACAAGAGAAGGGCAACAAAGCTGGTGAAGGGTCTGGAGCATAAATGTGATGAGGAAAGGCTGAGGGACCTTGGAGGGTTTAACCTGGAGAAAAGGAGGCTCAGGGGGAACCTTACTGCTCTCTATAGCTACCCGAAAGGAGCTTCTAGTGAGGTGGGTTTGGTCTCTTCTCCCAGGTAACAACAGATAGGACAGGAGGAAATGGCCTCAAGCTGTGCCAGGGAGGTTTAGACTGGATATTAGATAATTTCTTCCTCAAAAAGGTTATCAGGCTTTGGAATAGGCTGCCCACGGAAGTGGTTGAGTCACTGTTCCTGGTGGTATTGAAAAGATGTGTAGATGTGGCACTTAAGGACATGGTTTAACGGTGGACTTGGCAATGCTGGGGCTGGACTCGATGAACTTAAAGGTCTTTTCCAACCTAAATGATCCTATGATTCTACCATTCCTCTTCTCAACAAAAGGATGATCAGGATGCACTATAGCAGGTGGTACAGATGAAGCATTAGCTCATCAGGTTATTATTAGCCACATCATTATTATTAGCCACAGCTCCTTCCATCCATCCCTTAGCTGTGCAGTCTTCTCACCGCTGCAAGCCCCCACAGTGTATTGTCAAATCTCCTCTTTCAGCTGTTGGCTATGATGTCCCAAGGTCTGGAGGGTTAAAATGAATACAGAAATCATCAGCATGTACAGCATTTAAATCATTCCTTTCAAGACACATTGCCTTGTGCTTGGCTATATTGAAATTCATGTTGGCAATTTTTGAGGTTTATTAGGCCTTTATGGAGTTGCTTTTATTCCTCAATAGTCTTAACGAACCTGATTCTGGGCAGACCTTGTTATTAACCTCTTCCCATGCTGAGAATTGAATCTCAGCCCTCCTCTTTCTGTCCCTCCTCTCTACCACTGATGAAGCTATGTCCCTGCCTGCCGTCTCCCTCTATAGCCACCAAATCCCATTAATAGCTTCTTGCAAGGCACTTTTCCAAAAACATCTTGAAAGTCTAAATAAACTGTATTTGCCAGTTCTCCTTTATCTGCTCTGCTCTTCATCTTGCACAAAAAAACTGAGGGGTTATTAACATCAGAGACATAATTTATTATTTGCATTCAAGTGCTGCAGTGTTCAAAGACACTAGCAAAGATTAGGTGACAATGTGCTAAGCTCTGTCTGCACCGAGAGAAAGCCCCATCTCGGTTTGTTCTGATCTTAGTAGATACAGAAATACCAGTAGAAGGAATAATTTTTATCCTGACTCTAGAAAAAATGAATGAAAGCATGCAGGATTTTACCCTTAAAATCCACAGAGTTTTGCTATTTTCAGCTTATGCTTATAATTATCCTGGTGTTTTATTGCCTTTTTTTAATTAATTTCACAGTTATTCTTTCAGCAACTGAAATAAGAGAAGTCTATAATTCTTTGGATCACCCATAGTTCATATTAAATAGATGGATACATTGGCCTGTCTCCAGTCCTCCCCAGTCAAATTATTCATAAGAAATAGAATTTATTATAAATAACCCCATTTTGGTTAGCAGAATGTGTAGTAACAATTCTGATTTTCTTTAAATATATTGATTGTTTATAAGCAATTGGCAGATAGATCTGAAGTTACTTAGAAACAATTTTCTTTGACTCTTAACTTTTAATGGTTGATTCCCAGTTGGTCCCCATGTCCATAATCTTTTGTAACTGCTTTATTTGAGAAGCCACACACTATATTTGGAAAATCATTGAAGAGTAGAAGATGCTTTCCCAAATCCTTGGGAGCTCTCAATACACTTGCAAACACCATGAAGTGAACTCAGCAAAGCATAGTGAAGTCAAGAGCTCAGTCACAAAAATAAACCACTTCATTTTAATTGCATTATTATTCCATTTGTCCCACTGGGTTTAATGCTAAACAGCATGGCTATATACCTCCTATGTACTCAAATACTGACTAGCTTAGCTCTTTCAAGACACCTAGGTTTTCCCTACTGCTCTGATCTGTGACTTTCTTCTAGAACCTGGTTCTTAGGAACAAAACCTGTGCCCAGCCAACTTCAGTGGCGTACAACAGTGATATGCCCATGATATGCTCCTTACTGTGCTGCAGCCTTACAATCCCCATTTGTTCCAATGCCATGTTGATTTTGGCTCCCTTTCTTAGTCTCTGCATTGACTTAATTACTCTAATTATTCTACTGGCAAAGCATGAGCGAAGAAGGAAAAATTCTCCAAAATAGGATCCTGGATTACCTGCAATTCCATAGTCAGAATAGTCTTTTAGTTGCTTTGAAGTGATGCCCTCAGAGGGGACATTATATCAGAAATACTCTGGCTCACAGAGCTTTGCTTGTGGGAATAGTTCAATGGTAATCATGAATTAAAACTCGGAGGAGGAAAGGGATTCTTTTCTACACATCCGTTCTCATCCTGCTGCCCAAACCTTTTCCAATTCAATGCAAACATAGCTTTGGAGTAAAGATTGATGCAAACAAGTAATTGAACTCCTCTGCAGTCTGTTATTGCCCGTGACTGTCTCCCTTTCACCTTGGTAGTCTAGTATTCAGAGTCATTGCAACTAGCCTGTAACTAGGAAGAAGGAGATGAATCAACCGTTTATTAACACAAGCAGGAAATGAATTTGAAAGTGATGCATCACTTGGAAGCCCACGAAGCTTTAAGAGAAGCCTGATCACCTCCGCATGAATGAAGCCAGTAGGAGGGGTCACCCCCTCTATGGGTAGGAGAGCTATAGTTTCTGGATGCCTTGTGACAAAACTACCAGTCAGCAGCAGGAACACTGCATTTCACATTCATTTTTATGCACGAATTGATCAATAAATTGGGGAGCATATTACCACCATTGATTTGCTGTCGTCGTAAATTTTGTGGATGGAAAAAAAAACAAACCCAAACCAATAAAACAACAGTTAGGGACTTCATCTTTCTTAAAGTTATGTTGTGCAGCTTCTCTCAGTACTTCCTTATGGCAAAACACAAAAACTGAAGGGAGAAAGTTATGGAAGGAGTGGAAAAAGATATGGAAGAAGAGGAGACGTTTGGTATACTTGGTCAATACCCCACCAAATCACAAAACTTTTCAGGCTCTGATTTATTACTATTTTATGTACCCAAGTGTTCCCCTGACCTCTAGCAGCAAAACCTTTGAGGTCTGTGAGGTCAATGGCAGCCATGCAGTCTATGCTTTTATTAGCCAATACTCAATCAGCATGTACTAGGAGACTCCAGCTGTACATCTCGCATCTATTTGATTTACCCTGCAAGTAGTTACTCCATCTTTCACCAGACAAACAGTTGCCTGACCACTACTATGGCTTGGACATCACTAACAAGACCTCAACTGGCTTGGGTTGTATCCTTTGCATCCATTTACCCCTCTGCTAAGGGGATAAAATCCATTTAACCCTCTGCATGGACAAAATCTCAAGTGCTAGTGCCTGAAGACCACCACATTTTCAGTGCTTACAAGTGTAAGTTGCCATCTGATGGACCCTAAAGCATCAGCTGGATTTGGCTTTTTCTGTCATGGCTCGATGATGCATGGGTGAGACAATGTACGGTGGAGAGGGCTGCATCTCAAGAGAGGTGGAAAGAACCTTTGTCTCCAAGAGCACCTGAAGAGGTGCACCAGAGTTGTGAGACAAGGGACTCCCATTACCACTGCATTCATTCTATGGGGGAAGGAAAGGGCTCCCTAAGGGCCAAACTCTGAAGACCCTGCTCAGATTTTATTCTTTACTTACACTGTCTTTAAACTGGAAATCTAAGTACGTATGTATGGGGTCAACTGTCCTTGTCATTGGTTTTGTGTGAGTTTAAATCAGGTTAGGCTTAAAATAAGAGTGACACAAGGTTGTTACTGGGGTTACAGCTCATGCAAGATGGTGGGTTGTTAAAGGAGTGAAATAGCACTCAACCATTCACTGGAGTATTTCCAACATCTTATGAACATGAGGCAATCAGACCTTCTGACACTGGTGAGGCAGTGAGAAGCTTTGGAGGGTGAGGAGAGTGCTTACACAACTGTCATGGCAAGTCAGGATCAGAAATGGGATGAAGACACAGTTCATTTTTAGCCTGGTCCTCCAACCAGTTTCTCCTCTTTGGGACTGAGATGTTGGAAGATTCCTTGTTTCCCACTGGCCACATCACTCACAGTTTTGACAAGGCATAAGGTATTAAATCTGTATCACACAGAACAACTTTTGAACACTTTAGGTTAGTATTCATTTAACTGAGCAGAGATGGTGAGTCTTCCCTTCCTCCAGACAAAGAGAAGCATCCTCAACAATATTATAGAGACGAAAAAGCATCAGTGCAGAAAAAGAAATGCTAAACAGTTACAATGCCACTGCTATGCCAAAGAAACCCCTCTGATATGGAATGGGAGGTATTTAGAACCTTTTAGGATGAGATGCATTCCTCAGGTTTTCAGTGAAGATGCATCAGACCACAGACCATTTAGCTCCCATCTTCCTGCCAACCCTCCAGTGAGGGCTTAGCTCTGTCTTTCCAGAGCAAACGGATCATACATCCAGCCATATTTGGGATGATACTGAGTGGGACACAGAGATCAGCAGATCCTAGAAAAATGCCACAGGGAAAGCAGACTGACCATCAGCACCCAAACTTCTGCAAAGACTCAGCAACTACAGCCTGGCAATGGCATAACAGGCTTGAGGGATTAAGGTCAACATTTTGCAGTCTGACAGGAGCTCAGGATGTTATGAATTTTTCATGGCCTATCTACACCTTTATCATCAGCAACGCTTCACTGGCCTGGCCCGTATTAACCTCTTGAACTAGAAGGGATTTTTGTCTTTACTGTTGCCCTTTATCCCTTCAAAACTCATTTCCCATTATTCCGCTGCACTACATGGTGCTGGTAGTTCAGACCTCTCCAGGAGACATCAGTGGGCTTGCAGATATTATTTAGGCCTGCTGGGTCACTGCACAATGTTTCAGTGGCTCATAATAGGAGTCAGATGTGCTGCAAATCTCCCAGCAGGCCAACTTGGGATGGAGGTTGAGAGTTTGTATCTTCGCCCCTTGGATTGCTGCTATCCAGACCTGAGATGCTGCCCCCAGACACAGGAAACTCCCTCCATCAAAGCCCATTTATGGGAGCAAAGCACAGCCTACACCTCAACACCAGCCTGCACATCCTTGTCCCATAGTCTGGGCTTCATGTTTCCAAGTGGAGCTCTAGAAACCAAGATAGTCTCTATTAGAGACTTCTTGAAGATATTGGCATGGTCATACCATATAAAAAGAGATCTCTGGAGGTCATCCTTCCCCCCTGCCCTGCAGGACCACCCAGAGCCATCCTCCCAGGACCACGACTGGACGGCTTTTGAACATGTACAAGGATGGAGACTCCAAAACCTCCCTGGGCAACCTGTGCCAGCACTTGGTTACCCTCACAGTAAAAAAGTGCTTCCTGATGTTCAGATGCACCCTCCTGTGGTCCTATTACCAGGCACCACTGAAAAACAGCCTGGCTCTATCCTCTTTGCACTATCTTTTCAGTTACATTAATAAGTACCTGAAGCCTTCTCTTTTCAGGTACACTAATAAGTACCGTGAGCCTTCTCTTCTTCAGGCTAAGCAGTCCCAGCTTTAGTAGAGATCTCATAGTAGAGATGCTCCAGGAGCTTCACCCCCCTTGTGATACTTTGCTGGTCTCTTTCTGGTATGTCCATGCTCCCCATGTACTGAGGAACCCAGAACTGGACACAGGACCCCTGAGAGTACCCAGGATTCTTGAAACCAACCCCATCAGTTTACCCAGCAAACCCAAATGAGCCACTGATCCTTGAGAAACTACCATCATCTCCCACTAAACTATTGCTGAATCTTCCCATCCCTTCACCTCCCAGGGACAATGATACATCCTGTGGCTCACAGGCTTTGCAGAACAATTTGATATGTAAGTCAGAGGATTAGGGAAATCTGTTGCCCCTACCCTGTAGCTTGAAGAGAAATTGAACTTTCTGAGGCAGGTTCAGACACACTTGTGTTTTGTGTTTACCAGTTGCTTAGAGTCACTTTAATTTTGCTGTCTGAGATCCTGGCTTTTTGGCAGGTACCAATTCTTGTGCAGATGCTTCTTTTAAACAAAAGGGCATGCAAGGCATTGCAAGGCTGTAATTCTGTCAGCTGACATTTGAATCAAAATCAGTCTTTCTCTTTGCTCATAAAGCAAAACAGAAAAGTCCTCAGGTTCTCCAGGTGGGAGAAGAACAAATCATGAATGTCCTTGATTTCATGAATACCAGCTAACATTTTCCCCTGCAGCCCTGGCAAGCTTCCATCTACCCAAGGAGGCAGCGATATGACTCTGATATTGAACCCATCCATGGCACTTCCTGGAGCCACATGCAAGGCTGAACATATGGACTGGATTCTGCTTTCAGGCTAGCACACATGAGGATTAACCTCACCAAGGTCACAGAGAGCCATGGCTCCAGCAATAAGCTGTGTGCAGAGTGATTTGATGGAGTACCTAAATCACCAGGAAGAATTAACAGCATAACAGGACCCTGATCACCTACGGGAGAGGTAATCCCTTCCCAGTTCAGTTTCATCATAAGAAGGGAAGAGGCATCCACAAGCTTCAGTGATAGGCACTGGCCTGTTCATTTTTGCACTAGATTTGGTTCAAGTTTTGGTATGGATGAGGCTACGTCTTGTTTGGATTAATTTTGTCACCAGATAAATGAAAAAGAACTAAGACCCAGAACCGTGCAATGAAATCCCACAGTCACAGGGCAAAATTCAGTGTAGCCTCCATGATGCTTGCTTTCATTTGTCCAGAACCACCAAACCCCTTCACCTCTATGATGTATGCCACCTTTTGTACCTGTGGAAACGATGGTGCAAGGTAAGAACCAGGTTAGCACTCACTGATTCAGAAAGAATTACCCCTCAATTGCACAAAAGATGGGAAGCTGCTCACAAACCTTGTACTTATCAGCACCCCTCAGATTTATTAGTGTTTCTGAAGGGCCTCTAATTTTAGCTCACCTTCCATTTCACATTTCCCTCTTTCCTGGAATCATAGAGTCTCCAAGAATATTATCTATCACTCACCTCACATCTACTTCTAATTTATGTCCAGTTCTGTGCTTTCCTGTAATCCCAGGTAGTTCAAGGTTGAATTCTGTAATAACTCTGTTCTAGTTTAAATACTTCTGACACCGTAGTGTTGGTGTAGTTAGCTATATCAGCTTAGTTATATCTGAAAGGAAGTGTTTTCAGACACGTTACAAGGGAGGTTCTCTGAAAAAAAAGAAAGACAAAGTCTTTAGGAGACTTGAAATTTGGAGTATGTTCATAAACTGATGCCAGGAGACCTCTCTGAATTCCTGTTACATCTATGGAAAGACTGGGATTGCAAAAATATCTTCTCAGCAAGCATCTCTCTACAGGAAGTAACAAAAGTGGTACTTCAGAAATTTCCAAGAGTTTCATTCACACCAATATCCTGTATTTCTGATCCTTACACAGACATCTTACTCATACCACCATTTATGGTTTAGTGGTGGCTTTAGCAGTCCTGGGGTAATGGTTGGACTTGATGATCTTAAAGGTCATTTCCAACCTCCCTGATTCTATGATTCTATCTGCCCCTCTCGGTTTTGCCAAACTGCTTGGAAGAGAGAGTTGGGGAGGCTTTAACAGTTTCAATATTTATTCCCTCATTAAGTAAAACCCAAATATCAGATCCTCAACAAAATCACACTATTTTGTGGAACAACCCAAATCCTCCTGCTCACAAAGCACAGACAAACCCAAGTCAGCTCATGACACTCTGCATAAAGATCTCCTTCCATGAAAGCTCTTTTAGGCATATCCCTAAAGATGTTGCAGGGTCTCCAAGGGTCAGGAGTAAAGCCTTTGTCCATCTCCAGAGGATCCCACAAATCCATGTTCCAGCAGTGGATTCTTGGCTGCTGTGGATGTCTTTGTCAAACCTACCAACAGCAACACGGGGCTGAAGGCATTGTTAAAAAAACATTTAAGAGGTGTTTACTGTGCAGAAATGGAGGGGAATTGATTCCAAGTAACCAGCATAAGATTAGTCTCTTACGAATATCCAAATGTAATCCTTAAAGGGATGAACAAACCCAGTACCTTTGACAGTAAAAAAACTGAAGAATTGGCCTGAGACTCGATACATGCTAGAGTTTGAGGAGTTTATTCAGGAGTAAAACCCATGAGGTCCTATGACAAATCTCCAGTCTGCTCCAACACTAATACATGTGTCATCCTTACATTACTAAGGAAAACAGATAATCTACTTTTTCATGGCCCGTGTCTCTCACACACACTATTTCTTCTTACACAATTGTAAGAAACAATCTCACTATGACATTTCAGCTGAGAGTCTGCAAATCTCATGATCTCTAGCTGCAGAATAACAGCAATTACAACAAAATGACAGTTCAGTTGCTCTAAATGTCTTTTCCACACACTGAACAGAGAAGAAAATAGGGTTCTTTTATTTAATAGAAGTAACTCCAGCAGGACAAACAGCCTGTTTTCTGAGCACAAACCCTGCTTTGGACTGGGTCAGAGCTGGTCCTGGGTCAGTATGTCCAGCACATGAGCAAGGCAAGCACCAGGAGAATTTCTTTATGGCAGACCTTGCTCTTCATCAAGAAAAGATTGAATTCAGCTTTGAGCCTTCCCTCAGAGCTCAATTAAATCTTCACAGCCTGAAGCAGCCAAACTGCTCCTTTTGCCTGTGAGGGTAGTAGTGACAACATCCTTAAAGTCTTTACAGCAACTGTTACTGGAAACAAAGACGATGTCTGGACTCAGATTATCAGGGAGGATCAGATGTGGGCCTAATCCCTCTTTTGTACCAGCAACAGGAGGGCTGAGATGGAGGAATTCCCATCATATGGGTCATCTCACATTGGCTTGAAATAGCTGGTGCTGACAAGTCTGACAGTGCAGGTTTCTCTGCTCAGAAGCCAAAGAGGAGCTCTTCAGGGTGAATTTTGGCTCTTTCAGACAAACAGAAAGCTGGGGAAGATGGGTGTAGGAAGGAAAGTTTAGGGGGAGATGGCCACAGGGCAAGCATGCACTCCCATGCAAATGATGGTTGGGGGAGCAAATGGTCCAAACCCCAGCCCTATCTTCAGTGAATTCCACTATTAAGCTGAAACAACCTCTGAACATAATGTGCAGCACCACCAGAGAAACAGAAGCCAGGGCAAGGATGGCAAAGCCACTTAATTGGAGTGAATGTCATCAATATGCACTTGGAATGGTTGGCGGCCACCAAACAGGAGAGATGTTCTCACTTGACAATTGGACTTGGCTGCAACTTAGAGCATTATACCATCCTGTCTTGCTAATAGAGCCTTTGCTGATGCATATTGATGGCTTCAGTGTGCAATACGTAACAGTATGTCAGGCTGATAATTCAATGGCTGATAAACCCAGCTAAGAAGAATCCTGGAGTGAATTGTTCTGAACACTAGCTAATTTGCCACTACCCAATTCATCCAGAAAAGAAATGCATTATTGTGCACAACAGTATTTCATCACTTGGGTTAACAATTAGCAAAGAAATGCATTATTGTGCACAACAGTATTTCATCACTTGGGTTAACAATTAGCACTTTTGGAGGCATTTCTTCACTCCCACAGAACAGCACCAACATTAACTCAATAATCCTCAGCAAGGATTCAGAGATGCAGCCAGTGGGTAACATTGCAGCTAGAGGAAAGAACTGAGGCAGCAAATCTAAGCCAGTTGCCCAGAATGACCCAACCAGACGAAGGAGAGAAGGAGAAAAACTGAAGGGGTTTCTTCCCCAAATCTACCCACTGAACCGGGTTGTCAGGTCAGAGACTAACCTTTTAGGGAGGTTTGTCTGTCCTTCTAAATGTTTCTAAAGAGAAGGATAAAGCCAGGACAATGATGGTGTGGCTACTCTGGCAGCTCTGACTTCTCATGTCAGGAGAAATCATCCCCTTCCAGCTTTTGAGCACTAGTGTAATTCTGTTGCAGGTACAGGAGGTTCGTGTTACAGGCAGGGCAGATTTCCCACAGCACAGAGCAGCTCTAGATGCCTTCAGGCCCCTTCAGTAGTCCTACAGTCCCAAGAGAGGACACCATGGGTTGCAGCTGAAAGGGCTGGGTGGCTTTCTGAGCTGTGCAGATAGCACCAACAAATGAAGACTGGAAAGAACAATTAATTAATTAAATATCTGTATTAGAAGCAGATAATTATACACACAAAGTGGGGGAAGAGAGGCTGGAGAGCAGCTCCATGGAAAGAGATCTGGAGTCTGGGTTAATGGCAAGTTGAATATGAGTAAATAGTGTGCCCTGGCAGCCAAAAGGGACAGCCATGACCTGGGGTGCACGAAGCACAGCATAGCTAGCTGATCGAGGAAGGGGACTGTCCTATTTTACACTGCACTGGTGTAAAAGCCCCCTTGAGTAATTGTGTGCAGTTCTAGGGGGCCAGTATAAGAAGGATATTAAACTATGAGTGTGTCCAGAGGAGGGTGACCAACACGGTGAAAGGCCTCAAGGACAAGATTTAGGAGAAGCAGCTGATGTCACTTGGTTTGTTCAGCTTGGAGAAGGCTGAGGAGTGACCCCATCACAGTCTACACCTTCTTTAAGGGGGCAGTGGAGGGTGGTATTGATTTCCTCTCTCTGGTGACCAGCGATAGGACGCATGGAAATGAAATGAAGCTGCGACAGAGGACGTCTGGATGGGACATTAGGAAAAGGTTCTCCATGGAGAAGCTGGCTGATCACTGGAAAAGGCTCCCCAGGGAACCAGTCACAGCACCCAGTCAGAGTTCAAGAAGCATCTGGATTATGCTCCGAGTCTTATTGGTTTAGTTTTAGGTAGTTCTGTGAGGAGCAGGTACTTGGACTCAATCCTTACAGGTCCCTTCCAACTTAAGATACACCATGATTCTATTCTATGATTCTATGTCAGTGCAGGACTACTGATCCCATATGTGTGACTGGTTCATACTGAGGGGTGGCAGTTAGATCGTGACTGACTGAGCTCCTAATTGAAAGAGCAAACAGCAAGTTCAATTTTAAACATCTCATAATTTTCACCTAACATTTTAGTAGCAACTTTGCTAGGAAAAAAACCACCTTTGTTTGTCTTCACTAGGATTTACTATTTCATTTCCTCTTTCCACCAAATATTGTTTTGCTGAAGACACTAAAAATGCTCACTTGTGATTATGATAAAGTAGTGGCACTTCTGAATAGTCAAATCAAGGGGGAAAAAATAAGAGAAATGAATCTGTTGATGAAAAGTTGAATGATTCAGACAAGGGAATTGATTGAGTCAATTCCATCAGAATGTGAATGTCACTGCTGTTCTTCAACTTCACTTTCTTTTATTGAAACCTTATGGTCTGGAAAGTAAAAAAAAATCATTACCTTAACAAAATATCAACAGAGACCTAATTCTGTATCATTCCTGTGGAATTCTTTGGTCATTTTGAACATGGTTTTCACTGCATTCTTAAAAGAAGTCTTTTGGTGTACATTTTCTCATGACTGCTGCTACTAACACCTCCTTGAGCTAGGAGTGCACCTATCCAAAATACATGTGTATTATCCACAATGTTTTATGCTTTTTATAGTCTTTGAAATGAAACATATAAAGGCAGCATTTTCTTATCCTGTCCTATTAAACATCTATTAACCAGAACATAATACAATTTGAATTTACTTACTGACACATTCAATGAGGTAAAGGGTTTTTTTAGTTTCTAAGTGTTTCCTAGTCACCACAACATAGGTCAAATTTAACTAGATACAAATAGCATGTTTTGAATATAACATTTTATTATGAATGAGATCTGCACACAGTGAAAAGATTTTACATGGTATCATAGAATCATAGAGCCAACTAGGTTGGAAAAGACCTTTAAGATCATCAAGTCCAAATCATTGTCCTCTTAATCTAACACAGCATTACTACTCATAGCATTCAGAGGACTTAGTCACCAACTCTTTATTTCTTGTTTATACATCAGTGCCTGAAAGCTTGTTAATTTTTTATCATTTACCAAAAACTCAAATTTAAGGAAGAGAAAGAAAAGCACTGCAATTCCAACCCCACTGAGCTTCATAGCTGCAGAGAAGGAGGCAGGTTTGTTGTTCAGAAATGTCAGACCAGCTAATTTCAGGCAGATCTACCCTGGTAGATGCTTTACATGTGCCAAAGCCTCTCTGGTGTCCGCTGGTATTACACTGCTGCCCAGTAGCGGCAGTGACCCCAGGGCACAACTCTTCATGGTTGCTGAACTGACATCAAATGTGGTTGCTGGAAAAGATGCTTGTCTTTAGCATTCAAGCCATAAAGGGACAAAAAATTCCTATATTGATTGGAAACAGATAATAGAATCATTAAATCATTGACTGGTTCTATGCTTCTGTGAAATGTCACCATAATGTTACCCAAACACACAACACAGGCCTGGGAGACAAATACTGACAAAGCATTACCATCTCCTCCTTTAATCCCTTCCATGAAACCCATGTAATGTGAAAAGCCACTACAAACACTGGTTTATTGCCTGTCTCATCCCTCTCCTCCACAGCACAAGATTGACAAACAGTGCCCACACTTATGTTGCTACACTGTGGCTCATTTTAATTTATCACAATAACCCACCCTTTTGGGGAGGAAAGGGAGAGAAGTGGGATGGTATGAGGAATTGCTCCAAAATTCCCCAGCACAATCAGAAGAAAAACACAGCTTCAGCAAGCACATCCCTCCAACCTGCAGAAGTCCTAACAACACAGCCAGAAACAAGCGTTACCTAGAGACATGAGACTGCACGCCCTAAAAGTGGGAGTTTGGTTTGCCCAGGAACCCAGAGCCAAAATATGGGGATGTCTAAATGTCACATGAGGCAAAACCCAATTACAATGACATCCTTCGAAGGACTACGCACATGTGTCCCTTCTGTCTTCTATACCTCGTTTCTAGTGATGGATTGTACTAAAACAGCCTAAATAATAGTCCCTCAGACATCTGCAAATGTCTTTCATCCTGAAGTCTCTCCTAAAAAGCCAACGCCAAAAATAAAGCAGTTAAAATCGTTTAATATTGAACTTGGAGGGTTTATTTCCTTTTCTGGACTTGTTTCTTGTTGTTCTTACCCCAGATCCACAACAGGCTTCATGACTGATCGATCAGAGAGTACCTGGGGTTGCAGACAGTGATGGTGCCTTATCCTACAAACAAAATCCACTCTTCAGGAAAGGAAATGGAGGGGAGAATCACATTTGTGCTAAAGATCTAAAACATTTTACTTATATACAGCTTTCGGGGGAAAGAAATAAAAGGAAAAGAGGTGGAAAAACAGGGAAAAGAGACTTTGAAGCCCTGCGGAGGATGGCGGGGCTCCGTCGTGCCTCTGGGGGGAGCTCGGGAACCGCAGTTCGCCCCCCCACTTCGGGGCTGAATCCATCTCGCTGCCTCAGCTCTGAAAGGAGGAGAGGAGGGGAGAGCATCCTTCTCTCCCCTTTGCCTCTCGTTTGAAAAACAAGCATCCTTTTCCCCTGGAAATTCACTTTGGAAATGCAGGTATCTATTTCACAGCATTCCATCAGCTAGCTTGAAAATAAATAGAAAGATGAAGGCTGAGCAAACCTGTATTATCTTAAGGTCCTTTCTCACCCTAACTATTCTATGATTCTATATTGGGCCCTGTAACAATGCTCTCAACGACACTGTTTCTCCTGGGTGCTATCATGTGTACCTGTGTGTGGCATCACACACATGAGGGCTGGATTCCCAGCCAAGGCATCCCAGGCACTGCTGTGAGTACCAGCAGCAATGCTGAAGTGGGTGGCACATCCTCCACCAGCTCCTGTGTGATGTCTCAGAGCCTCAGGCATTTTGAACGGCTTCTGATTTAATTAATCTCAAAATCTTCTCCCTTGGTCACTCAGCACCTGTCCCAGCCATCTCCACCAGTATTATCACTGAGGACTGAAGCAGTCTGTTTGTATGTCTCAATGAAACACAGCTCATTGAACACCTCTTGTTCAGAAAAGCCTACGGGAATACATGTTAAGCACCCCCTTATTAATGGGGAATGTGAATCTCTGGTCATCCTGTCCTCATCCCACTTGCTGGTCTGACTTTAGGCTTTTAACTGTGGAGGATCTTGATGTTAGCTAAGCTGAGCTTGGGAAAAGCCACGTTTCTGAAGAGCAGAGTGAAATATGAAGGCAGTTGGTCAGCATGTGGCACCTCCATTTCAGCCTCAGTTATAGATGTGGCTTTTGGTTCCAGAAGACCGCGGTTCAATGCGGTACTCACTGACGCAGTTGCACCACTCTTACATTCACACCTTCATCAGAGAAGGCAAAATTAAAAGCTAAAATCACTGATGAAATACAATTGGGCTGAATATTCTGGTGAAAAAACACGAGGTGAAATCTCACCTGTGCTTCTCCACAGTAGTCCCTGGCCCAGAAGGGCAGGATAACCAATTGTACAAGATAAGGAAATCCAATAAAGGCATGAGAAATTATGTCAATGTTGGAAAGAATGGAGTAACAAAGGGAGATTAAAACAATCAAATATATAGTTTGGCTAAATATAACCTGTGGTGAGGACTTTATAGCAGCCTGAAAATACTGAGAGGATGCAAAAACTTTACCTGATGCAGTAAAACTATCAAGAACTGAAGGAACTGATGAAACACAAAATGCAGGCTAAAAATTAGGAGCTCTCTTTAAACACTGGGTCTGTGCATCAGTGGAACAGCCATGGAGGAAAGCGACCTTTCCCAAAAAAGCAAAGATTTCATTTAATACGGATACAGACTCTCAGAACCATCTGACATCTGCAAGGATTCAGCCGAAAGCAGTGGAGGAACCTGCAGGCTCCGGCGTGCAGCCTCACACTAACTGCTTAGAATGCTTGCAAATTGTAACACTGCTGTTACAACTGATACTGTGCAATTTTTTAGCAGCTTTACACTAAGGCAGGAAAAAAACATCACTCCAGCTACAAAAAGAAGCAGCTCTGCTCAGCTCCCGGGTGACAGGCCCCTTGCTGAAGGTATTTCAGGCTTAACGGTCTAATCATAGAATCATAGAATGGTTTGGGTTGAAAAGGACCTAAAATCATCCAGTTCCAAACTCCTGCCATAGGCAGGGACACCTTCCATTAGAGCAGGTTGCTCCAGGCCCTGTCCAACCTGGCCTTGAACACTGCCAAGGATGGGGCAGCCACAGCCCCTCTGGGCAGCCTGTGCCAGCGCCTCAGCACCCTCACAGTAAAGAACTTCTTCCTTAGGTCCAACCTGAACTTTCCCTGTTTCAATTTGAACCCATCACCCTTTGTTCCTATTGTTACAGTCCCTGATGAAAGAGTCCCTCTCCAGCATCCTTGCAGCTCCCTTCAGACAATGGAAGTTGCTCTAAGATCTCTAATCAGCTTCTCTTCTCTAGGCTGAACAGCTTCAACTTTCTCACCCTGTCTTTATATGGAAGGTGCTTCAAACCCCATTATATTCATCTGGATGGATTCCTGGTTCCTTGCTCTTGGCCCTGTGATCCTGTCAAAGTGCAAGTGCTGGAAATGGTGATGAGGGACCTGAAAACCATCATGGGTTGTTAAAGAGCAGAAAATGACCTGAGGGTCCTGCTGGACAAGAAGATGAAGAGGAGTCAGAGGTGTGCCCTTGCAGGAACAAGGGCCAGTCACACCGAGTTGCATTAATAACAGCTTAAGTGACAGGTCAAGAGAAGAGAGAGTTGCACACTCAGAGATGCACAGCAAAATGAGAGACAATGATTACACACTCCAGAGAGGAAAACTTGAGATCAGCATTAGGATAAAAATCTTTACAACATACACCAAACAGGGACAGAGCTGGGTGATTTCCAGCTGGTTAAAAATCTGCCTTGGAGATGATCAAAACACAACTGGACAAAGCTGTCCTAATTCAGAACTGGGTCTGCTTTGAGGAGAGGCTTGGACTGATGATCAACAGAGGTGCCTTCCAACCTAAACCATGTGGTTCTACATAAGGAGCTCACATGAACCAAAATTAGAAGCTAAATTAGGAGCAAGAGCCCTCAGAAACACAAAATAGATTTTGCGCTGCATCAGAAACAACTCACAGAAATCATTCTCCTTCTTCCCCTCCCTGTAACACTGTCAAAGACCCAAACTGACCCTGACACCCACCCAAAATCCAAGAGATCCAAATGGAAATCTAATGCCAAATTACACATTCCCCTTTGGGAATCATCTTCCAAGCTGCAACCTTCAGGAAATAGCACATCCCAACCTACAGATTCTATAATGCACAAGTGCAATACCCCTATGACCTTCCAGAAAGTGAGAAGATATGTACATACACAGGTTTCTCTTCTTCACCACCACAAAACAGGCATACATGCATCAGCACAGTGAAAAGTGAACTTTAAATATGAGTGCAAGAACTAGGGGAAAAAAAAGGGTAGAAGACCACAGCTACCACTATCTCAAAGTAAAAAGCAGCTCCTTCTTTCTCAAGGTGGCATGTCCCCAAATTAGGTCTTCTGATTTTGTTTAGAGGGACCATGTCTTTACCCCTGTTAGCACGATAGGGTCAGTGCGGTGCGGAATGAACTGGTATCTAAACTGGCTCACATATTGCCAATAAAGCTGTTTCCCATGTGCTGACTGCAGGATATTACTGGAGGCGACAGTCATGAGGCAGAAGCACTGTTTGATTTCCAGAACCCAGCTGAGCTTATACTGTTGGCAGGAGGAAAAAAAAAACCAACAACCCACTGTTGACTTGAAAATCAAGCAAATCCAGTCTAGAAGTCATTGAGGGGGAATAAACATGGAGTCCCAAGATGCCTTTTATAGAAGCACTTTACCATGGATAAACACACTTTGGAATGAGGCATTTTTCCAACTCCATCTTCTTTGTGCCGATGTTAAGTTTCTACCAGGAATAGGGAGCTTCTTACAGCTTTTTTTTGTCAGTTAGAGGAGAAACGTCTTGTGCTAAGTGCCCTCATCCCTACCTCACCAGGAACATTTCTGAACTCCTTACTGCTTGAAAGCCAACTAAGAGTAAATGACTCCGTATCATAACCCAGTCCCAACCCATCAGAGAGACGAGCTGTCAGGCTCGTTCAGGTTGGCTGAGTCACAACATCATTGCTTTCGTCTTTGTGATGAATGTCAGGGATAAAAGAAAAAGCACTACAGTTACATTATTTCTGCTCACAGGATATTGGAAAATGTATTAGATGATTTCAAATTGGCTGAAGCACAACACTGGGCTCCCTGAAGCTTTTTGTTATGAAGTTCCTACTCCAACAGCCCCGGGTATGTTCTGGGGGACCCCTCATCTGCCCAGCAGGTCCCACTTGCCAGCTGCCTTTCCAAGGGTCCCTGTGGCTGCATACAGAGCTTTGAAAATACCAGTCTTCTTTGGCTTATTTCAGCATTGACTGGCTTAAAAGTGGCCAAAAAGATTACCCTCTGGGGCTGCCCAGCAGTAACAACTCTCCCAGAGTATGGGAAGCAGTCACTCTCCTGCCTAAAACACATACCTGAAGCAAATTTGTGAGGACAGACCTATTCCCATCACTTCAGCTAAATGAGGCGTTCACTCTTCCCTCTTCTGCTTGCTTAGATTTTACCAAGAGATGCAGATCTCAGGGTGAACTACTGACATTCCCACTGTGTTTGTAGGGACATATTAAGGAGCCCCACTCACGTCAAGAACAGAACTGAATGCACTGAGATCGTGCTTAAATTCAGAGCTGTAGAGACAGTGGCTGCTTCCACTGGGAGACATACAGGACACTCAGCTGGATTCCCTTGCAGCAATGAGGGCAGATACTGAACATACAGTAATTTTCCTGTTTTTTTTATTAAAAGTTTTGATCCAGCCCTTGCCCCCTGCTTGGGAATACACCGCTTCTGGCATACAGCATTTCTTAGGAGCAGGATGAAATTCAGGCTGAAAAGTACTGTCATTAGTGTAAGAGACACAGCTCCACTCATGAGCAACTTGAATCTGGGCATCCCACTATCAAGATTCCAATAACACTATTTCCTTCCCTCTCTTGGACTTACTCTTCTCTACGCATCTTGCTGAGCCATTAGCACAGAGATAACATGAATCTCACACACATCACAATCAAGTCCATCCATCTCTTGAATACTTGCTTCTCTGAAGCACTGACAAGCACAAATAAGGACCATCTCAGAAAAAGCAACCAATCTGGAAACCAGGGGAAACCCACTCAAACACCACCACAACTGTGGTGTTAAACCCAAGCAGCCACATTCTGCCACAGCACTATAGCCACACTGCCATGGTCATCATTACTCGTGATTAAAAAGTCAGGGGGCAGGAAAAAACATTATCCTGTACTAGGATTAAATACTCTCAGTTGAAAATTCCATGAACTAGACATAACATGGGCTAAGGATCAAAAAGAGAGTAAAAGGGTGGAAACTGGGGTATGGCTTGAGATAAAGTAACAAATAAAAAAAAAGAGTAATTTGAAGGGAGTGAATCTATCAGTGAATGTGAGAGCAAGGAAAAACAGGTATGGAATGATTTGGCAACCTAGAAGTCTGCAGAGCATAAGACTACCTTTTATCCAAGATTGGCTCAGGCTAATTTCTTTCCTACTCTACAAACTAAAAGTTCCTTCCTTTCCCATTTACCCAGTGGGATGCTTTTTATGCTGTTCTATTCCTGACCCAACACCCAGCACTGAGATTAACTGATTACAGGCTATCTTTTGGGGCATTCTGCAGTATGAGTTGGAGATAATGCTAAGTAAAAGACATTTACAGTCAGTTTGTGGCCACATCAGGTAGTGGTCATTTCTCTGTCACGGAAGAGCTTCCACCATGCATAAGACCACTGTTACCACATAGCACACAATGGGGCATTTCTGATTCTACCTGATACCAATCACCTCCACTATTACAAACCTCACAGCTCAAAGCACTTTGTAGTATAAGCAGTAACACAGTACATCAATAACTTGAGATGATAATTTAGGTTGCTGCTCTTTCTCAAGTGTCTGGAATCTACAGGCTGTCTACCCTAATTCCCTCTGCCCATTAAAACCTCTCTGGGGAGAACAAACATGAATTTGTTAAAGGAAAAAAAAAATAAAACTGAATCCAGAAATTTGGAGAACAATAACAGGTGCCTACATAGATTGAAATAACACATTAGTTCATGGGATTTGAGGGCTCTTTTAAAACCCCAGCCAAGCATCTATATAACATGTACTGCCCAAATGGAGTAAGAAACAAGGCAAGGATTCTTTCTCAGTGTAGACCACACACACAGGGGAAGAGGGAGACACTGTTATACCTGTTTCATTTATAGGAAACTGAGATACAGTCAAGTTAAGGGTAGAAGCAGTAAGGTCCCTGGGCACCCAGAACAGAGGTATAGCAATGCATATGCTTTATGTGTCAAGTTCACAGAGTAAAATTCAAACCCTTGTCTCAGGGGCTTGGGAGATGTGGCTATCATGACTGCTGAAGTATTTTATTCAAATAAAGAATATGGAATCAATGCAAGGAACAGAAAAACAGCGACAAAGTCAAACGCTTTCTCATCATCTAATCACCATGTTACAGCGTCACACTCTCCTTCCTTTCTACTCTCTCCTGCTGGATCCGTTTCTATAGAATGGATCATTTTTAACACAGTTAGTAAGTGCTCATTCCTTACCTCCTCTACTTTCAAGTGACCTCTACTAGGGGATGCCTAAATGCATGTTAGGTGTTGAGATGATAAAAGGGGTGGTCCTGCACACATGCAAAACTGCAACTGTTTAACTGGAAGAGCTCAAAAATTCAACGAAAAAACAGAACAGCAGAGGCATCCAGTTAGATCACTTGAGCAACAAAGAGAGATAGCCCAAGACATTGTCTACATCTAGAACCACCATTAACTACAGTAACTATGTTGATTTGGCTGTATGGCCATGTATGCATGTATGGAGCTGGGAAAGGGAACTTGCTGGGGCATCCTCATGTTTTTGGGGTTGTATTCCCTAATCTGAACACAGGCTCCCAGAGAGCTGTGTCACCTTTTCCTGACCTATTCAAACCCCCAGGCTCGAATGAATATTCAATCTGATTGTGCTGTTCCATCCACAGCATCTCCGAGCTGTGGAGATGAGTGAGCACTGTGCCCATGGCCTTCATGACTCCTATAAATAATGGGTTTCCTAAAGAATCTCTCTTTTCCTCTCCCCTTTGCATTTCCATTGCTGCTTTCCACTTGCTGTAACAGGGAAAAGCAGCACAGGCAGCACACCAAAGAATCCCAGAGCCTGTGACAAAGCAACGCAGAACTTAACGCTGCCTTGAGACGCCAGTCAGCTCCACCATCCCCAAATAAAAGCAAATCACTGAGATATTTCCATTCCACATCTGAACTTGCTCTGGGTACTACTGACTTCTCAGAGGCTCGCACAGATTGCTCTCTCCCTTATCAGCACCAGGGTTCATCTTTCTGAGCTAGACTGATGCCTTTTTCCAACAATACCACCACTAAAGCAATTAACATTTCCTTTAAAGTTTTTGAGTCAAGGTAAAAGCACTCAGCCTGAAGAGTGCTGCTTTCATCAGAAAGGACAGTTGTGCTTTTCAAGGGGCACAAGAGGACTGTTAAACCAGCTAAATACACTCAAGCATAGCAACAGCTTCCTGAGAAATAACTGCACAGTGAGGTTTGGAAGGCAGCACATAAACAAGACCAGATTGAGGGCCCTGGCAATGGGTATCCTAAGAACAGATGAAGGAGGGCAGCAGCAAGCCATGGATTTTCCGCCTCGGAGCTGAGGAGGAAATTGCAACCTCCAGGCAGCACGAAATAACCTTCTATATCTGAGCAGCTAAATTTGTTCCAAGTCCTGAAGCTTTTTGCCTGTAACTAAACAGAGCCACGGTATAGAAAATGTGTAGAAATGCTGTCCTACCACATCCCAGACAACATCCATGTTCCTGATACATTTGGCACACTAGACCCAAGAGGGGTGCATGTCAGCATGTCCCCCTTATGACAAGGGACATGCCACAGTCCTAACGCAACACAGCACGGTGCTTTCCAGTTGGCCTCTTTCCAGCATGCTGAAAAGCTGCTGCCACATGCCAGGCAAAACCAGTCACGGGATAGCTACAAGTGTCTAATACATGGGGATCACAGGGATCAATGGGCAAAGGATCAGTTGCACTGGAGGAGAGAGCAAGGAGACTGCTAAGCCCCCACGTGCAGGGCTGACAGGACAGCAGCACATCCCAGCACCAGCCCAGAAGGACCACAGTCGAACATGAGGAACTCTCCGTCTCTGCAGAAGGTGCTAAGGCAGGTGGGATTATACTAGGAAGAGACGAAGAGCTTGGCACGAGCCCTGGAGGGGGTTGCTTTGAGTGATGTGAAAACCTGCCTGCCAGAAGTTGGACTGAGATCCACCAACTCATTCCACACAGCTCCCCAAACAGACACACTTCCTTTTCTTAGAAGCACAGATGCCTATATATATTTAAATCACTGATCTAGTCAGGGGTTGTACTAACTGCAAATTCTGAAACTGAGGGGAAGGGGAAAGGCACTGAAGATTCCAGTCTGTAATTTTCTCCTTTTTGGCTTATTAGATTATACCCTTGTTTAAGAACTAACTGTTCTTTTACTCGGTGTCCTTTTGGCAACCATCTCTACCTAGCAATACGTGGGTGTGTGCACACCCCCAAGTTCGCTTGTACTTGCATAGCAAGTTCAAATGAAATACAGCTCAGAAATTGTACTCCCGCAGTCCAGGAGCAGTATTTAGAGCAATTAATCACAAAAATGAAGAAAAGGCAATGACTGGCACTGTAGAGGAAGGGGAAAAAAAATATGTTAACTCAGAGCACTACTGAAACGTGCTCAAAATACACAATCCAGGGAGGAAGCAGCACGTCTGCCTCAGCATTACAATGACAGCAGCTGAACATCACGGCAGCTCGGAGCTGGGCTGCTCACAATCCAAATTCTTCTTCAGGACAATGAGGCCAGGAGAGTGGATTTGGCCGGTTCCTTCTTCCCCGAGGTGATTTTGCTCTCTTCAGTTACACAAGTAGTAATGACAATATTTAGTACCCCTTGAGCCTGGTTTAACCTAGAGAACAGCTCCAGGAAGGAGCTTACATGGCCCTGCCCCAGGCTGAAAACAGAAGCATGAGTGTATCTGCCACGCATTTACAATAGCGGCTTTCCTCCTTAGAAGTCTTCTTTCAAGACACCCAAAGCTGGAAGGCATCCACAAATTCAGCTGAAGTCATTAAGAAGTACCTGGGCTTGGACAATTAGGATTGCAGGTTATTGATCAATGACCTGGCTTCAATGCTATAGGTATTTCTATTTGGACATTGTCTAATCCTGCTGAGGTAAAACTCTGTCCACAGCCAAATACCTCTGCATGCCAGAACAGTGGAAAGATTACAACTCTCCCACCAGAGTTTTAACCCCAAAGTTTGCTGAAAAGTCTTAGTGACTAGTGAGACTGGTGCTAGAATGCTAAGCCTAGTGCAGAAAGCACAAAAAAAAAGCTGTAGGTTCAGGCAATACTGTGCTGGGATGCTTCAACCCTGTCTATGTTGCAGCTTTCTGAGCTGCGTCAACCTCTGATATTGTATTAGACCATATTACAGACAGCTGTGCAGTGCACATAGCCTGGAAATATATGGTAGTGCTTATCTCTGGAGGCTTGAAAAAGAGAATGTGTAGCTTCAGATGCTTTCAGAAAGGACAATGCATCCCACATCCAGATCCCCACAATCATGGAAGGCACAAAGATAGCTCTCAGCCAAGTCCAACTACCACTGGCATCCCAGCGTAAGGCAATCAGGTCATAACTGTTCTAAACAACACTTGCATAAGCTGTGATGTTCTGTATCTGCAGTATACCCCATTCAGGTGGGATATCCTCAGGTACCTTGAGAAAAACCATCAAAGGACATCAAGATAAACATTTCCATTCTGAGAAGCATATTACCTTAAGAACTTCACCTTTCCCTCTCTATTGACTTCTCTTTTTCCCACATCTTCCAAGTTTTTCATGACCACACAGCCCTGCTCCATCTTTCCCAGCTCTCGTTCCTCATCTCCCACTTCCCCATCTGCAATGTCATTTGTGCCAACGGTGACTATCATTTTTTGGCTTCTTCAAAACGTATCTCCAGGCATTGTTCCTCACAATGTCTTGGACACAAAAGGTGTCCCTGAACTAACCCACAAAATTTTATCTTGGGAAACATTCTTCAGCCAGTCAGTGATGGTGGCAATTGAAAGTAATTAGCAGAACATAATTGCTATTATTTTTATTATTTCTCCTCCTCTACGCTATTACTTGTTGCATTCATTTGTGTCTTGTTTACATCAACAGGAATTTCTCCAAGGCAATGACTTACTCCTGTGTTTTGTATTCATCAAGCTCCTGTGAGTATCACCAGGAGTTGGTACCTAGTGAGTCAGCATGCACAAAAAGCAGGTCTAACTTCTGCATACAAGCAGACCAGCACCTACCGCAGCTTTCATTAATGCTTCACATGGTGACTTACATCCTCATGAGTAAAAGGGAAGGAAAACCTTTCCAGTGCAGTTTATGTGACAGGTAGCTGAAAAGTGGATTACCAGAAGACTCAGAGATACCTGGGGTTTTTTTCACATTGTCCTGAAAGGCAGATTTTTCACATGTTCTTCAATAACTTCACACCCCAACCAACCTGTTTTCTAAACCTGTATTTGGCAGCTACAAGCTTACTTGGCTTGGAAAGTAGCCTCCTAAGTGCAAAAGATACTTTTGAGAGTGGAACTTAGTTCCATCATCTTCTAGACACTTTTTGATATTACCCTGAGTTTCATGCTGGTGCAGAGCCCGGTGCAGCAGGGCTTCCATCCAAGGACAGGACCAATCAACATGACTGGCTCTAAGTTTCAGTGAGTGGCAAATCAGAAGAAAACCAACATCAAATCCAATTGCAGATATAGCTGTGCTATTGTCACTGCCAAGTGGTGAGGCACACATAGCAATTTACCTTCTTCCCAGGTGGGTCTTACAATCTGTGCTGAGTACCGCACCAGCAGCAACCCACTTAGGAAACTTGCAGAGGTAGAGATGCAGTAGGTTGTGATTCTGGAACAGATGCTCACTGGCATCTTGAAGGCTTCAGAAGATAGAACACAGGCACACAAGACAGGGTTGCATGTAAGGTAGGCACCTCTATTTGGTTCCCTATATCAATAACCACAATCTTTTCAGAGGAACCCTCAGTGATGTCAGATATTGTGTCTCTGCCTCATTTCTCCCATCCCCTGCAAAACTCTAGTCCACTGTAACACTGCCTCCCTATCCCTTCCTGAGTCTACTGTCACCTTGTTACTGTGATGGACAAAAGCAAGGCCATTGCTGCCTGCCATTGCAACAGCCCTGGTGTTGAAGGGGTCTCACAGCTCAAGCTCAGCTGAAAGAGGTGGGACTATGTGAGCAGCAGGGTAGGGGCTTCTATCTACTCAGCCCTGACACAACCCTGCTACTGTTGTTGTCATGGTTGTGGCCACCAGCCAAACTGCAATAGCTGGACATAATTCCTGTTCCTGTTGCACTAGGACTGAAGGAGAACTGGCAGCCAATGTTGCACCTCCTCCTGAGTGCTGCCAACTCTCCATGAAGCCTGGTGCATAGCATAGCCTCCAAAGAGCTGGAGGGGACAAGCCCCAGCCTTGTGACCATGCACACCTCCCCTCATTCCAAACACATGCTTCTTCCCTATTACACTGACCATTACTACCTCCTCTTCCACAAACTCAAGGAATGTCTCAACAAAGTTTTCCAAATTAATGCCTTGAAATCTCAATGAATTAGTATCTTTTAACAAAACTATTTCTTCCACAGACCTCCAACCAGCTCTAAGAAAGGAGCTTTACTGATTTCAAAACACATGTATTGCTTTCCAGCTGGATATATAAAGCAGGTAGGTCTTGGCACATGTGCCCCACCATTTTGACCCTTGCTAAGACACATATTTGGGATTAATAACTGGATCTAGTAATGAATTCTCCCTGGCCCTCACCTCACTTCTTCTATTTCTTTGAATCCCCTGCTTTACTCCAGCAAAGGAAGAAAGTGGGAATTTTCCACTACCGCAGTGTCTGGTCCTGAGCTTGCTGGTCTCTTCCTAGGGTTCTCTGCAATAAATAAAGTTTGTATAGTGACATGAAGATTGGAGGATGCTTTGCAGCTGAATAGAGGTCTCTGTGAAAGCAAAGTTTGGTCCTTCATTAGATCAGCCCACGGGTGAAATGAAAGTGTGGTGACATTAGTGAACACCCTACTAGAAGCAAAGAAAGACTGCAGATCCACAGATGAGTCACGAAATCTGTCTGTTCCAGTGCTCTAATTACATTGCTCATCCAAGAAAAGCCTCTTCTGGAGCCATTAGGTCAGAATCTGTTCTCCCCTAGCTGTAAATCCCTCATAACCCAGTGAAGTCAATCGATTCATATTGGTGTAAGCAAAATCAAGCACAGTGCACTTGCACAGCCTTTGATCTTTCTGCCTCTCTCTGAACACAAGCTCACAGAATGCCATTAAAGAGACAAAAAAAACAGGCCCCCAGGTCTCACACACGCTGCAGGCACTTGGAGCAGCAAGACCGACATCAAGCACTGCAGCTGGGAGGGGAAGGAGAAGCCTGAGAAGAGACAAAAACCTTCTGCCTTCCCTTCAAGATGAAAGGCTGTGGACCTCCCAGAGGGCCTTGGACACTTGTAAAAGGGTTGGCGCATGTGACATTACAAGGTTACACACAAAATAAATTATCAATCTGCATTTTGGGTAATAGTATCTTTCTATTAGAAAAGCAAACACAGTGAAGCACAGGTCCTGTGGCTCTCCAGCACTCAGTGAGCATGCACACCCTTTCTGATTCACAGAACTATAACACTAGAAGACTGATGACCACCAAAACCAGACATTGCTGTTTGAGGAAACCACCCAAATGATGTATTTCAAGCAATGGTCCATTTTGTCCCAATAGATGTTTCAAGTTTCTTCCTCTTCTCCAATGTGTTGTGCAAGAAAACTTGCCAGCTTCCCCTTTTCAAAGAGCACTGCACTGTGAATGGAAGCAAAAGTCACCATCCAAAAGACACAGGATATTCCCTCAGTATTATGTGTATTAGGCAAGCAACCAAAGAATGTCTTTGGGTCACAGGAGTATTTTCTCCCTTCAAATCTAATGTAACTTCTACTGAGATAGAGATGACACAGTCTTCTGGTTGGGAAGATCACCAACCATTGCTTAGTCTGAAGTCCTGACTCTTGCTTCCTGGATCAACAGGGACACCAAGTTCTCAAAGGAAGAGGTGAAGACAGAACACCTTCAACAGCCAAAAGCAGCTTGGCTTAAATAAATTCAATACAGAAGCCCATAAGAATAGCTTGAATATTACTGATGCTGTTGGAAGATGCAAAGAGTAAAGAAGGCCATGAGAGAGGCATAGACTGAAAAGCATAAGGACATTTGTCCATCTCGGATTCTCTCCAAGCAGAAGAGCAGCTGAGGAATATAAAGCTCTTATAAAGCAGAAAGGTGAAAGCTCTTGATGTCCTGATTCTAATGTTTGTTCCTGTGAAGTAATTTTTTAAGTCAGAAGAGATGACTCAGGAAAAAAGCTTTTGAGGAGTTGTTTCTAATAATATTGTAACATCTATGAATATATATTCATTTTGGATATATATTTAAATTTGTTTGGTTCAGTTAATGCTCTTTTGGGGGGTGGAAGGACAAAACTACTTCTGTTATTTAACAGGAATCTCTGTCAGGCATTCTCTCCCAGACCCTGCATTAGATAAACCATCCCCAAGTTCTGAAATGAGGTCCTCTGGGTTACCCACTTTTTTCCACAGCACTGAAATGTGCACAGTATGATTGAGAAAAAGCCAGAGATATCTGTAATGGCTAATATGGAGCTGTATTGATTTTGCTGGTTATATGATGTTTATTTACTTTGTTAAGCCCTGTTTGAGAACATTTTCTGTTCCTCTCGGGCTACTGGCACATTTTCTGTTTGCTACAGGAGCTAATACTGATGCTACACCGTGTGTGTGTGAATTCGTTGGGTGAGTAGGAGGGGATGCTTCATTCAAAATACAGGCTCTCCAGACCAGATTCTGCATGAATTCATCTCAGTTTAAAGCCAGTGAATACACTGAAACAACTAAGTTCCACAGGACTTACAGAGAGCAACTGTGAACAGAATCTGTTCCAGTCTGTCAGGATCCAGCACTATTGTCTGTTGAGAAAGCTGTAGGTGGTCTCTCCCACTCCCTGTTGATGGAAGGGGGTGGGAACACAGTACCCCATGGGAATAAAAAGGCAGCTTTAAGGTGAACTGATATATGAACAGGAATTAACAGGGTGGTGGGAAGGGAATGAATCAGCTACTCCCAGAGAAGACAAAGAAATTTTTCAGACACTACCCTGGATCTCACCCACTCAGACACAGCATCTTTTCTTGGCCCCTGTGACACATTATCTCTTTCTCTCATAAAAACCTAATATTGCAGTATCAAGAAAAACCTATAAAATGACCCCGCCAGATAAACAACCCACACTCAACCAGTGATATTCAGTCAGTCCATGAGTGCCAAGTCAGCCCCAGGCATCCAGAACTGTTTGTAAATGAACCCAGGACCAGCACTAAAGTCAAGAAATTATGGAACCCAACCAAAGTTTGGGCATCTGCACTTGCAGAATCAAGCATGAATTCATGCAAGCAATGGAATATGAAGAAATTTATGGTCATGATCTCTAATGTTCCTTCCAAGAACCACATGTATCTACCTCACTGTCATAGTAAAAGACACAGACTTGAAACCCATGGAGGAAGCAGGTTTCAAAGTAGAAAAATGGAAGTTGTACAAAGGCTTAGAGGGCTCTTCTGGAAGAAAAAGTGCATTTGGGCTTAAAATCTGTGTAGTAAATTATCTGTTCTCCCCTTGGTGCAGGCAAGTAATTCCTCTCACTTTAATGGACAATTTTATGGCTGCTAATAACATTTGTTGCTAAAATAATGACAAGGATAATCAAATCCCATGCTTGAGGACATAAACTAATTGCTGCGGGGGTTAGCAACAAAGCCACCATCGCCATATATTGCACAGGTGTATTATGGGATAGATTTCCTTTCTCCAAAGTAGAAAGGCTTTAGTGTCTGCCAAGACAACAGATTGGATGATTGTCTGTGTTATGGAAATTGCTGGTTTGTATGCATGGGATTTAGGGAAAGAGGAGAAACCTCTTTGTTTCAGCATGACAGAATTCGTAACCCAAAATGCAGGATGATCAGTGGTTGCAAGATGCATATTGATGCCCATTCTAACAGAAATGGTCTCTTAAAGGCAAATTGAGCCTTGGCCATGATGAAGTCCACTGCCAGATAGCAAATGTTGCTGTGCACTTAGCATGGTACTCAGAAGCACCCATAGAGTGCATACTACCAGAC